>NC_045672.1:4508277-5124706 GCF_003331165.1 Xiphophorus hellerii | reverse complement strand
GCAAATTTGTTGCAATATTAGAAACAAACCTTAACGGAGTACAACTGCTGACTTTTTGTGCATTTGACCAGCGCATGAACCTCAGAATCACTGCTGCCTTGTTTGGCAGCAGCAGAACGAAGACTACAACAGAGCGGTCACGTCTCTGCAGAACAGCTCATAAGAGAGGAGAACCAGGTGAAGTTCTTCAGCTCTTCGGCTCCTCTCTGTGTTCTAACCTTAGTTCTGGAGCAGTCGTCCAAACGAGGCCTCTGCTCTATCTATAGACGGGACACTCGCAGGTGTCACTCTCCGCAGGGAGGTTTTAAAGCAGCAGCCAGGTTCTAAAAGTGTCTTGCATATGCTCCTATCTGTTCCCCTCCTGCCCCTCCTCCCCGCCCCTCCTTGTCCCTGTCTCCTGCTTTCCGGGCTAATTTTACCCAGTTAGCAGATACCAGGGAGATCAGCCGTGGTCAGCTGTCTGTCAAGCATCCGGAGCCCTGACAGGCCTCGCAGTGAAATGCTGGAGGTGGCAGAGTATTGGGTGTCCCCCACCCGGGCCCTGGGGGCCGGGGGGGCTGCCTGCGCTGCTGTGGCCGTTATAGAACACAGCTGTCCCAAAGGGAATCTTTTGCTCCAATAATCAATAACCAGTTGGGTGCAAAACTTTCTTGATGTCCCACTAGGCCCCCTTAACCCGCTTTTTTCTCCTATATTTCAAATGTTTGTGACAAATGCATTATGTTCAGTCGCGAGGATAACCAAAGTCCCAACAGATGTTGCAGAGTTTCACACAATTCCACCCCAGCATCAATGCATCACGGTGCAGGTGATTCTAATCTACGGGCCTTATCTTGCAATCTACAGCGGTCGGCAATTCCTCCCTGGAGAATTGCAGTTCCTGTCTGGAATATTGTGACGGCAATAGCACAGAGGCTGGAGTGGAGAAGCAGCTTAATTCTTTATAATGTGTCTGTGTGTCGAGCGCTGCACGTGCTCCAACCCCCTCCACCCCGCTTCCCTCTCGTTTAGCCGCCCCGGCCGGTGATTTACAAAACCCTCGTTCCGTCGCCGGGAGAGGACGAGCGTGATTTATGGAAGAGACTTTTAGTTTAATTACTGGGCGGGCAGGGCTGATGTGTGCAGCCCCCATGGCAATGCTTACACAGTGGTAGGAACACACGAAGGCAATACTTGGAGTTTGGGGGTAAGGGGTGGCAGGAGATGACATATTCACATAGTTCTGTAGCTGCTGTTGATACACTTAGGCAATATGTACTGTATGTCCAAATTGCAGGAGTTGTCAAACTGTGTTGCAAGGAAAAGTATCCGAACTTGTGAGAATACGTCCATTTTTACTGCTAGAAATAGTTCCGAAGTTTGAAACATGCAACATTTTCCCGTCATGCTGTTAGTTTTAAGTCGTTTTATTAACAGAGAACATGCTGAAGTGACCAACACGGGTTTGTTCCACTGCACAGAGTCACGACATGAGTTGTGTTTCAATGCATCGGACATGCAAGGTTTCACCAATATAAAATTACACAAATTGATTTTATAGCAAATCAAACCGTGATTTTGTGGGATGCTGATGCTAATAAACAAGATGTAGAGCTTACACACTGGCATAGAGCACACATCTCAGGAAAAATGAGAGCTCCCTGCTGGGAATGAGGTTTAGACCTAGAAATCTCTCAGAGTTCGGTGCCTGTGAAAAGCACAGATCCACCAGTGGATGGGAAAATTCGCTACCTCAGAACTTACTCTGGAAATTGTGTTTCCATCTCGCTGTTGGGGTGTTTTTTTCTTTTTGTTGTTGTTGTTGTTTGTTTTGTTTTTTTTATGAAAAAAAAAACAAAATCCACCTCAAGCGAGCTTAAAAACTCTTTTGCGAAATTGAGAAAGTCATTTTGAATTTTGCAAATTCCCGTCAAACGCTTCAAAATGAGCATACAAATACGTTGATAGAGACGCGGCTACAGCCTACATGTTGTTCCACACTGCTGGTCAGCTGGTTGAAAGAAGGCTGCTGCACTTTTTCTTCATGTGTCAAGGAAGTCAACTTTCTTTAAACATTCCCAGTTTGATAACCCACCAAAGGTTTCTGTGCTGAAACCAACTTCCCTCTACAGTTGCTAAACTATGTGTGGCATGTGTTCCAAGCAGCCGACTGCAGGCTGTAGCAGAGCAGATAACCTGACTCTACGAACAGTGGAATGGGTAAACGGTGTAATATTCTGCTCAATAGACATGTAAAACCTTCTACTAAACATTGTCTTGTCTGCATTTAAGTTAAATCTGTACTGTAAAATACAATAAATCTGATTATTATTCCTGTCATAGTGAATATGTTGGATTATTTTAGCATTGTTATGACATTTTTGGAGTTTTAATTAAAGATTATGTAATGATTGTGTACATTTTATGGTTTTCTGTAACTAGGGAAACATTTTTTAAGCTTCTTCCACGTCTCACATCAGTCCATGTCGGGTTCTAACACAAGAGGAAAGCGGCTACTTTTACAAAATCCCACTTCAGCAGGGAATCTTTTGCCCCTCCGCCCCAAGCAGAAGCAATACCTGAGCGTGTTAGGGTGGGAATATTCTGCTGTGTCAGCAGCAAATGCGAGCTTTGATGGTGATTTGATTAGCTGTAATTGTCATTCAAGGTGAGACAGTGACAGACTTCCTGATGTGGCAGTTTGGCTTCACTTTCTGCGGGTGTGAAGAAGCAGAACTGCGTTCGTTCTCATTCAGCTTCGGACAGTCTAGGTCTAGAAACGTACCGACCAACCGCAGATGTAGTTTGAGTTCGATAAACAACTAAAACACATAGATAAATCCATAGATGGAGAAGATCGTTTAATTCCTTCATTTCTTGAAGGAATCAATTTATGCCTTTATATGTTTATATGTTTCTCTCTTAAGCATATTGGTACTGAGAAATCGGTGCGGAACTGGCCAACCTGAAAGAAAACTGGAAAAACCTGATTGGTGCATGTCTAATTACATCACATGTGCATGTGGAGTAAGGTAATTATAGGGAAATACCTTTATAAATATTAGTGGCAGGATTCAATTAAAATTTCTAATTGAGTTAATTGCAGGGTCTGTAATTAATTGCATTTTAAACAAAAAGCATATGACCGACAAAACAACCAACATTTTTAATTGCAAAATCCTTTTGGCTGCTAAATTATTGAATAGACATATGAGCTCAATAACAAAGATATTCATAGTTTCTATACAGATATGTAGGGCCTTCAGTCATCACATTGGTGAAAAGAGCTTCGACTTTGAAGTGTTTCAGGAAGCCCTGATCATTCGTGAAACTTCTTTAGAAATGTGGACGGCGGACTCTGACCTTAGTGATGGGGACGTGTGTGAACGCTGCTACATGTTTAGCGTTCAGATGCTGTTTCAGGCTTGAATTGCTGCAGTGATAGGCTAACTCCCTTTAGCACCACTTTAACACGGCTGAAGTGGTTTTCTGCGTCCCGATCAGACGGTTTTTGAAGCAGAGGCGAACCTCCAGTGGGCCGAGAGAAGCGGCTTAGTGGTCCATCCCTGTTTGCTGGCGGTGCTTGTGCATCGGATTTATGGCCGGACCAGAAGCATGTGAAATGTAAAATAATAAAAAGAAAAAAAAGTGATTAACTGCATTAAAATTGTTGTAATCTGTGTAATTAACTAATCAAAGTGAATGCGTTAAAGCCCCAGCCCTAATATGCACCTATATATCTGTACATGTATGCATCTATATGGGCACGGCTCTCTGAGTGACCCCTACGCTGCATGCTTTATGCTGCTGTAGGTTTTCTTAACACCTCTCTCGGAGCCTTTATTAGATGCCTGACGTTAGCAATGGTTCAATTCATTAAAAGCACAACTCAGCCTTTGTGCATTTGCCTGTAAATTGGTATTGATCTCCGAGAGGGGGC
This sequence comes from Xiphophorus hellerii, assembly GCF_003331165.1. Taxonomy (NCBI): domain Eukaryota; kingdom Metazoa; phylum Chordata; class Actinopteri; order Cyprinodontiformes; family Poeciliidae; genus Xiphophorus; species Xiphophorus hellerii. The sequence goes on along the minus strand of NC_045672.1, from coordinate 5,120,787 downwards.
AGGGAGGTGGAGGGGTTGGAAGAGGGAGGCGTGTGTGTGTGCAGCTGTGCAGTTGAGGCTAATGGGAGAGGGTCTCAGGTGAACGGGTCTCACTGGAGCTACAAGGGCGTCCGCACGGGAGCAGAGTGTGGGGCCGCGTGAGCCACGAAATAAAACCGACACACATTCATGGAAGTGTGGCGCTGCTGTAGTTTGACGGGAGGAAAGGAAAGGCTGAGCCGACGAGGAAGAGAGGGAGACAATGAGAGCACATGCTATATAGAAGGGAGTGGGCAGTCGGGGGGTGGAGGTGGGGGGTGGTTGACTGCATTGCATGGGCAAGCCTATACACTGCATGGGGCAGTGTGTGTGTGAGAGGGATGAATGAGGAGAGGAACAGATCAGAGTGGTGGAGCAGCGATGGGACAGGCAGCTGAGCACCGGACTAAAAGTTTTTAGAGAGAGAGAGAGAGAGAGAGAGGGAGAGAAGGAGAGAGGGAGACTGCAGAGGCAGCACCTGGGACACTGAGAGAGGAGAAGAAAGACACTTCTTCTCAGTCTCCTGTTCGTTCTCACTGTACTGCTTCCTCTCTTTGGTGCATCGACAGAGCTGAATAAGAGGCAGGAGGGGTGGGGGGTGGAAGAGGAGGGGAAGAAGGAGGAGGGGGGGTGCTCCTGGCCAACATCTGCCTTTAGGTAAGTGCAACATCTTCCTCTTTTCCCGTCATCCTTTAACACCCCCCTCCTCCTCCTCTCCTCCCTACTTTTCATCCTGCTGCAGCTGAACTCTCTTCTGTGTGTGAAGCTCAAGGTGAACCGTTTCCCGTCTCTTTGCGTGTGTGTGTGTGGGGGTGTGTGTGTGTGTGTGTCAGGTGTAGACATTCTGTGGCGAAGCGGTCAACTGAAGCACCAACCTGAACAACTCTTTTGGGTCAATGTGCAGAGAAGATGCCGGGTCCGTCTGGGTGGAGGGAAGTTGCTCAGGTGTGTTTGAGTTGCAGTCGGTGGGGTGGCAGGTGGGGGGATGTGGAATGGGGGGGGGTCACAGTTTGCTCCTGATTGAACATTTTTCCCTCCTTACTGACTCTGTTGTGAGGAGGAGGAGGTGGAGACACATGGGTGGCAGGTGGTGGTGGTGGTGGAGAGGGGAGAGGAGGGGCGGCCTGGTGCGCCACCAAGGACAGTGGCCTGCTTGGGGGACATACTTCTTTATATGCCCATATGAACAAGAGCAACTATGGAATGTAAAGAAGTATGTATCCCAGGTCGGGAGACAATCCGACGTCCCGTCTGAGAGAAACTCGAACTTTTCAAAGGCAATTTATCGAGTCCACAAGTGTTTCACCTCATCTCGATGCCTCATGCACATGTGCTGTACATATATTTCTATCTATCTGCATATACATATAGGCGTGTGTGTGTGTGTGTGTGTATGTGTGTTTTCCGCCCTGGTGTGGCCCAGTTGAGTCCAGCCTGCTCGCTGCTGCAGAAGGATGCATGCAGTAGAAAAGATGCAGCTGCAAATCCAGTCAGCAGTTTCCACTTACCCACAATAGATTTTCAGATATTTCTTTCAACATTTTATTTGTGGAAACCTGGAATTTCCTCCCCCCACCCCCCCGGCCCTCTGCTCTGTTACTTGCAATGTAGAGAATACATTTCCCTCACTCTCTCTTTTCCGTCTTATTCGTTCTGTTTGTGTGAATTCTCCTTTTGTGAGTTTTTGTTGCATTAGCGGGCACGCCGCAGGCAGACGAAGCTTCCAGTAAAGTGGTGCCAGTGATTAAATGCTTCCCTAATGGATAGCATGGCTGTGAGGGGATGGTCAGGAAGAGGAAGGAGCAGAGACGGGCTGCTCGCCCCTTCTCGGTCACATCGCCGTGCTCAGACGCCTGCGTCGCCATTGCAGCGTCTGAATCAGACTTCAACTTTTAGGCCTGCCTAGTAGAAATGAATCAGTCGGATTATGTTTTTGTTTTCGGGGGACGGGTTGGTCAAATTAAGACCATTTTCACCAGGGTTTTATAGTGAAACCTCATTTTTACACAGGTTATAAACTCAAAATGTTGGTTTCACTTCCTGCTAAAATCAGTTACTAAAACAGAGCCGTTCAGTAAGTTAGAACAGTACTGAAAAGTCCATTTGTTTCAGGATCTTTGGCAATTAATTACACTCAGTAGGAAGTTTGAAAGCCTTCGTTTCTGTTAACTATCATGGTTTTCCGCTTTCAGCTTATAAAGACTTGGACAAATTTGAATACTACATCAGAACATTAAAAAAAAAACATTTTTAATACAAAAATGTGTGTCTAAGGAAGCTTAGTATCTGCTTAAAGGTTATTTTCAAAAGGTTCTTTTAATCTGACAAATGAGCCTCATCAGAACTAACTTATTAAATATGACTGTAATACCCACAGAAACACAAAAGGATTCCACCATGTTTAATATCTTTCAAATTCTGCTTTATTAATTACTTTGTTAATTAGTAAATGTTTTCACATGTAGTGAAATATTATTTATATATGGATTAATTATTACTAATAGAAATATTGCTTTTAAGTCATTTTTTCTTAATTCAAGAGCTCTTCATAACGCTGCTGTAAAGTCTACGCAATCTCGAGCACGCAGTGTGTTGTTGGTAAAACTTCCCTGTCTCGCTTAGGAATTAGCAGAAAAACACACAAGTACAAAAAAAAAAACAGAAATATGGAGGTAAAGTGACGTGTAACGAGTCAGAGCCAAAAATGTCAGGCCTCATGATGTCGCCCTAATTCTGCTGAGCCAGCAAAACGCAGAGAGGCAGGTCTGATCATACTCTTCAGCTCTGATTAAGTATGTGTGTTACAGCGCAGTGTGTGGAGGTGTGACTGCGTGGCTGTGTGTGTGTATGGGTGCAGGAACATTGACTAATCTGGGTGTGGTTTGGGAACCAGCATAACGGTCACGTTACACTTTAAGTATATGCGTTTTGGCCTACTTTGTGCATGCATACAGTATGTGACCTAGTTAGGGTCTACCTGTCCCTGTTTAGGTGCTATTCGGGTCAGCTTCAGGGTTCCTACACAGTTTGCGTTGAGAAAAATCCCTAACTTTTCCAGACTTCGCAGTGTTTTTATTTTAAACATCTAAAATACAAAATTTTACTTTGAATCATTGGCACATATTTCTAAAGCTTTCAGGATGAACGTATGGAGTAGGAACACGAACACGGGCTTTTAAATAGGCGAAGGAATGACGAAAGGGCATGTGGGAGGATGGAAGGAAACAAGGAAAGAACAAGAAAAAAATGACTCTAGGAAGGACGCTCAGAGGGAAGTAAAGTAGGAGACAAGGAAGGAAAGAAGAAGATGCAAGGAAAGACCAGAGGTGGAACACACTGAATGAACAAAAAAGGGGAAAGAGGAAGGACACAAGAAATAAAAGCTGAAGGGCAAGAAGGCAGGACACAAGGAAGAAAAAAGGATACAAATAAGGATTAAAGAAATGACACTGTAAAGCAAGGAAAAAAAGGCTGCTGGCCAGGAAGAAAAGAAGGTCATGAGAGCTGAGGACTGAAGTGAACGAAAAAAGGAAGGACACAAGAAAGGAAGAAGGAAAGGCTAGATTTAGACAATAGGATAGATATTTACCGTAGGTCCTTTCTTTTTCCAGCCTATGCAGGAACTCTGACGTTTGGATGTGGGAATGTGACCCTGACCAGGAGTCCGTCCTGCGGACTGGGGCGATTTCATTTAACAATCTGAAAAGAGCGCTCACGGGGAATCATGAGCAAGAAGATCGAGCAAAGACTGTAAAGCAGTCCGATTGGAAGCTAATTGGGCATCAGCAGGAGGAAAAGTTCTAATCTTAGCACCTGACGATGAAGATGAATAATCTGCGTCCAGAAGTGCATGACATCCGCATCAGTAAAGAACATAAAGCCTCCACCCATCTGTATTAAAAAAACATAAAGTGTGTGTTTGTGAGGAAGTCCAAGCTGGTGTGTGTGTGTGTGCGGGCGTGCATGTTTGTGTGTTTTTTATGTTGTTAGGATTTATTGCAGTGATTTGTAAGAACCACAGGGAAAGGTCGTTGTTCTGTGGGGGAATTCAAAGATAGAAGGGCACAGTGGCGAAGAGAGGGGGTGGAGCGGTGAGGGAGGGGTGACCAAAGGGAAACGAGAGAGCAGCGCGGACTGAAGTGGGATCGGCGCGGAGGGAGTTGTGGCGAGTGAGCGTGTGAGATGAGGCGAGGCGAAAGAGGCAGAGAGGGAGCCTGGATTGATGATGGTGTTCAGGTCCTCGGTGTGTGTGTTGGAGAGGGGTGATGGGGGGGTGTACAAGAGGGGTTGGGCGGGTATTGTTCTGTCACTTTGCCTGTGTCAGCAGGTGGAAGCTCTCATCAGGACATTAAATATGCAACAATGCTGACTGCTGCACCGTGCTGAGACAGCCAAAGCCGGACAACCGGGAGGCCCCGCTGAAAGTAAACCGGCGGCACCGTTTTGCCTTACACCGCTCTGGGCCTCCGTCCATCCGTCCATCCCACTGTCCATGCACACGTTCTGGGCAGATGGCTTCTTTTCAGCCTTCTCTGGCTGGTTAGAGATGGTAAAGGTGACGAACTGAACGCCTTTCTGATTGCCTGGTTGCAGGGGTTAGGGGTAGTTGAAGAGGTGGAACACCAACATTCAGACAAAAAAAAAAATCAGCCTGAAGATAGAACTGACTGTGAATAAGTGCATACAGTTCTGTCTTATCTCTTTAATCATCCCTCATGTCTTTACTTTATCTGGATCAATAGTTCAACAGACTTTCTAAAGATTCCATTTGGAGTTTGTCCTTTTTTTACTTCACAGTCCATCTTTTTTTAAAATCAGATTTAAAGGAAAGTTGGGTTGTTTGGAACGTGGCTTAAATCTGACCTAAGAGTCATTTGTTCCAATGCTGCAACACAATAATACAGTGAAACCCTCCAGTTTTAGGGCCTATAAATACAGAACTAAAAATTCTCTCTCATTCTAATTTGTCTCTATATAACAAAGATAGATTGTTAAAGATAGATTAGGATTTGGGTACATAAAATCCAATCCAGGTAGAATAATAAAACAAATGTAAATGATCACATAATGGTTTTGATAAAAAAGTATTGGTAGGACTAGATTAAAATTTTTAATCGAGTTGCATGATCTGTAATTAAATACTGCTGGCCTGTAACCTGGAGGATTTTACTACATTAGTAGATTTTCAACTTTGCAGACACTATTTCGGACTGAAGTGGTCTCTCTAAATTGTTCTTCGATATGAGTGGGTGTGTGTGGTTGTCGTCCTGTCGGTGTAATGTCTAGTTAGGTGCCGATTTCCTCAATATTTGGAGATCAGAAATCGGCCAATACTTGCAAGAGAAACCCATTATGTCCACTGATCTTACCTACCTCCACAAAGGTTGGAAAATCAGCCACTGTCCCTGCAGTGAGAGAGGGCTGACAGACAGACCTGCCCACCCCGTCACGCCTGCACATTCGCGGTTAACAGTCACTGCACTGTTTCCAACTTGCCGACTTTGTCTCTATATTTACTGGGTTTTCAGACCAAAATAAATCTGTATCGGGAAAAAAAAAAATCAAAATCAGATCAGGCTTTTTAAACATCCGTGATTGGCCAGAAAACTGCAATCAGTGCCCCCATACTGCGCAGGGCGTACCCCTCCCCTCACCCCCCCCTCCTGCTGGAGATATTCACCAAGACCTTTACAACCCTACTTGGACAAGTGGCTATAGATAACGGATGGATGGACTGCTTGGGCAGTTTTTTAGAAGCTTTTTATCTTACTTTGCAATAAATATTTAAACATTTTGATTGCAAATATTTATTCCTCACCTAAGTAGAAAAAAGTCTTTTGCTGTTATTTGTAGGTCTTAGAATCTGCTAAATCTGCTCAGAGTTGATGTGTGTGAAAACACACTGTGCAGAACTGTACGTGCATAAGAGGAGAAAGGGGAAGCAAAAAGAGGTTGTAATTTATTTTCTCTACACTGTCGCCCTTTATTTTCCCCTTTTAATCGTGTTTATTGTAAGTTTGCATTGGCAGTGACCTGCAGAATGTAATACAAGTGAGGAGTAATAGCACTTGGAACAGTGGAAAGGTAATGTATGGGTCGTGTCGCCCCGATACAAGGACACAGCCTATTATATCCCATTCTATGTTTATGTCTAAAGTGAATCCTGTGGGGACTGAAGGTGTGCACCTCTTCCAAAGTCATTGCTCAAATGACGGGCGCACACAGATGCCGTCACTTTGTACATAAAGCCACAATGTGGAGTCCCAGAGTTTCTCTGATATGTGCACAATGCATGTCCACTGAGATTCGGAAGTAGAAACTGCTTTATTTCAGTCGGTGTTTTGGCAACGGACTGGAGCAAAGGTAAATGTGTGATTTCACAGTTTACACCAGGAAACCGTTTGTGCACCTGTCATCACGGTGACGTGTTGAAGCACAAAGAATCGTTCATTCCAAAAGGAAACCCGCCCTGCAGCAGAAGTGCCGATGAGATCACAGAGGACAAATAAAAAAGACAAAAACTCATTGAGGCCTTGATAAAAAATGACTTCAGATTTCTAATGAATTACTCATGATCACGAGCCTTAAGACTCAATTAGTTAATTGGTCAAGCGCTGTAATGTGAGAATGATCGGTTTTACGGGAACGTCTCAATCGATCAAGAAAACAAGCGGCGTAATCAGAAAGCAAATTACGATTTATCATTTAGCGATTGAGTCATACGTTGTGTGTGAGCAGGTCAAAGCCAAAGAGCTTCACACACACACACACATGCCGAGTGACTCCGAAAAGCCGATCCCTCTCTTACACCGGGACAGGGATCAATGTTGAGGTAATTTGTTTCAATCAATTAAACAGACATCTGCTTGAATTAGTCTCCAATAGACTCCAAAAGGCCAAACCTCGTTCTGTTACTCTGGGAGTGTGTGAGAACGACGAGATCAAACCAGACAAACCTTTCTCTTTGGACCATGTCCTGTCCTTGTAGGTTAGGCAAACAGCATGGAGGGTCTAGTTTTTTTTGTCAGTGTCAGGGCAGAATTGTTTTACAAATCCGGGTAATTGACTGACTTTCTGAGATAAAAGCGTGTCTCTTGGAATGTCTTTCAGGCAACTTAGTGGACAGGTCACAAAAGTTTGAAAAAAGTTTACAGGGAATGAGAAATTTATGATGAATTTATGTGGCTGTATGAAATGTAGGACAACAGTTCAATTTAATTGTTGGATCACTTTGCATTTCATTCAGTGATTGTCTCTCCTTTTTATTTTTCAAAATATACATTTTAACTCTCAGAGTGCATTGTCACCAGCCCGGTTTAGTCCACTTTAATCAAACTCTAGTTCCTTTGCCTACAAGGTCCAGTTCGGTTGTGGAGATGTGAATGCTTAATCGAACTGTGATGCGGACCAACAAAGCAAAAACTGGTCTGCTTACATACCTAGGTCTCGGTTCAGTTCAAGAGAACTTTGATGTGTTTCGAATGCAAATGTGGACACCAAGACGATCAAAAGCAGGAAGTGGATTATAGCTCAGGGCATTCTGGGCAATACAATCAAAACAAACGTGAGAGTCTAGCAGTGGCAGGAGAAATGGCTCTTGGTCTTTTGCCAAAGACAAATGAGAAATCCTGCAACTGCTAAAACCTCACACCACTCCATTTTTATTTTCATTCTGTGAAGAAGCGAGTTGCACTCAGAGTTTTTTTCAGACATTTTCATGTTGTTTCCTGCAGTTGTTCTTGGCTCAGCACTAGGGAAACAGGTTGTTGAAATGGTTTGGTTTGTTTGACAGTGCAGTGTGAAAGTGAACCGTACCAGCTGAACATGTAACAAATGTTGCAGTTTTGGTCCCCAATCAAACCGAGTCTACCAGACCACCGGTGTGAAAACACCTTGAGATGCAGTGCTGGAATGTATCGGAATAAACTTAACTTCGACAGACAACTTCTGTTCGTTTTTATGGTTTTAGTTTGTGGAGACGGGTAAATATGAGTAAAAGATGTGTAGAAGAGCTCAAGTGTAATTTAGTTGCTCCCACTTGTACACGATGCGATGTTGCTGACGCCAGAGCCTGTCCGTTACCGTGCCGTACGAGGAGAGAGGGGTCGCTGCAAATCAACACGCGGGATAATTGTTATGCAGCGAAGCTGTGAAGCAGAGGGAAGTAATTAAAGAAACAAGGGCAGTGTGGTGGCGCTGGTGGGGGGGACACAGCCCCCTCCTTCCATTTCTCCATTTCCCCCCTGCTAGCTCCAAATCACACACACACACACAAACACCTCACTTTTCAAACACGGGGTCCCTTTTACATTGGCACCCCTGTAATTACTGCCAGCGTTTACAGTGATTCTAATATTCTAATTATACTCCACGGGTGTTTATAAGGTCATAACATTTACAATTTTACGACACAGTAATTGTCAGTTGACCAAAAAATTAGAAGAATGCATTTTCTGTCTCCTGCTGTTCTTCTGATGAAAACACATATTGGATGCCATCACTCGACACAAAACATGCGATTCTTTTCCTAATGAATGCAAAAAAAAAAAAAAAAAAATTGGGTGGTGGGACATACACCTTTTTCTTGTAATGCAGCCCACGCAATTCAAATTCATGCATCAATTTCCTGCAAAAATGTTCAGAAATGCACCGCCAGTGGAAGGATCTCAGGGAGACGTGAAGGAGAGTTTCACTGATGTATCTCATAAAGGAATATCTCGGAATATCATACATTCCTGGGTACATCGTTGCTTCCATTCCCGCTGATGAGAATAGCGAATGAACACTGGGAGACGGTGACTTGGTGTGCTGTAGATTATTTTTATAAGAAGAAGTCTCGTGGAGCAGAAGAGGAGGAACCACTGTGGTTATTGAAAAGTATATGCAATATTTACTCCTATTCTCCTGGTAGTAACTCAAGGCCAGAACAGTTTGACTAAAAATATCAGATTCACCCAAAAAAGTTTTCGTTTTAATAACACTTTAAAGCAGAATAATAAATCGCAACATAAATCAACCCAGTTCCCTTAATATAGTTTGCTGTACTGCTGTGTAAATAATTCAGGCTTGTGTAGATCTGTTTTAAATGTATCTGGTATCTGTCAGAGCGGCTGTGTGAATGTGTGCAAGCGTTGAAGTTTTAATGTAGTTTTGCGAGTATGGGAAGTCTTTTTTTTTTTTTCATTTAAACTGTGACGATCTCACTGCTTTCTCTTCATCCGTAATACTTATTGAAAGTCATATAAACAACATAAAAGCAAACAATATGAAAAATGTGCTTCTTACATTGCCTAGGCTAGCAGCCAACAACAGGGCTGGACCAACAGCATGTGGTAACGCTCCACCTGCTCTGAAATCTTTCTGAGGACAGATTTGTTCCGTGGACATAAATGTACTTTGTGGTCGTAATTAGGCCTGCAGCCTATTATCTTTTTTTTATCTTTCCAGCTTGACTTTACGTCATTACCGTGTAGGGCTGATCTGTTGACTATTTTTCGACTAGTAACCGGATAGCAAAAATGACTTAAGATATTTTTTTCTTTACAGACTTTTAACCCAGTGAAGCTAAAACTTTGCCACTTGATGAGTTCTGGGTAAAACATTTAACTAGGCAACGGAGGTTCATCACCTTAAATGCAAAATGTATACGACTTTTGGATAAATTACTGCTTTGTGTTTTTCGTTCAGCAATTTCCCATTTTAGATTTAATGATTATTTCATTACTAATTTAGTTGATAATTAGTTCAATAATCAAATCCTCACTATTAATTTTATTAATTGCTTCAGTTCACTTGGTGAACTGTCAATTCCAGTTTTCATGACTAAAAGGACAACATGATTAAAACACATTAAATTGACAGAAACAGGTGAAATTCTGACACATAATTGTTAATAAAAAAATTTTGTTTTTTATTTGGACCTTTTGTCTGTGCCACTGTTTAACTAGCAGTATTTCTCTGTTCATCATGTGCCCTGCCCACGCTTGTTTCTTTATTGTGCCTCCACAGGCAAGGTGTAGGACTGAATTATTTGGTCATTTCTAACCTAATTAATTAATAATCAGTGTTCTGTCTGTGCCCTTTGTGATGAACGAATGTGGTTGCAGAAGCGATTGCTGATTTGTTAGGGGAATAAGGGAGCAGGTGAGTTGAGGGCAACCATAAAGCCAGAAAATAAACATGCAGACAACTAACCTCATTTATGAGGTTGAGATTTTCTTTTTATTTCAATTTTGCATTTTATTTGCAAAAATAAAATGCAAAAAAAAATTGTGAAATTTTTTAATTCTTTTGATTAATCTAACTAAAATAATCTTTAAATCATTGCTACTTTCTCATTTTACCATGAGCTTCCTAGGTGTGCGCTGGGATCGGTTGTCACAGACCTCGTTTCATTAGGCAGTACCTGATTCATCGTGTTCACAATGTGGCTCTCAAAAGTGAACAGAATCCTGTTCAAATGCTTTTCGTTTTGAGATCGAAACGAATCATTTCCCAACTTTTGCCATGCATGCTTTATCAGCTATTCTTTAAAATTCAATTATTATAGGGGGAAAGTAATAAAAAACTAGTACTTAGCATAAGCACCTTTGGATTCATTTTCACACCCAATTGGATGATTTGAAATAAAGCTCAGCTCTCCTACTTGAATTTTTCTGACTTCTCCATGTCCATCCTTCAGCTAACGTCATATTTTGCAGCATGGCTACAAGGATTAAGAATCTCACTGCATAAAGGTATCAGTTAGCAGGAGTGTAGAAAATGTTTCACATCATTAAATACAGGACCTTTGACAATTAAGATATTCATCAGTATATCTTAATACTGGGGAATACTGACAGGAGTGAAAAAAAAAACTGAACTGTTCTCCAAAGATAGGAAAAAATGTGAGACTGGAAGGGAGGAGAGTCTGACAGCAACGTTAGATGTAGTACCGTCGGATTGTTGTAAATAAACAAAATTTTTAATGATGCGGACAGAAAAAATCTTGTGGTTTGAAGCAAATCAACCACACAAAGTGTAATACTGTCAGATACTGACACTAAATATGGCTGTAATAAATCAGGGCGCTCCATCACTCCCAGCCCAGCATGGAGAGCCTCTGCCAGGCCACTCACAATCTGATCAATTAAAAGATGAATTGTTCAGAAATGGTAAATATTACAAACATGTGCCATGTTGACAAACCCCTTTCAAAGAAGACTGAGCAATGTGTTCATGCACTTCAGCATATCTGTACTTCCACTGGATGAGACAAAACTTATAATTGATCATAGCCTAATTTTTTCTTTCATCAGAAAAAGTCTGTCACTTTTAACAGGCTGATTTTTAATAATAAGTTTCATCGTCTGTACACCTTTACTGACCTACGTATCCATCCGAGCACGCTCCCTTCTGCCTGTCAGGAGACGGTTATTAGGATCAGCGTACATGAGTGCAGGTGTCAGAAAGTGGCTGAGCCTCTCCGCTGCAGCCAGTGATAAAACATGATGCAGGACTACCATTAGAGGAGAATACTGCAAGACCGCAAGTGCAAGCGAGTCAGTCTTGGCCCTGTCAGCTGGTAAAACGATCATGTCAGTCAGACTCACTGTCAGCGGAGTGACAGAGCAAGTCGGGCCCGCTCCTCCTTTCCTGTAAGTGCACATATCTATGAATCGAAGAGGAGCAGAGTGGAGAGTCAGGGCAAAGCTTGTTAGCATTCGTCTGTCATCACCCTCACTGGCCAGAACCTACTGAAGAGGAAATAGGAGAACAAGGTAGAGGACAGAGGAGTTAAAGAAAAGGGAGATGGAATGCGGCTACTTTCTGTCTCCAAAACTGCTTGGAGTGCGGCTATCGTTGTCAGGAACAAACGATTTGTTGACAAAAGGAAAGAGAAACCAAAGGAGAAAAATAACCGGATCATAAAGAGCATGAATTACACTACCAGCGAGTCAGTGGCAGAGAGTAAATCTGCCGAAGCCGTAAAGAGTTATGCGTTGTGATCTGTTCCACCGATCGCTGTGTGCTTTGAGATAATTGCTTCCATTTTGTTGCACAGGGACTATTACAGTGTATGATAGCTGGATTACCATCTGTAACCGTGAGCTCCACTTTGCAGAAGTAGTGCTGTATCAGCAGCAGGACCTCTGGAAGATGTAGGTTTAGTGAACACAGTCGGCGTCGTAGCTCGGAGCTATTGTAGTAGTTATGGGCTCCCTTTATAGAATTTCACTTGCTGCAGTGAAAGATTTTTTTTTCCTCTCTTTGATTCAGTGAGATAACATTATCTGAATGGAGTCATCTCTTGTTGTTAGTGTGTAAAGTTACTCAGTAGAACTTTTTGGGAATTGTGCGCAGCAATTTTTGCTTTGCATTTGTAAAGTAAGAGGAATCTGTTTCACTTGCCCGTGTAGGAAATACCCAAAATCCAGTGGTGTTCTGTGTTCTTGTAATTACTTTAGTATATTAGGGAGTAAAACAAGATGCAATTTAATTTATTGTCCAACATATTTTGATTTGCTTTCTCAGTCTGTCAGTCCAGGCCTGTCGGCCTAGCATTCAGTCCTGAGTAAATCGTAGATGGCATCGCTGAGAGTGTTTTCGCAACTGATAGTCCGGTACACTCAGTTCAATTGGGCACCAAAGTCACAACATTTGTTACATTTCCAGCTGGTGTGGTTCGCTTTCACACTGCACTGTGTCAAATGGACCAGGCTGAGATGACCCTTTAAAAGACCCGTTCACCGCTCAAGTGAATACACAAAAACCTCTGAAGAAGACACTGAGTGTAATTTCCTTTTTCACAAAAAAAAGAGGAAATGTTGTGTAGTGGTGTAAAAAAGGAGCCGCCACCCCCACCCAACCATAAACTTACCATAAAATCTCAACAGAGACATGTTGTGATTGGTTCTGCTAACACTTTTTACACAACATGGCAACTATTCTATTGAGAGACTCCCAGACAACAAAGAATAAAGTCACCTAAGATTTGTGGGGTTTTTGTTTTTTTTTTGGTTTTGGTCCTACACATTTATCACATATTCATGTGATAGATGTGTGGATTTGATTGTATTGGAACTGGATTTATTTTTCTGAAAATTCAATAAAAATATTCAATATGTAGTGAAGTGAGACTGTAGGGTTCTAGGATTTCTTTTTTGTCTTTGGCAAACCATCACTAACCATGTCTCCCACTAGCTCTAGACATGCATGTTTGTTTTGATTGCATTTACCCAGCATGCCCTGCAGCATAGCCTGCTTCCTGTCAGCTTGCCCTCCAAATATGCATTTGAATAGCATCAGAGTTCCCTTCAACCTGGTTTTGCAGGCGGGCCAGATTTCACCGTTTGGGTCCGCATCAAAGTTTGGTTCGTTCGGGGAGTTGCGAATGCGCAATCAGACTTTTGAAGCAAAAAAAAAATCTGGAGTTTGGTTTAAGTGGACTATCAATTAATCAGTCAAGTTTATTTGTGTAGCACATTTCAGCAACAAGGCGGTTCAAGGTAATAAAATAATAATAAAAATAAATAAATAATAAAAAACTGAAAATTACAAAGTCGCAAAGAAAACACCATACAGTCAAAATCATACACATCAAATGTGTTGATGTGATCATTTATTATGGTTTAAAAGCAAATCTAAACGGGTGGCTTTTTAGTCCTGATTTAAAGGAACTCAGTGCTTCCGCTGTTTTGCAGTTTTCTGCCAGTTTGTTCCAGATTTGTGGCTCTAATAAAGTCACCCTTTAATGCACCGGGCCTCAAGGTAAAAGTTAGAGTTGCGGTCAGCCATTCAATATTTTTTGGAAGCATCGAGAACTCTCTGGCATGAGGTTCTAGATTACATCAAGTGTTGCAGACATTTATTAACTCAATTTACCAACATTTTTTCATATTACAAAGAGGCAAAATTGCACATATTCAGCACTGACCAATCAAACATACACCTTGCTTCTGAACAGCTCCTCTTTTGTTTTGCTCATTTGAAGGCTCCCCTCCCCCCTTTTGTTCAAGCTGATTATGCTGATGTTAGAGCCTGTAAGCTAATACAGTTAAGAAACTAGGATAGGGCAGAAAGGCTGAGATGAGCTATAGGACATGTCACAGATGAGATTATCTGTGGTAGAAATTCTTGGAATTGCTCACGTTAACCAGAAAGCCGTGTGTCACGTGATCTAAAATACTTTTATGTTGCATTGTGGCCGCCGGTGTGGCTTTACGCTCGTATGTGTGTTGGACTTGAGTTCCTTTTATGTGTCTCCAGTGGTCAGTCTGTGGCCGGACTCAAAGCGGTGAGGGCTACTCAGACCGTCAGGAAGCCGGGTCACATGCACTGAAAGACTGCCTTCTGTTCTCTTGTGGTTTTATTGTAGAAACAATGTTCTGACCCCTCTAAAGACGTCTATAAAGGATGAGATGAATAAGAAAATCAATGGCAAAGATACAAATAAGAGAAGAAGTACAACATGTAAATATAATAGTGTGTAGTTTTAGACTTCATGGCAGAGTAATTGAGTGTTTCAAAAGTGTTGGGACAAGTCACAGTACAGATTTCTGATCAAGTTTATTATTTGTCAACGGTTTATACACCAGCTCCCCTGTCAGTGTATATTTTCTATAAATTTATAAAGAAAATTGATGACTTCTTCTGAGATTTTTCTACACACAGAGAAGAACTTTGTTCTCAATATCTGATAATATTCTGCTTTTTAGCATCCCTCTCATAATTCTTCAGGCTTATTTAACTGTTGTAACAAAATGAGCTTTGTTACTCAAGATAATTTGATAAATAGCTTAACTCTGGAAATTTCCAAATTGTGACTTTCAGAGGTCGAGATTTAGTCAAACTAAAAAAAAAAAAAAGACTTTTTTTATATTGAAGGAGTAAATGGACAAAGAAAAAAAAAGTAGAAGTAGTAAAAACAAGTGAATCAAAAGCCTAGACAGAGACAGAAGTTGGGTTAACTTTTCCTTTTAGCTTAACCTGCTACAAAAGCAGCAAAATAACTTTTACCACAATATTGTGTTTAGAAATGATCAACACTGGTCAAGTATGTTTGAGCTGTTGTGACGACCAGATATAAAGGTGTGTGCTTTAAGATGTATCTCATTTTGAAGTAAGAAGGGAAGTACGTTTTGAGTTGCCCAGTTGTGCTGAACAGTCAGTTTAACAACGCACTGCATTATGGGTTAACCATGCCACAATTGTTGCATTCAGTTTTCTGGGTATTCTGAAGCTTAGCAAACTATATGAAAATGTGTTTGCATGTCCGTGAGCAGACCATGTGAAGAAGCCTGAGCTATTGGCCAAATAAACTAAGGAATGTTTGTAGGTTTTTCAAGGTTTTCACGGGTTTGGACTGTTTTGACCACCTCTAATTCAGAATCTAAAATATTAATACAGATGAAACTTGAACAGGATGATTGCGCTTCAAACAGGGTGCAAGTTTCTTTCACACATTGTTAATATGGTCAGGATAATGCCTGATAGTTTGTTTACCCATGGTATATAATACTTTCCCTAACAGTCAAAAGCTTCGCTGACTTATGACAACTTGTCGGCGACACTTCCGCTACAAATTTTACATAAGCGCTAAAAATGCTGATCTGCCTAAGATGAGCTGAATGACTCCAACTAACCCAGACCGTTTTCAATACCCAAGTCTAAACAGTGGAGTCAGAACAAAATCTCCCCACACCTTTAAAGAAGGTGCCAGTGTCCCGCTCCCTGACAGCAGAAAAAATAACTTGCAAGCTGAAGCTATCTTTACACACAAGCACCCTCTCTGATTTTAACTGCATTGGATTTTTGTTTCACAACAGAGTGTATATCAAGCGTGCCTTTGTGGCCCTGCTGCGGCCCGTAATGAATGCATGGCTAAAATAACTAAGTGGCAGAGGGAATGAGGTAGGAAGGGAACATGGGGGGGGGGAAGAGGGAGAAGGTGAAGAGATGAGGCTGGGGGTGGGGTGGTGCGTGCTCAGAGTGAGAATCATTCTGTAAAGGTGGAGAGAGCGAGAGAGAAAGAAAGGTGAAAGCATAATGGAGGTCAGCTGTGATATGGCAGTTGGTATACATGTTTCCTGATGTTAAAAACCAGATAACGTAGTTTTGGTTGTTTTAGCAGAGCCTTTTGGCTTCTTCCTGCCAAAATGAATGGGCACAGTTCAGTTTACTGAAACTGAACTGTGCCCATTTATTTACCCTTATGCAGATTGTGGCTATCTGTCTTGCAGGAGTGAGCTACAAACTTTTATAAGCAGATTATAAATGTCCCAAGGAGCTCATCATCGGCTAATTCTAAGGAAAGATACCATCTAAACATTTCTGGTGAGGTTCCATGAGTGGAGTAGAGAGGCCTGAGTTTTTGTTAAGCGTTGTGTATGTTGACGAAGAAACGTCCCTAGAGAGTGAGAGGGATAATTAAATATATCATCCAAATAGGTATTGATCGTCTTAAGGGTGCTGCCGTTAGATTAAAAGGTTAAAGAATAAAACCGCTTTGAGGATTAAATTATTGTGAGGTAAAATCAAGAGCGTAGAAAGATAAAGACTGCAGTAATCAGAATGTATGAGCCCTGCAGACATGCTTATTGATGTCCTATAGACGTTTAGAATCCCGTCAAGACACATTATGAACCGCAAGCAAACCCATTAGGACATTTTATCTACTGCAAGGAGAGTTTGGGATGGCTGGGACGCTGCTAGGTGAGCGTGTTGGCTGTTTCAATCGCTCCACAATATCAGCTATAGTGTGAATGGATCTTTAAATTCAATTTTTTTTTAAAAAGGTGCGCAGTGTGGCACCCCAGCCAAGCAGCGGAACAAGGTCAGGAAGAACAAGGTCAGGAAGCGCTTTTAATTATTATTTTTTTTCTTTTTAATCCAGACGCCTTTTATCTTTGGGGACGATAAAGAGAGGAAGTGGCTAAGCACAGCATACGAGCTCCTGTTACCCTTCTGTCTCCTTCTCCGATCAACCAATCGGGCATGCGAATAGTGCTGAGTCAGCCACTGGGTTCTGCTCACGTATAAACGAAGGGTGGGGCAAGGGGGCCGTTGGTGTCTGCAGTGGACTGCAGCAGCAGTGCCGGCGCTAACCTCACGGCTACAGGAACTGAATCACCAGCTTCCAAGTCTCAGAGCCCTCGACTCTCTTAGATTGGCCCTAAACGTCTTTGCTGGATAATATACACGCCATCTTACCCATTCCTATAGTCAGTAGGTAATTAGTGGGAATAAATATGGCAAGCCACTGAAGATAAAGTTTATAGCCTGGCCACGGGTCAGCTTGTTTCATTGCTATAGTGAGCCTTGCATTAAGGTAATTACAAGTCATTTCACATTTTCATCATGTGTGCATTCAGGTTTTCTTCGGGTTGAACCTTTGAAGCTGACTTAACTGAAATGCTGTATTAAGCATGCTGCTTTTTAAAAGTGATTTATTAATCATTTAATAACAGATCCAAAATGACTAAACTCGGGACCAAGATGAAGTGTGTGTGTGTGTGTGTGTGTGTGTGGGTCAGTGAAGGCAACATTTTTGTTCCGACTTTGCTCTCTGTATTCTTTTACTGGATATCTGGTCATTGTGTAATAAAACATTCTCAACCCAAAATCTAACACATTGTTGTTACATAATGAACTTTACCCTGACTGCCCTTGTTAACAGTCCTGCTTGTAGTAATTAATAGAGCAAATCTCAATCCATGCTATGAGGATAGGCAGTATCAGTGCTGAAATCAAGCCTACATTTCTGTTAACATTGGAAGAGTTTTATATCCTCTATTAACCTGTGCAGAGCCACAGGGTGGGATGGAGGCTTCCTTCTCCAGCAGCCAATAGGTGAGAGGCAGGGTCACACGTATCTATTCCATCAAAGGGCAGCACAAAAAGTTTAAGTATATTTTATTTAAATCCAACTTTTGCAACTTCAGCGGAAGTAGTGATAGTTCTCAACAGCCTATCACTGTCTTCCATGCTTTCTTCAAGGCAAATTGTACTTCTAACCATTTGACTTACTGGAGAGGTTGCCGGTTGGATTCTATCTACTCCCTGCCACACTGGGAAATACCAGTCTCCGTATCAATGAATGTGTCAGCCTGGATAGGTAAGCAGGACTCGCGGTTCTTAATTCTGCTGGTTCCGTTTGTGACGGCGGGTTCCTGAAACGGCTCACTCCAAGTTCACCGAGGTGACAGGAAGTGATTCTAGGCCAGCCCTCCCACGCGGCTTGGCGCCGGGTGGAAAGCGGAGGTCTGGCAGTCACCGAGGACTACTTGTCCTGATAAGGACAGAGAGAGAGAGAGAGAGCAGGCGGGCGGACATGGTCAGTGAGTGAAGAGGCTGTGAAGCTGATGGGAGTGGCACTGCAGACAGGTTGTATCAGCTCAGCCTCTGGAGTGTCAGCTCATACATCTGTAATGAAAATATCACAATGAACAAGACTGACAGAGTCAACTGCGGGACTGGTTACAGATTGTCACCCCACTTACATGGTGCTGGGCTGGCAACTGCACTGTTACACCACCTGTATGGTATACGTCTCCCCAGGGACACCACACACTCCAAACTCCTGACCTTTCCCTTTGTGACTCCTTGACTGTCTTGGACCGCCGGCGTCCAGCTGTCCCTAACCATCATCTCCTCCTCCCCTCTGTCTACAATATAAGGGCAGGAATGCAGTGGACAGCACAGTCCCAGAATAGACAAGTAGCAGCCCCTATCTCCAACCACACAATCTGCCTGATAGAGGGCACCTACATTACAAGGCAGCCTGGAGCAAGAGTGCAGACACATGCAGCACGTCGGCACACATACAAAAGCCTTGGCTGCACAGATGCTAAACTTGTGAATGCACAACACCTTTGCTTATTGTGGGTTAGATCCTGATGGAGACGGCCTCTCTCCTCTCCCCGCCCCCAGTTTAGTGTTGAAAGAGGAGTCACCAGCGAAGCCTTCAGCTGGCACCTGATCGAGGTTAATGATAAAACGCAATGGGTGTAACGATTCTGTTTGATGTTGGATCTGAGTGGAGGTGCGCGGGGTGAAGGAGGGTTGGATGTTTGATGAGTGTGTGGGCCGGAGATTGGTGGAGGGAAGCACTGAAAGCGCAGCAAAGGGATTCTCTCCCTAATCTACAGAAAATCCTGCTGTGAAAAGGATTCTGGGTGTAGCGCTTTCTCCTCTGAAGACGATATTCGCGCTCGAATGCTCACAGAAGCTGGCAAAGCAGTCTTCGCTCTCGCTCTCTGTCTAATGTGGACACTCACAGATCATTATCCGCCAAAAGAGGAGCAGAGGCATGGTTCAAACGGGGGGCCTCGCTGACATTGAGAGCAGACGTGAGCAATCCGTACGCGTTAATATGCCTGGAGTCACCGGATTCATGTGCATTCCTGCTGCCTCGCTGCACGTTGTTGATAGCTGCAGTTCTGGAACTGGTAGAAGATTTCGAGCCATGAAAACTCAGATTCTCCTCCATATACCACATAAGGGTATGGTGGGAATTGTGTGAGCTTGTCTAAATCCATCCATTGTACATTTGTTTGCCCATCCATCCATCCGTCCGTCCGTTCGTCCGTCCGTACATCAATGGTCTGCTCTCATGTCCATCCATTCCTCTCCCCTGTGGTCTGTTTTTTTGACATGAAAAATGTCCTCCTGCTCCTTCCAGTTCATTTTGCACCTGAGTCATGGACGCATAGTCATCAATTTGCGAAACTCTTGGGTGACAACTTTATTAAACATAAGAGGGATGGAGTTAACAGGAAAGGATGAGACATCACTCTTTCCCTACCTTCGTACATATAGTGACAGTATTTTATTTATTTATTTTTTTTACACTATTTGGATGCAGTGTGTCTGATGTATTTGTTATCTCAGAAGGGGTGGACAGCTTTGATACAGGACTGACAGTGGAATTACTCACACACACTACAAACACGTACTTTGAGAGAGCCAAAACCAAGTAGAGGTTTGGAGCAGCTCAAACCCGCTGAACATAATAGCTGTCAAATATGACTTGAATTTGGAGAAAACGCTGCATTTTCTGACTTTTTCAGGGATTTTAGGCAGCAACGGGAGGTTTTAAGGAAAGTGTTTCTTCTGATAATCGTACCAACAGAGGAATGCAAACTCACTTTATTTGGGTTTCCCAGATTGTCTGAAATTTTTGCGGTAGAATTTACAACCTCCAGGCTGAAACTGCATGAAACTGTTGTTTCTCTGTTTTCAGCAATAAATGTTTCATGATGTTCACCTTCAGCACCACCGTTTATTCAAATGAATGGATCGGATTTCAGGGAACACAGTCCAATTAGTGATCCATACGTGGTAGGATCAAACTGGATCACCATTTGAAATGCAAGCATATCAGTTTGTTTGTTTTTTTTTTGGTGTTTTTTTGTTTTTTTTTTTACGTTAACTTAATATTATTAGACGTCTTTTTTATGGCAAAGTCAAAAAACTTCCTCTGTTGAACGTTGGTTTGCTTGAAGAACCCAACCCACCTGTCAACCAGGTGAGGTCACATTTTTCAGTCCAATATTGACTTTTCAGTGTCTAGTGTACAAACGTCTGCCTAGAAGGTGGATCCCTCCATTATTTATTTGGATGCCTGGTTTTGCCATTTTACTCCATTCAGTATAATTTTGTCCCAGATGTGATTTCTATTCAATCTTCTTATAAAATTTCTATCTGTAACCATGATAGATTTAGGCTCTAACACTTCAGATTGTATTAAACAAGGCTTTGCTAAAGGTTATGAGCATCTTCATTTTGAATTAATAAAGGTCAGTCGTTCCTCTAGCCTGAAGCAACAGGATTGCATCCAAAGTGCATCTTAAAACATCTCCAAACTCTTAATTAATCACTGTGGAATGAACAGTCAAGTTTTGATTAAAAGCTTAAATAGACACAAGTTTATTAGAAACATACATAAAAGTTAACAGTGGAGCACATTTTAAAACAAGTGTGTAAAATAATATTACAACTTTTAAAAAAAGAAAATCAAATTGTAATTCCCACTGCTGCAAAAATAATACATTAAATATTCCAGTTGTAATGGTCTAATTCTGATTATGACGCACATCCCAAAGCAGTAATATTAAATAAATATCAGCTGCAACTTTTAGTAGCTCTTTTGAATGTGGTGAATGTGTTGATTCTTTAAAGAAAAAATAAAGACAAATGTATTAAGATAGCCTTTCAACTAAATTCAGCCTGTACTTTTCATCTTTACCTTTATGTCCTTCCTTTAATCCATATTGTATATTTTTAGTTATGTTGATATTTTATTGTAAAGCACTTTGTGTATAGATCAAGTTTATTTCAACAAACAAGCTGAGATTAGCTGAAGAGGCTGACTGCTGATATATTAACCAGCAATGACTCCTATGAAACTAACGCTCATTTACGGTCAACACTGTTGCTTTGTCATGTTACCCATGATCAGAAACAATGCCTTTTTTTCTTTAAAAAAAACCCAAAACAAAACATAAACTGAAGGAATGGTATGATTTAAATCCTAGTGGTTTAATTGAAAAAAAAAAAAAAACTTAGCTTACTTTCTTGTTAAGCATGTTTGTCTAGATTACCTGCCTGATGGAAAAACTTAGAACGTGTTAAAAGTCATTCTAAGCTGAAGTGGTTTTAAGCTGGTCTGCTGGGACTAGCCTGAGGGAGAACCCGATCTGAATCAGAGAGTAATCTATGCCATGTACAACATTAACTACTCCTAATCTTTTAATAAAACCTCTCTTCGAAAAGGCATGAGTGACATATTTAAAGCTAGAAGCAATAAGTTGAAGACGTTGAACCTTGCCCAATAAAATAGTGACATGTATTTCTGGATCTACAAACGCAAGCACCAGATTGGTCAAAGGAATGCCGTTTTGTGCGCAGATACACAAAAATGCGGTAATAGCAGTGGTACGATGCAGCGGTACGATCCATGAGTCAGGACCAAATCTAAAGCTTAAAAAAAAAAAAAATAGAAGCCACAAGAAGGAGAGGCGCGGAAGCTATGGGAGGACAAAAAAGAACGTTTGGACACGATGGGAAACAGAAGGACAGCAGGGTGGAAAGAGACGGTTTACATAAACAGAAACATTATCAGTTTGGAATGTCTGGTTGTGTAAGAATGTGGAAATCTAGAGTTCCCAGTGTGAAACAATGGAGTCCTGATGCGAAGCGTTGTCATCATAGATGCTGTGGTGATGGGAGATGGATGCTGATGATCCAGTCTGCTTAAGACTGAAGAGAAAACTGTCAAAAGAACATCTGATACTCTCTCACACATATCACACACACAAATGTTTAGATTCAGGTATTTTCAGATACACTCCACGTTGGGCTGCGGTAAATACATGGTAAACACTAAATACATGTTGTATCAACTTGTGCTGTGTATTTCTCAGTGATAACATAGTTTGTTGTGTGTTGCTATAGTTTCATGGTTTTGTTTTTTCTCTTTCTGCACATGTGGAAACAGACTGCTCGGCTGTTGTAATCTCTGTATCTGTCTTTCCTTTCACTCTTCTTTCCCTTTAAACTTTTTTCCCACCTTTCCCTCTTTCTTTTCCTCCTCTGTGCCCGTTGCATTTGAAACCAATCCAAAGCAATTTCTAAAGAAAAAAGAAAAGAAAATTAGATCTACAGACTAAAAGTAAAGCAGCAATCACCCACCTACACCTTTGATATGTTGTCGTTTACCGTAGGTCCTTTTACACTATCTGAACAAATCACCTGGATACAAGCAGAAGGAACTGTAAATGTGAAAGCTGAGATATATTATTGTTATTTACATAAATAATAATAACTCCATTAATAAAACATCAATCTCTAATATTTTGCTGCCAGTACTGACCATAAACAGTTTATTTCCTAATGATTAAGTTATTAGCTGGACTAATTGAACCAGGAAATGAGTTACTCCAAGGACGAGCGGGGCGGTGAGCCAGCAGCACTGCTGGGCACATGGACTCTGTGCCACCGCACTCACCACAGCGGCTACGATTAACTGCCTTTTTCCACGGGCACAATCGTCCCAAAAACAGCCGAGAATAAAAGCCAAGAGTTTAGGAAAGAGACGTGTTTGAGCACGGGGTACGAGGGTGAGAAAGAAACAGGAAGAACGGATGTTCTGCATAGCGCCGGGGGTCAATGAGAGTTAATTTTCCTGCCGTCCTATCCCCTGGCTTCATTAGCAGTATTGACAGTTAGGTGATGAATTCATTGTTTTCTCTGGTTTGTCTGCAGCCATCATTTATATGCGCTCCTCTGTTATCTCTCAGGGCCCTGCTCCCTGTTTTTCTCATCGCTTTTTCATCACCTACATTTTTCTCCGTCCTCTGTCTCTCCTGCTCTCCTCTGTTCTTGTTCACCATCTTTCCTTCTTCAACTCTTTAAGCGCACGCAGTTTCCTTTTTCTTTCTGTATTTCCATACAGTAAAGAACACAAGTTCCTATTAGTGACAGTTTGCCAATGTATAGTGCATTGTGAATGCATATAGAGATGACGCACACGTACGTGCTTCCACTCACATTTGGCCTCTTGTCTCTTTCAGATTATTCCCTCTTCAACCTCTTCTTCTTCTTCTTGGACCCAAAATGCTTTGCTAAAGCTGGTAAAATGGAACCAAATCAACTGTTCAATGGATTTGGTCCCCTTCAACCAGCTGTAGCTGTGCATTGATCACTCCGAGGAGCCGACTGACAGCCACACAGTGGGACAAAAGTGACGCCTCTTTTTCCTCTCCACACATAAACCCATTGTCGTGTGTTTCTCAGCACCGGCGACTGTGTGCATTTATCTCTGTTAAAAAGATTACCAGAAGCAATTTACTTAATCTGACTTAAACAAGCCAAGTAAGTAATTATAGATATATTAGTGCATGCATTGTTATGCGGTGTAAAGCTGTAACTGCATTGTCCTTTGGAAAATTGAATTGTTCTTTGGAGATTTTCCCCAAAAGTCTACTGAGAGGCTGAGTTATTCAGAAGCAAAACGGCTGAAACTGTGTGAGAAAGACGCTCAGGTTTGTGTGCTTATGTGTGCATTAAATATCAGTTTAATAAAGCCTTATTCCGAACTTCAAAACCAACTAAGTATGTGCTTACAAAGCGGTGCTGGAGCTCATAAGTGATAAAGTTGTTCTCATCAAGTGATCGTGATGTTTTTAATAAGAACACGACTGGGATCCAGCAGGTTCCTGGGCATAAATTATACCCAAAGTTTTATTGACATTAACAGCATGCTGAGCGGCAGATCTATGCAAGATCAACGCACTATTTATCAGTGGAAATTGTTCTCAGTTACACCAGCAGTTTTTCATGACTTTGTGATAAAGACCAGTTTTCGCCATTCCTGGTTAAGACATCTACAGTATATTTACATTTACCAAATCTAAGCCTTTTACACATGGTAAAGGGCTTAAATTTGAGTAGATTTATGTAGTTGGGGAATAAAAATCACCTCTGATACAGTTAATATCTTTCAGGTCGGTCACCCGGGCTTCACCGTTCAGCAGTAGAGTCGGCAAATGCCGTTTTGTGTTGGTGCTCCCTATAGCAGTTGCTATCAGTCACTTTAAGTTGCATCTTTTCCAACTGTAGACAGGACTATGATGTAGCACATGTCCTTTTGGTTATTGTTAAGGGTCTAAAATATCTAAATTATCTGATAGTTTTAAGCATTAATCCTCTCCAGAAAAGTGGTTTTAGTCAGAGTGTCTTTTCAGAATTCCGGCCCTTCAGACAGTCAGAGCTCTTACCACTTAAAATCAATTGGAAAAACAATTAAAGAATTGGTCTGTAACATATCAGGTCTGTCAACATTTTGAATAGTTATGCGGCTTCGCCTAATCCCACCATGTGACCACCTGGGCCTTGCCATCTAAGTGACGGATTAGTTTAGTTTGAATTAATTCTCATACGTTTTATGACAACTGTGTTCTAGTTTCCTCGTTTTGTTTTGTGCTTTTGACAGAATTTGTGTAGTTAAGTCACGTCAGGCTTGTATAACCTTTGTTTTTAACATTGCGAAAGTATCAGATAAGGAGAAGAAACACTCAAACCTTTGACACCCAGCATATAGCGCTACCTATGTGCTTACCTTTCTTCATCCTTCAATAAAAAGAGACATGCTGGCATTACATTCTAATTACATATCAATAGAAGACCCTTTAAAGAATGTATGTAAAAAGTATTTCAGTTATGGATTTTCATTTTTTGTAAATGTTTTCAAATGTTTGGAAATGTTCCCTTGTAGATGTATGCAAAGTGTGTTGTAATTGTATGTAGGCTGGGTACCATGCTATGGTGCGTGACGTGATAAATAAATCAAAGAATCAAATCATATATCTGTTAAGGTATTTTGCTCACTTCTTCCTACACAATTTTTAAGTAGACATTTCCCTCCAGCTGCACAGGCTAAAAAGGGCTCTTACACTAGCTGTGTGAAATTGATAGTGCCAAGTGTAAACAACCTATTCTGTTTTAAAACTTCAATTAGCTGCCCGAAGCCAAAAGGACTCTTTTAGCGCTTCTAGAATAATAATAATAAAAAAGTCTAGTTGCCGGTGGGAGCAAAAAAGGCTTGGTTCTCCTAAAAATCCTCTTTAAATACATGTAACTGAAGCATCTGTAATAGCTTTTATTTATTTTAAGCAGGTCAAAGCTTCCAGAAACTTTTATTAGTGATCTCTTTGTTTCCCTGGGTTATAAATATAACATGACACAGCGACCAGTTTAGCCACCAGTCATGAGGACGGATGACAATCCATTTTTATCTTGCTCCCAGATACGCTGAAAAGGAAGGTAAGAGAAAAACAATCTCTGAAACTCAGTGTTGGAGAGCAGCAGCAACGCATGGTGTCTCGGGATGAAAATGTCACAACGATGACTCTCACACCCAAGGTTAAATGTAGTGTTTCTCTTCCAAATTCCCAGGGGACTGTGTTAATGCAAGGCATTAAACTTTGTGAAAATATTAATACACTGTAAATGTACAGAGCCTTAAAAAAGGCTGATAAAGAAGACAACTGGTTCTGTTCTGACTGTGGAACATCTGGAGATGAGGATTCTTCATTAAATCAAGACAATTTAGGGGCAACCCTGAGCATCCTCTTTATGAGACTGTTCAAGGGTTCATGCAGCAGGGCAATGAACCAAAATACATGAGAAGGTCCTCCTCAAAACACTCATGAGGTCCCAAAACAGTGGGTCTGGGGCTGCCTAGTCTAAGTCTGGACTTAAATCAGTAGAGTCGGCAAAGATTTCACAGCAAAGTAGAACATTCATTGCTGATTATGATAGACGCTTCATTGCAGTCATTGTCAGTGGCTCAACCAGTTAGCAGGGAAGATCAAATTAGCTTGGATAGCTTTTGTCGCTTTATATGCACACTTCTCTTCATAGACAGCACATACACTGCATGTACAGTACAGACCAAAAGTTTGGACACACCTTCTAATTCAATGGGTTTTCTTTATTTTCATGACTATTTATAAGGCAAGAAATCCCACTTATTAACCTGACAGGGCACAGCTATGAAGTGAAAACCATTTCAGGTGACTACCTCTTCAAGCTCATCAAGAAAATGCAGAGTGTGTGCAAAGCAGTGATCACAGCAAAAGGTTGCTACTTTGAAGAAACTAGAATATAAGGGGTATTTTCAGTTGTTTTACACTTTTTTGTTTAGTGCATATTTCCACATGTGTTATTCATAGTTTTGATGCCTTCAGTGTGAATCTACAATGTCAATACTCATGAAAATAAAGAAAACTCATTGAATTAAAAGGTGTGTCCAAACTTTTGGTCTGTACTGTATGTCACAATTGGGATGGCGACACAAAACGTTTCTAATACCATCTCTTCCTATGATTCAGTTGGTTCATATGAAGACCAGTCTTTCTGGATTTTACCAAGGCTGCACAGTGGCAGAGTTGGTAGCACTGTTGCCTTGCAGCAAGAAGGTCCTGGGTTCGATTCCCGGCCTCGGGTCTTTCTGCACGAAGTTTGCATATCCTCCCTGTGAATGGTGGATTCTCTCCCGGAACGTTAGCTGGAGATAGGCACCAGCACCTCCCGACCCCTCTAAGGGACCAGGGTGTACAGAAAATGGATGGATGGATAGGCAATTTGCCTTTTGTCACTGTGCACATTTGTTGAAACCACATTTGTTCCCAAGCTGTAGCTTCATGATGGATGTCTTCAGATCCACTCACCACATGAAGTCAATTTCTAGTTAGTTTTGAAGTTTCCTTTCAACCCAGGCAAGCTTGAATCAACATCTTTGCTTGGGCTGTAGCTTCCTTTCTCAGGTTGGTATCCAAAATTCAGACTTAAATATGTCCATTTCATGGACACTGATTTTTTCTCCTTTTTCAGTGTTATGAGGACTGGACAATCCAATTGTGTTCGTGAAGTGCATATAATTGCTTAAACAATTGAATAGCACCCTAAGACAGTGTTTCCCAACACTGGTACTCAATGCAAGGCACGCTGCTATGCATGTTTAAGGTGTTTCGTGGCTGCAGCCCAGGTGATTTCAACTGACTGGTATTTGCTGAACTGCAATCAGCTGAATCAGGCGTATTGAAGCAGTGACAAAGCTAAAACATGCAGGGCAGTGTGTCTTCAGGACCAGGGTTGGGAGACATTGCCGTAAGGCAGGGGTCTCAAACTCCAGTCCTCGAGGGCCGCAGTCCTGCAACTTTTAGATGTGCCTCTGCTGCACCACACCTGAACAGAATAATTAGGTCATTAAGGCTCTGGAGAACTGATCTACACAAGGAGGAGGTAATTAAACCATTTCATTCCAGTGTTTTGTACCTGTGGCACATCTAAAAACTGCAGGACAGCAGCCCTTGAGGACTGGAGTTTGAGACCCCTGCCGTAAGGCATCTAGAAATTTTACCCAAATTTGAACCAGACCTGTAGAGGTCCACAATTCTCACTTTGATTTTGTAACTGATTCTATTCACACAAGGTCTATCATAACTGATGGGCCGGTAGACTCGGTTCCATTTTCAGCTGCTGTGGTTCGCTTTCACACCGCACTGTCACATGAACCAAATCCTTTCAGCAACTTGTGGCGCTGCACCAAGAACCACTAAAGGAAGTGACACAAAAAAATCCCCTAAGTGGACACAGCAAAAGTTTCTCATTCATGAAATGTAAATAACAATGGAGTGGCGTCAGATTTTCGTGGTTGCAGGAAGCGGCCTCTGTTCACTGCGCTAGAGTTTACTTCCTGCTTTCGGCGCGGTCTCCGGTCCATTTGGCGTTCACATATGCATTAAAATTTACTTCAATCTAACCAAGACCTTGAGCTTTAGGGAGACCAGAGTTCACATTTTTGGTCTGCATCAGAGTTTGATTAGCCACTCAAACTTCCCATAACAAACCAGAACGTTAAATGAACCAGAGTTCACTTAAAGCTGACTAAACAGAGCTGGTGTGAATCCGCCCTTAGTGTGTTTGATGTGTTGCCCTGAAATACATTTGCAAGTTTGCATCCAACAAACTCAAATGGCAACAAAGCCTGGCATTGTAACATTAGTGCATGCAAACTATTGATTTGAAATGAAGTGTCAATAAAACAAATGGCTCTCTCATTATTATGGCATTTAGCACGTTAAAAAATGGCAATCTTAAGAGCGGGGAATGTTTAGCCTAATTAGGCATGTCGTTTTTATTTCAGCATCTGGTTTGAACTCTGTCATCTCTATCCCAGGGGAAGGTCGATCACTCAGTTACAGTAAATGATGGCATTAAGATGGTGACACTGCAAAACCTTAGGTGAAAACTGAATTGAAACAGAAAGAAATGAAGAGTTGACGTGATCTGTCTTTCCATGCCAACAAAGGAGCTAAACATCTTATCCGCCTCCTTACCAGCTCCTTGTATCTACCGCTGTGCGGAGCTTAGGGAGGTGTGACAGATGTTTTAATGTGGCTGTGATTTCTTATCACCACACAGCTGAAAGCTCCATTTGCCTTGGTCTGAAGTGATAGATGGGCGACCGAGGCCGAGGGGAGAGCGGACGCTATGCTAACGAATGTTTCAGCACAAGCACTTAAGAGCGTCTCAAGGCGTAAGGAAGTGCACGACACGATGAAGACGACACACACTGCTGCGAATGGTGGATGTGGTCATTTTCGGTTTTCAGTGTCCCGGGTGTGATGAGCGAATGAGTAATTATGGAAAGGGAGGTACGTGAACGCAATTACGCCGGGGATGAAACACAGCTTGTCGAGGCCCGGAGGCGCCGCCGCAGAAATGGAGAAATCAAGCAGAACACACGAGTTACAAGCAAACTCGCAAATAAACAAACAAAACGACAGCGATTTTGATTAAACCCCAGTGTGTTTACAACGCGTTAAATCGGCGGGATTATTGAAAGTCAGCAGCATTACATCTCCTCGACGTTGACGAGAGCGAGAGAGAGAAAAAAGGGAAATGCCCAAAAGAACAGAAGTGATTCATCACATCAAACCAGGTGTGTATCACAGAAACGCTTTTTTCTGTATGCCACAGGGACTAAAGGCGCACCTGGAGTGAAGTCATTGCTGCACATTTTAAACTACTACACCTGGTCATGGTTTTCTAGCCAGTTATTACACTGTGGTTGCAAAGAGAAGCTTCCAACAGAGCAGGAACTATAAAGGAAGGAGTCTGTTTACTGAAAGCTCAGAACATTACAGGTAACCCTCAGTTCTCCATAGGCTTCACAAACATTTTAATACAATTTATGTTTTAAGGTGGAGAAAATATATGTCAAGATCCGGGGTTTTTTGAGTTTGGTTTTGGATTTTTGGTGTTCCTTAGGTTTTTCTATTTTTGTCTTGTTTTCCACATCTGTTCTTCCTTCATGATTTTAGTTATATTTATTTTGTGTTTCTGGTTATTTTCTGTTGTTCCAGTTTATCATGTCTCTTTAGTCTAAGTTGGAGGTCGGCAACCTGCGGCTCCAGAGCCACATGCGGCTCTTTAGCGCTGCCCTAGTGGCACCCTGGAGTTTTTCAAAAATGTTTGAAAATGGAAAAAGATGGGGGTGGGAAATTTATTTTTTGTTTTAACATGGTGTCTGTAGGAGGACAAACATGACACAATCATTCTTAACGTTTTCCAATGCTATAAAAATGTGTAGAATAAACATTAGACTCTAAGTTATTATTTAGTGTTCGTACTATTTCCCGTTCTCCTGTGTTCTCTCACTTGCTCTCCGGTGCCACTTTTCTCTCTCCCTCTCCTCAGTCTGCTTCCTCTCTTTCCACTCACGCCTGCAATAAATTAGCTCATCAGCACAAGCCCTTTGTTAAACTTATAATCTCCCCAGTATTTGAGCCTCTCATTCACACTCACCAGTCGCCGGATCCTTTCGTCCATCCTACTCCCCTCACTGCCTTGTGCTGCTCTGTGTTTTCCTTGTTTCCCTGGCTGGATCTCTTTATGGATTTATTGTAGATTTTTGTTCTCTGACTTTTACTAAAAGACCTTCATTTGGGTCTTTCTACAAACCCAAATGCAGACCATCCATTATGACAATACCCACAAAACAATGAAACTCTAAGTTAAGAAACCATCCTCCACCGTGACGAGAGAAGCAAAACAATTTCTTAAATATTCCTCTTGCTCTGATTTTAATTGCTCAATATGTGGAAGCGAGGAAATCACGGACTGAACGGCTCCGTTCACTTTCTCCGCTGCCATTGCCAAACTACAACCACAGACAGACTATGATTCAGGAACAGCGCAGAAAATCAACGTCACCTCCTCCTTCTGTTCGCTGATTGGCAGGGATCAAGTACATCCTGAGGAATCGAGCTCAATGGGAAAATCCCAGATGGAGCACTGAAGGAAGAGGAGCAGAGGAGGGGAATCATATAGGTAATGTCCTGGGTTGCATGGTGTGTTCACTGATCAGAATAAGACAGTATTTTTGAGTTTTATATCGATTCTTGTCACAGTTGATTTCTCAGTGCAATTCTAGTCATTGCCCAATGTTTTTGCCATTTGTTTTAAAACTAATGGAAAACTAGACAACCAAATACTCATTCTAGAAAGATTTCTTTGTTGGAATTTTCTCTTTTATGAACTTGTTTTTTTTTTTTCAGGATTTCCTGCCCTGCAGTGCCCTTTGTTTTGCATTATTCATTAGGTTCCAGGTCATCGTGCCAAGAGACCTGGACAGCTTCTCTGAATATTTATGTTAAGATGTACTCAGTCCTCTTTTTAAAATTTTACTTTATGATAACATGACAAAATCTGACTCAGGAATACAAATGGTAAAATGTTAGAAATATCTTCAAGTGTCCCAAAAAAAAAAAAAAAAGCGATGACACTGGTGCATATGATACTAGCCCATCATGGATTATGATAACAGTGCCCTTTACTGTATTGATTTATTTATGTTTATCATTCCGCTTACAATGAACACCAAGCAGCAAAGTGCCAAGTCCCATAAAACAATGGGAGACATTTTAATATAGAAATTGAAAAGGAGGTGAAGGGGAAGAAGAAAGGTGGAGGTACTTTGATACAAAATGTGCAGCAGTTGTGTGAGTTTGTGGACGTGCAATGCTATGGTGCCAAGCATCATCATTCACACTGTATTGATGTTTGACCACATTCATCAGCACTGGCTGACATCATTGGCTGAAGAGGGAGAGAGCTCGCTTTTCTTAACTTTTACCCTGATCTGCTCCTTCCTGTTTGCTCACTTCGCCTCATGCTACGCTGAGAATTTTATTTCCGTCTTCATGTTAGTCAGTTTTATTTCTGACATTTACAGAAAATGTGGAGGCAGTTCTGGCATTTCCTCCTCGTGTGATGCATCGTGTTATTTTTTCTGATATGGTAAATGTTTGTTAACTTTGTCCTCGTGTCCGAAACACAACTGGGCCGGTTGGTGAAAGAGATCAATTGGATTTGAGCAAAGTAGCTCAGAAAACGAAGAGCCAGCAGTGTCATGAATCACACACCTTCACTGACAACCCCACACCTTCCCTTTAATTTATTCATTCAGGTTATTTTCTATCAAATATAAAATCTTGTTCTATGATTCGAATCACTTAAATGTGACATAAAAGCAAAAACAGAATGAGGAAAATACTTTAGAACAGTCCTGAGTATCTATAGGCGTCTGGTATTAAGATATACCAGTTTTCAAAGGTCAGTTTAGTATTTTCTGTTGCAGCATATTAATTAGCAGTTCTTCTCTGCAAGTTCCCAACTTGAAGGAGCCGGTTGACTTGAAGGAGACCTGGGAATACTGGGCCGGCTGGAAGTTGGAAAGGAGATTTCACCAGGAGAGGCGTGACCAGAGGCAGACTTGCTAGTTTGGGCTTGGAACCCTTTCATAACTGCCTGCAAATCTAGTTCCTTTTAGTTTTTTTTTTGAATCCTTGTAGGATCTTAAACTGGAGCTTATTGTCTTTAATTCTTCTGCTCCATAACTTCTGTTGGTAAAAAGCAGTTTAGGTGAAACCAAAACAGTCACAAAACCTACTGCATGGAAAAGGACGGTGGGTAAAAACACCCGTAGATTTCCTGAGTAGAAGTGAAAATCCGCAGGAAACAAGAGCAGCTATCTCACTGGCAGGGTTTTTGCTAGTTAGGAGGATTTTCTTGCAGTGTAAGCCTGATAACTACAGCAATAACCACTGCAGTCAACACCAGTATATTCAGCGTTTTCCATAATGGTAAGCGTTAGAGAAATGATGACCAGCCTAAGATATCAAGAAAGCAAAAAAGCATTAAATCAACTGATCCGATCCTTCTTCATTCAGACTTTCATCTTCATCGCGAGTCGTTTTCCTTCTTAGACTGTCCTGCCTCTCTTCCTTCGGCACAAGGCTTTTCAGTAAAAATATATTGATTTCCGGCTCTCCCTTATCCTTTCTTGGCCTACTATCCACACCTGCTCACCTCTCTGAGCAGCTCTCCAGCAAAGATGAAAAAGCAAGCAGCAACACTTCATCTGGAGTGTTGTAATGGGCCGCCAGATATTCAATCAGCTGATAAACTGACATCCAGTGGGAGCCAAAGTAAAAGTCAGTGGGAAAGCAGCTGGGAGATGTGATGAGAATGCTACGTACACAGATACACACATGCAAAAGTTGCACATGCATGTCTATGGGAGTAAATATGTTGAGCAGTGAAAGTCCTCTTATTGTCTCCTGACCCTCTTCAGTTGGATCTTCAGAGAGAATCATCAGGACTTGGACTTAAAGGTCAAAAAATGGGGCAGCTAAAATCTCTGCAGACCCAACACATCCTGGACACAAACTGTTTAGACTTTTACCTTCACATTAGCACAGAGCGATATTTACAAAAACCAGAGACAGTTTCTTGTCCTCTCTACCTTACAGCACGAATATGTATAAATATGTACATATATGTGGATATGGTGTACATATATATGTACTGTATATATGTACCCAAATATTTAAATATTGGTATATTAAAATGCATTTTTAAATCTCAAAACTTTGCATGTTTATCTTTGATGTTTGTAAGCTCTAAGCACTTTTAAAATATATATATTACATGTATTTTTTTTAACTGAAGATGATTCTGGTTTAGTGTGACACTTTAAATAAATGGCTAGTGAAACAAAATCCAAACCAGGATGAACCAGTTTTTTTTTTTTTGTTTTTTTTTGTTTTAGTTAAGCTGAACCAAAAGTGTTGCAAATGAAAGAACTTAAAACAAAAGTTCAAAACCACAAAAGGGGGCTGAACCTCATAATGTGCTGGAGTCAACAATAAAAGAGCAAATAAAGTAATCAAGAAAAGGTGAGCAGAACGACGAGCATAATGAACGTCTGATGTCAAACTGGTCTGAGCAAAGGGTTAGTCCACTAATCTGTTTTTGTTGGGGAAAAAAAGAAACTTCCAAAGCTCTTCCTAACATGAAGAAAAAAGATGCAATGTTTCAAAAAGAACCACGACATCTGTCAATAAACCAATTTTAATCTGCTTGTTAAAGCAGACATGGGTGGAACAAATCTCTACTGCTACTGTCTTGATTTTGGTTTCTTTATCAGTCAATTTCATCTGACTGGGTTATTATCTCCTATAGTTCTGTCTTATCTGAATGGAGACATGCTAACCTCCTTTATCTTCCGTTTTCAGTCAGTCACCTGGGACTTGTGTACGTCTGAGCATGTAGGGCAATCTGTGAATGCAACGTCTGAAAATAAGCTAACAGGATGAGATGATATGAAGGAATCCACTAAACTAACCTGGGTCTGCTTTGTTTTCTCTCCTCTGGATGCTCGGTTTAGAACTGAAAAAAATCAACACGTTAGGTTGTATTTCCAAATTGGAAAGGTGACCTTGGACCAACCCAGATCTCTATTATTCTAGCTATATCTACAATGTGTATTGACAGTAGTACGGCCGTTAAGGTGAACCCCTACCATACTGTCCAACCTGTATAAAGTAACACATTGCAACATCTCGTTTTTTTTGCTCACTAACCAGATTTGCTTCCACTTTCTGCCAGGAGCTAAACAAAATAAGCAATAAAATAAAAGCTGCTTCACTTTTATGGTCCCACATAAATCTGGAATCAAGGCTTTTTGGTCTCTGCCAGGGGAGGAGAAAATAAAGTTTGATTAGACGTGTAATTTCCTGTGGTGTCTCCAACGAACTTATTCCAACACCAGTGGCACACTTAATTATTCTTGTTAATGTGTTTTTACTTACTATTTCCATTCATTAACCTCAATTAGCCTCCGGAACGTAGAATAGAACCACTGCTGGCACTTCCTTCTTGTGACGCGTTCCCCACGTTGGTGTGTGTGCGCGCGTGTGTGTCAGCGCCTCTAATTGGAATGATAATTTGAGTTGGGAATAATTAATCACTCATTACTGTGTACAATCGGAATAAATGTGTTGTTAACATAGATGTGACACTGGGAATGCCTAAGTACACAAAGACAGCATGCGATTGCTCGTACACACATGGCAAAGGAGAGGCTCTGTCAATGTCTCAGGTGGCTGGGAGGAGCATTTAGATTAATCTATGTGTCTGCGTGTTTGTGTGTTTAATTCCCCCTAAAGTCAGTAAAATAAACCACATTCAATTAATTGTGCATTTAGCAAACAGAGATAATCTTGGTAATCCTGACTGACCTAAAACATTAACATTTTTACATAATCTAATGTCAGACCGTAAGAAAATAGTTGTTTTTTGTATGCAGTGTATGTAAATATCTGATTTCAGTTGTATTTAGTCCGGGACACTATGAAACGTTTCAAAGCAGCAAAACTCCTGATATGTACCGCGGAGTATTAGGGCCACACTAAGAAAACAATTATGAGAATAAAGACAAAATATTACAAGAATTAAGTTAAAAAATAATATAAAGTTGTAATGACTTCATTCCTGCATTATTTTTGACTTTTTGTCACAATTTTAACTTTTCTTTATTTTCATACTATGGCCCTGTTGCTCTGCTGTAGACATGAGACGTAATTTAATTTTTTTTTCTTCAATTAGGTTCAACAGACACTCAAGAGCAATTCCCCAACAGAAAGAAAACAAAGAGCAGTTCAGTAAAATCTGCAAGACATGGTTGTTCAAGACGGTTTGCATTGTTTAGTTATGACTAGTTGGTATCTTGTCACTTAGACTGATCTTCATTGTGAGAGTAATTGAGAATTTCACATGGACTGGTCAAGCAAACATAGCGGGAAACATTCAGGAGTGAATTCTGACCAGAATATTAAAAGCTCAAAACTGTTGCACACTATAGTGTGATGGATTGAAATGTGATTATTTCAGAGGCTGGCTAGTCTGATTTGGCTGAAGCAGTGGTCAAATCCAACCAGCAGGGGGAGTCTAGCGCTTGCGCTAGCTATAGTGAAGAGCACCGGAACTTCCTCCTTAGTTAATAATAACCGTTGGAGCAGAAGCACCGTGTCCAGCTCTTTTATTAAAACACTCCCCTTCTTCAGGTATGAGTATATATATATACACACCTGTATATTGTAAATTAGTTTATTGACTTTCAGAAAGCTGTGAGTTCTTTTGGCACTCCGAATGTTAAATTCTGTTGTTAGCTCCGTTGTTAGCGCTGTTGCTAACATACTGCTGTTAAATCGAGTTAATAATAACCGTTGGAGCAGAAGCACCGTGTCCAGCTCTTTTATTAAAACACTCCCCTTCTTCAGGGCATTTACATTTGGAGGCACCGCTCGGATGTTGATGGTGAGGCGCTGGAATCCTACAGCAGAGGAGAACGCCCCATATCAACCATCCCATTATCAAAACCCAGGTAGTGGAGAGTGCAGCTACAACAAGGTGACGCCCAGCCAAGAGGACTGTGTATTCTGAGGTGCAGAAAAGCTACTAGGAAACAACAGTTCTGCGGTAACTGGCAAACACTATTCTTCAGCACACTTTACCACTGACGTAGAAGAAGAAAAAATATATATACATATATGAAAAAAATGGATTCAGAAATGGACAATCTACAGTTTGAGATTAAAGGAGCCCTCTTCCAACTTACCAGTGACCAGCTGAGCGAAATATGTGATTTCCTGGGAATTTCAGGAACAAGCAAAGACAATATTACAGGCAAAAGTCGTAATATTCTTGTTTCAATGATCAGCAAGTATATTGAAAGTGACGAACTGAGACAATTAGAGGATGAAGGAATGTCAGCTTTGCTGAGTTTAATGGACATGATAAAATCAGTGCAGACAGTTGTCAAAAACAGCGCAGCAGAAAAAGAAAATGAGGAGGAGGAGAAATTAAGCAGAGAACTGGAACAACTAAAACTCATAGTTCAACAGAAAGAAACTGAAATGAAAACCCTGGCAAACAAAAATACAAAGGACATTAGAACAGCGTTTGCCCAGGCTTCCCCTGCCCATGAAAACAACCTCCCATGGAGAAAAGAATTTAAGATCTCAGGTCAAATTGGCGACCCTGGACAAAAGGACAGGTTAACATTTTCCAGTTTGGCCCGCCAAATAGACAATGGTCTTAGCAAAGGTTACCCTGAACCAGAGATAGTGGATGCTGTCATTAGGGCAATAGTACCTGGCCTACAACTGCGCAGCTACTTAGAAGGAAAGAGTGACCTGTCCCTTCCCACTCTTAGGAGAATCCTTCGTTCACATTATCAAGAGAGAAGTGCAACTGAGTTATATAAACAACTTACCACAGAAGTGCAGAGCAGCAGAGAGACAGCACAGAATTTTGTGATCAGAGCAATGGACTTGCGCCAAAAAATATTGTTTGCTTCACAAGAGGCTGAGTCTGGCCTTAAGTACGATCCTGCATTAGTGCAAAGCATGTTCATGCACACGGTTCTCACAGGCCTTCAGAGTGATAACATAAAGACTGATCTCCAACCTCACTTGTTGAAATCAAGTACTTCAGATGAGCTGCTCTTAGAGGTTCTCAATACTGCCTCTGCTAATGACAAAGAGAGACAGGATAAGAAGAGAAACACCACACAAAGGTCCACCGGTGTGCACGCAGTTCAGTCTAATGATACAAATAATGAAAGGAGACATGGGGGACACCAAAATGTTGCTGCACTTCCCCCAGATGTGCTGTCTGATCTGAAAGAAATCAAAGCAGATATGGTTTTGCTCAAAGATCTCAAAACTGAAGTTGCACAAATCAGAGAATCCATTTACAACAAAGAAGATAAAACTAAATTACAACCTGATGTGTGTCCAGAAGCAGAATATGGTTTTCCCCACCACAGGGCTTATGCTACTCCACAGCTTGCTCCCTGGAGCACCGAGGGAGCAGCTGCTCATCATCAAAGAGGACCTCTGCAGGAATATCAAGGAACCTATGATCCGAGGTCAATTAGAGGAACTACTCAATTTCAACAGAGATTTGCACCACAAAGATACCCAGTGCCACGCCCCAGACCAAGGTGCCTTGCATGTCAGCAGCAGGGAGAAAATTTCTGCCAGCACTGCTACAGGTGTGGAAGCAGCGAACATTTCCAGGCTGGATGTAGAGGATATCAACGCACGCCCTCCACTGCAAGAGAACACCCTTTAAACGAAGGAAGGTTGCCCCCGAGGGACAGGGAGTAACCATGTGCACCAAAACGTCCCAAAAATGTGCCAATTGTGGAAGAATGGAAGGATCCCAAACGTTTGGACAATGTTCAGTGTGCAAAAGAGTACTTTACTGTTCCAAGGAGTGCCAGGAGAGTCATTGGCCAGAACATAAAGAGTGTAAGCCACCCACAAACACTGAAACAACTGCTGAAAACATACATCTATGCACAACTATGACAGGTAAAAAGAAAAACACACTGTCACAGAAAGACTCTACGTTAGTTGACCTTGTTGGGAAGAAGTGTCTTGTTAGCTGCTATCTACAGCAGAAGAAAACACAGGCGCTCTGGGATACTGGTTCGCAGGTTTCTGCAATTGATGAAGCCTGGAAAGCGGAGAACATCCCAGATGCGAAACTTCGAGATATAGCAGAAATTGTTAACTCAGATGATCCCCTACAACTTGAGGCTGCTAATGGCACAGAAATGCCATACATAGGATGGGTAGAAGTAATGTTTAAACTAGCAGCTGGTCTTGAAGGGTTCTATGTTCCAATGCTTGTTATGAGAGGCAGCCATCTTCCCCGTCCCATAATAGGCTTTAATGTTATTGAACGTATTATTATTAACAGACAGAAACAAATGAACTATGAAGAGACAGAGGAACTTTTAAAAACAGTGAACATGGCTTTCCCAAAACTAAAAAAAGGAAATGAAAAAGCTTTCATTAAAGCAGTGAGTGTGGAGCGAACAAGTGAGTACCTAGTTAACACAGCATGTCAGAGAATGACTGTACCAAGCCGTAGTACCGTCCAAGTAAAATGCAGAATAAATGTCCGACCTTTCAAAGAGGACACAACTCTAGTGTTTGAGCCAGATGAAAACCCACTGTGGCCAGAGGGACTTCAGTTTTGTGACACACTATTTCGAATACACAGAGGTGCACAGCCCAATGTTATCCTTAGTGTACAAAACCCCACTGATCGTGACATTACACTAACAAAAAGAACAGTTATAGGCACAGCACAGTCAGTTACATCTGTGTATCCATTCAGCCTAAACGACGATTCACATTTGTCTGCTTCTGTAAATCAGATTCAGACCCACCATACCAAAGATGACGCTTCCACAGAACCCTGGGATCCACCGATTGATCTCAGTCACCTGAATGAGACTCAAAGACAGATCGTACGTGAGATGTTAAGGGAGGAGTCAGATTCTTTCTCCCTATCAGACAGTGATATTGGCTGTATAGAGAAACTACAGTTAAAAATTAAACTGAAAGATTCTGAACCGGTTGCTCGTACCTACATGTCTGTTCCTAAACCATTGTACGATGAAATGAAGAACCACCTAACTGATTTGATTGTGCAAGGATGGATTGAGAAATCTCACTCATCCTATGCTTCCCCCATTGTTTGTGTCAGGAAAAAGTGTGGTTCGTTGCGTTTGTGCATCGACTACAGAGAACTAAATCGGAAAACTTACCCTGATCGACAGCCAATCCCCAGAGTTCAGGCAGGATATTATGGATGGACTTGGTGGAAACACCATGTTCTCACTGCTTGACCAGGGAAAGGCGTACCACCAGGGGTTCATGGCGAAAGACAGTAAGGAGTTGACAGCTTTTGTCACGCCCTGGGGCTTATATCAGTGGGCTAGGATTCCATTTGGGCTTATGAATGCCCCAGCAGCCTTCCAACGCTGCATGGAAGAGTGCCTAGAAGGGCTGCGTGACAAAATATGTGTACCATATTTAGATGATACACTAGTTTTTAGT
Organism: Xiphophorus hellerii; assembly: GCF_003331165.1. Classification (NCBI taxonomy): domain Eukaryota; kingdom Metazoa; phylum Chordata; class Actinopteri; order Cyprinodontiformes; family Poeciliidae; genus Xiphophorus; species Xiphophorus hellerii. The sequence continues at coordinate 5,080,957 of NC_045672.1, read as the reverse complement.
AAAACATTTGAAAGTCATGTTAATGATGTTCGAAACGTTTTGCAAAGACTCAGACAACATGGGATAAAACTAAAACCCAGCAAATGTGAGCTGTTTAAGAATGAAGTCCGTTACCTCGGGAGGATTGTATCAGCCGAGGGAAATAAGATAGATCCTTCTGACACTGCAGCTGTCCAGGTTTTAAAAGACAAAGAACCAAAAACAGTCGGTGAGTTGAGGCAAATTTTGGGACTGTTAAGTTACTACCGTCAGTATATCAAAGATTTCTCCCGCATTGCTGCCCCTCTGTATGATCTAACTAAGGGGCCAGTTAAAGATCAGAACCAGTCGTGCTGTAAGGAGAGGAAGTCACAAAACTGCAGGAATGCAAAAGTAGTGCCATCCCACACTCCAATTGAGTGGACAGACAGTCACCAACAAGTTCTTGAGCAACTGATAAATTGTCTGACTCAGCCACCCATATTGGCATTTCCAGATTTTTCTCTCCCATTCGTTCTTCATACAGACGCATCCAGTAAAGGCCTTGGAGCCGTACTGTATCAAAAACAAAACGGAAAGTTGCGCGTCATTGCATATGGATCGCGAACACTGTCAGCACCAGAAAAAAATTATAATCTTCATTCAGGCAAATTAGAATTTCTTGCTCTTAAATGGGCTATCACAGAGAAATTTCGCGATTATTTATACTATGCCCCCTTTTTCACCGTTTACAGTGACAACAACCCCCTAACTTATGTGTTATCAACTGCAAAGCTGAATGCCACAGGGAGTAGATGGGTTGCAGAGCTCGCCGACTTTAATTTCACAGTTAAATATCGTCCGGGCAAAGAAAACATTGATGCTGATAGCTTGTCTCGGATGCCACTGGATGTAGAGAACTTGATGGCTGAGTGCACAGAGGAGATGTCTTATGATGCTGTAGGAGCGACTGTAATGGCAGTAGAGACACAGTTCGAGCCAAATGCCTCCTGGTCAATGCCTACCTCTATTTGCAGTATGCTAGACACTCAGGGGAACTCTGTTTCATTAGCCCCAGCAGCTATACAACAAGACCAAAAAGATGATTTACTTATTGGGGTGGTGTTGCAGTCCAAATTGTCTGGAGTGAGACCCCCACGACATGAGCTAAACAGGCTTGGGCCACAGGGTCGGTGTTTAGTAAGGGAATGGGATAAATTGGAGTTGGATGAATCTGGGGTGCTTTGGAGAAAGACTGCCCACAGGAAGCAATTGGTTCTTCCAGAACAACACAAAGCAAGGGTCCTAAATGACCTACATGATCAGATGGGCCATCAGGGCACTGATAGGACAGTATCATTGATCAGGGATCGTTTTTTTTGGCCCTACATGCGGCGCGAAATAGAACAGTATGTAATGAGATGTACCTGTCTGAAACAGAAAAGACCTAGCCGTGAGACAAGGGCTCCCCTTGTAAACATAGTCACCACACAGCCCTTTGAACTTGTGTCAGTGGACTTTCTCCATCTAGATAGGTGTAAAGGTGGCTATGAATACATATTAGTGATTGTGGACCATTTCACACGATTCGCACAGGCATACCCTACAACATCAAAATCTGGAAAGACAGTAGCTGACAAAATATTCAATGATTATGCACTGAGATTTGGGTTCCCAGCACGGATCCACCATGACCAAGGTGGCGAGTTTGAAAACCAACTTTTCTCTCAGCTCTCCAAATATTGCAGTATGGCAGGATCAAAGACTTCCCCATACCACCCTCAGGGAAATGGTCAAGTCGAACGCTTTAATCGGACACTGATTCAGATGCTCAAAACCCTCACAGACAGGGACAAGACAAACTGGAAAGACTCTCTGAATAAACTTGTCTTTGCCTACAACTGCACACGCACAGAGGTGACAGGATTCTCACCATTTTATCTGTTATATGGCCGCTCCCCAAAACTACCCATTGACTTGTTGTTCGGTCTACCAGCAGAAACCGGTAACCAGGATCACCATGCTTATGTTGAACAGTGGAAAGAAAGGATGCAGCAGGCGTATGCCATTGCACAAGAAAATGTGCAGAAATCTGCCCAAAGAAACAAAAGAATCTATGATGCAAAAGTAAGGAGCTCAATGTTGTTTCCAGGAGACCGGGTGCTAGTGAGGAATTTGACTCCTCGTGGTGGTCCTGGTAAACTCAGGAATTATTGGGAGGATGTCATACATACCGTTGTTCGCCAAGTGGGAAAAGATGTCCCAGTGTATGAACTAAGACCTGAACATGGGAAAGGAAGATGTAGAACACTTCACAGGAATCACATCTTGCCTTGCGATCACTTACCACTGGAAACTAGGACAAACAGACCTGTAAAGAATAAAAGAAAAGCTACAGCAAAAGAGGACACTAGGGAGGAATGTGAGGAAGAGGACGATGAAGATGATTATTATCCCATGAACTTACTTCATTCATCAATTCAGCCAGCGACATCAGCAAGTGAGGCACCTGTAGCTACACCTGATTCTTCTGAACCAGCACCAATGGAGCGCGCATTGGAAGCTCACCAGCTTGACTTTGATTCTGAACATCAGTCAGGAAAGCAGGTGATTCAAACTCAACACTCACCTGATACTGGTGCAGCGACATCCATGACCCCAACTGATCACACTTGTTGCTCTTCTGAATGTGAAATGGACATAAGACCACATCGACCACAAAGACTGCGTCGGCCCCCAAAGACACTAAAATATGATAAAATGGGTTCTCCATCGTGTTACAGTATTGCTGCACTTCCCTCTTATGCAAGACTTCCAACTTGGATACATCCTGTACAGCTATGCAACAACCAGCACCTTTACTTGTATGGACTGTAAAATGAAATATGTGGACTTTTTCCAAATGTGGCACTTAAGAAGTGATAAGGAAAACAGACTGGTTTTGAGGATGCTTAAGGCACCAGAAGTGAGGACATTATAAACTTGCTTATATGATTTGTAAGAAATACTGTGAACTGACTTATGTGGAAATTTAAAATTTCAATGTTCTTTAGCAGTGTTCGTGAAGCTTTTCTAAGTTTTTCGAGTGACAAAATGTGACTCAAAAAAATTGTATGTTTCATAACTCCAGGTTTGTAAGACTCATTGTAGAACCGCCCTTATAAAAGTATTTCATGATGTTGAGGACAACATCTAACTTTGAGGGGGAGTATGTGATGGATTGAAATGTGATTATTTCAGAGGCTGGCTAGTCTGATTTGGCTGAAGCAGTGGTCAAATCCAACCAGCAGGGGGAGTCTAGCGCTTGCGCTAGCTATAGTGAAGAGCACCGGAACTTCCTCCTTAGTTAATAATAACCGTTGGAGCAGAAGCACCGTGTCCAGCTCTTTTATTAAAACACTCCCCTTCTTCAGGTATGAGTATATATATATACACACCTGTATATTGTAAATTAGTTTATTGACTTTCAGAAAGCTGTGAGTTCTTTTGGCACTCCGAATGTTAAATTCTGTTGTTAGCTCCGTTGTTAGCGCTGTTGCTAACATACTGCTGTTAAATCGAGTTAATAATAACCGTTGGAGCAGAAGCACCGTGTCCAGCTCTTTTATTAAAACACTCCCCTTCTTCAGGGCATTTACAATAGCATCAGGTTATATTTTACTGCTAAATTATTGAATAAGTAGCCATAGGAGCTCAACAACAAACATATTTATTGTTTTTAATCTGTTTTTTGGGCTCTTCAACCATCATAATGGTGCAAAGGGCTGTTACACCTGTTCAACTTTCAAATGTTTCGAGAACAATTTTTAGAAACGGACCTAGACGTTAACTTTGGGGACTAACAGACTGGCTCTTATTGGTGAACTGAGATGAATTGTTTGTATCCTGGAGCAGAACTTCAAGTCACATCACTAACATAAAGAGATATGTTCTATTATATTCATATCCTGTAAAAATAAATACTAAATTAAGAATAACAAGATAATTAGACTAAAAGATGCTAGTTTATTGGATGGATAGGCAGGAATGATCCAGGTGTGAGGAAAGAAAGCCTCTTTTTATAAATGAAAGTCAGTAATGACAAAGACAGTGTTCTGTTCTGTTGAGGCAAAGTGCATCAAAAACCCTTTAGATGTGTGTAAATCCCATCGCCACCAGTCTCAGTGCCTGCTTTCAGTAAAAGGAAAGTATCAGACTGGCTACTAACATAAAGACCTTCCTGAAGCACTACAACAGTACCAGGAACAGTTCATAAACTTCTCTGTTGATGGCGGTTTCTGAAAGAGAACCTCTGCAGCTGCGGGGGAGACGTTATGGATTGGGATGCAAAGTTCAACAAAACCCTAAAATGCCTTTAGTGAGAGTACAGAGCTTTTATGTCCTTGATAGTATCACAGTTTAGAAAGCAATATAAGGAAAACTACATCATCTACACTTTAAAGATCACTGATTACAGTTCTTACTCTGGGCCGTGGCTCCAACTGTACTATTCAGGGGTCGGAGTTCAGGTATTATTTGTGCTTTTGAGATGCTAACCAGCAGCTTAGAGCTGCTCTGGTTACGCATTTTAGCAACTGTCCAAAAGCAAAAAACAGTAAGAGCAAAGATCCTTTGAAAAGCTCAGCAACTGAAACCAGAACGAATAATAGTTCCGATTTTTCTGTTTTTTTAGACTTTTATTTGTTTTTTTGGTTGCGGCCCTGCATGTTTGAACTAACACAGCAGAGCAGGCTGCCACCATGAGTATTCTACACAGCAAGATGTCAAAAAGTGGTATCATTATGTGCTTAACTAAGCATTCTAATGCTGTTTAAATATGTTTGTCAGGCTTTGAAGCACACATTGACTCCCTTTGGGCTGCCACTGGCTATTGAAATTGCGCAAAAGTGAAAGCCACCGGACGAATTTCATGGATCGTAGGACTGAATGCTGAAAGCTTTTGCTTTTTAAAGAGCGTAAGAATACATCCACAAATCTGCACCCTTTGTTTAACCGTTGTTCTACTGGACACTGAAAGAATTCTCTGTAAAAAAAAAAAAATGGAAAAGATCATGTGAAGCTCATTTCAGTCTAATGTGAGTCATGGTTTATTGGGTTTGTTTATGACTCTGACACAGATGTAGAACTAAGATTGTGCTTCTAAACAAGAATAGTGCATTCTTAGATGAGCCTAAAAGACATCTGAGTGACATCAGAAATGTTTCTAGAGGATGTGCTCTAAAGGAGGTCCAATTGCTTTGTGCCATGGAGTGGCGTTGCTGAGCTGCTTATTTTTTGGGTCCAAAAACTGAGGTTGCATAATTTTCCTGAGTTCCATCAAGTGTTGCCACACTACCAGGTGCTTAAGGGGCTAAATACTGTACATAAAACATATTTTTTTTCTCCCTCTTAATTCTCCTCCAGTTTTTCTGTCTCTGTTGTTGCTCCCTCATGACACAACCTCCCCTCCGCTCATGATTTTCCAAAATTCTGCTTGTCTGTTTAATTTCTGTCCACATCATATTTTTCTGCCTGTTTTCTCAGAGGCCAGATTCAGTTTTTTCATTCAGTAAAGTTTTTGTGCAACATGGGCCTGGCCATTCATTTTGAATTTTATTGCACTCAAATTTCAGTTGTCAGCAGTTTCTTTTTTATGGATTTTAATGTTTTGACATAACAGTGCGCTTATCTTGGTAGTGTTTTCATACAGCAAGATGCTTACAGTTACTGACTTATGTGTTCTTGCATCCTTGTAATTAATCTATACAGTCATTCATTTACAAGTAACAACACAGAGAATGTTAAAGGCGGAAACTATGGAATGCGCTGAGTCCAGCAAACACAATCACAGACACTAGCTTATTACTACACAACATACAAAATTGACATATTAAGAAATATATATATATATTTCTGCCACTATGCGTACATGTACAGTCAAGTCATCATGGTTGCTTTACATTTTTAGCTGCAGCTACATGCTATATGAGAACCAAAGACTTTCACATTGCTTCCAGGTACGTCGCATGTGAAAACAAACACTTGCCAGCATAGGCGCCATCCCTTATAAGGGCATACAAGGGCACGAGACTGATATGCAATCTCTGCAGCATAAGTGGCTCATTTCAGCAGATGAAGTCGTGTGCAAAAAAAGGACCACATATGGATTTAAATCAAATGTGTATTTGCATGTTCTGCTGCACATTGCTTTGACAAGCTGGCAGAAAGCTGTACAAGCAAAGGGCTGAAGTCCCAAGTTTTATCAGAACATGACAACCGATTTATGGGTGATTACTCGCAATGTTCGTTTGGTTAATTGGGTCAAAAACACTATTTCATTCTGATCTTTCAGTAAAAAAAAAATATGGATCTCAGTATCTGCTGATTAGAAGCTGACATGGGTCTCTACTGTTTCCTGCTCCGTCCCGTTGCCCTGCTGCACGCCTGGAAGAGGTGGAGGCTTGGAGCCACATGAAGGTCACAGAGGGGATATATGGGTGGATGTCAGGGATGTTGGTGCAGACGGTCAGTGAGTTCAGCCCCGTATGTACGTGAATGCATGTGAGAAACTGAAAGCAAAGTAATACGAGGAAGGGGTAGAGTATCTGTCTATAAAGCAACATTGTGTGATACTACTTCATAGCCATTTCCTTCTCTCTCTCCTTGGCTTTCTACCCGTTTTTTCTCTTTAGCGCTCGCTCTCCAGGATAGATAGAGGGCATTCATTATCTGCAGGCCCGCTGGGACCTCCCGCCTCTTTAGGATGCATCCAGCAGTTTAAGCCAGGCCAATCAGAGCAGTGGGGGAGGATAGGGTTAGAGGAGAGGATTCGTGTGGAGTTTGGTATGTGTGTTTGGTTTGGATTGCCCATTGAGAACATTTACTGTAACTAAAACCATCCACTGCAAAGATGAGAGATCGGTATACTGCATTCAGGTTTCTGTTTAACATTCATGTGTTGGTAGCTGCATTTCCATTACAAACTTTGTCAATATTCCCATAATGTCAAACCCCTCCCCCCACAATTTTGCAATTGCTGTGTTTCCATTAAAATACATGTGGGGCCATGGTCTTTCTATCACTTCCTGTTGTCTTCTTCATCTTTTCTGCCAGTAGTAACATCTAGTTGTTGATTATGTGACTCGTGTGAAGAGAAATGCATTGCAGTTTTGCAAAATACACAAATTTACATACAATGGAAAAACCAACTAATCCTACTGCTGAATGCTAAATACTGAGTATTACCTCAACCACAGGTCCATCTGACTACTACATGTTAAACTATAAAACCTAATATTTGCTCCTACACTCATCGGCCACTTTATTAGGTACACCTGTCCAACTGCTCGTTAACGCAAATGTCAAATCAGCCAATCACATGGCGGCAACTCGATGCATGTAGGCATGTAAACATGGCCGACCTGCTGCAGTTCAAACCGAGCATCAGAATGGGCAAGAAAAGTGACTTTGAATGTGGCATGTTTGTTGGAGCCAGACGGACTGGTCTGAGGTAACTTCCTTTAGGTTTCCCACAGCAGACACATTTCTGGAGGAGCACTCCAACTAGATAGAAGCCCTCTTATCGATCCTGAAAAGATAGTGGCTTTGGATTTTAGTCGACCCTTTTACAGTCACTAACTTTTCCTCTCCTCTCACAGAGTTTCCCATGTTCTCCTGTAGCGGTTTCTTTACTCCCATCAGATTTTCATTTAAAAATACACCTTTTACAATATGTTGTGTCTCTGGCTAAATATTCAATCTTTTGACTGATTCGCTACAAACTATGGTTGAAGTCACATCACACGTAGGCTTGACATGCCCATTGTCAGTTAATGTCAGAGTTGACCAAATCTGCCTCACTTTGCTTGGAAGATGAGTGTAGTAAGAGCAGCAGGTTTTTGAGTCCTTCCAGTCTTTACAGACATCAAGAATGTGCCTTTGTTCTTGGCTTGAAGTGTTTGCGAAATCTGTTGAGTCGTTGAGTTTTGTCCCATCAGTTGCATTTTCACAATTTGAATCAATGTTGTTCAACACTCAGCTTAAAATACATAGACAGACACATCTAGCTGTTTTTCTTTAACAAAGTTTGCATCACTGCCATCAAAGTACAGGCGACCCAGAACTTAAAACAGAAACCTGAATGCCTCCATTGCAAAACCCAACCAAAGCCCTGGAGCTGCTGCTGTTCTAGACCTGAACGTTTATTGTCTCCAGCGTCTGCGTTGCATCGACCTCCCTGCCTGCTCGGCTTATTTGCATACAATCTTTACCGTCTTGCACTGTAACCCTCCTCTACAGAACAAAACGGCGACTTAATGGACAGAACTGCAACAACTGCCAAATTTTCTTCTTTAGACGATCAATCAATGAAAAAGTGGACTATGACAGTAACGCCCTAATATATAATAATGATGAATGAGCTCTTCGAGGAAAAGAGATATAACTGGCTTGTCTATTTGCTCTGCATGGAGGAGCAGGCAGGGTGGGGAGAAAATGCATTGGTGCACGTAAACTTTGCAGACTGACAGGTAATTAGGGAGGGTTGTGTACATAGCCTTGCAAAAGTATTTGCGTTCCTTTGAGTATGTCAGTTTCTTGCACATTATAACCACAACGTTGTACTTTATCAACACTGTATGGTATATCAGAACAAAAATGTGATTGATTGTAAAGTACAATAAACACTATTTATGGTTTTAAACATTTGTGTCAACTATGTAATAAGTGCTCACATGGTACGCTTGACATTTTCAGCTCAAACATCAAATTCTTTCAGTGTTTATTTTTAATGCCTTTCGATTTTTTTGGCTTAAATATTGTCTTTTGTTTACTTTTTTGAATTAATTCAAGAAAATAAACAGTAGAAGGGTTGTAGCAGTAAGCTCCTCTATTTTTCTCCTTAAGTTCCTCAATATTAATGTTCATATGTTAACAATGTCCCACAGTGTCTTTCACATTGTGTTTTCACCCTAAAACACACTTTCATATTGTCCTCTTTTGCAAGCGACCTATAGCTTGTAAACAAACTTTTTCTGCATTTTGAACGTCAAGAGCAGCTCATTGAATGCAGATTTCACGATGTGATGTTGCTAATTGTGGAACACTTCGGCAAAAGCCTGCTGCGGGGTGTGACGGAGATGATGCACAAGCATTTTCTGACTCCCAACATGTTGCCAACAGCATCGCTGAGCAGAAAACAGTGGCTCAGGTACAATTTCAGCACAATGAGTACATGCAGGCGTAGCGCCAGCAGCACTGAAGCGCTCGTTTTCACCATATCAGCATTGGCTTATTTTGCAAATTTGCAATGGAAGCGCTGTTTTCACATCACGCAAGTGACATGATCAACAACCGGATGTCGCCGCTGGCACAAACCACAAAGAAGACGACAGGAAGTGGTTGGATTATCATAGCGCAGTAAGTTTTCAAATGACGCACAATGAGAGCAAACTTGTTCACTTGTGATTTGGATTGCGCTTTCTATTTAATGGAAACATCTCTGTAGCAAAATTGCATTTCTTTTTGACATTTGCGGAATATTGGCAGCATTTCGAGCGCATTTGTAATGGAAACACAGCTAGCGTTAGTGTACACTTCTGAATGACAGTGATTGTTCTGGGAAACGGAGGGGTGAGAAGGAGAAGTGAAATTTACCGCTTCATCATGCGGCTCGGTGTACACTTCACATGCAATCACTCAATCACACACTGTGTTCGCGTATAGCTTAGGAGACGCTCTGGCTGGGCTTGACCCTCCTTCACAGTCGAACTGCTCTGTTGTAGACGGAACAACATCCAGCACTCGATCACACACACCCACACACACACACACACAACATCCGCCGTACTGCTTCTTCAAACAAGGAAAAACCTCCGTTCGGATGCGCCTTTTCACACACCGGAGGTTTATCGGAATCTTTGTCCGTCAACAGTTCTGACACCGACAAGCACAAAGTCAAGAGCGGGGAGGAGAGATAGCGGGACGGGGAGATTAATAAAGAAGTGATATACTGTATCTGAACACTGAAAAGACAGACTGGAGGGACTGGAACGGATGTGAGGGAAGATAGCGGGAAATAAACGACGACGTGCGGAGAGATGGAAAGTGGGGGAAATAAAGAAGTGGACGACGAAGGAGGAGAGAGAATGAGAGGAGCTGAAAAAAAAAAGCAGCCTGACTGATGTTTGCTGACAAGGGCAGAAGCAAGGCCTCCTCAGAGAGCAGCCTGATGCAGAAACAAATGAGGCGACAGGAGGGAGCCGGCAGCTCTGTCACACACTCTGATGTGTGTGAGTGCGTGATGGTGTGGGTCTTTTCATAAGTGTGAAAACCCCCAGAGTGGTTGTCACAGCATCTGACACGCAAACCAAAGGAAAACAGCAACCCCTTCCCGAGGACGCCACAATAACGTTAATGCTCACAGGTGCATTTAGCAAGGGCACAGAAGAGGATGGAAGGGAAAGAGAGAGCAAAAGAGTACAAGCAGGATTTCTCTGCTGCCGGGGAAGAGGACCTCAGCGAGGCACACATGCCTTTGAGCCAGAGTTGTGATAACCCTCCCTAAACGTAACGCACACGTTTACGCACTCTCTGGGTCTGGCAGGGCGGTATAAACTACCAGCGTTGGTCTGCTGCGCGGGGCTCCAGAGGAGGCAGTTAGCAGAGTAATGGGCAAGCGGCCGCTCATGCGGCTTGTTACGAGACAGGCTGAGATACGAGGAGACAACCAAACGAAGACGCCTTCAGAGAGCCAGGGCAAGAGACAGAACTATGTCTTTGTCAAAGATGTGGTCTATGTTGTGTGACCTGAGCTATAAGAGTCAATCTTTACTGCAGGCTAATAATGATGCTTCAAATGCCAGTGTAAAAAGTAACACAGGATCTGAAAGGGATTGCTGAGTAAATGATGTTATGTGTTTCTCAGTGCTGAAACAGAGATACAAAACAAGAACAAATATTAAGCTACTTATATAGGAATCTCCATGTTTGGGTGATAGTCCAAAACCATCCCATGATCTTGTTCTTGGCTCTTCTTTCTCTTTTTCCAAGTGTCAGGAGTGAAAGGGAAGTTAGCAGAGGAAAATGAGGTCCACATGCTGTACCACTGAGTTCAGATGGAACGTTGTAGCTGCTGGATGTGCCGTCTGCTGGACTGTGAAGTCCTTGTGATGTAAATTCTGTCATCTGCACCTCCCCTCAAGAGTTGTCTGATGGGTAGCCATTATCTTCCTAACCAATTCAACTTTCACCTTGCTTCCAAATACTGAGCAATTAAAACCACAAGAACTTGGTTTCTACCAGGCTGCTCTAGAGATTAAAAATTGTTATTGTCAAATGTACTGAAGTACACTTTCTATCACGCAGAACGCAATCTGTTTTTAAAAACATGGACACATGCTAATATAAGGTAAGAGCCATGAAAGCTTTCTCCATCATTTCTCCTAAGTCCACCTTTAGATAAATATAGGAAGTGTTCTATCTCTTTAAGAGTGGGTCCTAAAAGCTGCTCCAACTTACACACTAATCTATAGAAGGAAGAAGACAAAGCACCTTGAAATTAGCAGTGGGACAAAGGACTGGAATCAAAGGTACTTAAAGTATATGAGGATACACTTGTGGGCGTGTATGTGTGTGTGTTTAAGCACTTGTGTGTGGTACTATAGAGACCTATAGGCCTGTTATGGGGCTGTTTAGTAGGCAAATATGAATGCTACTCCTGCTGGAGAAGATTAATATTGAAGTCATAAGTGGTAGCTGTCAGCTGCCTTTTTCCTCATTGTCAGCTGCTTCAGCTCTCGGTTCTTCCTTCTCGAGTGATTTCATACCGCCCGACTTGCTCCTCTTCTTGCTCCCTTCCAAGTTCTACTACATTATTTCTCTACCCCAGTAACCTTTTCTTTCTCCACAGTATAGCTAAATTACAATCATCATCTTCCTTTATTTCTGCCCTTCCTCATCGCAATAAACTCCTAATTAGTCTATAAAATCTTATGGATGTATTCTTCCCATTTCTGTTTGTTCGTGTAATTTGCTGCTCTATATGCCTCTATGCAGTCGTGCCACCGTGGTTTCTTGTGCTTCAACTGAGGAAGTCATCCGTCTTCTCTGCTGCATAGCTCCAGTCAGGGCGGCCATCACTGTGACAATTAGGCCGGTAAATAAAGATAATGTGAGCCATGTGGGGTTCCTAACTGCTGCACTGCAATTAACAGAACTGATTGGTGGGCACAGCCTCAACAGGGATGAAGGGAAATTAGTGTCACAAAAGAGAGAGTGCTGGTGTAGTGGAACCACCAACTCCAGCTTTGGAAGTATGGAATCACGCGTATCGTTCGAGATCCATCATTTCGTTTGTCGCTCTGATTTTTAGCCAAACTGCATAAACAAGGAGAGGAATTGATTCTTCTGTAGGTTTGAACGATCCCATTTAAATGCAGGTTCACACACACCAGGCGACTTTCACAGTCTTTACAAGTTCCTGGAATGACTTGGAGTGGACACCAACAGGTTCAGCAGATTTTTGAATAGACTGGGGGGTGAGATCAGGTCTGTTCACCTCACACACCTGCAGATTTGTGTATTTACAACGCTCACGCTGATATATGTTAGTGCTGAGTAGCCATGCTGACTGACTCCTGCAAATGGGAGAAATACCAGACTGAGAACTGAAGGGACATGAGAATTGAATGGAATTGTATAAGAAGGCAATGGCCACACAATCCAGGAGCCCTATGCATTTCCCTTGCTGCTGATTGACTGTACTCCCAAGAGTGGCTTTAGGAAAGACGTCTGTGGTAGTGCCATGACGGTTCCCACTGTGCACATTAATGCATGCTAAGGTGTATTAGGTGTTTGAACTGTTAACAATTGGCAGTTATAAGCTTACATGTCAGTACTTAACTATGCTTGTTTCCTGGATAAAACCACCTATGGATCTTTTGCTGCCATTGTGTTTGTCTGATATTCACCACAAGAATTCTCCTGGATCTGCTATGTCATCCTTTTTCTTCTCTCAGGTGCTTGTTGTTTAGAACAGATGATTGCTCATATTAAGCCTGGTTGTGCTGGAGGGTCTTTGTTGTAAAAAAAAAAGAAAAAAGTATTTCATCTCCACCATCAGCACAGACTTGCATGGGACAAAGAATTGTTGGAAAAAGTAACACCCTGATGCACTTTCCTAGATAGATAACTTATTCCTGCATGACATTACATGATCAGCTTAATTTAATTGTGCTACTATAACTAGGATTAACTTTGGCTGTATGTAATTAGATCTGAATAGAACTTCAATATTCATTATTCCTCCACATCCTTACATTTATATGATAGTAAAAGAGAAATGAAATGTTTTGGAACCAGGGTGTGCGTGTGCTGATTGAAAAAGGATTGTGAAGTATTCCCCCAGTTAGCGTAGCAGTACTGGGCAGCTGATGTGCCTTTTGCCAGCTCTTTAAGTAAGTCTGGGGTATTATGCTAGTAATTCCCACTGTGGCTACCATTTCCCAACACTTGTCCCACAGCAGCAGCTGGACAATCAGCCTGACATCCCAACACACGGACAGAGAGGACACAGAGTTGACAAACTGTGAAAAACAAACCTTACTTACATTTTTGGTAAGAATAAAGGACACTCTAAATAAAACCGTCACATCCAGCTTAATAAACTTAATGAATGACTAATGTTTTTGAAAAACCATGTCAAGGATGTCTGATTGAGTGACTGACTGTGAGGACAGAACTTGCTGCGTTGTGCAAACTAAAAGACAAATGAACATGTCTAGTAAGTTAACACAGTCCTCTCCAGATCAATGGAAACAACCATTGTGTTTGTTCAACTGCTCTTCCACATATACTATTTTAACGTCCATTGAGGGGGAGACGTCAGTTTCTTTGTATAACGAACTGTTTGGGCAAACAAGCTATTCTTCAATAATTCCTTAATGAAGTCAATGACGTAAAATCCTGAAAAACTGGAGACAAACCGGAGTGGACAGCATTGATTTGGTCCAGCCTTTTTTCTTCTCTGTTCAAGTCTCAGCAAAACAAGTAGCAGCATAACAGACGTCCCCAACGCTAATGTCAGCGCCCACAGTCCACGATTCTAAAGTGTATTTTGAAAGAAGTTACACAAATGATCATTTCAAAGCACTTTGCACCAATCCGATGGTTGAATAGCCTAAATAACAAATCAAAAACAATAAATATCTTCGCTGTTGAACTTATATGACTATTTATTCAGTAATCTAGCAGCAAAAATGGGTTTTAAATTGACATTTTTTTTATATTTTGTCGATGTACGGTTTTGATTAAAATGCGATTAACTTGATTAAAAAATTTTAGCGAGTCCTACCCCTAGTACTGGGAGAACATCTTCAAAGTGAGTGCTCATTCAACCTTTCAAAACAACCAAAAGCCTAATTTCTGCTAATAAATCTGATAATTGCTTAGTTACTAAACCTCTTTGAAGCTCATATCTTGAAATAAATGAAACAAAACCATCTAACATGTCGGGGACAGAGTGTAAGAACAGCAGACAAAGACAAATGTTTGGTGACCATGCAAGATTTTCTAAATCAACCTGAAAACAACCATCCCCACCATAAAACACAGCGGTTGCTGTATTAGTCTATGATGATGCTTTTCTTAAGCTAGGACTGAAAAACTCAGTGTGGCTGAAACAAAAATGGATGGTGCTAAATTCTGTGAAATCCTGGAAGAAAATCTGCAAAAATCCAGAGATTGTGGGAAAAGTTCACCTTCCAGCAGCTCCATAATCCCAAACATAGAACCAGAGCTTAAAATGGAATGGTTTAAATCAGAGCTTATCCATGTGTTAGGTCCAGACCAAAACCCAATTGAAATCCTGGGGCAAAACTTGAAAAATCAATGTTCACATGCACACACTTCATCTAATTTAACTGAGCTTCAACCATTTCTCAGAGGGCTTCAGTTCAGCATGAAATACCCCAAAGATGTGCTGCTGATATTGTCGGAGGATTTATTTACTTTTCTACAAAGTCGCTGTGGTATAACATCATTCTATAGAGAGCAATTGCTGATAATAACTTTACAAAACCTTGCTTTCGAAAAATCCTATCTATTCATCCAGGGTTAGGGGCAACCACCAACGGCTTTGGAGTTACAAAAGAAAACGAGATTTGGCCTTAACTGTCATGGTTTGATTTAGCTTGCGGACCCACATGCAGAAACCACACGCTGGATGGAAAAGGTAAGTGATTTATTTATAACAGGACAAATTTATATTCAGTTCTCCGGACTTCGGCAGGAGAGCGAGGGTCGCCCGACCAGGTGGCCTGAAACGAGAGCTGAATTATAATGGGCTCGGAGTGAGAGAGTGTGGAGGAGGAATCAGGAACTTTCTTACATTAGGCGTGGATCTTTCAGAGCGTGGGGGAGAGGTGCCAGGGTCCGGTGCGAGGGAGTGCTACGGTGCCTAGGGCGGGTGCGAGGCGGAATCGCGGGTGGTTGGAGCGAGATGGGGTCGGTGGAAACGGCGGAGCAGGCAGGCAGGTATTCTCGGCAAGTTCTTGAAAAAAGAGAAGACAAAAAATTCTTTAAACAAACGAACAGGACACAGAGAGCTAGTCGCTACGAGTTGCACAACAAAGTTCTAGAAACAAGAGGTGAGGCCAGAGTGACTACCGGTATGCGTTAACCATCTAGCGAAGACTGAAGGGTTCTGCCGCTCCTATATTCCAGCACGCTGATGAGGCAGATCAGCTTCACCTGCGCTGGCTCCACAGACTCCTCACGAAGATCCTTGCTGAAAGAAGATGCAACACTCGCACTCACACTCTCATGCACACGCTCTCACACCGGAACTCTGACACTACCCCCCCTTCAAAGACCGCCACCCGGCGGTCGGGAAGACGACGAGCCACGAGATGCCTCGAAGTCCCTAATAAGTTCGGGATCCAAAATAAAGGAACGGGGAACCCATAACCGCTCCTCAGGACCATAACCCCGCCAGTCCACCAGATACTGAACCCCTCGCCCACGTCGGCGAACATCCAGGATAGCCGAAACGTCGTATGCCGGATGACCATCTATATCCCGGGCGGGCGGCGGGGGCTCGGAAGGAGGGCAAAGGGAACTAGAACGGACTGGCTTGATGAGGGAAACATGGAAAACAGGGTGGATCCGCAACCCCACAGGAAGCCGGAGACGAACTGCGGAGGGGCTGTGAACAGAAGTGATCTCAAAAGGACCAATGAAGCGGGGAGACAATTTGCGGTTAGAAGACTTAAGGTTGATATCTCGAGTGGAGAGCCAAACCTTCTGCCCCGATGAGTACAATGGTGCTGGCCGTCTCTTTCGGTCCGCCCATCTCCGATTACCCTCTGCCGTCCGGTTGAGGGCGGTTATGGTCTGCGTCCAGATGTGCCTGCAGCGGCGGAGGTGATGCTGGACCGAGGTGACAGATGCCTGCTGGTCGTCTGACGGGAACAGGGGAGGCTGGTAACCGAGAGATGATTCAAATGGAGACAGACCTGTGGCAGCAGAGGTGTGAGAGTTGTGGGCATACTCCACCCATGGCAGGTGTATACTCCAGGAGGAGGGGTGCGAGGAACAGAGACATCGGAGGGTCGCCTCCAACTCCTGGTTCAGTCGCTCAGTTTGGCCGTTGGTTTGGGGGTGGAACCCCGAGCTGAGAGTCACCTTAGCTCCTAGAGCGCCTCCGAACTCTTTCCATACTTTGGACACAAACTGAGGACCTCTGTCCGATAGGATCTCTGAGGGTATGCCGTGCAGACGAAAGACATGTTTAGTGAGGAGATGGGCTGTCTGCATAGCAGTGGGCAGTTTGCGTAGTGGAACCAAATGACAGGCCTTAGAGAAACGGTCTATGATAGACAATATAGTAGTGAAGCCCCTCGAAGGCGGTAACCCAGTAACAAAATCCAGTGCAATGTGAGACCATGGGCGTTTGGGAACAGGGAGAGGTTGTAGTAGGCCACTGGGGTGCTGATTACCAGTCTTATTGCGAGCACAATTCGGACAGGCTAGCACATAGTCCTTGACATCTTTGTACAAGGATGGCCACCAAAAGTGCCGCCTGATCAAGGAAATAGTCCTATTCACTCCAGGATGGCATGAGAACTTTGCAGTGTGGGCCCAATGGATGAGGCGAGCCCTGACGGTCGATGGAACGTACAGCCGGTTAGGCGGTCTAGTGGCTGGACCGGGTTCCGACTGTTGCGCCGCCAGTACTTCTTCCCTGATCCCCCAGGAAAGGGCGCCAACAACACAGGTAGGTGGAACGATGGTTGCGGGTGGAGTCTCTTGTTCCAAGGAAAACTGTCGGGATAGTGCGTCAGGCTTAGTGTTCTTGGATCCCGGTCTGTAAGAGATGGTAAAATTAAACCGGGAGAAGAAAAGGGACCAGCGAGACTGTCTGGGGTTAAGTCTCCTGGCCTGTTGGAGGTAGGCCAGGTTCTTATGATCAGTCCATACAACAATCGGGTGCTCGGCCCCCTCCAACCAGTGACGCCATTCCTCAAAAGCCAGTTTGATGGCTAAAAACTCTCTATCACCGACGTCGTAGTTGCGTTCGGCAGGGGAAAAACGGCGAGAGAAGAAGGCACATGGATGCAACTTATCATCACTGGATGAAATCTGTGACAGGACAGCCCCTGCCCCAGTGTCAGATGCGTCCACCTCAACTACAAACTGTTTCAACGGATCAGGCTGCATGAGGATGGGCGCTGCAGCAAACTTTCTCTTAAGCTCAAGAAAACTTTGCTCTGCTGCCGGCGGCCAACAAAAACTAGCCTTGGAGGAGGTAAGGCTGGTCAAGGGAAGAACTGTCTGGCTATAGTTCCTAATAAAACGTCGATAGAAATTAGCAAAGCCCAGAAAGCGTTGTAGCTCCTTTCGTGAAGTGGGCGTGGGCCAATCTAAGACTGCTTGGACCTTGGCCAGATCCGTCTTCACCTGCCCGCTCCCCAACACAAAACCCAAAAAGGCGACAGATGAGACGTGAAACTCACATTTCTCTGCCTTGACGAACAGTTGGTTCTCCAACAGTCGTTCCAAAACTAGGCGTACATGTCTCTTGTGTTCGGCAAGGGTTCTTGAAAAAATAAGGATGTCGTCTAAATAAACGAAAACAAACTGATTTAAATAATCCCGGAGAACATCATTGACTAGAGACTGAAATACTGCAGGAGCATTCGTAAGACCAAATGGCATCACCAAATATTCAAAGTGACCGAGTGGTGTCCTGAAAGCTGTCTTCCACTCGTCCCCCTCTCGCATTCTGACCAGATGATATGCGTTGCGGAGGTCCAGCTTAGTAAATACGGTGGCTCCCTGAACGAGTTCAAATGCTGAAGCGAGTAATGGTAGGGGATATTTGTTCTTCACGGTAATCTGGTTTAGGGCCCGATAGTCAATGCATGGTCGAAGTGTCCCATCTTTCTTACCTACAAAGAAGAACCCCGCTCCTACAGGTGAGGTGGATGACCGGATTAATCCAGCAGCCAGGGACTCGCTGATGTATTTCTCCATGCTCTCTCGTTCCGGTTTAGATATATTGTACAATCGGCTGGTGGGTAATGGGGCTCCTGAAAGTAGATCTATAGCACAATCGTACGGACGGTGAGGTGGAAGAGAGAGAGCTTTAGACTTACTGAATACCTGGTGAAGGTCGTGGTAATCCGACGGTACTCTGGCCAAGTCGGCTGGAGCGGGTTCCTCTGTAGACCTAGAGACGGCTGGAGGTTGAGCAGATTGAAGACATGTAGATAAACAGTAATTGCTCCAAGACTCTACCCGACCAGTCCTCCAATTGAGGTGTGGATTGTGACGGAGCAACCAGGGATAACCCAAAACCACTGGAGACTGAGGGGTAGGGAACACAAAAAAGGTAATGGTCTCCCGGTGATTTCCTGAAACTAACAGTTCAATAGGAGTTGTTCGATGTGTGATGGCAGGTAGAGCCTTCCCATCCAGGGCTACGACCGGAACTGGAGCTGGAAGGAGAACAGTGGGTAATTGTAGTTGATCAACCAGGTTATTATCGACAAGGTTCTGCTCACAACCTGAGTCCACAAAAACAAAAGTCTGAAAGGACCGGTTGGCAGTGAGTAATGAACAAGGTAGCGTGAAACGGGATATAGTTTTTGAGCCACCCACCACCGTTCCCGTAGCTAGTGGCGGGCTCTGGCTTTTAACAGACTCGGGCAGTTAGCAACATAATGCCCGACCTGGCCACAGTATAGGCAGGCTCCAGACCTTAAGCGACGTTGGCGCTCCTCAGGCGGGAGTCTGGTCCTCCCTATCTGCATAGGTTCTTCTCCGGTCTGATTGGCTGGGATAGGATTGAAGTCGGTCCTTCTTGGAGCGAAACTCGGCTCCTTCTTGGCCCGGGCCCTGTCTCGGATTCTATTGTCGATCCGAATTGCCAAGGCAACGAGTTCCTCCAAGGAACCGGGTTCATCCCTGAGGGCCAGTTCATCCTTCAGATCTTCGTTTAGGGCCTGAAGGAACGCCCCTGTTAATGCCCCAGCGTTCCATGTGGAAGCCGCGGCCAGGGTTCTAAAATCAATAGCAAAGTCTGCTACAGATTGATTACCCTGCTTTAAACTCAATAAACTGCGAGAAATGTCAGCCGGTGACTCGGAATAACCAAAAGTCTGTGTAAACTCTAGTACAAACGAATCATAGGTTCGGTGAAAAAGATTGTGCTGGGCCGACCTAGCCTCTGCCCACTTTAGTGCTCTTCCTCTGAGGTTCCCCACCACAAAAGAAATCTTAGCACCGTCAGTCTGAAAACTCTGAGGTGAGGAAGAAAATACTAAGGAGCACTGTAGCAAAAATCCCCTGCATCTGTCGATCTCACCTGTATATGGTTCTGGCATGGGCGGTGAAACCTCTCTGAGACGAGCCGAAGCGGGGGGCGCTTGTTCTGGAGCAGCGGAGACGCCAGTCTGAAAGGAGGCGGGCGGAGCAGCGACTGGTGGCGGGTCTGCTGGAACAATTCTTTGGTGCAGGGCTGTGAGAATATCAGATAATTGCTCCAATCGCTGGTTAGTACTTCGTTGTTGATCAACTAGTGCGTTGAGCATGGAATCGTGGCGAGCGATGAGTGCGTGATCCAGACTGGTGTTATGTGGTGGTTCTGCTGGGTCTGACTGGCTAGATGGTTCTGTCATGGTTTGATTTAGCTTGCGGACCCACATGCAGAAACCACACGCTGGATGGAAAAGGTAAGTGATTTATTTATAACAGGACAAATTTATATTCAGTTCTCCGGACTTCGGCAGGAGAGCGAGGGTCGCCCGACCAGGTGGCCTGAAACGAGAGCTGAATTATAATGGGCTCGGAGTGAGAGAGTGTGGAGGAGGAATCAGGAACTTTCTTACATTAGGCGTGGATCTTTCAGAGCGTGGGGGAGAGGTGCCAGGGTCCGGTGCGAGGGAGTGCTACGGTGCCTAGGGCGGGTGCGAGGCGGAATCGCGGGTGGTTGGAGCGAGATGGGGTCGGTGGAAACGGCGGAGCAGGCAGGCAGGTATTCTCGGCAAGTTCTTGAAAAAAGAGAAGACAAAAAATTCTTTAAACAAACGAACAGGACACAGAGAGCTAGTCGCTACGAGTTGCACAACAAAGTTCTAGAAACAAGAGGTGAGGCCAGAGTGACTACCGGTATGCGTTAACCATCTAGCGAAGACTGAAGGGTTCTGCCGCTCCTATATTCCAGCACGCTGATGAGGCAGATCAGCTTCACCTGCGCTGGCTCCACAGACTCCTCACGAAGATCCTTGCTGAAAGAAGATGCAACACTCGCACTCACACTCTCATGCACACGCTCTCACACCGGAACTCTGACATTAACACTTGTCTTCCCCTTATATCATGGAATCACCTGGGAAAACTGCTAACATTTAGCATCCATATGAGGCTGTGGGATTAAAGCCGGCTGTGGGAGGTCGCGTTTCATCTTCTTAAAGAAAAATGAAGCAAAACATAATTATAAATTTCCTCC
The DNA here is from genome assembly GCF_003331165.1 of Xiphophorus hellerii. Taxonomy (NCBI): domain Eukaryota; kingdom Metazoa; phylum Chordata; class Actinopteri; order Cyprinodontiformes; family Poeciliidae; genus Xiphophorus; species Xiphophorus hellerii. The sequence goes on along the minus strand of NC_045672.1, from coordinate 5,060,013 downwards.
TTTCAAAGCACAAAGAACAATATCCCTTAATTCCATTAAAAATGCATCCTCTTGCTGCTACTCATCTTCTTTGTTGTAACATGGCAGGCAGCCAGCAGAAGGTTGAAAGCAGGCACACAGGCTGACACCGACTTTCCGCCTCGTACTCATCCCTTCCTCTCAGAGCTACAGCTGAGAGACACAGTTTCTCTCTGTCTGTCAGGTCTGTTGCAGCAGATGGACCGGGACACCGGCGAAGTGGAGACAAGAGAAATCGATAGAGAGTTAAATTGAAGAATCTGTGCCCATTACTTTCCCAGTTTCCCTGCGTTCTCCCTGCATGTCAGCGACACCGATGCAGCAGCAGCAGCAGCAGCAGTAACCGCACATACATGTGCAATCCTCAGGCGAGGGAGAACTGCAAACACTATTTTTTAAATTTATTTTACTTTCCAATCTCTGAGCTCAATCAGTGAAATTCTCAAACATAAAGCTGTATGATCTCTTCTGGAAAAACAACAAAGCCAACTCTTTTTGATTCAACCTTTCTTTGAAGCGTGAAAGGAACAAGAGGCCTCTTCTAATGTTGCAAGGGTCGATTTATTGTGGAAATCCTCCTCGACAATAACTCAATTTACCGCACTGTTATTGCCAAGGTAAAGTACATATTCACTGCAGCATTGTCTCTCCACTATGGCTCCTTGGCTTCATTACTCTGGCCTGTCCGTCGAGGCTGCTCCACCCCCAGTATGCGGGCTCATTATTCATTTCACACCAAGCAACAGAGCAGAACAATTCAGGATCTATTTCAATCTGAAATAATCACCATTGTGAAACCTAATAAATTACGCAGCTCTCAGTAGCTCAGCACCTACCTAATGATGACTGCACATTATGGTAAAGTCATTGCAGAACAGGTATACGCACGTCCTGTTCAAAGATGCTTGAAAAAGCACATACGTCAGGTGGATTTACAGGCGGAGGCGAGGCGCAGCACAATGTCTTTTATCCCCACCAGCCGCATTGCTCATGGAATGGTAATGTTTTACTGCCACTGGAGGGCTGAGAGAATTGTAACACCACCATTACAGACTGCTTGAAAAGCACTGATCACCAATTTTTATTATTTTTTTATCAGCACATGTACATATTTCCTCGGCTATTGTTGCATGAAGATTCGCTGAGCTGGATTTAACTAAACTAAATATTTGGTTTGAAGCTAAATCTTTAACTCCAACAAAATAATTTGATAACAAGCTAAGTATTTAGCTAAGAGATAATATCTAGTTTGCTATCCAAATATTTTATTAGCATGCTAAATATTTTTGTCAAATATGTAGGAAACATAATATTTATTTTCAGGCTAAATGTATAACTGCAAACAAACTATATTTTTAGAAAATAAATATTTAGATATTTGGTTGCGAAGTAAATATTTCTTTAAATCTCATCTAAAAACTCCCCTGTTTAGAGTTGTATTTGAAACTTAATCAATTACGAATTTAACGATGGCACTTGACTTAATGTAATGTTTTGATTGTTGATTCTATGTTGCATGTCTTTGTGTTTTTATGATGTGGAGCACTTTGAAATGCCTTGTTGCTGAAATGTGCTACACAAATAAAATTTGGTTGATTGACTAATTGATAAATATTTAGTTTGCAACTAAATATTAAGCTTCAAATCAAGTATTTAGTTTCTAACTAAATTGTGCTACTTAACCTGTTCAGTTTAGAACAGTTTGTGAAAAGGAATATATGTTACATGAGCTCTTTGTTCACTGGAGATAGAGATGGGTTATTGTTTACAAGGAGGTGGAAGCTAAGGGTCAAAAGCGCATAAAAGCGCTAAAATCACAGCGCCATATAGTGGCTCAGCAAGGCAACTACAGCGTACTTAAGATGTCCTTGCGTTGTCATCTAAATGTGGAACTTTTTCCCCACTCAACATCTGAAAATACCAGCAGTTTCCAGGAAGCGGTTGCATGTTAAGAGTCCGAATTTAGCTAGAAGCTAAATGTTGAGGCCGGGTTCTGGCATCGGGATGAGTTAGTTAACAAGCCAGCATCTATGAGACTCATCACTTCTGCACATAGAAATGCTACCCATGGAGCATTTCAAAGGTTTAGTGAGACCTTATCAGCATCATTGACTAAACCAGTGACACATACAGTAGCTCTTAGCCGCTGATTTGCTTGATTTTCATTCCTTATTCTAATCTGACATGGTCATCTAATAAAATAAAACTTCACAGCTTGATAATGTGCTAAATAAAAACCAGCCAAGTATCTTGTTAAAATGGATTTTGAAGCTCGCCGTCAGAAGAAGGACAGGTCCCAGGCCTGCAGCGGGAGGTTGGTCCCATGATGTCATGAGAGCTAATATATTTTAATGAACTCAGACCTCAGGATTAGACTATAATTTTCTTTTTGGGTCACAGGTTGAAAAGTCAAATAACACCTGCTGTAAAATATTATGTGCTCAACCTGTAGATCCCTCTACCGTTATGACAGGGAGAATTTTACAGACTTTGGGGTGGATAGTTGGGAGTAGCAGGAGGATAACACGGCGTAAAGAGGCTGGCGGAGTTAGGGGCAGTGATGAGTGTGGTCTATTTCAAGGCCTTCTGGGGGCAACATTATCTGTAACTACCCAACTATCAGTGTGGCTGTTATCTACATTTTACTCCATGGGAAGACCTCGGGTCACAAACACAAAACCGGAGTCAGGATGCCAAATAAGAACGCTGCAGTGGGCCACTGTTCTGTGTTCAACTTTTTCTTTCTTCTTGACATAGCTATTAGTTAAGCTCTTGTGTCGACTAACTGTGCATTGCATAGACTTGGAAAAATGACTTACTTTTGTCTCCTGAATGAAGTCACTTAAGGAGCTAGTACTGCTATTCACTTTTTAACTTTTCTTTAACATAGAAAGTTGACATGGATCAGTATTTCTGTTTCCTGTTCATGTGCGTGTATGCTCTGTCTCCTCAAACCTCCATGGCAGATAGACACTCGCGTCCAGCCTTCTGTTGGAAGTTTTTCCCAGCTAAAGAAGAAGTTTCCTCTCCCCTGTAGCTACATGCGTGATCATTGTGATCGACTGCTGAAAAGTCAACGACACAAAAGCAACGTGGGAGCAACGACAGACTGATTCTGCAGCAGAACCCAAGTTGGTGTCCGTTTGAGGTCAACGACAGATGGCCGGATGTTCTTCTCCAGGATGATTTAGTCGACAGCAGAATTCATGGGTCCATTTATCATGGCATCACACCACCACCACCATGTTTTAGTGTTGGTATGATCTTTTTCGGAAATGGGGTGTTAGTTTTAGTCCAGATGTAACGGGACACAGACCTTGCAAAGAGTTAAACTTTTGTCTCGTCAGTCCACAGATAGTTTCCCAGAAGTCTTGGGGATCATCAAGATGTTCTGGGAAAACCGAGAGAAGCCTTCAAATTATTTTTGCTCAGCATTTCTTTCAGGCCATTTTTACTCAGTCTCTTTCTTATGGTTGAGGCCTGACCTCTGACCTTAACTGAATCAAGTGAGGCCTGTGGTCTTTTGGATCTTGTTGTGGGGTATTTTGTGACCTCCTCAATGAGTTCTCACTGAGTCCCACAGCTTCAGAAACGGCTTTGTAACCCGTTCCAGACTGATGCTGACTTTCTTTTTCATTTGTTCCTGGATTTCGTGGAGCTCAGCACGGTGTCTGGCTTTTGAGGATCTTTTGGTGTTCCTCACTTTGTTGTCCAGATCCGATTTAAATGATGTCTTGGTTGGGAACAGGTGTGGCAGTAATCAAGGATGGGTGTCTAGAGGTGTGATTTAACAAGGTGGGCGATTGATTTTCCACACAGGGCCATGTAAGTTTGGACATTTTCCTCCCTTAAAAATAAACATATTCATTTAAAAACTGCATTTTGTGTTTACATCTTTGATTGATATCGAAATTGGATTGATGTTCTGAAACACATAAGTGTGACAAACATGCAAAAAAAAAATCAATCCTTGAAAAGTTTTCCTCTTCTGTAAAAAATGCCTCATTAGCAAAATATGAAGAGAAAAGCAACAGTTTGACCTTTGACCCAGCCCACTGCTGGGAAACACAAGGTTACCCTTTGGAGGTTATGGCACTGGACACATGCTGGCCAAGGGTTAAAAGGGTTTATTCAGGTATTTGCAGTTTAAAACATAAAATGATAGTCTTGTAGAGTTTTTATGTCGCATGAGCAAACGGTGAATTCTGCTCTTGTTGACTCAACAGGCAACAGGCTATTGCCTGTTGAGGAGAAACCAGTGTGACAGAGGTTGTCTGCATCTTCGGAAATAACCCCATTCAACAGACAACAAACACACTGACTAAAAGGAGAAGGATGACTGGTTTAAACATTCATTATTCCCTTTGTATTTAGCGCCCGGCCTGCAGTAATGACAGCAATTCAATTTGACACTGAAAACCCACGGAGAAAGTCTATGACAAAGCTACTTCAGATTAAAATTTCCCCGTTGACAGCTGAGCACTGTATTTCATCACAATGGCGGGCCGGGCCTACAGTAAATTGAAACCCTGACTTCATCAGACGTGACTGAAGAAATATTATGGGAAGCACGGGGAGCTGAGGCAGACGGCGCTGAGGTCCTTTGAGATGCTGCAGTCTGGAGGAGGGGCTCTTTCTGCAACACAGTTTGACTGCAAAATGAGCCGAGATGATGGAGAGAGGTGGTGGCCATCAAGAAAAGCACAAAGTCGATTGTAGATTATCAATTTTGGAGGAGTATTTGGGTGGTTTTGATGTCATACTGGTCATTTTGAAACCGTGGGATAAGATCTTTACACTGGACCACTCAAACCTGCAGAGACTTTTTTTTTTTTACATTTCCAACTCTAACCCCAGTTCTAAAACCATTAATCTATGTGTGTCTATCTATTTTATCCAGTTGGACATCAGTATTACAGACAGCTACTGTATATCCATCTGGCTAGAAATGAATTGCACTAGTGCCTAAGAAAGTTTTACACACACAGACCAGGGGTCTGAAATAACTTAAGAACTTTGGCTAGAGAACCAAGTAATGTTTTTAAATATAAGCGTATAAACAAATGCAAGTTTTTATCAGTTTTTAGCAGATGTCTGCATTTTTTGTGCTTATGCAAATTGCAAATTTTACCACAAGAATGATCAACGTTGGGTAAAAGTGACTGCTAACTCCCACCTGGAGGTGGCAGCATTTCTTTTATTACACTGCCGCCTCAGTTTCACTTGGTATCAAGTTCTTATGTGCGATGGATATGCACAGATACAAGAAAAATCAAGCTATTTGATTCACTTTCATTCATTAAAGAATGAAACAGTTTTGTGTCTAATCTGTTTGCTTCTTATTTTTTTTCTCATCTCTTTTTCTTCTGCATGTAGATTTTGGAAAGGCTTAACGGGGAAAATATATAGCAAAATTTTGATTGCAAGAAAATCAAAAGAAATCCTGGAAGGACAGACTAAAAGTACCAGCAATATTTTTTGATATATGTTTGTCTTCAGTAAGTTGCTTTCTTCCATCATTTTCCACAGACGTCAATACCCCACATAAGAAAATGTAGCCAACCTTTTATTTTTTTATTTTTATTTTTTTTGCAAAGGTTTTACATTTTTCTCAAAACAGAAATAAAATGGTGGTTCTGTAAAAATGACAACATACTTCATACAGTAGAAATTTACCAAAAACATTAAGTTGTCTTTATTCAGAAGGTCTTGCAACATTTTTGTCTTTAAATGAGTTTTATTTGACAGCTCTGCAAACATTTTGGATTGTAAAGTTTGCAGGGCCAAAAACTTAGCAAACCTTTGCAAGATCTCACAAGATTCCCTTTTGCCAGAGTGCCTTGCTGCCAATCATGGCACCAGAAACAGACATTTACACAAACGGATGGGGCATGTTGGTTTAATTTAGAGGCAGCAAGAACAAAAAAAAAAAAAGCAATTTAATTTCAGGCAGGTCATTGTACAGAACTCCAGTAGGGTCCTCCATGGATCATTTAGCTACAGCGTGAATACTTTTCCACAGTAACCAGATCCACTTCAAAATTCTCAAGAAAGAAGATCTTCTCAGATGATGTGCTGAGAACTCCTGAACCAAGGCTGAGAGAGAGAGAGAGAGAGAGAAAAAAGTGCCTCATGATGACACAAAAAGAAGATCACTCACACACACCTGGATCCCTGTACGCCATCCCGTTAATGGCATCAGCGGTAGTTTAACTCTGACACCAACATAAATGAATATGAAGGGATGAAAGAGGATTAGCTTCTTTACTATTGATTAGCCAGCCGTGTAATAATTAAAGCGGGGCTCAGCCGCAGGGCTGCTGCAGCGTTTGCCTGCATGCGTGCGTGTGCGTGTGTGTGATGAATGCCAAGGTCCCCAAACTCAAGATTGTTCCACTCAGCACAATTGCGCCCACCTCTCCTGCTGCCAGCAGCTCTGTAAAGAGGAACCACCGCATGGTCACGCAAGACAGGGTTTACTCTGTGTGTGCGGCTTGCAGAGTGTGTTTCACATGCCTGGGTGTGGATGTGATTTTTGTTTCCTTGAATGTATAGTCTCCTTACAACCTTGCATGTTGCGCATATTCAAACAGTGAGCATGCACATTGTCTGTGCACCACTCAGCGGTTAGGCCACTATCTCCCTGCAGCGTAATCTCTTGATTTGTAGGATTGACCCCTCTTAATTCAGTGGAAGAGAATTGCTGTGACAGCAACACTGAATGGATTTTCAATGCACTGCACCTGCTCTAATAAGTTTAAGGACAACATCCTACTTTCGGCCACACACACACACACACACACACACAGAGGCAGAATGAGAGGATAGGGACAGATCACACGTACAGATATCTTACAAACTGAATGAAGTCGTTGGCCTGAACCAACTGATTGAATTCTTCCACTCTGTCCTGTCGCCATGCCCATTCTCTGTAAATGTGTCTCTTTAGTCTGGTGCTTCTGATCAATGTCCCATCTATGAGCTCTGTCTTGGTGGGCTCATCCCAGGACATCTTCATTAGGAGTCTGATACCCGATCTCGTTCGCGGTGCGCTGACATTAAAGCCTGTTAAACCTGTAATCCATCAGTCTGATTCCTGCCTGCCAAACAGCTCACATCAGACATTTGGCAAGTTGGCTGTGCCTCTCAAGTATAAAGATAAAACCTGTAATCTGCCACTGGACTTATTTTCCCCCCAGGCTATTGCTGTCAGAGTCTCAGGAAGCAGCCAGGAGGCGCTGTGGTACCTGAGTGAGTGGACATCTGAGGTCGAGTTTCTGCAGAGGTTAAAGAGCTCGGATTGATTCCAACGGAAGCATGTGGATATGTTAGCGCATTATTTGTGGCAGACTGCAGTGCGGGGGACCCAAAATCTCCATGTGCACACGCAAACACACAAAGTGTGTTTTCTCAAATCTCCACTCGGATTGGTGTTTTTATAAATAATTGTTTTTTTCTGACATTAAAGTGAGTTTTGGAAAGAGGTCAAAACGCATAAACGCATGTATATTTGTTTCCCCAGCTACATGTGGACTAGCCCTAAGTGTATCTTAAAATGAAGCATAAGCCAGCCTCCAGACCTAAAAAAAAATTTGTTCAGGAAAAAATTTCTATTGAGCATCAGAACATTCATCTTAAAAACATGTTAACCACAAAGTCTCAGCTCCTTTCTACTACTGATCTCAATCAGTGACAGGATAACCAAATTACAGGTGTTTTTTTTTGTTTGTTTTTTTCTGGATGTTTGGTTCATATTTTTTCTCTTCACATTAGAATGAAGCCACCTTAACAATCAGAGACAGGTGAGCTCTTTGTCAATGAGCAATCTGAGAGATTCCACAAGGAATCAGTAATAATTTTCCCCACTATACACCGAGTACAAATCAACAACAAATCAGCATTTACCTTTAAGTCATTTTTAAAAAATTTCGTAACTTTTTTTTTTCCCCGGGCATTTTACAGCTAAAACCATATTAAACTTTGAGTGATTTGGCTGCTTCAAGAACCATTTATTTCAAATATACTATTTACATTTCTTAAAAGTAGATTATGTTATCAGTCAGATACAGATAGGGAAAACTTCTCCAACTTTCTGCTTTATTTCCAGTTCATCTGCTGTTCTTCCTCTGGTTCCAACAGGCCGAGTCAATCGTCTCCACTCACCATTCCGGTCCTGTTGTCTGTCACCAAAATCAATGTTAAAACAATAATATTCAGTCCCAGTTAACAGTCAACTGTGTAAGGCAGTGATACAAACAGCTCACACAAATACATACTGCACCCGCTGTTTTTCTCTGAGTAATAGCTTTTTAATTACTACAACAGGGATAAAATCGTTTACAGTTTCCACGGGAGCAACTAATATCTCATACTCCGGGGTTGACAGACTGAGAAGAGGAATCTACGAGAGCTGAGTGGGTCCTCTAGTGTTCGACGTAGAAAAGTGCAAGCCTGTGTGAATTGTCATCGCCAGCTCAGCACATCAGCTTGAAAGATGCCCGGCCATCAGAACCAATCAAGTCTGGAACTTGTCATGGTGTAAAAATGACTTTGCCCCCACCGCCCCCCTCTATTCTACTTACCCGCTAAAAATATAGCATCTCGCTTTAATGCTGTCAATATTATCACACACGTCTTTTCCTCCAACAGCCGGCCAATAAAGCAGATGGATGCCTGAGACGGATTCAGATTGTGATATCTGTCAGGACCAAACGGGATTATTTGTGAGGTATTACATCACTCGGCGGTAAGCAATCCTTCATTTTACATGGCACATTATCCACAGCACGTAATGCACACGAGTGCCTGCTGCTCATAAAGGAATACTGTAAAGATTTCCCTAGCCTCCTCCTCGGCTCCTCCTCACAGAGACAGCGCAATAACCTGAGTGGACTTCCAACTGTTACAATAAAACTGCAGCAGTAAAGACAAAGTGTTTGATTCATTGTGTGATGGCTGAGTCCTACAATGTGTGTGTGGGTGGCCAGTATGTGTTCCAACAAGGGCTCTGTTTAAAAGTACTTTATTACTAGTAGCAGTAAAGAAAAGTGTGTGTCTGCTTTACTTGGTTTAGGCCTCTTGAGTGCCCTACAGTCAGCCTGGTGCATTGCTATGGTAAAAACACACACATTCAGCAGAAGAGTGGTTACATTCTTTAAATTCTGCATCCTAACTTTATTGCTATGACTTTGTTAGCACCTTTCTTTTAAGAGAAATCATACCTTCAGACAACATTTATGTCGTTGTATTTTTGATGACCTCAGCTGAGGGGAGCACTACATATGCATCAGTGGTGTATTTGTCTGTCTTCTGTATGTAAGTTTGAATACATGCATAGAATTTGTTTTTAAATCTGCTGTTGGCAAATTAAAGTTTTTCCCGTAACCTAGGTGCTCCATTTGCTGCCACATCTTTTAAAACGCCTGAATTATATTGCATATCTGAAAAACTCTGAAACGAATGCTGTTCTAAACAAAATAATAAATGAATGACTTATTGTGACCACCAGGGGGTGCCCCAGAACTCAAAACACCCCGACTGCTCATCTCAGGCTCCAAATGTCACATTATGACCATCATACTATGTTGATTGTATGATAACAGAGTGTTGCTTGCCAAAAATTACTCTGAGCTCATCAACTGAAACAATCAACACATAACCTTAAAGAGGCAGAAAATCAGGCAATGACTCGGAGTATAAATACATGTTGAGCTCATTCTAAAGTTATGGGACAAACTTTTTGCATGATCAAATTTGGTACCCGGAGACAGATATGCAAAGTTCTAGTGTAAGTGGATTGCAGGGGAGGCTCTTTTTACACTCTGTGCTTGAGCGACATAAACTCTTGCAGTTTCTGGAGGTACAGCAAGTCCTTCAGCTGCCAACTCTGTTCAGGCTTGGCCAAGATTTTATGAGTGACTGTTGCCAATGTCAAAGCAAACAACGAGGACCAGAACCACCAAGAGGAGTAGATTAAAACACCAAGGACATTTGTTTTTGGACAAACGTAGGAAGGAATTTTCCACTTTACTATCCTTCATGCTGCTACCTCAACAGGCCATGCTGCTGCTCTCTCCCCTAGAGACTCATAGAAGACCTGCAACATTGCTGTGAACACTCAAAGGCCAAAGCTTCCTTAAGAATTAAAGTCTGCTCTGTCTTTTTGTGGTCAGCTTCACTGCTGTGTTTCCACTCCACTTCTTTCCCTCCATGATTTATGCTGTAAACATTGTTTTGAAAACATTTTAGTCATATAGCACTTTTCTAGTCATACTGAACTCTCAAAGTGCTTTAGAGTCACATTCATCCAATCACATTCATTAATGGACAGACCTTCATACAACTGTTGGCTGTTTTGAAGTGTAAGGTCTCTGTAGGTTAAGTTGCTGTTTCCTTCAGGAACCACACGAGGAGCAGCAGCCCCAACTGTCTCCAACTATCCACTTTAAAGCTGTCCTGTAGATCAGTGGGGGACTTTTTGACTTTCTAAGCTCTGCATGTTAGTGTGTGCCTGCATGTGTTGGCGTTTGACCTTTCCCCCTTCCTCCTTCAGCCCCCGAACCCTGCATCTCGGTCTCCTCCATGGTCAGGTCAGCGTTTGGGTGGATTTCAACAGATATCTGTACGGCACAAAAATAACAAAACGCTCCCTCATTAATTCTGCGAAGAAAGACTCGATTACTGAGCTCAGGACCTCTTACTGCTGAGAACAGCCTTTCCCCTCAGCATGCATTGATTTCTCGAACCCTTTCAGCCCTCACTCCCTTTCTGTCCACGCCAGCTCAGCACACACACACACACCCCCACACACACACACACACTGTTCTGCACTGAATCATCTGAATATCATAATACGGTCTATGATGAATGCTAACTAGACAGCGGCCCTAGCTTTGATTAATGAAGATATCTTGCAGGTTCACAACGGTGGACCATGCACCACGCAGCCCAAACCATAGATAACTGTTCAGTGGTATTAATCAGGGTTAACCAGGCAGCGGTTTCTTGCTGAACAAATGAAGTAGCTTACTTGGAGGCACAATGAGACCACGACACACACACAGAGCAGGATCTATGCCTGATCATCTCCAGCACAAAGTGAAATTTCCAAGAGGGTCTAAATACACTTTAGTTCACATTTGATGAAAGAAAAAGCTGATCTTTCCGCCTGAGGTATATCTTTTTAAAATAAAAAAAATATAAAGATCCTTCATTTCATCAACGTTTGTATGCTTGTGTGGCTAATTGGATTGCCTGGCAGATCCAGAAAGCCGCTGTATGACAGTGAAAGTCCCAAAGGAGTTACAATTACATGGAGAAATCTGCATTTCAAATCAGTGAACATGAAAATGGGCTTTACATACATTTAGCAAATACGCATTGGCCTCTGCAATTACTGAAAGAGCAGATTTGACAATGGCTTATATTGACAATATTTTAAGCTCTGGTAGGTTTAAAATAAATTAACCTCTCATGACTGTAGCACAGTTGCACAACATTGAATTGAGTACATTTAATGTCAAATGGATGGTTCTGCAGCAACAAGGTACTGTGATCAATTCCTGGTTGGAGCTCTTCAGTCTGGACCTTGCATAATTTCTATGCATTGGTGGAGCAATGTTTAGTTAACTAGAGGTTGTAAACTACTTTAAACTTTAAGTGGACGTTTATAAAGGTTCCTCTTGTTTGTCATTTGTTGCTCTGTAGTGGATTGGTGAAAATCTTTCTCGATCACATTCAGATTGAGACCTTGCCTATTCTTTATAGACTGTCTAGACTCTTGTGTCATCTCTCATTCTGTCCTCTCTTCAGCTCAGGTGTTCAATAGGAGGAATGTTGACTTTATTTTGAATCACTATCATTCTTTTCTTGCATAGTTCAAAAGATCTTGATTTAAAATGGTGTGTTTCGAAGTGTTCCCAGCAACCTTCCGACCAAAAATGGCATAACAGCACAAGTATTCGTCTCCAAAATATCCAGTATGGCCTTGTTGGGCTGATATGCACAAGTGCCAAATGAATACACCGCTGTTTTGTTTAAACAGCAGTGTATTTATATCCTTTACACAAATTTAGGAAATCAAAACAGACACAGGCAAATAATATTCCTAACTCCAAAGTCAATGGATAAAACACAAGATCAATTTCAGAGTTAAAAACACCAAAATAAACATTATTAAAACTTTCCTATATATATAAAAACTGCAGCAGGTACAATTTCTAAAAAAACAATTGGTCTCTCTAAATTGTCCTAAGTGTGAATGTGTGTGCGCAAGGATAAATGTGTTAGATGAATATTTGTTAAAAGTGTCTGACAGTAAAATATGAAACAGAGGATCTGTGAAAATTCCTCTGACTCTGCTGCTGTCCAGAAACAACCAATCAGAACCAAAAGACAAACTTTGGTTCTGATTGGTTTCTAATGCGTTGAATGTGTCTCAGCACATTCAACACATTAGACTACTAATGTACTGCAGCCATGCAATTGGCAGAAATACAACCTAACATTATATCATCATTATTTATAGAATGATTTAGAAAACAAAATGCTATACAGATTTGTCAAAACTATTTCGACCCATATTAGAACTTTGCATTCATTTCCCTTCATTTTAGTTGCTGTGATTTTGCTTAACACAGACATTTTCCCTAACCCTATCTAAAACTTAATTCACATTTTACCTCTAAATGTTACCCCTGACTCAAAGCAATGAGTCCATCATATTAGGACCAGGCTTTGGTCCTAATATGATAGAACCAATATGACACAGGACATATAATGGTGCGTTCACACCAAACACGTTTTGAGAGTCAGGCGCATCTGATTTACATTCAACATCTATGTGGAGGCGCGTTTGGAGCGCCTAGCGGCCGTTGGGAGCATTTGACATCAAACGAGTCCATGGCATCCAACACTCCACATAGACTTTGAATGTAAACTGGACTCACCTGACCCTCTATAGGAGTTTGATATTAATGCATCATTAGAATATTCAGTTCCATTGGTAACAATGACATCCGCAGTGATGTCATAACTATGATATCACAAAGGAATCTCTCTCTTGACTGTAGCTCACAGACAGTGTTTTCTCAGACCTGTTCCACAGTTCTATCGCGACAGATCACTCTTTAGAGCACGTTCGAAATTAATCCTTTCAGAGAAGAAATAATTTACCAGAATATAGATATGAAGCAACAACAGAATACTTGTGAACATGAAGCTTTTCCAGCTGAGCTTTCATGGATTGAAATGATGGAGCAAAACATCCAAGTCGACTACGACGAAATCCTTGTTTTTGACGATGACAGCGAGCCGGAAGATGAATCATCGGAGATCCAGGGTGAACCAAGTCCTTCCGGCGACTTTGAGAGCCCAAGATCATTGGAAGTTGAGCAGAAAACAACTCCTTCTGCTGGCTTCGAGATCACCCCCTTAGTGGAAGACGAGGAAGAGTCTAGCCAACACGTCATCAATCTCACAAAGCAGGTAGACGATCTTAAAGAAGAACTGCAGAGTAAGATTTTTGAACTCCGTGAGGAAAGAGACAAAAGGATTGCATGTCAGGCTGAAGTGAAATCACAGCAGGAGGAGATTCATAAGCTGCAAAAAATGTTGGAAAGAGAACGTCATCTGCAAGTCAAACGTGAAGGTGAATCAAAGAGCATTCTTCAACAGCTGGATCACTTCAAGAGGGAGGCAGAAAAATATGAATCCCGCAATAAAGGTCTGATTGAAGTAATGATTGAAGGATACAAAGAGAGACTTAAATTTGAGGAACAGATCAAAACTCACACTGAGCAAGCTTCCAAAATCAAAGAACAGGAGGAAAAAGTGAAATCATTGCAGGGTCAGGTTGCAGACCTGAAGATAAAGTTGAAACTTGCTCTGGAAAACAACCATCCGAGAGTCTCCACCCAACCAGAGGTCCCCCTGCAAAAAGAAGACTCCCTGCAAACAGAAGAGACCAAGGAAAGACAGACCTCCAATCCATCAGGGAGGTCCGAGGAAAGATGGACCTCCAATCCATCAGGGAGGTCCGAGGAAAGACGGACCTCCAATCCATCAGGGAGGTCCGAGGAAAGACGGACCTCCAATCAACCAGGGAGGTCCGAGGAGAAGCAGACCTCCAATCAACCGGGGAGGTTCGAGGAGAAGCAGACCTCCTATCAACTGGGGAGGTCCGAGGAAAGACGGACCTCCAATCCATCAGGGAGGTCGGAGGAAAGATGGACCTCCAATCAACCAGGGAGGTCCGAGGAGAAGCAGACCTCCAATCAACCGGGGAGGTCCGAGGAAAGATGGACCTCCAATCAAACGGGGAGGTCCGAGGTAAGATGGACCTCCAATCAAGCGGGGAGGTCCGAGGAAAGATGGACCTCCAATCAAACGGGGAGGTCCGAGGAAAGATGGACCTCCAATCAACCAGGGAGGTCAGAGGAAAGACGGACCTCCAATCAACCAGGGAGGTCCGAGGAGAAGCAGACCTCCAATCAACTGGGGAGGTCCGAGGAGAAGCAGACCTCCAATCAACTGGGGAGGTCCGAGGAAAGATGGACCTCCAATCCATCAGGGAGGTCCGAGGAAAGATGGACCTCCAATCAACCAGGGAGGTCCGAGGAGAAGCAGACCTCCAATCAACCGGGGAGGTCCGAGGAAAGATGGACCTCCAATCAAACGGGGAGGTCCGAGGAAAGATGGACCTCCAATACAACAGGGAGGTGTGAGGAAAGATGGACCTCCAATCCAACAGGGAGGTCTGAGGAAAGATGGACCTCCAATCCAACAGGGAGGTCCGAGGAAAGATGGACCTCCAATCAAACATCGAGGTCCATGCGACCAACCTCCACTGGTTGCATGGAGGGGCTTCGTGTTGGCGTTGGCCTGAAGGCCAGTCTAAGCCCAGCTCGGCCTTTACGCCGACCCACACCCAGGTGGTACTAACCTGGATAACAATCCAAACCCAGGTTTTGCCAACACTGGGCATTATGAAAATTCAATGTTTTACACAAATTTAGGAAATCAAAACAGACACAGGCAAATAATAATCCTAACTCCAAAGTCAATGGAGAAAACACAAGGTCAATTTCAGAGTTAAAAACACCAAAATAACCATTATTAAAACTTTCCTATCTATAAAAACTGCAGCTGGTAGAATTTCTAAAAAATTAATTGGTCTCTTTAAATTGTCCTAAGGCAGCGCTTCTCAATTCCAGTCCTCAGGCCCCCCTGCTCTGCATGTTTTAGATGTGCCTCTATACCAGAACAGCTGATTCAAATGATTGCGTGACCATCAAGTACTGCAGAAGCCTGTTAATCACCCATTATTCAATCCAGGCGTGTGGCAGAAGGGAAACACCTAAAACATGCAGGCAGGGAGGGCGTGAGGACTGGAATTGAGAAACACTGTCCTAAGGTGTGAATGTGTGTGCGCAAGGATAAATGTGTTCGTCTCCAAAATATCCAGTATGGCCTTGTTGGGCTGATATGCACAAGTGCCAAATGAATACACCGCTGTTTTGTTTAAACAGCAGTGTATTTATATCCTTTACACAAATTTAGGAAATCAAAACAGACACAGGCAAATAATATTCCTAACTCCAAAGCTAATGGATAAAACACAAGATCAATTTCAGAGTTAAAAACACCAAAATAAACATTATTAAAACTTTCCTATATATATAAAAACTGCAGCAGGTACAATTTCTAAAAAAACAATTGGTCTCTCTAAATTGTCCTAAGTGTGAATGTGTGTGCGCAAGGATAAGTGTGTTAGATGAATATTTGTTAAAAGTGTCTGACAGTAAAATATGAAACTGAGAATCTGAAAATTCCTCTGACTCTGCTGCTGTCCAGAAACAACCAATCAGAACCAAAAGACAAACTTTTGGTTCTGATTGGTTTCTAATGCGTTGAATGTGTCTCAGCATATTCAACACATTAGACTACTAATGTACTGCAGCTATGCAATTGGCAGAAATACAACCTAACATTATATCATCATTATTTATAGAATGATTTAGAAAACAAAATGCTATACAGATTTATCAAAACTATTTCGACCCATATTAGAACTTTGCATTCATTTCCCTTCATTTTAGTTGCTGTGATTTTGCTTAACACAGACATTTTCCCTAATCCTAACCCTATCTAAAACTTAATTCACATTTTACCTCTAAATGTTACCCCTGACTCAAAGCAATGAGTCCATCATATTAGGACCAGGCTTTGGTCCTAATATGATGGAACTAATATGACACAGGACATATAATGGTGCGTTCACACCAAACACGTTTTGAGAGTCAGGCGCATCTGATTTACATTCAACGTCTATGTGGAGGCGCGTTGAGGGCCGATGTGGCCGTTTGACGCGTCAAGAGAGTCCATGGCGTCCAACACTCCACATAGACTTTGAATGTAAACCAGACTCGCCTGACGCTCAAAACGTGTTTGATGTGAATGAACTATTAGAATGTTCAGTTCCATTGGTAACAATGACATCAGCAGTGATGACATCACTCTTTGATGCATCAAAAGAATCTATTTGCTAGAGAAGTCTACCAGCGACACACCTTGTTTTTGTATTAAAAAAAATTTAGATGTAAAAAAAATTCGGAGGTGAACAAGCAGGCATCATAATTTGGAAATGGTGTTTGAAGCCAACAGGCAGGTTTAAGGACGGAGCAATTGGTGCGCACCCCGTCGTGCCCAGTACAACGCTTCAACTACAAACTATAAACCTAGCTTAATTCCTCTTTACAGTCATTGTTACTGGTGCATAAAAAAACTTTATTTACAATAAGGAAACAATGTTTAGCCTGGTGGGGGGCAAGTAAAGCATGGTGGCCCGCCAGGGTTATAGTACACTGAGTACACTGCATTGGCTATGCGCCCTTATAGTTGCCAATTTATTCATAGAAACAATCAAATTAATTTGATTATAAATTAATTTATAATTATGCACCTTTATTTATTATACCAGAATACTCAGCAAACCTTGGTTGTTGTGGCTGTTTCCCCCAAATTTACTCTTGGTTGGTATTTTTAAAGTGTTTAATGATCTTTACAGAATCTTGGTGACCCTCATAACACCAATCCTTGCTACAGTTCCCGATGTTTAAAACGTTTCAGCTTTTCTGACTGTTTGTCGGGCGAGTTTAGGCAAATATCTTTCATAAGTTATTTATTGACTTATGAAGAGCATTTGCTTTACTGGAAGGTTGTATTTTCTTGTTTTTCTCATTTTGAAAAGTGGATGAGGGACATTGTACTGAGGGTCATAGCTATATTTCAGGAAATAACTAAATGATTAATTACAAGAACGGTTGCATTGATTTATTTTACCATTAGGGATGCCAATATCCGAGACATTTTTGTAGACGTGATTCCTTTTTAATTTTTACTGTGAGCTAATACAGCTGTGATAAAGATGAATTTTATGCCTTTTTGCACATCTTTACCAGCCGTCGCTGTTATTGTGAGGAACGCTATATTCAAAGAAACATCAGGTTGTGTAGAAGTCCAATATGTTTCCTCCACTCTGCATTTCATTTGCTTTATCTCCTGAAAGCTCCATTGACAAACTGCTCTGAATGTGCAATTTCATGCTGCAGTTTACCAGGTAGCTGCAGGTGTTAAATCAGAGAGGGTTTCAAATCCTTTCCATTAATATTCAACTTATACCCTTTATGTTCTGATTTCTTTCATCGTTCTACGTCTTCACCTTGCAGCAAGAACAGCATGACTCAGAATGAAGAACCTCCTGTGGCTGAAAAGCTTGTTTGACCCAACCCTTGAGAAAAGCCATTTAGCAGTGGAATTAACAGTTTTCTTCTTTAAAAGGCTAAACTGAGCTTTGCTCTGCTATGTTATGGACATTAATTTGGCTTAGAAGCTCAGTGTGAGTGATGTAAGTCAACTTTCTATGGCTATCTCTAGGGTGTCAATTGTTTGAAAAATTGATTTGTTTTGAGAGGCATTAGTATTCAGCCTAAAGACACACTCAGCTACACAATTTTTGAAAAAAAGAAAAGGAATCCTGAAGGAAAACGTGTAGCCAGGTGTTACAACATGAATTCTGTGCAGATTTTTGAAAATGTATTAGTATTTTAAGACACAGCATGTTTGCTGCGAGGGTCATTCATCTATGTGAGAAACATTAAGGATTTCAGTGCATGTAGACGGATGTAGGGAAGTCCAATTAACTTTGTTGACTTTTTGCTTTGATTGGGATTCCAATTGGATTATAAAACTATTTAAGGGAAAAACCCAGAGCTGAGAAATTAGGACAAGACACTGACATATCTCATGCATGGATAAAACAGCCAGATCACTAAGCTAGCAATTGGTGTTGTTTGTAAGCATAAAGTTAATCCAGTACGAAAATGCTCTCTGACAATGTATATAGCTAATGTGTCCTACCAACCTCAATAGAGTAAGAAGTCACATTACAGAAAAACCCCCATTGATATGCCCTTCAAGAACCTTTACATTTTTCAATGATATGAAAAATTTATTTGTCTTTTAAGCCTCTTTTGCTAGTAAGACAGTAATCCCCATGCAAATCTTTCTCATACAGTAAAACATGGCTATAAGTTATACAAATCTAAAAAGATCCACGTCTTTGAAAAATGTCAGCAATATCCATGAAAGCAGCAATTTTCAACAAATAGCAAAGGCTTCCTGCATCGCCACTGTTTGCTGACCAAGGGAGAGACTTTTTCTACCTTCCTTCACCCATTTACAGTTTAGAGAAGACTGGTAGGAAGAAGATGTGGTTTTAGTTGACTTTTCTCATGTTGAATTGGATTTAAACTGGCAGCGGGTACTCGATGCCAACGGCCTAAAATTTGCATAACAGGACTTTTGTAGAAACGTCTCGTTTCCTATTGAGCATGAGCTCAAAAAAATTTTTTTTGGTAAATATGATTATATACCATCTGTATTTAGTGGTGACCACAGTCCATTTTAATTCACTAGAGTTTAATTTCACATAAAAAAAAAGTCAACTAAAAACACATCAGCTTCCTACCAGGCTTCTCTAGACTGAAGGTAATACAGCATGAATCACTTAACATTCATATTTGTCATATTTCTTGGTCTTAGGGATTTTCAAGACAGACTGTTCATTTTTTCTTCATGATCTGGCTACAGCCTCGTCATGGTCGTAGCATCCAGCTCCTGTGATGTGATCTTTTTCTTCACTGCTGCATCTTGACGGTCCTTTAGTATCATGCCTATCTACAGCGGTCATTGGTTGTAGTCTACCTTTACTCCACCCACTACTCCACCACACGGAGTACACCCTGCTGGTGTAAAGGGGGCCAGCCCATCATGGGGCAGGTGATGAATCCATCAGATTAACAAACTGACAAAAAGGATTTTGATAATGCTGATGTGAATGATTATTGCATTCCTGGCAGTGAGGAAAGGAAAGCAACAGTGATTATAGTGAAATTAGACAATATTTAAAAATCTCAGGCTAGTATTTTTCTGAATAGGCAGCACAAATATATTCTTTTTCCTATTATTTAGAAGGTAATGTCAGATGGTAGTACTTTGTTTCATTGTTCTTAGTCACAGAGCTGTAAACATATTTTGTATCCTGCTGCCCCCTGGTGGCAAACCTGTAACCACCAGCTTTCATGTAGAACATTTTCAGTTGGCAACACCATGCTTTTTATGTGACTGTGTTGTCTTTGTTAAATGTTTGAATCATGTTTGAAACACCAAATGAGAATTTGGAAAAATTGCACAGTCAGAGTTTTTTTGATGGGATTATTAAATATATCTTGATAATTTGAGTTATTTTTGAGTTTTAAAAACACGAGTTGTGAACACGGAGTATAAGCAGGAGGCATTGTTTCAACAAAACAAGCATAAAACCAACTACCAACACCAGAGTCCAATCATACCAAAGACAAGGAACATTAGTGAAACCACATTTTGATAAAGTAAAAACAATAGAAATTTTTTTATAGAATAATAGAATAATAGGTCATAAATGTATTAAATTAGTAATAAGTCAAATTAAAAGAATCCCAATATTATTAAATATCTGATATGAGTTTCAGGAAAGAAAAGCAAAGCAGACCAAATGTGATAATATGTGAGCAAATTTATTCATTTGTATACAGAGAAGACACAGAACATGTTCAGAGAAAGTTCAAACATATTCTTCTAAGACATTATGTTTGTCTCAATGTTAAATGATGATGGCGTTTTAGACATCAAGATAAATACATCTAGTCAAACTCAATATCCCAGTGAGACAAAATCTCATCAAGTTTTAAAAAGTGTACATCAATTCTTCTATTTCTATTCTGTTTCAAACTGTATTTTTAAAAGCATTTTGGTAGAATTACATCATGACTTCAATAAAAACACTTTAGTAATCCATTTTACTTTTCTAATCTCAAAAAAGTTGAAGGCAAGTGGGGGAAAAAAAAAAAAAAGTTTCTAGCAATAATCATGAGTAGAAAATAACTTCATGCTGCTTATAAAAACTTGATGCAAAAAATATATAATCCAGAAAGATTCACAATTCAATATACCTTTTTCATTAACAGATAATAAATTTCACCTGAAGCTCAAATGATTTTTTATTTTTAATTTTTTTGTCAGGTGTTAACAATAAAACGCTGCATGGAAGATGAAATAATGAAATAAATAAAAGCCATTTCAAAATAAACAAAGTTTGTATAAATCTAAGTCATATTTGATCCAGTTCTGTACTTTTCAGCTCAACTTCCAGTGATTTCTGCTGAACTGCAGTGCTGCTCAGTACCAGCAGACAGTGACAGGACTATGATCCGGCTCCATGTGTTGGATTTTAATCTGTGCGGACACTGGCGTGGTCACACAGACAGCGCTCACAGAGTGGATGTGTGTCATGGTGTCTGCGTCATAGAAGGAGAGCTCTTTAGAAGAGCAGTTAAAGTAAACCCCAATCTTTCTGGGTCTGTTTCCAAACTCTAGATCTGTGGTGACATTTGGGCCACATATGGCATATTTTACTCCATCATATTTCAGGAGATTATGCATTACCCCCAGTTCCCAATAGTTTCTGCTGCCAACCTCAATTTCCCAGTAATGCTGCCCGGCTCTGAACTCACTGACACTGGATGCAGTTTGTAAGTTTACTGTGGCTTCAGCACCAGAAGGGTTTTGGCTGTAGTAACTAGATTCACCAAATGTAAAACTGGGTGAAGCTATGAAAGCAGACGGATGATGCATAATTTGCTTCTGAAAACGTCTTTGTTGTTTGGAGTATCCAAAGACTTGGTGTGTTTTGGGTTTACAGAACAAACTTCTCCCATCATCAGACACGACCACATCCTCACTGTCGCGTTTCAGCGTCAGCAGTGCTGCCCGGGGCTGGATCACCTGAAGCATCTCCTTCCACATGAAGAACTGCAGGTGGCTCTCATACGGCCCCAGTGAGAGAGAAGACTCCACCACTTGGAGTTCATTCACTCTGGGCCTGAACACATGCTCTAGCGCCCCCTTGCTCTTCCCCTCTGCCCAGCTCTTTAAGAACCGTTCCGATTCTGTGATTTTCAGAACCGTGGAGACTTTTTCCTTCAGCTCTCTGCTCTCAGACAAAGCCACGGCTGTAGCTTGGAAAGTCTCTCTCATTTTCTCAACGTTGTCTTCCTCCTTGTGCTTCAGCTCGCTCTTTATCTCATTTTCTCTCCTCCTCAGAAACTGATGCATCTCCTCAAACTGCTTGCTGATCCGAGCCAACAGCTGCTGAGATCTCTCTCTGGTTTTAAACATTTCGTCCTTTTGTGCATCAGCGAGACGTTCTACAGCATGAATATCGTTGGCAGTGCATTGTTCAAACATCTCCAGCTGTTTCCTGAGCGACGCAGCAGCTTCTTTAACTGGTTTAAACTGGTGACCTTCATGCTCCTCGCCATCTCTGCAGATGATGCAAACTAGCTGCTGGTCTGTGATGCAGAATAACTTCAGCTTCTCCTCATGTTCAGGACAGAGTCCAGCCACCTGGAAGACACACATTGCGACATTTGAGTGTTTGATTGGTTGTATTGCATTTTCAATAACAAGCATAAGTGGAGGGAGAACATATTATTAATGTCAGAATATTATTATGAGCCTATGCAGGATTAGAGTTACACCCTGGTCAGGTCTGCCGTCCATCACACGGTCAGTCCCTTCATATAATGGCTTCAGATGAAAATCTAGATACTAAATAAACAATAAAATGTTGTTTAGAACAATGGAGTATTAGGGCCATACTAAGAAAATAATATCAAATAAAGTCATAATAGGTTGAGAATAAAGTCATAGTATTAGGTGTTTTTGTGAAGGCAATTACAAGAATAATGTAAATAAAACAAGAATAAAATCATAATAATATGTTACTAAAGTCAGAATATTTGAGAATACAGTTTTAATATTTCTCATAATATAATTCTCATAATTCTATTTTTTAAATCTTCCCAGCCTGGCCTTAATATTCTGATCTCACAAATCTAGCCTGTATTTGGTTACAGACTAGATTTGTGAAAATAGACAGATTGATTCATATTTTCTTACATAAAATTGGCTCCTGCTGGTACTGTTATGTTAATACCATAATCAGGTCTCCTCCACCTGATTATTTAAATGTTTACATCCCTCAAAATACTGACCTGGCAAACATATTTCAATCAGAGGTGTGATTAATTTAGTTTTTAGTCCTAGTGGAATCATTACCTGAAAATCTTTCTAGGTTTCTGTTTTCTCTTTGTTGTTTTGTTTGGTTTCCCGGGTTTTATGTACAATTCTTTAGATTTACTATCTGGAATTTTGTTTCTTTTTGGGAGATTTTTTTCATTCTCAGTGGCCTTAAAGCCACGTTATTTGAAACAACATTTAAACACATCATCAAATCCACTAACTGATGTGGCTTGATTGCACTAAAACATGATGAATTATCCAGTTAGCAGCTCACCAAGTTATGACATCACCTGGTCTTTCCCCTCATGTTTATTGTGCATAAATGTCTGAACTTATGACACAAGTGAACAATAAATACATAAAATGTATTTCTCTCATTTAACTTGCATTTAGAGAACAGAAATAATGTTTATAATCTCAAATAATGTAAATTAAAGCTGCAAGCAGCCTCGGGCGGCCCTCGCAGCAAGCGCCGCTCCGGCCTATTGGCCACCGCGGGGGTTCCAGCCACCGCAGCAGCTCTCGCACGATTTCCAGAGCCGCAGCCCGCTCCCCACCGCAGAAGCTCTGCCGCAGTTTCCAGCACCGCCGCCCGCTAGCCGCCGCAGAAGCTGTCGCGCATTTTCCCCGCCCGTCCACCGGGCGATACGCGTGAATGCGTTCGGCAGCGCTGCCCGATAACTGTCAAAAAATCTCGTGCAGATCGGTCATTGCGTCGAGGAGATACAACCCATGTATTAACTTAGGGGGCGCAGTGGAGTCAAATTACATTTCAAACCCGTTGGGCTCTTTAGAGGTGAACAAAGGTCATACATATCCAGTTTGGCGCCAATCGGATGATCTATGCATGAATAAGAGCCAAACGTATGCATATGGCGAGGGACTGATATTCGCCATTTGGCCACGCCCACACGGTTCAGCCAGCAGCGAGCATTGACAGAGTTTATCATCCGAATCGTCTTGATTAGGTCAAGAGAGCCATAAATGGAGCTTTCCAAGGAAAAAAACGGCACTTCCTGTTCTGGGGGGGCGGGGCTTAGATGACGTCATAATATGATGACGTAGGATCGACGGGCATCCCACCAGGATCACTCAAGCCAACTTTGATGCAGCTCGGTCAAAATATGTGGAATCTAGAAGCAAACGTATGGCATCGGCGTTACAGGTCACTTCGCCACGCCGCCACACCCAGCTGCTTCATCGCAGCCGGTCAGGGCTTGAATCCACAACACACCAACATGTCTTCTGTCTCTGGACACAGTTTCATGTTGATTAGGTCAAAGGGCTAAGATAGCGACCGTTCACAGTAAAACATGACACTTCCTGTTCTCAGGGGGCGTGGCCTAAGCGATGTCATAATTTCACCACAGGGTATTTTAGGACACCTATTAGTTTTTTTTTTTTTAGTTTAGTTTAGTTTATTTCAGACAAACCTTTCACCGACAGTGTAAACGACACAAAGTACAGAATATATTTCTTTTAAAAAAGAAACAAAAAAAACCAACAAAAACAAAAACAATAAAAAAACACATCACATCGGTGATTATGAGTCTGAAAAGGAGTATGCTGAAGTATAACTTATGTAGTCATACCCCTTTTCCAGCTGTAATTTATCACAGTATTTTCAATGTCCGATATCCTTTCTGACAAAGGAAATAATAAGTATAATAAGATTTCCTCAGCTAAATGAAAATAGTGCATACACACACATACACATCTGTACACATGCATATATATATATTTACATATACAAACATATATACGTACATACACCCATATACACACCCATCTGCTTATAGACAAAATACACTGTTATTTTCATACCTTTATATATTTACCCACACCTGCGCCGACATGCCACCTACTTGATGACATCCTACCTAAAGTTTTGGTTCCCAACCAGGATTATCCCCCTTGTTCTTCCTTATAACTTTGAATAATAGCTGCCTTGAGACCTTTCTTAAAATGTCTCATACTTGGACTTTGCTTCAGCTCTTTAGAGAGTTTATTCCAGATCCTCACACCAACCCCCGAAATGCACAATGTTTTCATTGTTGTACGAGCCTTCAAAGTTCTGAAGTTAAGGTTTTCTCTATAGTCATATCCCCCCACTCTATCGGAAAATAATTGTTGAATCTTTTCTGGCAATATTTTATTTCTGACTTTAAACATAATCTGTGCAGTTTGAGACTCTACTAAATCAGTGAATTTCAATAAATAAGAATCTATAAATAGATTGTGGGTATGACAATAAAAATCAACCTTATGAACTAAGCGAATGGCTCTTTTTTGTAATGTGCATAATGGTTGTAGTAACGTTCTGTAAGTGTTGCCCCAAATTTCCACACAGTAACTTAGGTAAGGTAAAATAAGTGAGCAGTACAGAATGTATAGGGCAGAGGAGTTTAAATATTTTCTAGCATTAGCAAGGACTGCAATACTTCTTACCAATTTAGATTGGACATATCTTATATGAGGTTTCCAACAGATCTTGTTTTGAATCAGTACTCCCAAAAACCTAATTTCAGTCACTCTCTCCACAATCATATTATCAATTTGTATTATTAAATCACTCTTCTCTTTACACTTACCGAACAACATAAACTTTGTTTTATCTAAATTTAGTGACAATTTGTTA
This sequence comes from Xiphophorus hellerii, assembly GCF_003331165.1. Classification (NCBI taxonomy): domain Eukaryota; kingdom Metazoa; phylum Chordata; class Actinopteri; order Cyprinodontiformes; family Poeciliidae; genus Xiphophorus; species Xiphophorus hellerii. The sequence continues at coordinate 5,034,677 of NC_045672.1, read as the reverse complement.
ATATTAAACCACTCCTTCAGTTTACATAAGTCTCGATTAATTTCAAACAACATCTTTCTTAAATCTTCACCCGTGCCAAAGATGGTTGAGTCATCAGCAAATAATACAAAGTTAAATCTCTTAGATACCTTACATATGTCATTTATATACAAAATAAACAATTTTGGCCCCAACACCGAGCCCTGAGGGACACCACAAACAATATCCAAGCATGAGGATTGGAAATTACCCAACTGCACAAATTGTTGCCTATTGCTGAGATAATTTTTCATCCAGTGCAACACTACTCCTCTTAGACCATAACACTCAAGTTTTCTGAGTAGTATATCATGATCAATTGTGTCAAATGCTTTTTTCAAATCAATAAATACCCCAACAGCATGTTTCTTTTTATCTAAAGCACTGGTCACCTCTTCCATTAAATGCATAACTGCCATTGCTGTGGATCTTTGTGACCTGAATCCATACTGACTTTCAGTCAGTAGATGATGTTTACTAAGAAAACTTTCTAGTCTGACAACAAATGTTTTTTCCACAATTTTTGAAAATTGTGGAAGTAATGAAACAGGCCTATAATTTGTGAAATCATGTCTATTCCCCGATTTATATAGTGGGATTACTTTTGCAATTTTCATTTTTTTTGGAAATATTCCTGTTTGAAATGACAGATTACAGATATATGTTAGCGGTTTAATAATTTCCACAATCACCTTCTTAATTATTATCATGTCGATGCCATCATAATCAGTTGACCTTTTATTTTCACATTTATTTACTATATCTATAATTTCGTTTTCCTCCACTGCTGTAATAAACATGGAATCTGGATTTCTCACTAATGCATCATTTGATATTTCATGTCCTGTGGGCTGCGGTATTTCCTCAGCCAACTTTGGGCCCACACTCACAAAGTATTTGTTAAAATTGTGAACTATCTCTTCCGTATTATTTAAATGTTTATCTTCATTGTTTGTGAAGTTTTGTGGATAACTGACATGTTTAATATTTTTTCTAATAACCTTGTTTAAGATATTCCAAATACCTTTAATATTATTTTTATTTCTGTCCAACTGTTTACTATAGTAATCTTGTTTTGCTTTTCTTAAAACAACAGTCAGTTTATTCTTGTATTTCTTATATTTATTTTCTGCCACAGTTGATCTATGCCTTATAAAATCTCTGTATAGCTTATTCTTTTTTTTACAGGCATTTTGCAATCCCTTTGTGATCCATGGATGATCAAAATATTTATTTTCAGAAGGAAACTCTACAATCGGACAATTTTTGTCATATAATAATTTGAAAATATTCAGAAAATTATCATATGCTTCATCCACGTCATTTTCTTTTAGTACTGACTCCCAAGTTTGTTTAGATAAATCTTCTTTAAATGCATTTATAGTTTTTTCCGTCCTTAATCTTTTATTGATTGGATTATTTTTAGTCATTACTTTCTTGTGGCAGATATCACAAACAACAAAAACAGGTAAATGATCACTGATGTCATGAACTAACAATCCACTTATGGTGTTGTCTATTAAATTTGTAAATATGTTATCTATTAATGTAGCTCTATTAGCTGTGATTCTACTAGGTCTCGTAATTTGAGGGAAAAGACTCAAACTACATGTGGTATTAATAAACTCTTCAGTCAATTTGTGATTGTTGACATTTAGCAGATCAATATTAAAGTCCCCACAAATAAAATAGTTCTTTGAATTTATAGCTGTATATGTTTTCTCAAACCATTCTATGAAGAGGTTCATGTTAGAACCAGGAGCCCTATATATACAGCTAACAATTATATTTTTATTTTTTTCCATATATATTTCAACTGTTAAATATTCAAAATGATCTTTAACCACATTAGTCATGTTTTCAATTAACTTATATCTGAAATTGTTGTCCACATATACAGCTACTCCTCCACCAATCTTTCCTTCTCTATTAATATAACTAAATTCATAACCCTCTAATTCAAAATCGGCTCCCTTATTCGAAGTAAGCCAGGTTTCTGAGATAGTAATGACACTAAAAGGCTGTTTAAATTGATTTAAACAATCCTTGATGTGGTTAAAGTTCACATATAAACTTCTACTGTTGAAATGTATTATGGAGAATCTATTGTCTGTTTTAACTGTAATATTATATTGTTGAGTCGAGTAGTAGCAGCAGTTATTCCCATTATTATAGAAAAAGTTGTTTTCTGGGTCCAAGTCCTTTTCCTTATCCTGGCTTTTATATTCAGTATAGTCAAAAGTTTTCAGTTCAGGGTAGTCTGCTTTAGTTCGAGGTGCTAATGTTGTATCCATAGCCGATGAGGACAACATGTTGTTCAACTGAGACATGGTGATTGAGTGTCATATGCAATCATCTAAGATCCCTGATATAACATAAAACATTCAATTGTACTTATCCAGGTCAGCGATGTCTCGAACAACCAGAACCTTTGCCTCCTCTGGAGTTCCATTAAGTTTAACGAAAACCTTACAATTTGTTGTCCATGTTGCTTGAATCTTTCCTTGTTTTCTCAGAAACCGAGCCTTTCTGGCGATATCGGCATTCTTCTTGGTCAGGTGCTCATTAATAAATACATCAGATCCTTTCAGCAATCTGCCTTGTTTTAACAAGGCAAACTTGTATTTCCTCTTTGTGAATCTCATGATAATGGCGGGTTTATCATCTTTTCCTCTTCTCGGAAGCGGGTGGCATGCTTCCACAGTGTCGCAGTCCACCTCTATCCCCTTGGTCCGGAGGAAAGAAGTCACCTGTTTCTCTGTGGAGTCAAGCCCTTCTACCGATGGTTCACCAACAGTACTAGTTGCAGCCACAGCGCTGGCATACGAACTGGGCTTAACTCTGAGTCCCGTGATGATCACATCATTTATCTTACTGTACTGTTCCAATTCGGCCACTCGGTTCTCCAATGCAGCGATTCGTTTATCCTTTTCCTCATTAGCAAGTCTCAACGACTTCACTTCTTTCACTAAGTCCAAAATGTTGTTTTGGTGCAGCCGTATAGCTGTCACTTCCTCCGAGAGAAAATCCAAGGATTTCTTGATATCATCCAGATCCTCCGAAGCTGGAGTCTTTCTGGGTCCCATTTTCTTTCAATTTCACTTTTTTTCTTTTTTTATTTATTTATTTTTTTTACTATTTATTCTCCAATGAAAATTCCTCTCCACTGCTTACGAGTTACCTTCCAGATTTCCACTGCCTACCGGCTTCCAGATTAGCTTACAGTTAGCTCCCACCGCTTACAGGCTAGCTTCGGATCGCTGTTTATGAATACCTTTCATTCAGCCAAGCAGGATAAAGTAGAGTTTTCGACGTCTTGATAAGGAGAGTTGGCGTATTCTCAGAAGTTGTTTTGTCGCTTCAGTCCCAGTACAGCTTCACAGCCGCTGCTAACGGGTTAGCTGCTAACAAGCTAGCTTCGGTTAGCCGCTGAACAATGAACCGTCAGACAGAAACATCCCTCCGTCCAAATCAGTCCGTTGAAGCAATTTGAGATGGAGAAACCACACGGTTGAGAGCGCGGGACTCACTGAAGAAGCTGTATTCGATGGTGGAGTTGTAGTCGGAGTCGTACTCTGAAGGCGTCGTGGAGTCGCTGGTGACTGGAGAACAGCCAGTCAAACCTTGACCTTGAATAATCAATTGATAATAAAGCCCCCAAAAAGGCACACGAAGAGGTGGGAAGAATCGTAATAATAAACAGTACAGATACAATAGGCCTTCGCAGCGCTTTGCTGCTCGGGCCTAAATATAATGCAAGAAAAACTTATATGCATTTTTTAATGTATAAAAACTTCTTGTTTCACTTACATGTCAGTTATACCAACTTCTGAACCAGCATGAGATCAACAATTAAACCTGAACAAACCTGGTTTAATTGTCAATAATTAATATTAATTTCATATAAATAATATGAAATTTAAAGTTCACTACACTTAAGGTTTACTTAATTTCTGTTATTATTTTACATGCTGCTTGTCATATGAGTAGTAAGTTATTCACTCTGGCTGCCTGAATCCTTTGATATTTTGACATTGGCCAGGATTTCACATTTAATGTTCATTATTTGCTTTATGACTCAAATTATTCCCATTAAAGGTTTTTTAAACTCAAAATTGAACATTAATATTTTATACTTAAAAAGTTATATCTGAATGTACAGAAGAAAAAAAAACATTTAATTTGGCTACACCCTGTCCTTTTTTTATTCTCTATGCATCTTTAAAAGAAATTATTCTCATACAAACACATTTTTTAAGGAATGATTATTCATACACATTTTACTTTTTCAGTCCCAGTTTCATTTTCAATAACATTAGGCTCTAATTATTGAGCGTCTTCACCGTCGTTTCCTTTTTAAAACACACTCATGAAGTGTTTTTCACCTCTTTTTGTGTTTCTGTTTTTATCAAAGATTAGTTTTTACATCATTAACTATTTTTTTTTCCTGTAAGTTGAAGTGCATGCTGGGTAATCTCTGGCTCCCATCTGTACACAAACCCTGACCAGTCCATGTTCGCAGACAAAGATAAGAACCAAAAGTTGTTGCTCAGTTATTTTATTGACTAGACAATTAAAGGGTACATATATGGAGATTTTCCAATTACTTTTCTCTATTTTAACAAGTCTGTGTAACAATTACCATTTTGTTGTATATTGTGTAATAATCAAGGTTCTTTTAGAAATTATGTAAAAAAAAGAAAAGAAAAGGTGATTCATCTACCATTATATAGTTCAGTTTTGTGACGTACAGCTAATGTTTTTTTGCAACCTGTCCATGTTGTCATCCAGCTGTATAAAAACTTAAGTCATGAAATGGACAGTGGGACAGGCTATTTAAATTAAATATATCAGAGTTCACCAGTTTAGCTTTAGAAGACGATTCCACACATAAACATAACTCCATACCTCTGCTGTCAGACGTTTCCCTTCGTCCGGCTTCGCCTTGGCTTTCTCAGCCAGGCTCTTCAGAACGAGGCTTGTTGGGAGGCTTGCTGCCTCCAGTGCTACAGCTGCCCCACACTGTGGACAGTGCTGCTGTGTGACCAGCACCTCTGAAATGCACTGCCTGCAGAAGGAGTGTCCACAGGGAAGGTTGACTGGATCGGTGAAGATGGTCAGACAGACAGAACAAGTCAGTTCCTCTGAGTACGAAACAGACGCCATGGCTGCTGCTTTCCTCTGAACCTGTTCTGTTCTTCTTCTTCTTCTTCTTCTTTAGATTTTAACGGCAGCTTGCATCCAATTATGTTGCACTACTGCCCTCTATTGACTCCTACCACCTACTCCTCAAAGACTCTTAAAAATCCCAGTGTTTTTTAAAAAACGAAAAATCTTCTTTTTCCCCTCAATACTATTCAGCTGATCGATCACCTTCTCAAATTTCAATTCCCTACTAACACCTAGTTCTGTTTTTAATAATCTTCTTTGACTTGCGTATTTCCTACATTTAATCAAAACATGTTCCACTGTTTCTACTTCATCACACCATCTACATAAACCAGTAAGGTGTTTCCCCATCTTAAAAAGAGTTCCGTTTAGGAAACTATGCCCAGTTCGTATTCTATTTATAATTATCTCTTCCCTCCTGTTTAATCCTCTGATCCTTTCTACATCGACTGTTTTTTGTATTCTAAATAAATGTCTTCCTTTTATTTCATTTACCCACCTATCTTCCCATATCTTCTTGCTTTCTTTCCAAATTATACTTTTACCTTCAGATTTAGATAACTTTATTTGCATATCAATATCATCTTTTTTAATTGTCTCCTTAGCCAGCCTGTCCGCTCTTTCATTCCCCATAATACCTACATGAGCAGGAGTCCAGAATAATACAACTTTTTTATTTTGTTCACATATCCTATGATGAACCGCCATAATCTCATATAAAATATTTTGATGATTTTTTGTATGTCCCTTTCCTATACTCATCAACGCAGATAGAGAGTCACTACAAACTATTATTTTATTCCTATTAGTTTCCTCCACCCATTCTAAAGCTACTAAAATAGCACCTAGTTCTACTGCGAATACACTCAAATAATCAGATGTTCTTTTTGAAATACTAATCTTTAATTCAGGAATCACTACAGCTATACTGGTTGCTTCACTTTTAGGGTCTTTCGACCCATCCGTATAAATTTGCAAATATTCATTATATTTATTCTGCATTTGATTATAAAATTCTTGGCAAGTATCTAATGTTTTCCTTTTCCTAATATTTGTTAGTGTTCTGTCTACATTAATATATTTCCAAATCCATGTCGGTCTCAAAGGCCACAATACAGTTGGACTAAATTCCTTATAATATACATTAAAAATTTTCGCTCTATCATCCCCAACCCACCCAAAGCTATCAATTTGTTTCTTTCCTCTTTCCCAACACTCTCCTAATAATTTCTTAACCGGGTGATCTGCATTATGTCCTTTTAAACTTATCCAATAATTGACCATTAGCTGCTGTCTTCTAATGCATAATGGCATTTCTCCTGACTCTACTTGTAATGCACATATTGGTGTTGATTTAACTGCCCCTAAACATATTCTCAGTGCTCGGGCTTGAATAACATCTAACTTTTTTAACCTAGTTTTAGCTGCTGATCCATACACCACACTCCCATAATCTATTCTTGATCTAATTAGAGACACATATATATTTCTAAGGGAATCGAAATTTGCACCCCATGTCAACCCAGCTAAACACCTCATAATGTTTAGAACCTTTTTATTCTTCTCCATAATATGTTCTATATGATTTCCCCAAGTTAGTTTCTTATCAAAAACTACTCCCAAAAAACGAAACCAATCAACCCTTTCTAACTCTTTCCCATATAAACACAACTTTTTATCAACCCCTATTTTTTTATTTGTGAAAAACATTACTTTTGTCTTTTCAATTGAAAATTTAAAGCCCCACTTTACTCCCCACTTACTCACTTTATCTATACCTTCCTGTATTTTAACAATAAGATGGTCCACATTTCTTCCCTTTTTCCATAATGCTCCATCATCAGCAAAAAGTGACTTACCAAAACCGATGGATAATTCTTTAACAATATCGTTGATCATAACTGAAAATAATGTTGGACTTACCACACTTCCTTGAGGGGTTCCATTTTCTATTTTACATATTTCCGAAAACTGACATCCTATTTTAACTTGAATATTTCTATCCCTTAAAAAATCCCATAACCAATTAAACATATTACCTCCTATACCTATCTGATGTAATTTAATCATTAGCCCTTCCCTCCATAACATATCATATGCTTTCTCCACATCAAAAAACACAGCAACAACAGTTTCTTTATTAATCTGAGCTTTTCTAATATCATCCTCTAAACATAAAATAGGATCCATTGTTCCTCTCTCTCTACGAAAACCACTCTGATAAGGAGCAATTAAATGTTTTGACTCCAAATATTGTGTCAATCTCTCATTCACCATCCTTTCCATCAGTTTACACAGATTAGATGTTAAAGCTATTGGTCTGTAATTTACAGGGTTACTCTGATCTTTCCCAGGTTTCTTCAACGGAATAATAATAGCTTCTTTCCACTTACAAGGCAGTCTCCCCTCCTTCCAAATCTTATTGAATAAAATTAATAATTTATTTAAAACTTCCTCACTTACATGTTTTAGCATAATATAACACACCTCATCCTTACCTGGAGCACTATTCCTAGTTCTATCCAAAGCTCTTTTTAGCTCTCCAATAGATAAAGGATAATTCATCAGATCATTATTATTCTCCTTTCTTCTTAAGATGCCATCATATTCCTTTTTAGTTCTCTCTCTTCCCTCCATTTCATTACCTAATAAATTTTTACCACTATGTATCTCCACAAATGTTCTCACTAACATATCAGCCTTTTCCTTGTCAGTTACAGCTACTATATCATTTTTATTTAGTATAGGATAACTCCATTCCCTTCTATCTCCTCCCATTTTTTTGATCATCCCCCAAACATCCCCTAGTTTTGTACTACTGCCAATTGTGTCACAGAAACCTCTCCAGTATTCTCTTTTTGTGCTCCTTATTGTTCTCCTGACTTTGGCTTGTGACTTTTTATATTCAATTAAATGTTGAAAATTATGAGACCTTTTAACCAATTTAAATGCTTTATTTCTTTCTCTAACTGCTTTCCTACACTCTTCATTCCACCATGGAACTAACTTTCTCCTATTTTTCCCTGATGTTTTTGGAATAGCCTCCTCTGCAGCAACTAAAATACCCTGACTAATCACTCGGTTCATACTTTCAATACTCTGATCATTTTGAACATTTAAAATTTTCCTATCACATAGGTTATAAAATTCCTCCCAATTTGCTTTCTCAAATATCCACTTCCCTCCTATCATTTCAGGCCTATGCACCTGGCCCATCCTTATTTTGCTGATTATAATGTAGTGATCACTACCAAATGACTTATTTTTAACTTGCCAATCACATAGTGGAGCTAAACAGCTAGAAACAAATGTCAGATCTAGTACAGATTCCTTACCTGAATTTATATCAATTCTTGTCTTCTTTCCATTATTCAAGCAAACCAAATTATTACTATCTAGAAATTCTTCTAAAATGTTCCCATTATAATCTATTTTTTCACTACCCCATAATGAATGATGTGCATTAAAATCTCCACACCAAATAACATTTCCTTTCATATCCATCTCTTCAAGCTTACTTACCTCAAGCTTTTTACAAGGATTGTAAAAATTTAAAACCAACAGTACCTTCTCTTCCACCCATATTTCAGTTGCAACATACTCCAAATCTCCTTTTCTTCCAATAACTTTATATGGAATACCTTCTTTAATCAGAGAAAGACACCCTCCCCCATTTCCTTCTTCTCTATCATATCTAACTGCAATATATCCATCCAATTTGAAATCCAAAAAAGGCCTCAGCCAAGTTTCCTGTATACAAATTACATCAGGTTTTTCTTTTAATTCGTAAATAAACTGTTTAAAATCTTGCCCATTTGACAGAAGACTCCTCGCATTCCATTGTAATATTGAGACTATCCTTCTTGACTTGCCTGATTACACAGTTCTCCCCTTATGTCCTCCCACCGAATATTCTTTAAGTCTAAACTATGGCACGCTGCCTTTACAATAATCTGAATCCTTTCCGTTTTTGATTTCACATCCGATGTTGCATTTATAACTCCTGCAATAAAAGTCACCATTTTCTTTTTTTCCTCTTCAATTTTCTTTTCAACCATTTCCATAATTTTTGAAATTACTTGCTTTTCTCCTGTTAGAGATTTCCCAGTTTGTTTCTCTTTCTCAACTACTTTACACGCCTCTGCATACGTTACTTTCTGCGTAACTTTTGTTTTCTGTATCATTGATTGTCGTTTCATTACCTCGCATCCCCAAAAAGCGACACTATGCTCTCCTCCACAACTACAGCACTTTGGTTTAACTCCAACTCCACATTTACCATATTCATGGTCTCCAGAACAACAGGCACATCTCCTTTTTCCTTTACACATTTTTGCAATATGGCCAAATTCCTGACAGTTGAAGCACCTCACTGGTTTGGGCACATATTCCCTGACACTAAATCTTATCAAGCCAAAGAAAACCTCCTTTGGCATTTCTTTTGTTTCAAACTCCAGCAACACAGTTTCTGTTTCAATCTTCTCTGTACCCCTTGTCATTCTTCGTGCTCCTTTTACTTCCTTGTTTCTTTCTTTCAGATTTTCAACTAATTCCTTCATGTCAACACTTAACGGCACTCCTGTTATGATTCCTTTGCTTTCATTATTTCTTTTTTCACCCACTTTAACAACTGCTCTAATTTTGACTTTACACACCCATCCAAGCTTTTTTGCCTTTTCAACCTGACCTTCAGAATTACAGCCAATCAAAAGATTTCCATCTCTCAGTACTTTAGCATGTTTAATTTCCCCAACATGTGTCTTAAGTGCTTTTGTTAGTTTAAGTGGATCAATCTTCTTGACTCCTTCTCCTTCATCAAATCTTATTATAATGTTCAGATTTTGTCTTTTTGGTGCTTCTTTTCCTTCCTCAATTCCTTCATTATCAGTGTCTTCAGTGCTTTCCTCATTTCCTTTTTTCCTCTTTCTTTCAGCAGCTCGCTGCTTCTTTCCACCCTTTCCCACCAATTCCCACTCTTTATCTTCATTCCGACCACTCCTTCCTTCCTCGTCACTACACTCCATACTATTACAGTCACTTCTTTCCAAATCCAACGTCGTCATGTTCCGAATTAAGTCGCATTTAACACCGAAGTTCAGTGAATCAGTCCTCCTCCTCTCCGTCCCGGAAGTCCTGGCCTACCAAAAGACCAGAGCTGAACCTGTTCTGCCTGGCAGAGGATTCATTTGTTTGTTCGTGTTCCTGAAAGCGCCACACCCAGTGTGGTGATAAAGCAAGAGTGTTGGAGTCATGCCATGTGGCATGGCCTGCAGATACAGGGGTGGAGATGAAAAGCATGCCAAGCACAACATGGATCACTCAGGGTCTGTAGAGATGCATGGTTTGCTATTAATAAAACATATTTGTAATTTTGTTACTCCTGAAATCTTTTGCTCAGGACATCCTAAATCTTTTTTTGAACATACTGGAATAATCCAGTGCATTTTCATTCAGGCTAAAGTCTAAAATCGGGGATATACTCACGTGGAATTGTTGGTTCTCCTCAGCTAATGAAAGAAAACCCACAATGGTCACAGAAATAACTTGAAATCTGACAAAGGTAATAATGGATAACAATTCTATGAAAATGTACAAATGAAAGTCAGACATTGCTTTTCAAACATGCTTCAACAAAATTATTTAAAAAAATAAACAATGATCAGGGTTGGAAAAAAATGATTAAAGCACTGCTTTAAATTAAATTCTTTTTATAGCATGAAGTTGACCATTTCATAAATTAATGACTCAAATTGTTCTTTTTCACGTTATGCAATATATATGGGTACATCAGATGTGAAATATTAAATGACTTAAGACAGTTTCTAAGAGGGTAAAAGATTTCATGATAAAGACATACCATTTCTCCCTTCTTATTTATTCATATCACCCAATTGTTTTACATTTACATTATTAAAACAGCAAACAAGAATTACATTGTACATGTCATAACATTTCAATTCAGACACATTCATTCTTAAAGTTAAAGGCAAGTGTAAAATTAAAACCCAAATCATTTTTAAGTCAATATTTTGTAAGCATTGTAACATAGACTAGGCATGAAAAATGAAAAGCTTTGCTTCAGTTCAACAAAAATCAAGAGCTGAGAAGATCTTCAATCTTCTCAGATATAAGATAGAACATGTTTTTTTTTTAATTCAGCTATTAACAAAACAACAAAGATGAAACAAATAAGTAAAAAAAAAACCCCAAAAAAACAACATTGTAAATCACAACATCCACAAATTATGTTTCTGCTGTTAAAGCAACATCAATCTAGGAGGCAGATATCAGAATAAAGATACAAGTTTATTAAAGCAATTGCAATTGGAGAAAGGTCATTTAACACACAGTGGTCATCAACACACATGAGTGTCAAAAGAATCTCTCTGGCTCCGTCGCCTCAGCAGCCTCCTCTTATACAGACTCAAACACGTAGCCAATGGAGAGATCATTAACCACACAAGAAAGGAAAAAAAACAAAACATAAAGCAATAAGTACAGACAGTTTCTTCTTGACAATAGGGCATAGGTGACACACAGGTCATCTGGTGGAAACAGCTGCAGTCTCGAAGCGTTGACACCTTAACCACAAACACTTCTGCATATAACACTTTTACTGACTTTTTGTTGTACGCGGTTTACTTGCAGAATCAACAGTTTATTCTTAGATAGTTAAGTGAGAAAAAACCCTTATCTATTGCCCTTCTGTTCAACTCACAAGTCTTGCATCCGTGCAGCTCAGGAGCCCCAATTAACGGTGGCTGCTGAGTGAGCTAGATTGTGGTCAGGAAGTTTCCTGTTAAAACAAGTCTCCAGAGAACAGACAACTTGTCACCTTTAAACCGCAGTCAGTGTCAGAAACTGTGACCTTTAACATATCTACCATATAATAAAATGAAATAAAGAATAAATGAGTAATAAGATTAAATGAGTAATAAGATGAGTAAAACAATCAATAGTAAGGTAATAAATAAACACCAATAATAAAAGTAATCAAGTAAAAGTAAAAAGTAATTAATAATAAAAGTATTCAAAAGTATTCAAAACCTTTATGAAATAATAGTCATTAATAATTTACTTCAACACTGCTTGGAGCAATGTTTGTTCACTTAGAGAATTTTTCAGTATTTGATTTGTCAGAGAAATATTTCAGATCAAACAGACAGAAATAACTTTGATAAATGAGGAAAAACTAAACAGATGAAAATTCACTTTTCAACAGATGAATTCATGTTAGGCACAGAATTGACCAGCCCGTTTCTATATGAAAATGTAACCCTCAACCTAGGAACCAGTTGGTTCTTCCTTTTTGGCAAAGCTTGTAATCAAATATGAGTTTTAGCAGAGATTAATCACTGTTTAATAAACATTTAAACATGCTGCATGGTGTCTGCATCAAAGACGTGGAGCTCCTGAGAGTTGCCGTTCAAATAAAAGCCGATTGTTTTAGGTTTGCTTGCAAACTTCACTTCTTTCTTAGCTTTTTTATGAGTGGTGGTGTATTTGTTATCTTTGCATGTCAGGGAATGTTTCAGTATCTGAACTGTCCAACAGTTCTTGTTATCAACATCTATCTCCCAATAATGTGGTCCTGGTGAGATCTGGTTTACACTAGTTGTATAAGTAGTTTGAAGTCTGTAGTATGACTGCCACTGTGATAGTAAACTGACATAGCTAGAATGACAAGTACATGTTGAAAAATAGTTCATTCCTTGCATTGCAATGCAGTTATTAGAAAGACCAGACCATTTGGACCAATCAGGTGGCTTTTGGCTGTTAAATAAAAGCTTTTCTGCTTGAGGCTGGATCATCTGTAGCATCTCCTTCCACACAAACCACTGCAGGTGGCTCTCATAGTGACCCAGTGAGAGAGAAGAGGTCACCACTTGGAGATTTGATCCTTGCTGGTTGGGTTTTGGTGTCATTTTGCTCTCTTGCCAGCTCTTTAGGAAACTCTCAGGATCTGTAATATCCAGAACAGATTTCATCTGTTCCCCAACCTCTCTGCCTTCAGTTAAAGCTTTTTCAACAACGTTTAAGCTCTCCCTCATCTTCTCAAGCTCAGCATTCTCCTTCTCTGTCAGCTCATTCAGAATTTCATCTTCTCTCCTTTTCAAAAACTGCTGCATCTCCTGAAACTGGCTGCTAATCTGGATCCTCAGCCTCTGAGATTTCTCTTTGGATTTTCTTATTTCTTTGTTCTGTGACTCGGCCAGACGTTCTATGGCACTGAAGTCAGAGGATTCCTTTTCCACCAGAGTCTCTACCTCCTTTCTGACTGATGCAGCAGCTTCTTTGATTGGCTTAAACTTGTGTCCTTCATGTATTTCACAGTCTCTACATATAATACAAGTTAGCTGCTGATCAGTGACGCAGAACAACTTCAGCTTCTCGTCGTGTTCCGGGCAAAACCCCACAGCAGCCTTTGGAGTCAATAAAGCAATAAAATATGTCAACAACTGACTTCTAGCCTCGAATAAACAGTCACGTTCTATGTTATGCAATTGTAGAATGTATTAAAGTCAAAACCTTACCTCAGTGTTTTTTCCAGATTCCTTCTCCTTCTTTGCTTTTTCAGCAAGACTTTTTAAGATGTGATTAGTTGTGAAATCCATCCTGTCTGTAGGAACAGTCGCCCGACACTGTGGGCACTGATCCAGTGAGTTCAGAGAAAGTGTGATGCATTCCCTGCAGAAAGAGTGTCCACAGAAGACACTTACTGGATCAGTGAAGATGCCTAAACAGACCGAACATGTCAGATCTTCTGAGAAGGAGGAAGAAGACGCCATGCTTCTCTCTGTGTATCTGTGCGTTCAGAAAGTAACTTCCTGTTTCCTTGAAGAGCCCCACCCAAACGTCATGCAACGTTTTAACTGACCTCCCTAAGTTTCATTTCTGCTCATTGCTCCCATCTGCTGTGGATTACCCTACTGGTGAAAATCCAAAGAGGAGGCTGGCTGGATAACATGCCTACAGAAACAATTGTAATACAGTGAACCCTCGCTATATCGCGGTTCACCTTTCACCTTTCACGAGGCTTGTTGGGAGGCTTGCTGCCTCCAGTGCTACAGCTGCCCCACACTGTGGACAGTGCTGCTGTGTGACCAGCACCTCTGAAATGCACTGCCTGCAGAAGGAGTGTCCACAGGGAAGGTTGACTGGATCGCTGAAGATGGTCAGACAGACAGAACAAGTCAGTTTCTCCGAGTACGAAACAGACGCCATGGCTGCTTCACGGATTTGCATCGTGCATTGTGTTCTGCATTCTGATTGGCTAAACAGTCTCTCCGCTTCTTCTCTACCTGTGTGTCAACAACGTTGTGGTTTAATATGTACACGTACGTAAAACTGTTTGCCAAATTTAACATAATCGATGGTGGCATGTCGGTTTATAAGAATCTTTTTGCCCAGAAGAAAAAAGAGCGACAACAGCTGCCGATAACTATGTTCTTCTCTCGAAAGAAAAACACACCTGCACCGCGGGCTTTAGAAGAAAATAAAACCGCTACAGAGCGGAGTCAGGATGCAGCGGCTCAGTCAGAAGAGCAGTGAAATACACGTGAGTCTGTCATGAAATGAGGTGGTGAGAGGTGGTGAGGCAGACGCGGCAGACCCAGGATGCAGTGAATAATGATGATTTAATGAACAAAAGAAATCCAAAACAGTCCAAAAACACAGACAGCACGACTGAGCGGAAGCCAGGGCTCAACGCCGGTAGCAACTGGTTTACCAATGGACAACACGAAGGACTGAGCGCACATTAGAAAAGGACCCGACAAAGACACAGAGACACAGGCGACACTAAATACACAGGCAATGAGAAACACCTGGGAGTAATCAAAGGGAGGACAGGACAACACGAAGACTCAGGGACACAGAAAACTCTAAATAAATACACGGAAAAAACACAGAACATGACAGAGTCACTATTTGTGCTACTGTACTTTGTTTTGTTTTTTTTCATAATCATTTTTTATTTTCTCCCTTTCTAATCCAATAACTCAGGTCGCGGTGGGGCGGCGCTGATCTCCGCAATTCAGCACGGGAATCCGCCTTCAGTTCGTATTAAAATTATTATTTTACAGTACAGTAGTTATTTGTAAAAAAAAAAAAAATAAATTTAAAATGTTTATACAGTACATTTTATTTGTTAAACAAATGTTTGGACCTGTAAAAAGGTTTTGTTCTTTGGTTTCAATGTATTATGGAGTATTTCATTGTATAATAATTGTAAAAAAAAATAAAGGTTCCCACTTCGCGGATTTCGCGCGGGTTCTTTTTGGAATGTAACCGCCGCGAAAAACGAGGGTTCACTGTACTCAGCTGAGAATAAACACTGGCCATCATTAAAAAAGAGCAATTTCATGACAGATTATGACAAGACTACAAATCATAATAAAATCATTCTGAACTCACAATATGCAGGTTAGTTTTCAATTACAGAAAATTCCACATCCTCCACTGAAACATGACTTAGAATGAATTACAACTGCTTCTTCATTAACAAGTCACTCAATTATTTGAAACCTCAAGTCTTTGGTAGGTTACAAACAAATTCCAGCAGTTCTTAACCTAACTAAAAGCACTCTGATCTTCATCATTTGGATACTAAGCCTAGAACTGATCCCTCCCCAGATCTGAATGCTGTGTTTTCTTTGTGGAAACGAGTCATTCAGAGAGGTAATGATTGCTTTTCCATTCTCCTAACTGTGGTAGATTAGCTGGACATGGGAGCCTTCTTAAATCTTGCTAGAACACAACTTAGAGAGTATGGAAACAACAAAATTAACAACCTGATCTGATGAAACCAAATTAAGCATGTTGGTCTGAACTATAAGCTTCTTGTCTGCAGCAGGAACTGGGTGAGTGTGACTGATCTGAGTGATTCATTTTTTTTATTGGGCAAATATTCTACTCTTGTTCTTCTAACGTTTTACACCTTCTATGTCTGATCACCTCCAGCACAAATGGGATTTCAAAAAGGGTCTAAATACACTTTAGTTCACGTTTGATGAAAGAAAAAGCGGATCTTTCCGCCTGAGGTGGTTTCTGATACGTCTTTTTAAAACAAAAAATATATGAAGATCCTTCATTTCATCAACGTTTGTATGCTTGTGTGGTTAAGCCTCTTTTGCTAGTAAGACAGTAATCCCCATGCAAATCTTTCTCATACAGTAAAACATGGCTATAATTTATACAAATCTAAAAAGATCCATGTCTTTGAAAAATGTCAGCAATATCCATGAAAGCAGCAATTTTCAACAAATAGCAAAGGCTTCCTGCATCGCCACTGTTTGCTGACCAAGGGAGAGACTTTTTCTACCTTCCTTCACCCATTTACAGTTTAGAGAAGACTGGTAGGAAGAAGATGTGGTTTTAGTTGACTTTTCTCATGTTGAATTGGATTTGAAATGGCAGCGGGTACTCTATGCCAACGGACTAAAATTTGCATAACAGGACTTTTGTAGAAACGTATCGTTTCCTATTGAGCACGAGCTCAAAAAAATTTTTTTGGTAAATATGGTTATATACCATCTTTATTTAGTGGTGACCACAGTCCATTTTAATTCACTAGTTTAATTTCACATAAAAAAAAAGTCAACTAAAAACACATCAGCTTCCTACCAGGCTTCTCTAGACTGAAGGTAATACAGCATGAATCACTTAACATTCATATTTGTCATATTTCTTGGTCTTAGGGATTTTCAAGACAGACTGTTCATTTTTTCTTCATGATCTGGCTACAGCCTCGTCATGGTCGTAGCATCCAGCTCCTGTGATGTGATCTTTTTCTTCACTGCTGCATCATGACGGTCCTTTAGTATCATGCCTATCTACAGCGGTCATTGGTTGTAGTCTACCTTTACTCCACCCACTACTCCACCACACGGAGTACACCCTGCTGGTGTAAAGGGGGCCAGCCCATCATGGGGCAGGTGATGAATCCATCAGATTAACAAACTGACAAAAAGGATTTTGATAATGCTGATGTGAATGATTATTGCATTCCTGGCAGTGAGGAAAGGAAAGCAACAGTGATTATAGTGAAATTAGACAATATTTAAAAATCTCAGGCTAGTATTTTTCTGAATAGGCAGCACAAATATATTCTTTTTCCTATTATTTAGAAGGTAATGTCAGATGGTAGCACTTTGTTTCATTGTTTTTAGTCACAGAGCTGTAAACATATTTTGTATCCTGCTGCCCCCTGGTGGCAAACCTGTAACCACCAGCTTTCATGTAGAACATTTTCAGTTGGCAACACCATGCTTTTTATGTGAATGTGTTGTCTTTGTTAAATGTTTGAATCATGTTTGAAACACCAAATGAGAATTTGGAAAAATTGCACAGTCACAGGGTTTTTTTGATGGGATTATTAAATATATCTTGATAATTTGAGTTATTTTTGAGTTTTAAAAACACGAGTTGTGAACACGGAGTATAAGCAGGAGGCATTGTTTCAACAAAACAAGCATAAAACCAACTAACAACACCAGAGTCCAATCATACCAAAGACAAGGAACATTAGTGAAACCACATGTTGATAAAGTAAAAACAATAGAACATTTTTTTCAGTAGTGAGTTTTAGAATAGGTCATGAATGTATTAAATTAGTAATAAGTCAAATTAAAAGAATCCCAATATTATTAAATATCTGATGAGTTTCAGGAAAGAAAAGCAAAGCAGACCAAATGTGATAATATGTGAACAAATTTATTCATTTGTATACAAAGAAGACACAGAACATGTTCAGAAAAAGTTCAAACATATTCTTCTAAGACATTATGTTTGTCTCAATGTTAAATGATGATGGCGTTTTAGACATCAAGATAAATACATCTAGTCAAACTCAATATCCCAGTGAGACAAAATCTCAAGTTTTAAAAAATGTACAATAAATCTTTTATTTCTATTCTGTGTTTCAAACTGTATTTTTAAAAGCATTTTGGTAGAATTACATCATGACTTCAATAAAAACACTTTAGTAATCCATTTTACTTTTCTAATCTCAAAAAAGTTGAAGGCAAGTGGGGGGGAAAAAAAAAAAAAAGTTTCTAGCAATAATCATGAGAGTAGAAAATAACTTCATGCTGCTTATAAAACCTTCATGCAAAAAATATATAATCCAGAAAGATTCACAATTCAATATACCTTTTTCATCAACAGATAATAAATTTCGCCTGAAGCTCAGATGATTTATTTCTTGTCGGTTGTTAACCATCAAACGCTGCATGGAAGATGAAATAATGAAATAAATAAAAACCATTTCGACTGACTCTCAGATTGCGAAGACAATCATCTTATATTTTCTCTCTCTCCAAATCTCAGTAAGAATCAAATACATCTGACATATTTTCTATTGCATTATTATTTACAAAAGCCTGTCTGTACATTACTCATCTGTTGAGACAAGAATGCATGGCTGTGGGGAAATATTTTTTTACAAGCAGATCTCAAACACTCCTACTACCAATATGAGAATATTTCAAAACAAACAAAGTTTGTATAAATCTAAATCATATTTGATCCAGTTCTGTACTTTTCAGCTCAACTTCCAGTGATTTCTGCTGAACTGCAGTGCTGCTCAGTACCAGCAGACAGTGACAGGACTATGATCCGGCTCCATGTGTTGGATTTTAATCTGTGCGGACACTGGCGTGGTCACACAGACAGCGCTCACAGAGTGGATGTGTGTCATGGTGTCTGCGTCATAGAAGGAGAGCTCTTTAGAAGAGCAGTTAAAGTAAACCCCAATCTTTCTGGGTCCGTTTCCAAACTCTAGATCTGTGGTGACATTTGGGCCACATATGGCATATTTTACTCCATCATATTTCAGGAGATTATGCATTACCCCCAGTTCCCAATAGTTTCTGCTGCCAACCTCAATTTCCCAGTAATGCTGCCCGGCTCTGAACTCACGGACACTGGATGCACTTTGTAAGTTTACTGTGGCTTCAGCGCCAGAAGCGCTGAAGCCACAGAAGGCTTCAGAAGGGTTTTGGCTGTAGTAACTAGATCCATGAAACGGAAAACTGGGTGAAGCTCCAAAAGCAGACAGATGATGCAAATATTGCCTCTCAAAAACAGTGTCAAAATATGTAGATTGTGATTTGGAGTATCTGAAGGCTTGGTGTGTTTTGGGTTTACAGAACAAACTTCTCCCATCATCAGACACGACCACATCCTCACTGTCGCGTTTCAGCGTCAGCAGTGCTGCCCGGGGCTGGATCACCTGAAGCATCTCCTTCCACATGAAGAACTGCAGGTGGCTCTCATACGGCCCCAGTGAGAGAGAAGACTCCACCACTTGGAGTTCATTCACTCTGGGCCTGAACACATGCTCTAGCGCCCCCTTGCTCTTCCCCTCTGCCCAGCTCTTTAAGAACCGTTCCGATTCTGTGATTTTCAGAACCGTGGAGACTTTTTCCTTCAGCTCTCTGCTCTCAGACAAAGCCACGGCTGTAGCTTGGAAAGTCTCTCTCATTTTCTCAACGTTGTCTTCCTCCTTGTGCTTCAGCTCGCTCTTTATCTCATTTTCTCTCCTCCTCAGAAACTGATGCATCTCCTCAAACTGCTTGCTGATCCGAGCCAACAGCCGCTGAGATCTGACTCTGGTTTTAAACATTTCGTCCTTTTGTGCATCAGCGAGACGTTCTACAGCATGAATATCGTTGGCAGTGCATTGTTCAAACATCTCCAGCTGTTTCCTGAGCGACGCAGCAGCTTCTTTAACTGGTTTAAACTGGTGACCTTCATGCTCCTCGCCATCTCTGCAGATGATGCAAACTAGCTGCTGGTCTGTGATGCAGAATAACTTCAGCTTCTCCTCATGTTCAGGACAGAGTCCAGCCACCTGGAAGACACACATTGCGACATTTGAGTGTTTGATTGGTTGTATTGCATTTTCAATAACAAGCATAAGTGGAGGGAGAACATATTATTAATGTCAGAATATTATTATGAGCCTATGCAGGATTAGAGTTACACCCTGGTCAGGTCTGCCGTCCATCACACGGTCAGTCCCTTCATATAATGGCTTCAGATGAAAATCTAGATACTAAATAAACAATAAAATGTTGTTTAGAACAATGGAGTATTAGGGCCATACTAAGAAAATAATATCAAATAAAGTCATAATATGCTGAGAATAAAGTCATAGTATTAGGTGTTTTTGTGAAGGCAATTACAAGAATAATGTAAATAAAACAAGAATAAAATCATAATAATATGTTACTAAAGTCAGAATATTTGAGAATACAGTTGTAATATTTCTCATAATTCTATTTTTTAAATCTTCCCAGCTTAATACTCTGATCTCACAAATCTAGCCTGTATTTGGTTACAGACTAGATTTGTGAAAATAGACAGATTGATTCATATTTTCTTACATAAAATTGGCTCCTGCTGGTACTGTTATGTTAATACCATAATCAGGTCTCCTCCACCTGATTATTTAAATGTTTGCATCCCTCAAAATACTGACCTGGCAAACATATTTCAATCAGAGGTGTGATTAATTTAGTTATTGATTAGTCCTAGTGGAATTATTAGCTGAAAATCTTTCTAGGTTTCTGTTTTCTCTTTGTTGTTTTGTTTGGTTCCCCAGGTTTTATGTACAATTCTTTAGATTTACTATCTGGGATTTTGTTTCTTTTTGGGAGATTTTTTTCATTCTCAGTGGCCTTAAAGCCACGTTATTTGAAACAACATTTAAACACATCATCAAAGTGCACTAACTGATGTGGCTTGATTGCACTAAAACATGACGAATTATCCAGTTAGCAGCTCACCAAGTTATGACATCACCTGGTCTTTCCCCTCATGTTTATTGTGCATAAATGTCTGAACTTATGACACAAGTGAACAATAAATACATAAAATGTATTTCTCTCATTTAACTTGCATTTAGAGAACAGAAATAATGTTTATAGTCTGAAATAATGTAAAATATAATGCAAGAAAAACATAGATGCATTTTTTAATGTATAAAAACTTCTTGTTTCACTTACATGTCAGTTATACCAACTTCTAAACCAGCATGAGATCAACAATTAAACCTGAACAAACCTGGTTTAATTGTCAATTATTAATATTAATTTCATATAAATAATATGAAATTTAAAGTCCACTACACTTAAGGTTTACTTAATTTCTGTTATTATTTTACATGCTGCTTGTCTTATGAGTAGTAAGTTATTCACTCTGGCTGCCTGAATCCTTTGATATTTTGACATTGGCCAGGATTTCACATTTAATGTTCATTATTTGCTTTACGACTCAAATTATTCCCATTAAAGGTTTTTTAAACTCAAAATTGAACATTAATATTTTATACTTAAAAAGTTATATCTGAATGTACAGAAGAAAAAAAAAACCATTTAATTTGGATACACCCTGTCCTTTTTTTATTCTCTATGCATCTTTAAAAGAAATTATTCTCATACAAACACATTTTTTAAGGAATGATTATTCATACACATTTTACTTTTTCAGTCCCAGTTTCAATAACATTAGGCTATTTTAACAAGTCTGTAACAATTCAGCTTCTCGTGGTGTTCAGGGCAAAACCCCACAGCAGCCTTTGGAGTCAATAAAATATGTCAACAACTGACTTCTAGCCTCTAATAAACAGTCACGTTCTATGTTATGCGAATGTAGAATGTATTAAAGTCAAAACCTTACCTCAGTGTCTTTTCCAGATTCCTTCTCCTTTGCTTTTTCAGCAAGACTTTTTAAGATGTGATTAGTTGTGAAATCCATCCTGTCTGTGGGAACAGTCGCCCGACACTGTGGGCACCGAGCCAGTGAGTTCAGAGAAAGTGTGATGCATTTCCTGCAGAAAGAGTGTCCACAGAAGACACTTACTGGATCAGTGAAGATACCTAAACAGACCGAACATGTCAGATCTTCTGAGAAGGAGGAAGAAGACGCCATGCTTCTGTCTGATCTGTGCTTCTCTCTGTGTATCTGTGCGTTCAGAAAGCAATTTGTTTCCTTGAAGAGCCCCACCCAAACTTCATGCAGGGTCTTAATTGACCTCCCTAAGTTTCATTTCTGCTCATTGCTCCCAGCTGCTGTGGATTACCCTACTGGTGAAAATCCAAAGAGGAGGCTGGCTGGATAACATGCCTACAGAAACAATTGTAATACTCAGTTGAGAATGAAAGAAAGAAACGCTGGCCATCATTAAAAAAGAGCAATTTCATGAAAGATTATGACAAGACTACAAATCATAATAAAATCATTCTGAACTCATAATATGCAGTTTAGTTTTCAATTGCAGCAAATTCCACATCCTCCACTGAAACATGTTTTAGAATGAATTACAATTGCTTCTTCATTAACAAGTCACTCAATTATTTGAAACCTGTCGTGGAAAAAAATACTATTTCCAAGCACTGTTCAGGTGAAATCACTCAATCCGGTTTATTCATATATTGTGCACAGTACAGAGAGCTTGTAGGACAATCAGTAATGAAGCAGGTCTGGATGAAAAGCTCTGCCAGGCAGAGACAACACATGAGTTTTAAACAAAGGATAAAGAATTAACAACAAAGGGGTGAGACAGCCTGGTTCTGATGCAGCTGTAGAAAACAACTTCCAACCTTCTACATGTAACCCAAATAGTTATTTTGGTGAGAGTTCACAAGTATTCATATAACATGACTAGCAGATGTGACCTGAATGTAATTTTTCCATCACAAACCTCAAGTCTTTGGTAGGTTAAAAACAAATTCCAGCAGTTCTTAACCTAACTAAAAGCACTCTGATCTTCATAATTTTAATGCTAAGCCTAGAACTGATCCCTCCGCAGATCTGAATGCTGTGTTTTCTTTGTGGAAACGAGTCATTCAGAGAGGTAATGATTGCTTTTCCATTCTCCTAACTGTGTCAGATTAGCTGGACATGGGAGCCTTCTTAAATCTTGCTAGAACACACCTTAGAGAGTATGGAACCAACAAAATTAACAACCTGATCTGATGAAACCAAATTAAGCATGTTGGTCTGAACTATAAGCTTCTTGTCTGCAGCAGGAACTGGGTGAGTGTGACTGATCTGAGTAAGACTGGTCCTGGAGAGTGATTCATCTTTTTATTGGGCAAATATTCTACTCTTGTTTTGCTTCTGTTAACGTTTTACACATTTTAAATGTGTTGTTGTTGTGATTACGATAGGTATAATGCTTTTTAATGAGGCTGGGTTTCTTTTGGTGCCCTACGTGAAGCCCTGGGATCTGTGGGTGGACAATCTGCTTTTGCCTAAGTCGGTGGCAGAAAGCACCAGCAGCAGCGTCAGGGCCACAGTAATATGATAAGAACCTGAAAAGAAAAACAATTGTTGAGGGAATATAGCTCCCTCTAGTGACCAACATCCGGGAACTGCTCTAGGAAGTCCACCCATCCGTTTTCTTACACACTTGTACCTGGTGGGGTCAGCAGGGGTGCTGGTTATAGATATTGTCCACTTGGTGTCGCAGTAGAGGAAAGTAAGAACCATGGCTCCGTGGCGCCCTCTGATGGAAAGCTGCCAGAACTGTGAGGAGAGAAGTAGAACCCAGACAGACCCTTGACCCCAGCTTCTAAACAAGACCAAGTGTATTGAAATAAGCTTGCATGGGATATTAATGCTTAATTTATAAATCACCTGTGTTTGATAAACAAGTAATGTTCTATTTATGTATAAAATCAGTTATAATCTGTTACAAACATCTTCAGGGAATGTTTTATGAAAGGGAGGGTGGGTACAACTTAAGGAGGACACTGAATTTGAAAATATGTAGCATCAGAACAACTTTGACAAGATTTTTGTATCACTGTAACTGGGGTCAAACAGTGGAACGAACTGAATATGGAACTAAAACAATGTCCGAGCATCAACCAGTTTAAAAATAAATACAGAGCTATGTTACTCACGTTGTACAGGGAACCCTAGCTGGATGTCAGCTTGTTATTTACAATTGTCATTACTAGTATTATTATCCGTACATTTTCTTGCCTCATGTGAGTTAATTTGTAACTATCTTGTCAATGTAATATAGTCTATTGTTGGCTCTTTAGCACAGTATATTGAACAGGCACATGAATATTTTAACATGGTTTTGATTACACATTTTGATAATCATTGAGTCAGTAGGTAATATATTCCATTAATTTGAGATAAGGGGTAGGATCAAATACGTGTTCACTTCTTCCTACCCCTTTTCAAACATAACAGTAGCTAATTCACTCATTAGCTAAACAACAGCACATGATAAAACCAAATCGGCTATCGTTTTTATCAATATGCTCCAGTACCGTAATGATATGGTACAGTTTGAATGAAACTGCTGTTTCATTCAAAGGAAAAAAGGGCCCAACATTCAGTTTGTTGGGCCCTTTTTCTCCAACATCATTAAAAACACACACAGACAGTGAACAGGGCCAGTTCAAGCCTTTTGGGGGCCATAAGCATATTTTCATTTGGGCCCCACCATACCAACACGTCAAAGATGCTTTGTCATTCCTAAGCTAATCAATCTAAGTAATGTACCTACCATTACTAGCTTTGTTGGTAATAAGCTTACATCAGACTGGTGATGTCATGACTATTGATAACATCACCAAAAAAATGTGGATATTGAAATGCAGAGTAGTGTTTAAATGTGGCATTTTATTTTAAATATTTGAAAGTAACATCAGCTGATAAACAGTAAGTTTAGTAAACAGGTTAACAAGTTTAATATTTTATATTTCCAAAAGAGTGTCAGCAGCCAACAGCAGGAAGAGTTTAATCTATTACATGTGTAACGACTACAACGAATAAAGAGAATGGAGCTTCAGCTTCAAAAAAATGAGTTCATCTCTGATCTCATATTCTGAACAAGCTTCATGTTTGAATGAGGGAGTTTCCCATGGGAAAGCCATAGTTGCAGACCGCCTCGTTTCCACTGAGCGGTATGGGACGGGTCTGTGTGGTTTGGTTGGAGTCATAGGCAGAGTTAACCCCAGACTCCTAGCATAGCGTCACAGTAGCGCGATGGTAAAAGTAATGCACTAGTATGTCTTGTTCTTGTCGCAAGCAGTGATGATTTTCTGTCCCTCAACTGATGAGCTGTGTAGCTCCACCCTAACGGCACCATTGTCCCATGACCTACAGGTGAAGGAGGTCGAGGAATGTTGCAGCATGATGGTCTGTTGTATGGAAACAGACAAAAGGGTAAATCGAACCACACCGACCTGCGCCTTTCTGCTCATTGGAGTATCTACATTTTGACCTTGCACCCTTAAAGGCATTTTAAAAATGGATCAAAAAGTGTTCAATGAGACACTGGTGTTATGGAAACGGTCTAAACATGGCAGGAATCCTCTCTTATCTCCACTCTGACGAACTCAGCTCTGAAACTAATCTCGGTTTCTAAGAAAAACACATAAACAAAGAGGACTGTTTGTGAAATCTAAATTGCTTTTAACCTCTTAAAAAAATTACTCCTTGAACCTATTTTGTAGAATTATGTCCTTCATTATGAAACAAGCTGGTGAATAATTTAGCTTTATGACATTTTTTTTTATATGCTCCACATATTTTATGTGGAGCATTTTAACAATTAGCAGTAAAGATGTTGCAAGCTTGTTAACTATAAAACCAGGCAGGATGTTATCTGCTGGCTCTAAAGCACTGTGTGGGCTTTAGTGACATCGGGAGAAAAGACTGCAAAGGACCTCCAACTGAAAAATCAAGAAATCCTGAATCATTTTTAATATCATATATCATCTCCGACTCCTTGAAGGTAAGTTGAGAATTCACAACGATTCTCTTAAACATGTGGTTGGTGTTAACTGCACAACGAGCTCTCTAAGCCATAGCTTTTTCCTCTTTGTGGATACATAGATAAATGATCTCAGTCATTATTGTTACTTTCCCTTTGGGATGATGAATGAAGTATTTTCGAAGTGAATGTAGGGAACGTTCTTTCTTCTCAATACTTTTGCAAGGCGCTTAGTAAAATATTCTGACTCGTATAGTGTTCTTCAACATTATCAACAAAATGTTCCACTTTCGTATGAATGTATACACTTCAGTAATCTGTTTTTTTTTTTATTTTTGTTTTGTTTTGTTTTTTGCATTCCCAACCACTCGGACGGCCTGTTAGGATCATTGTAGATGGAAAAAATGAATACATTTCAGCCAAAAGAACTCAGACATTTTAGAACAAGGACATTTTTGAAAAGTCTTACATTTCCTAGAAAAAAGATTGTCTCAAAATTGCCGTCTTCAATTTTTCAAACTCAGAAAATTTCCAAAAGTCAGAAATGTTCTCCTTTTCAAACTCTGACATGATTTAATCTCAGAAATTGTTTGAGATTAATCTCAACGTTTCTGGGTCTTTTTCGAGCAATTTTTCGCCAAAGTCATTTTTCTTGTTTTTTTTTTTTGTTTGTTTGTGTGTTTGTTTGTTTTTTCTAGAGAATTTCTGAAATTAATCTACAAAAATTTTGATTTTTGTTGTTTTCGTGTTTTTTTTTTGTGGAAATTAAATTCACGCTTCCTTTTTAACCTTTCTACAACGGCCCTAACACACCGTCGTATATTACAGTCCGCTCGTCAAGCGACAGCAGCGCTGCTTCAGCTCGTCTCTCCTCTTCGCGCTCTGTGATTGGTCCAGAGCTGATAGCGCCACAGGACTGAACATCAGCCTCTTTACAAAGCGCTTACTCCGCTCCTCTCAGAGCGACGGGCGCTGAGCGGCGGCGTTGATGCAAACGGAGCAACATCTGTTGCGTTTCGTCTCCCTTCTGGACAGACCGTTCACTGAGAAGACGCGTGGCTGATGAAGGTCGATAACAAGGTATTGCTGCTGCTTTATTTCCG
The DNA here is from genome assembly GCF_003331165.1 of Xiphophorus hellerii. NCBI lineage: Eukaryota > Metazoa > Chordata > Actinopteri > Cyprinodontiformes > Poeciliidae > Xiphophorus > Xiphophorus hellerii. Next base: position 5,007,641 of record NC_045672.1, on the reverse strand, counting down.
CCGTGTGAAAGGATGCGCTGTTTGGTGCATCAACTGCCTCAGCTGCTCTGATCCCAATGCGTTCAGTCTGAAATGTGCTTTTAAGAAAAAATATTGGTGATAATATGAGCATAAGTCTTACTTGGTCATGTAAGTAAATAAGTATTACAGATCATCCGTCAGCGTGATCCGGAATATGTAAAGCAGAACTCAGCGCTGGTCGGACAATAACCAGGCTTTTCTGTGTATTTGCCTTTATTGTGGCTGAAATCCGTTTCAAAATGTCATATTGTCTCCAATCCATGTTGCCTGTTTTAAAATCGCACATTTCTTCAAAACCGCTCCCTGCATGTGTGTCTGTGGAGGGTTCCCCTCCAAACGAGAACGTCTACCATGCAATCACGTGTTTTCTGTCCAGTTACATATTTTCATTTATTTATTTGTTTGAGGCCGTGCACCTGCAGTAGACATGCAATGCGTGTGATATTTGGAACCTGGAATAGAAAGAGATTATTTCCGAGCGTCCTACGTGTCATTTCGTCTGCGCCGTCTGCGCTTTGTTTCATTTGCGGTCTGCAGAACCTGAGCGCCAGACCTGACTGACTGAGCTTGCATCAGGCAGCCCATGCAGCAGAGTAATAGAAGGGATTTCCCCTTATGTGGCGATGCCGAGACAGCATTTCTGCTCTAATGGTTAAGGAGCCTGAAGCAGACGTGAAAAAAAGGGAACATTAAGTCGTCTAGTAAAACAGACATAAGCTGCGCATTTGATGAACTAGTTATTCAGAGATATGGAGATCTACTCTGTCTCAAACCTTTGCCAACTTCCCTGTTCGAGAATCATTATAAAAGTGCTTTGAAATTAGACTGGATGTGCTTTTTTTTTTTTTAAGAACCAGAATTTGTCTTAGATCTTACCTCGATAAACTTTTTGTTTATCGAGGTGAAACAGAGGCATCATAAGAGTATTTGAGGCCCTGAGCAGAATTTAACTGGGGGCCCAACTCCATGCAAAGCCCAACCTAGATGCTTCCTGCAAGGTCTCCCGGCTCACGTCAGCAGCAGAATTATTATAGCGGCTTCAGGTTTTGACATTTTAATGTAACTTAATGCCTGTAAATGTAATTTATTGTCTAAGTTAAATGGCCATCATAATTTTCTACAACTTTTCTTTTTTATTTGTATTTAGACTTGTAAGGTTATGATAGCTTCTGTAAACGGTGTTTATAGGAATGTTAGAAATCAAGAAAAAATGTGAAGAAGTGAAAATGGAAAGAAAGGAGCAAAAGCCGAAAGTTGATTCAATATTCAGAATGTTCATAGAATGTTGAAGTAAAAATCCAGATTAAAGAAATAATCTTCCGGAGCATAATGTTGACGCATGCTCACGTCATCACTCCCTTTTCTTAAATTAACTCTGTGGCCGGAATCATTTCTATGAATAAGCTCTGGAGTGACAGCAGCAGTAAATGGAAGCAGCTGAAAGTCACATGACCAGTCCACGTTTTACTTGGGAGGCTAAAAGACAACCTGAGTACATACAGAAAGCATTTTTAAGTTATAGTTGTATTTATTTAGGGCAAAAATAAATCCGGTCAATGGTTCCAACAGCAAAGCATACCCAGACTGTCATTCTACTACTGCCATTTTTGAATTGCTTGTATGATTTCCTTCCTCTAAGCTGTTGTGTTAGTTTTAGATGAGAAGTAATAGGATGCACAACTTCCCTCTTTTGCCCTGTCATTTCACAGAACGTATTGATGAAATGCTGTGGGACCATCAACATGTTTCTTGGCATGTTTGAGACGGGCCTTAGAGTTCCTTTTGGTCTGCAGTCGCCGTTTTCTTCGAACTCTGCCACAGATGACCGTTGCTGTTCATATTGTGGAATCATGAACCATTTGTAACTTTTCCAGGCTGATAGATGCCATTGATTTTGATTCTCATCAGCTCTAGAATTTCTCTAGACTGCAGCATAATGTGTTGCTTTTGATATCTTTTAGTCTTTTTCAAATGGTCAGGTGCACTGTGGCATAGTTGGTAGCACTGCGCCACTTAGAGCAGGAAGGCCCTGGGTTCAAATATCGGCCTGGGATTTGCATGGTCTCTCTGGGTACTCTGGTTTACTCCTACAGTCTAAAATCATGACTCGTACATGACAATTGGTCTCTTTAAATGACCCTTATGTGTGTGTGCGTTGTTTCCCCTGTGTGTCCGTTTGATAGAGTGGACAGGGTGTACTCTGCCTCTTGGCCAATAACCGATTGAGATAGTTGGCAGCCCCCCACCACTCCGCCACCCTGCAAGGACAAGTAGGTGTAGATGATGGATGGATGGTCAGGAAGGTTCTATTTTTGATTTCAGAGGTCTGGCAGTAATCAGGCCTGAGTAAGGTTAGTGAAATTGAAGCATAGAAATCACTGTGAACTCATGAATTAACAAAAGAGCTACTTACCGTTTCACATAGAACCAAGTTGGTTTAGATTGCGTTCTCCATCACTTTAGAGCTGCTTATTTTATTTCTTGTACTCAGATGCTTTTTTTTTTTGGAGCCCTGTGCTTTTTTATTTTCCTCCATTTTACCAACTCAGCTTTAAAAATTGCTGTGCAACCTTCCCATATGTAACACAGCTCTATTGCACGGTGGGGTTCTTTGCAATCTTTGAGGACGTGGTCAAGGTTTAGTTGAGGTAGTCACAACCCAAACAAAGAGACACCAAGGTGGAACCAGTGAGCAGACGGACAGAAAAGTGTCCCCCAGGTTCACTCTGACTGAAAACATGACTGTGGAAATAAGTCATGTTTGGACAGAGTGTCTGTTGTCACTTTGGACCGACAGGTTCTTAGAACAGTCTGTCAATGTTTTTCAAATGCTTCATTTGCATACTCTTATCTGATTTGGTGGTACTATCTTCTGAGAGAAAAATAACACGTTCTTTATGAGGTGACAGTAAAAAGTTTCATTTTGCAGGTTTATTCGTAAACTTATCATCTAACTGTCACTCCAGTCATACACAAGATCCACTCATTTGATCCGACCACTGCGGCAGTCAGCTGTAATCTTTCTGGAATATAATTCAACATTCAGCTGTTTGCTTAGAAACACGAAACAGCCGTCTGATCAGAATATGGAAAGTTGGTTGCAGGCATAAAGTGTTACAAACCTGTTGAGCAGGATATGAAATATTTGCTCAACTCATCTTTACATTGGTTAGCTGGATGTTTTCTGGTCTCACAACCAGGAATTAAAAGTCATGTTTGTTACCACCTTAAATACCTACATAGCTGTTGCTGTATGGACCTTCAGTGTGTCAATCAATACACTGAACTCGCGCTGTTACAGATTTGTTGCTTTGCAGAAAACAGAGAAGTGATGCTGAGTCGTTATCATGAACCCTAAATATGAAAGCGTGAGCTTGATGACAACCTGCCTCCATGTTTGAAACTCTTACTTTGATGTTAGACACTTGTTCATCAAAGCCTAGAAGAAGCCTTCCCCTACTTTTAATTTTATTGTCTGGGAGCATTTTTAGCATCTGGTAGAAAAAAAATAAACGGTGACAGAGTGAAAGTCAAGATACAAAGGATTTGTAGGATACTGTTTACAATAGCTGCATTTCGATTGACCATATTATTTCAAAATAATTTCACTTAATGGAAACATGCCAATTAAAAAACCCCAAAAAACTCTTCTTTTTTTTTAAATGTTGGTGCTAGGATGAGGTGGTTTTTTGGCCATATAAAAATTAGCATATTTTACAAAACTGCATCACACATAAAATCAACAACTGGATGTTACTGCTGGCACAAACCACAAAGAAGAAGACAACAGGAAGTAGTTGGAGGATCATGGAGTGGAATGTTTTAATGGCTTATCATGTGAACAAACTTATTCACATATGAGTTTCATTGCATTTCTTATTTATTGGAAACACCGCAATTGCAACATAGTGGTTTTTCTTTTTTTTTGACATTAGAGAAATATTGAGTTTTTTTTAGGTTTTGTCTTGGAAACACAGCTGTAGTTAAATTTAACTTCTGCTCTGATCTCATAACATTTTACTGTCACTGTGAGCAATCAGTGTGACTGAGCATAACATCTAATCCCACAGATCCTGTGTGGGCTTACACTCAGTTAGGTTTAGGTTGAACTGAGCATCAACCTATCGCCCTGCAATCATACAAAATCTAACCAAGTATTCTTGGTCTAGTTTCTAGTGCAAATATCTCAGTACACTTTAAAGAAGACAAAACTACCTTACAAGTAACCTTTCAGCAAGATATAGAGCTTGTTACATCAATAGTTATTTTTTCATCAGTAATATTGATTTAAAAAGTATTAGTTCCATTGGCAGATATTTTCACTTATAACAAGACATGCTCCCTGTGTCATTAATCCAATAATCTGCCAATCTGGAATATTATGGAATTATTGGTTTAAAACAAGCTCCTTGTTGAAGAGTTACTTGTAAGTTAGTTTTGTCTTATTTGAAGTGTACTAAGATATTTAGGGCACTAAATATCTTATCATTATCCAATTTGCAGATATAAGCAAATTGGATAATGTGTTGGCAAACTTAACACTTTAATTTCTCTTGCTCTGGGCAATATGCTCTTTTTACTTTCTGAAATGATGAAGAGCTGAACATTTGTTCTTGAAAGGGAGTAGCTGGGTGACATTTTTGCGAAAATCGTTAAACTAATGGAAGATCCTGTATGGGTCTTACCACCAGTGATGTCAGAGTGATTAATATCTGCGTGTGGACTGCTGGAGGTCTGACTCAGTGCTTCCTGCTGTACTCATACCTACTTATTTAGGATTGCACAATTATGTTAGACAGTTATTTTAACCAGAATGACGTGGTACAATAACAGGGTGTGTTTTCATGTGGAACCTTACATTTATTTTAACGATACCGCTGTGAACTCACATGGAGTTCTGCTTCTGGACTGATGAGCAGAGGTGATTCGGTTTAATGTGATGAGAGTCTCTGACCCAGTTCACATAAACACATGTTTCTGCAGATGCTCTGTGTGTAGTGAACCTGGACACAAACAAAACAACTTTCAAGCCTCAGCATGTGAGGTTTGAACATTACTGAAGATTCATTTGTTTCAAAAAATAGGTCATTTGTGGTAGGCTTCGTGAAATAACACAGATCTAGTTCCCGGAAGGTGGACAGTAACCAGATTTGTTTCTCTATGCAATAACCTTTAAGGTCAGGTAGCGACCTTAAAGGTTTAATGTATAGGAGGACTAGAAGTGCAATAGTAGAAGTAGTTTGCAGGTTTGCAGTCATGATTATACATTGTTTTTGGATTAAATCTCAGCGCATTGGTATTTAAAAGTTTTGTAGAGAGAAAATCATCTGTTAAAATGAAAGTAATTATTTTTAATAAAGGTGAAGTATTATGTAATTATGAGGCACATAGTATCATTTTATACCACAATTAAGCAACTGTTACTTTCAGTTGTTGTAAAAAATTCTGTATGTATCAAATATGACATAAACAAAATTTGACTTTGTAATTTAATGCCTTGAAAATAGGACTCTGTCTCTTTAAAAGCTCCTCTGAAACTTCTCCTTTAAGAAGTCAGCACAACATCGCTCCTCTATTAACCCTTTAACAGCGTTTTTACCAGCGTTGCACTGAGAAGTAGCTTGTATCAAGAGTGCAGTGCAGTTCCACCAGGTGTTTGCTAGTTGCTCCTTGCTAGTCTGAAGGAGCTGAGTGACGTTCATTTGAACAAGTCATCATACGAACTGCTCTTCAGTCTAATGCATCTAAAAATGGTTGCAAACGGCATCATGGAGAAGCATTGTTGTTATGATGTGCTATTGGGGAATGTCAGAACAATTCGGAGCTTTTTTAAAGAGACAGAGGCCAATTTCAAGATATCAGATGCAAAGTCAAATTTGTTTTAAGTCATGTTTGACATATACAGCATTTTGAAACAACTTATGGTAACATAGTTACTTGACTGTGTTATAAAATGGGCCAATGTGGTTGGAAGTACATAATACAATCCCTTTAGAATTCTCATCATCCATCCATTATCTTACACCCTTATCCCATTGGGTGTTGCTGGTACCTATCTCCAGTGGTCAACCTGACAGGCAACCTGACCCTGGATGGGTTGCCAGTCTATTGCAGAATTCTCATCATAGCTAAGCCATTTTCTTTTGTAATCATTATTATTATTTTTTTAAATTGCTGGTTTTTAATTTCAGATAAATGAACAGTTTCAAAGACCCATCTTTGACAGGTCACCTTTTTTTATTGTTCATCATCTAAATACTTTTCTGCTTAGTACTGTCGTTCTGTTGGGATGATAATCACATCTGTCGGATTTTTGAAGATCTTTCCTTACTTGAGATTCAGGTGTTTTGCAATTGTACACTTGTTATGATACAAGACCTTAATGTGAAAGAACTTAAAAAAGCAAAAAAAAGTACTTCCTTATTCTCTCTCAAAGCATCTTTACTTTTCTCAATTTCAACTAATAATATCGCCTTACATTTGCTCCTTTTGAAATAGTAGCCCTCTCTTCTACTTCTCCAACAGAGGGCAGTACTGTGCTGGAATGTCTAGAAGATGTAGGTCAGGGCGTTGATGCTTGCTCTGTGTCTGTGTGAGTCTGTAGCTACAGGCAGATTCATTTTTGTTTATCCTCAGTGTAGACGGCACCGCAGTAAAAATGGCTTCAAACAATTGGCTGTCCAGCCTTTCCTATGTCCATCTTAAGGATCTTCAAAGAAGACACTGAACCCGTACATATCCTGATGTTCCTCTGATGTGAGACGGTGAGCTTGGCAGAGAGGAAGAAGACTTCTACCTGTGAATATCTACATCAGGCATTCTAATTTCCCGAAACGACTTGCGCTGTTGTTTCCTAGAGCTCCAGAAGCCTCTGATCAGACGCGTTGTTACTAGGGACGGGGATTTATCACATTTCACATCGTCAAGCATTTATCCTAATAAAGTTCTTATCATGAGAAGAATTTAAATTTGTCGTTGTCATTCCAATTAATGACGTTTAAAACCCCTAGAACTGTCCGTATCGTTGGGATTGTTATTCTATGCTATTTTGACCTACTGTTTGTTCAATGAGAGCATTAATATATATCAAATATAATTAAATGCAGTGACTGTGGGCAGTTTAGTGATACAAATCACTTTTGTATGTAACTACTGGTGCCCTAAAATATTACAAATGAAATGTTTTTCAAGGGCAGAATGTGTGTGAGGGCTATGACCACTGTGCCATGCAGTTACCCAAAAAAAGGAGCATTGGATAGTTTTGATGGCCACTTTTATCATTATCACAATAAAACAATAAAAGTTTAAGCCCATATTCGCCCACTCCTAGTTGTTGCTAGTGTGCTGGTTTAGGTCTTCATCTTTGTACCTTTCCAATGCCGACACACTGAACAGACTAATTTTAACAGTAGAATGATCAAATTCTACTGCTGAAAAGTTCAAATGATTTCCATCTTACTCCAACACACGTTTTGCTGCAGTTCCAAAAGAGTTTGAACTTCTACAACATTTGTTTGGTTCTTGTCTTGTTTCGTTTCTGTTGTTTGTAGGCTCTGCAGCACAAAACGGTGACACAGAAAAGGGAACGTAGCGAATGTCAGAGGGAACAGTTGGAACGTTTTCATTTAGAGACAAGTGCTAAACGAGCCGGGCTGTCTGTTGCCTGTGGGGACGGTTGGCATTTACTCTCTGAGCTGCAGCCAAGCGGAAGAACATTACCGGGTCAGTGCCTTCTGAAATCCCACTGCCGCTGCGAACGCCACGGACTGACTGGAACGTGACTGTCTACTTTATAGTGGGAGTACTGTAGTTTTTGTAGTTTTTTTCCCCCCAAAAAAGGTAAAAAAATATATAACAAAAAAAACTACAATATGAGTCAAACTCTGAACTTCATATTTCGTTACACTGCAACCACAAACATTTATGTATGTTATAGTTATTTCATGCACAGATTAGTTCATGCAAGGCTCGGTGAGCAGTTTTCAGCTTTAATGAACAAACTTGATGGAGGCTTACTCCTTTAGTGTCGTCATAAATGCTAATTTATGACGAATTTAAGGAAAATTATACATAGGCTTTAAGGCTTGGTGTGAAAACAAAGCATGTTTGTGGAAAAGCACCTCTTGCCTGCTGCTAATTACGGTTGATAATTTATGATGCTCCGGGCCTTTTTTGTTTTCCAAAGCCACTGAGAACCATTTTAGAGTGTCTAACTTTATGAAACCTTGAAAATATTAGCAGATTTTCAAAGAAAGAAGTTGGCCTCTGTCAAAAAACTGAAAATAGACGTTCAGTTTCCAGACGGAAATCCTGCTGAAGAGAAGGAAGCATAAGAGAGGACATCAGACTCTGGAGAGATTGTTTAAGGAGGAACGTCACAGATTACTCTTTGTATGAACTATCTACGAATACACGATGTTAGAAAAACATGTAATTAAACATATGTGTGCAATAACTCAATCACTGTGTGGTGAATAAGAAGACAGCTAAATAAAGTTGTTATATTCTTTCTCCTCTCAAATTCTCTTTACCTTGGCCTGAGAACGAGTTCAGGGTCAACAGGGACAAATACATAACACATTTTGCCTCATTGGAGAATGGATGCTTTTCTAATTTTAGGATAAAAGAGCTGGTTCCTGGAATGAAGTAATCAAACACAGCAACTTGTTCCCAGAGTCAAACCTGCACTCCAGTTTTACCAGATTGATATTCCAGGACAATAAATATTCTGTTTTAGTGACATCTCACTGCAGCAGTGTCGATTAAAGTGATCTCTGAATCAGATGGACAGCTAAATCCTTACCTTGTCTTAATATATTTATGCATGGGAGTCTTTTTGGGCTCATACTTCAAAAGCCTTTGTGTACCACAGAGGAACAACTCCCAATTCCAAAGCAAATAACTTTCCTGTGAGTAGATAAAGGAGCTGGTGGGAAGGGCAAAACCCTGTGCTTATTAATATTACAACTCTCCACTCTGATCTCAGCAAGATGGAGATTTGGACCCCCAAAAAAAGCCTGAGACAACATTTCCATTGCTGGCCTCAGAACAACAAACAGTGAGGCAGGAAGGGGCTGCCTCATATTAGAGCATTGTTTTGGGCAATGGCCTGGTTCCCCTTTCAGGAAACTCCCACTTCTAATCATCCCATCATCAGCTGATATTAATCCACTCCCTGATGCCTTCCCATCCAATCACAGCTTGAGTTTAAAGTAAATTCAGTTTTTGAATTTACTTTTGGGGATCTTCTTCATATACAGGTAAAAGCCAGTAAATTAGAATATTTTGAAAAACTTGATTTATTTCAGTAATTGCATTCAAAAGGTGTAACTTGTACATCATATTTATTCATTGCACACAGACTGATGCATTCAAATGTTTATTTCATTTAATTTTGATGATTTGAAGTGGCAACAAATGAAAATCCAAAATTCCGTGTGTCACAAAATTAGAATATTGTGTAAGAGTTAAATTTTGAAGACACCTGGTGCCACAAACTAATCAGCTGATTAACTCAAAACACCTGCAAAGGGCTTTAAATGGTCTCTCAGTCCAGTTCTGAAGCCTACACAAACATGGGGAAGACTTCAGATTTGACAGCTGTCCAAAAGGCGACCATCGACACATTGCACAAGGAGGGAAAGACACAAAAGGTTATTGCTGAAGAGGCTGGCTGTTCTCAGAGCTCTGTGGTCAGAAAAAGTGTACAAGCGATAGGGATCACCGCGCCCTAGTCAAGATTGTGAAAAAAAACCCATTCAAAAATGTGGGGGAGATTCACAAGGAGTGGACAGCTGCTGGAGTCAGTGCTTCAAGATCCACCACCAAGAGACGCTTGAAAGACATGGGTTTCAACTGCCGCATACCTCGTGTCAAGCCACTGTTGACCAAGAAACAGCGCGAAAAGCGTCTCACCTGGGCTAAGGAAAAAAAGAGCTGGACTGCTGCTGAGTGGTCCAAAGTCATGTTTTCTGACGAAAGCAAATTTTGCATTTCCTTTGGAAATCGAGGTCCCAGAGTCTGGAGGAAGACAGGAGAGGCACAGGATCCACGTTGCCTGAAGTCTAGTGTAAAGTTTCCACCATCAGTGATGGTTTGGGGTGCCATGTCATCTGCTGGTGTCTGTCCACTCTGTTTCCTGAGATCCAGGGTCAACGCAGCCGTCTACCAGCAAGTTTTAGAGCACTTCATGCTTCCTGCTGCTGACCTGCTCTATGGAGATGGAGATTTCAGGTTCCAACAGGACTTGGCGCCTGCACACAGCGCAAAATCTACCCGTGCCTGGTTTACGGACCATGGTATTTCTGTTCTAAATTGACCAGCCAACTCCCCTGACCTTAGCCCCATAGAAAATCTGTGGGGTATTGTGAAAAGGAAGATGCAGAATGCCAGACCCAAAAACGCAGAAGAGTTGAAGGCCACTATCAGAGCAACCTGGGCTCTCATAACACCTGAGCAGTGCCAGAAACTCATCGACTCCATGCCACGCCGCATTAATGCAGTAATTGAGGCAAAAGGAGCTCCAACCAAGTATTGAGTATTGTACATGCTCATATTTTTCATTTTCATACTTTTCAGTTGGCCAACATTTCTAAAAAATCCCTTTTTTGTATTAGCCTTAAGTAATATTCTAATTTTGTGACACACGGAATTTTGGATTTTCATTTGTTGCCACTTCAAATCATCAAAATCAAATGAAATAAACATTTGAATGCATCAGTCTGTGTGCAATGAATAAATATAATGTACAAGTTACACCTTTTGAATGCAATTACTGTAATAAATCAAGTTTTTCAAAATATTCTAATTTACTGGCTTTTACCTGTATGCTGTCACAGAGTGGAGAACAAGACTTAATTTTATCTGTCAATGTGATTTTAATTGGATTGCAGAGATTGCTGACCGTTCTAAATCTTCTAAACCACCTGCTGATTACAGGAGATTGGCTGAACGCATAGTAGAAGTGCAGGCAACTCGTCCCATTCATTTGGCTCTGCTGTTGTTGGGAAGGCCTCTGCCAGTCATTTATAGAATGATTTTCCATTTTTTGTACTCAAAATCCTACACTCTAAAGGGCATTTCACTGAAATATTTATATATATTAATCCCAATAGTGCATATCTTACTCTGATCGTGGGCATTTCCAAAGGATGTACTTGTCAGTTGGCTCCAGTGACTTTTCTGATTTGTCTTACTGGCAGGGGCAGTGGCAATAAAAGACTGGTCAATCATTGCCACCCCTACCAAGTGATTGGTTGTTCCAATAGGGAAGTAACTCACTGGCAGAGTACACTTCTGGTACAAGCAGTTCCTCTTCAAAGCAGGTGGTGTCAGGGGTGAAAATTTTAAATACTCCTATAGGCCTTCAAGAAAATATTATGTCCGTAGTCAAATATTTTTAATATATGGATATTTTGCTGCAAAACAGACGATCCGTTCTTGGCCACCACTGAGTGAGCAGCAGTCCCAACCTGTACACCCCCTATGAAAATCTTCTGGCTCCGCCACAGCTGATTGGCCAGATTTTCATTACAAATCAGGTGACAAATCTGGGACAAGGCCTGTCAGAAGAAGAAAAAGAGGAAGACAAAGAAAAATAAGTAGGTAAGAATACAAAAAGGAAAGGAAAAATCAACAATCTTTTTTTTTTACCCTCTTATTCTCCTTTGTCATCTTCTTTTTCTTCTTCTATGCTTTCACTCCACACCAGGCCTTTGTGCACTACAGGGCCCAGCCAGGGTTCAAGTCCCGGTTCAGTGTTTTTGGATTAGCCCTTATGTCTTGGCCGCTCCTATTTGAAGTCAACCATGGAGTCGTTCATTGGCGGTGGGGTTGTGTAAAATGGCTTACTATCCTATGTTGTCTTGCCTTTGTGTCTTCAGTGTCCTGATGATGAACAGTGACACAAGCTCGATGTTGTCCATTATTGTGTTAGATTGGTGTACAGATTTGCACGTTTTTGATACGGTAATCCTCGCTGACTTTCAAGTCGGAAGACGACCTGGGTCAGGGTACAATGGGCTGACTGCAACCAGACCGGCCAGGTCTGTCAGGTCACCCCTATTCTTCACCTAGTGCCTTGCTTGCTGTCTGGATGTGAGCAGAAAATCCAGTCAATCAGATCAATCAGAAGAGTTGCTGCTCCCAAGTAACAAATGCATTCACAAAACAGAAACAGCAAGCACAGTTTTCTGGCTAGAGCCAACAGATGGGTGGAGGGGTGTGTTTTACCACTTGTCATGCTGTGTTCATGGACTCACAATCAGAGCTATCCACTTTACTGAATAATAAATGCCCCGTTGCAATTGCCTAACAAGCTCCTTTCCTCAATTAAATTTGAAGCCAATGCTTCCTTTATCCACATAGGTGTTGATATCTGGGTGATATATAATATCAATACCAAGTTGATATCAGGATCAGATTGATACTAACATTGTAAGACTGATACTTTAGTCTTGCATACTCTCTTGAAATGTTTTTTTATTTCTTTGATTTGCTCTCAAATGAAAACTTTTGCACTTTTTCAAATTTAAAACACAATGCTGAATTATTATATATATTTTTTGTATTCCCATTGTTTCTGTTTATCATGTTAACATGTCAATGAAGTATTTTGTAGGCAACTGAAAACTTTATCCAAATCCTGTCCTGGGTTTTAACAAGATACTTCAAAAGTTAAACAATGAAAAGCCTTAGACATCAGAAGATTGATGATATTTAACCTTAAATAAGTATCAGTATTTATATTGGTGACACTTGGTAACAGATACTCTAAGACCCTCGCCATGGAGTTATTCCCTAAAGTACAGGCAGACATTAGAAGTTGGTTATACTGCACCGCCTAAAATGATTTTTCATGCACCTCATTTTGAACTTTAGTTTTATGAATTTGCTCCCATGTTACTCACTTGTGACCCTACTATGTCCCTCTAAACAAGACAACACAGATTTCAGTGTGAATGTGTTTATTCATTCCTTTTTGGGTCATTAGTATCTACTTATCATGGCTCATTAGTTTCCTCATTTTGCGAGGAAAGAAAACAATAACCCTGTTTGCTGCTAACAACATGACATGGAGTTCATTTAGTACTTCCTACTTGTTTTTCTCTAACTCACGACAATAGCTGGTGTCATATTGCTGTAGCTACAAGTTCAAGCACAGGTGAGCAGTTTTGTTTTTTCCTCCAGAGGATTATGTAGACCAGAAGAACTCCTCCCACCCTGTGGGACTGCTCAGTCTGACGGACACTGAGGCCAATCTGCTGATGTGCTGCCTCAGCGTTAGACTTATAAGAGGCTTTCAGAGACAGGCTTAGCACTAGGCATGGATGCCTTTTGCAACTTTCCCTTTCTCCACCTCTCTCCTGCAATTTTTTTCTACTTATTAAACATCACAAGATCTATTTATCACAGAGAAACCTAAAGGTAGGAGACAGGATAAATATTTATGGATATTGTATTTGCACTTCAAGTTGTGAATCTTGGTAATTGTGATTAATATGACGGAAACAGTCACACTATTCCAACTTGTGTGTTTCTATTGCCTCACAGTAATTGTATGTAGTAAAAGTGAAAGAAACGACTATTATTGATAATTCTATTTTTCTAAAGCTATGAATGAACTTATCAAAACACTGCTTGAGAACATATTGTGGAATATACGTTGTTTTCTACTTAAAACCTTAAATGTGTAGGTTTATCATTGCACCAGATGTAGTGTAAGAAACACTTTTATATTTATCTTATTATTGATTTGTTATGCAAATATTGCAGTTCATTATTTCAGCTTCACAGTTTGTCAATGGAATTTGGGTAATGATGAAATTTGTTTCTATGTTTGCCCACAATGAACTTTTCAGTGGTCCAAGCGATGCATGTTTCAGGTCAATGTTCTACCTGGGGAATTTTCTGTGAGTTATTCTTTAACCTTCCAGTCAGTCATGTTGCGTATTTACATGTTTAAGTAAAAATATTTTTTAATTATTTGATTTTACTGTAGATTTGCATGTATTCATCAGGCTACATTTCACCTTTACTTAATAAATTGATGACAATTTTGACTGAGATGTATTGCTTGCTTCATGCTCTCCTTCTGCAGGGTCATCAAAAGTCTGAACAGAATAAGTGGTTATCTCGTACAAAATACTCTATTCCTGGAAGGCTTTGAATTCTGGTTTTGTCCAAGTCTAGCATTTCTGACACATGGTCTTTGAAAAATAACAACGGATCTTTTGTGGCAGACATAAATATAAAGCATATTTTACACTCAGACATTGTTTCCTGTGGTTGAACTAGTCATCCATAAATAAATTGGATTTTGTTGAGAAAAACTATGATTTTAAAAGTTACTTCCAACGTTTTCATCCAAAACTGTGCTCCACTCAACGTCTTCTACGCAATGCAAAAAATGATCAAAGAAAAGCGTAATGGGTATGTTTCAGGAGGAAACATGAGGATATTTTGACTTTAATTAGTTCTACTCTTAATTCTTGCATGCTTGTTTATAAATGTTATTGCAACCTGCTGGTGTGACATTAGTAATAGTTTTTGTTAAAAGAAGGTGTAGCAGTGGAGCTGGTAAAATCACTGAATATAGTTTTGCCCTTTTTAAAAATCCAAAGTTTAATCATGTTTTTGTAGTGCCCTTCTCAAAATTCAGTCCTACTTACCTGTGTATGGGTGGACCATCTAAAAAATAGTTTATTACCTGTTTTTGAATACATAATTTACATTGAATATGCCAAGTGACTTCTCTCTTCTAAGAGCAAAGCTTAATACTTTTGCTCAAATCTTTTTGATTCTGGTTCCACAAAGACCAAAAGACAAATCCTAAAAGGTGCAGTTGAGTTTGAGTTATGTGTTTAAGCTAGTTAATAACCAAAAGGTTCAGACTCATTGGCTAATATGAGTTTAACGCTGATCTTAAAATCTTTCAGAACTGATATTGAAATCATATTGCCCTGACAAGGAAACGACAAGAAGATAGTCTCAACTTCATGTATCCAGTTGTCCATTTTTGGTATAATCTTTGTCCAGGTGAGACTGGCCTAGTCCTGGAGCTGATCCCAGCACTCAGTAGTTAAAATGTTTCATTAGTCATTCAGGCTATAGATTATACTGGCTATACTTTAACTATAGTCAGTATAAGTCAGTCTTTGATCAGATCTTGTGATTATTGTAAATGTTTTTGCTATATGATCTTCAGTGGGCTACGATGTCTGTATCAGCCTCTTTGCACTTATTTGTCCTTGGTGAAAGATGATATTGAGTTAGTCCTCGAATTCTAGAAGAAGTTGCATGTCTGAGAAATAAACATGGTGTACGTTTATTTGTTTGTTTGCTAATTTGTTGATTTTGGCCTAACTTCCACTGTTTTCTCTTAACAGGATGCCATTCATTTGTCCGTTCACCTGGCTCTCTCTTCGTCTTCTACCACCTAACGTGGATAACGTGGACCTTTGAAGAGTCTTTGCAAGACTTTAGCCCTATAAAACATTGGCTTTGAGCACTGTGGATGCATGACCTGTGCAGCAAAGGAAATAAAGAGCAGGAGAAGAAAAAACCGAGATGAGCCCAACTGACGATTGGCAGGAGCTATATCCCCTCAACGTTTTGTCTCAGGGCCGCTAAACATAACATACATCTCTTGCCCATACCAAGACCCTCACAGGACTTCCAAAGTACCCCTCAGAGGGGTGATGCCAGTGTTGCTTAATGCCGACGCCTCTTTTAGTTCCAGGCAGGAGCTCCTGGACCTTCAGGACTGTCCCCTCAATGGGGGCCGCTCTTTGGACACCCCTAGTCCCGTGGACTCCCAGACAGGAAGCCCTCTAGGGTCTGGTCCTAGAAGCCCTGGCGGGTCAGGAGCTGATGACCTCGCTGGAGCCCTTATTTTCACAAGGGCTTCAATGCTGCCGGGGCAGTTATATGGAGAGAGCAGTCAGCCTGATACAGAGGCTCCTTTGGGGTTGACACTAAAGTCCAATGACTCTGATCAACTCTGCGGTTGGGGGGCTCTGAAGCCTAACATCATCCAAGTGTTCAACACCCCTCGTTGGGTGCTGTTCTTTCTTTGTGTGGCCTCTTTTCTCCAGGGAATGATAGTCAACGGCTTGATCAACACGGTGGTGACCTCCATCGAGCGACGTTTTGACCTGCCCAGCTACCAGGCCGGTCTCATTGCCAGCTCCTATGACATTGCTGCCTGTGTCTGTCTGGCCTTTGTCAGTTACTTTGGTGGTACTGGACACAAGCCCCGCTGGCTGGGATGGGGCGTACTCATTATGGCCCTGGGTTCCTTGGTGTTCACCTTGCCTCATTTCACTGCTCCTCCTTACTTGGTCAGTTTGCAGGAGCAAATAGGAATGTGTTCTGCCAACAGTACCAGCCCGTGCCAGAACAAGGAGAGAGGAGGACTGTCCAGTTATCGTTTTGTGTTCATGCTGGGACAGTTTTTGCACGGTATCGGCGCCACACCTCTGTACACGTTAGGGGTCACGTACCTGGATGAGAATGTCAGCTCCAACTATGGACCTGTTTACATGGGTGAGTGTCGTATACAACCCTGTGCTGTTGGTGTGCAACAAACACACAGCGTATGTTTATTAAAACTGATCATAAAAAACAAATACAGATTTGTGTAAATTGACAAACCAAAATAAATATGCTTTCATGATACTAGAACAGCTATGTCATAAAAAGGAAAGTTTTTTATGTCCATGTGTAAAAAAAAGTCCTTTTTATTCTACTACTTAAATGATACAAATTCAAATTTCTGAAACATTTGCATGTTTTTTACATTTATCTGTAGAGGAGACCTTTTCTACTTCACTGCATATTACTGATACTGATTTTGTGGTTATTAACAGTTGAGTACACATAATTTAAACATAATATAATGGAACTTTAATCCTTTTTGGCCTCTAAACCTTATTTATGGGCTCTACCACAAGGTTATTGAACTGGACTTAATATAACGAAAGCACTGATCCTTTTTTGAGTTTTTGAAATTTGTAAAGTAATTCTTTCGTTATGACTCAAACTTCTACAATTTCAGCAGTGTAATAAATTCATTCCAAAACACAGAATGCTCACTTTTATTTTAAAAGCAATTCCAGCGTTAGAACTCAGAGTCACTTGTATGTGTGCTTTTATAGCATCTCATTAGGTTCTCTGCAGCATTTGTACCTAAAATGATGCGCATCCATTTTTGTGTTTTCATTCATTCATTCATTCATTCATTCATTCATTCATTCATTCATTCATTCATTCATTCTGACAGAAGTGGTCTTACAGAAGGTGATCACTGATCTCAATGAATGAGCTTATTAGGTTCAAAGAATTTACACACAAACAAACTTACACAATATTTCCTCCCAGTATGCCAAGGGCCAAGTTGTCATAGTTTCCTAGATCAGTCTGCCATGAAATATACAGAACCTGTTCCCATCAAACACACACAATGCAGAACGCCTTATTCATCAAAATTGTTTTCTTTAATAAAAAAAACTACCCCTCCTTTGATTCAGAGCTCATAAAAAGAACAATGGGGGCCTTTTAACCTGCGGAACAGGGGGTGAGTAGGAAACAGGAAGTAGTTGTACTGGCACACCCTGACTATGTGACTTTGGTGTTTGTCTCGCCAGGGATCTTCTACACAGCAGCTATTGTGGGGCCTGCTGCAGGCTACCTGCTGGGAGGTTACTTCCTCACCATCTACACAGAGATTCATCTGGCGTGAGTCTACTCTGAGTGACTAACAATATAAGAGGATTAAAATGTTGAGGGGAGGGGAAAAAAAATATTTTACTGAGTATTTAATACTGGACTGTGTCTTCAGCTGATTGTATCTTATTACAACATGTAACATGACCTAACAAAGATTGAAAAAGAAATGGTCTATCATACAGTTTACTAGAAAATATTATAAAGAGCATAAACTACACATTTACACATTTTCAGTTGCATTTGGGCTTAATGCTCTCTACAGTTACACCTCTTTTAATTGCATGCCTTAACCTTCTGAAAATGACGATGTCTGAACTTGACTTACATTAACCAACCAAAGTGGACAACAAAGTCTTCAAATTGAATTTGAGTTGGTAAAACCAAGCTTGGTACAGCAGTTTGTTCAGTGACGGTAAAGAGTTCAGAACGAATGCCTGCAGGCAATAGCTTGGAGACCTAATAGACAAACACCCTATGCTTGTCTTTTAGGTCTTAAAAGCACTCACCGACAAACCCAGTCTCTACAGTGGTGAAAGTTTGCTTGTCAAAAAAAACTGTAGTTCAAAATGCTTAAACTCTGGCAGAGTTTAATAAATGTCTGTTATTCTATACACATTTGTGTTACCTGGTTACTTAATTCAAGTAAGTTGTGGTTGTGTAAAACCAGTGAAGGGAAGCAGCTAAAAATCCGTTTTCTATAAAAAAAAAATATAATAATCATTCCTCAACTTACCAGCAACTCTGCTTCAACTCTGTTGGCACAACAATGTAGCTGTCAAATTATCGTTGTGAGAACGCAGTCAGTCACGGAAATCAAACTCTAAGGATGATCCACATTTTTATTAAACTCACTTTAAGTAAATATTATGCTATATTTACATAAAGTGAAATGGCCAACTGTGATTGATTTATTTTACAAACTGTCAGTATCCATGGTTTTCTGGCTTCAAAATAGGATGGCATTTGCTCTTTAAATTAAATATAAATTCAATAAAAAATTATTTAAATAACATGTACTTAATATACATATTACAAAAAACAATAAAGAAATATGCTAATCCACTTATCTGAACTTACATAAATAAAGCTGACCAGAAATCAAAATGCTCCTGTAGATATTTGAAAAAAAAAAAACCTATAATTTTGTGTAAAACAATACTTATGTAAGAAAAACTAGAAGTTTGGCATGTAGCAGTTCATATGGTCAAAGTCAAATGGTAAGTAACATTTTATTTGCTACAGAACAGAAATGACTCCAGAAAACCCACACTGGGTTGGGGCTTGGTGGATCGGCTTCCTGGCAGGAGGAGCAGCTGCTTTACTGGTAGCTTTCCCCATCCTTGGATACCCACAACAACTGCCAGGTACTACTCATACCCACTGCTGCATCACACCTACTTTGGCTTAAGCATCCTAAACGGAAGCTCTACTTCTCACACCGTATTATGACACAGTTTGGGAAGACAAAAATATCAATCATAGCCTAATATGACTCGTTCTGGTTCCACGCAGGCTCCCAGGAGCATGTGGCGGGGCGCGTGTCTGAGGCCCACCAGCTGAAAGATGGAAGCCACAATACAGCCTCTGACCCTCAGTTTGGAAAATCAGTCAAAGACATGCCAAGGTAGGAGGTCTAATTAAAACAAGGGTCTGATTTGGATACAGCAGACTTTTTTGGAGTCATCTTCAAATCATGTGTGGGAACCTGCCAGCTTTTTAGCTTTTTTTTATCCTGCATTAGTTTTAAGTGAAATGAAAATGTATTGGTTTCAGGAAAGATGGCCACATGACACAATGAAGACACTCAACATAAATAATGACTGCTATAGGTAGATGTTATCTCACTTCCTAGTGTGCTAATATGACTTCTGAGCAATAAAAATGTTACATCTATTGTTCGAAAGGGACTCAAAAGTCTGAAGTTTACCTAAATAAGAGTAATATTTTTTGCTAGGCATTGTTTTTGGTGTTTGGTATTAATGTCCTGTTATTCTACCCGGTTTCAGAAATGTTTTGGCTGACAGGCAGACTTGCATAACATTTGACTCTATGATAAATGCTGGTATACAGAGGAATTCATGGTCAATTCAATAAAAAAAAGTGTGCAGGTAGTATGTAATAGGTATTTTCCTTTCGAACCTAAATAAAAGAAAGAACCACAGACAACGTATATGAATTTTACGTGGAGCTTTTGCAAAAGGGAAGGCTCTGCCAATTCTTCCTCCGAACAATCCACAGAGCGTTCTGATCTGCTCTGACAAAAACTCCTGTTTTTATTGTCAAAGAAGAACAGGCAAGGGGGCAGTCAGGAAAACAACAGAGGTCGTAAAGCTTCTAACCCAAACATCTAACAACCCTGTTCCAGATGTGATATCTGATCAAAGGTCTGAGCCCGGTTCAAATCTCGGTCAGTACTGACAAGAAAACAAAATACGACTGTTCACAGGTGGTTACTAAATTAGGAGGTGTTCTTGCAAAAGGGTTTAAGGTCTGAGAAACTTAGTGTTAACTATTTCTCGTAAAGTTGAACAGACAGTAGTGACCTCCAGGTCATTTAAAGAAGAGAACACTTTAAACAGAAAATCACAAAGATCTATAGACTTAATGTGAACTAAAGTAAGAATAAAATGATAATACCAAAAAATCTCTAACAGTATGAGTGCAAAACAAACCCAAATCCTGAAATCCCAACCAGACTTGACAATCAGCACAAAGTGTTTGTATTAATATGATGTTTGGTTTTGTCCAAACATGTCCACTTCCCAAACCTCATGTCCTGCTGCCATGTTCATTGTAGAGAGACAAACAAGCTTGTTTGGTCTTTTTTCTAAATGTCATGAACTTTAACCTCTCACATGCTAACTGGGGCCTGCAGTTTAAGGTGGAGCCATAGTTTTTTTTTTCTCAGCATTGCATTGCCTGAACTGGTGAATTGTAGATGACCCATCCATTCCTGTGGAGTCGACGGGCTTTCATATTCAAATCTAAAGATACTTTATTGATCCCACAGGGAAATTAAATAGATATGATAAAAATAAAATAAGTAAACTTTCTTAAAGTAATATTTTCCACTTGTGACTACTCTTTCTTTGGAAATGGCATTTTGGCCTACATATTATCTTCTAAGCCCATTGTTGCTTGGCGTTGTATGTTGTATGTTATATGTGAGCGTGTATGTCTTAATTTCTTTTGATCATGCTGTTACTTTCCCTCTGTTGCCAGGTTACGCTTTTTCTTCCCATGGCTTTTTTTTTCTTCTCATTTACGATATGCTTACTACATAGCAATTTTGAAATATGTTATGCATTTATGTACACTTGAGGTTCGAAATACTCCCAGCGCCTCCTAAAAACAAGATCTCTTTTGTTTAGTCCTGATGCATGAACCCCTGAGATAAAAGAGGTTGATGGTGACAGGTTCCTTTTTACTATAAGTGGAAACTGTTTGGATTATTACAGTTTGAAAGATGTACTTCACATTCAAATATTTTCTCAAGGAAATGACAAATCTGTGTGAAAGTTTATCGGTCCTGCATATAAGCCCCAAACATTTATGTAAGAATGAGTAGATTCTTTTCAAAATGTTGCAACTGGCAGAAACTTCTGCATAGCAGTCATTGGAGCAGAGCATCGCAGGTGAGTGACACCTCTGACCCTTTAGGTTACAACAGTGCTTACTATAAGCCCGTAGAATGACGTCGTCTCTTACTGAGTCTCTTTCAGGATTTGCGAGGATTACCCAAAACATTACGTAACGTGATTATTTATCTTTAGGTCCAGCGCAGTGGTTATCTGTCTACACATTGGGGAGATTACTGCGGACTGTATTAATTAAAAAATAAAGCTTAGGCTTATTTACCCACGGTGAGAACACACACACTGACGATCTTCTCCAACTTATTTCAGGTCTGTGCTGCTTCTCTTGAAGAACCCTACTTTCCTCTTCCTGTGTTTGGCGGGAGCCACTGAGGCCACGCTCATCGCAGGCATGTCCACCTTTGGTCCAAAGTTCTTGGAGTCCCAGTTCAGTCTCAGCGCGTCTGAAGCTGCCACCTTGTTCGGTAGGTGACCGGGCAACAAGGGTGGCAGACAGGACTGAAGATCTATTGCACCTTTTTCTATAGGGTCATGCAGAGAAAAAAAATATATGCTGAACATTTAATATATAGACAATTTAGAGCAACATTTTAAGAGACAACATGGTAATGTAATGCACAATGCAACTATTTCGAAGTGGTAGACTTTGGCCATGTATTACTGTTGTTGGAATTAATGCAATAAAGCAAAACAGCAATATCCTGGTTGCATAAGTGAACCTTCTGAAACTACCATTTGATCCTCAGGGAACAGGGGAACCTTTATGAGGTACAATCAAAATGTCGGACTCTGACAGGCATTGACCATAGAAAACTGAAAGCAATAGGTGCTTCAACATAGTATCAGTTTGAAGGTGTGCATACACAGGCAATCAGGTTATTGCATTTTTTTTTCCCTTCTAACACATTTGCTTGTTTATAAGCTGGATTTTATGGGATAAATGCCAGTTAATATGTGAAACAGATGTGGAAAGAGTTTTAAGTTATGTGCCACTATCTTAAAGCTCTCTCTCTCAGCCAGTGAGAAGTAGGAATCAGATTTCATATTGTATTTCTGTGCACTGTTCTTACCAAAAAGTGGACTTGAATGTATTCTTTCAGTTTTGTTTCTTTGTTGTACTACATCCTTTGTCTCTGTTCCCAGTCCTGGTGCCACTGTACACTCTAAGGAGGCTCTGTTCATTCTCTTCTTCTCTTTCTTTGTCTACATCTTCTCATCTTAGCTATCACTTTCCCCCTATCCAACTGTAACTAGGGCAAAAGCTGACTATCGTTACTGTAATACTCACCAGATATATTTTCAGCAATAATCAAAAATCCATTTAGCTTAAAATAGAAAACATGAAAAGGGAATTATTTTCATTCACCTGGTTGAGGTTGTATCATATCTTTCATAAAACCTTTAAAGGACCAGTCAAAATTTTCACCGCTCACTACTGACAATTAATATTTCTTATAACTTTAAAATCCGTTGATGCCACAGCTTACTGTGTTTTTTTTTTAATTCAAAAGTGAATGTAACTCGAAGCCGAACATTTTTTTTTTCTTACTTATTTCTGTCAATGCTTTTTTTCTGTGCCCCTTAAGGATACATGGTGGTACCAGCAGGGGGCGGTGGCACTTTTTTAGGCGGCTACATCGTGAAGAGGCTGAACTTGCGTTGTCGAGGCATCATACGCTTCTGCATGCTGTGCGCTCTGGTCAGTCTGCTCGCCATCTTCATCTTCCTCGTCCACTGCCCCAATGTGCCCATGGCTGGGGTCACGGCCCCTTATCAGCTGGGGCTGATGGGGAAGGACCAGCTGGACCACTACAAACATCTGTATGACAAACCCAAGAAACCGCGACTCAGAAACAGGTAAGCATTATTCTCTTAACACCTGGTAGGTAAAAAGCAACAGGACTGAAACTTTGATTTGTTCCAGTTGTCCATATTGGGCTGGAATCGGTTCTATATGTCCTTCAGCTTGGCTCTAGCTGAAAGTTTAGCATCCTTACACTTGTCCTCTGTTACCACTTTTTTATGTTATTACAAGATGGTTTTCATAAGCTACCATCCCTATTATTCTGAATAACCCTCCATCCTGAATTCATTTCATGTTTTGACATTAATAAATCCCTTAAATGATAATGACATATAGTATGCTTTGATGCAATGAAGTTCTTTTATAGGGTTAGGGTCACCTTCTTTTCTGAAATTTTGAGAAGTCCTCAAGAAGAAAATATTAAATCTGTCACAATCCTAATTTGCAGACCAATTAATCAAAAACTGTGAACTTTGCATAAGAGAACTAATAACATGTTAAAGCTACATAAATATGTTCATCAGTTGATCTAACTGCAGCCCTCCAGATACCTTATATAAAAGTTTGATCTGACTTCATTGTGTTTCAGTTTAAGAGGAATAATGCATTAAGCTTCGAGAACAGAGCCCACCATGTATGAAAGAACAAGCTGATAAGAAGCAACCAAGGACTTATAGCTTCATTCATTTCAAAGGAAAGCAAGGAAGGTCATAGGCAGTAAAGCAGCAAAAACATCTGTGTTGTGGTGCAACAACACAGATATATATATATATATATATATAAAAAAGGACCCACCGCGGGTGGTTCTTATCCTCTGAGCTCGGGTCCTCTACCAGAGGCCTGGTAGCTTGAGGGTTCTGCGCAGTATCTTGGCTGTGCCAAGGATTGCACATTTCTGGACTGAGATGTCTGATGTTGTTCCTGGGATCTGTTGTAGCCATTGGTCCAGTTTGGGGGTGACTGCCCCGAGGGCCCCGATGACCACAGGCACCACTGTGGTCTTCACCTTCCAGGCCCTCTCCAGTTCCTCCCTGAGGCCCTGGTATTTCTCTAGTTTCTCGTGCTCCTTTTTCCTGATGTTGTAGTCGCTTGGTATTGCTACATCTATCACAACGGCTTTCCTCTGTTGTTTATCCACTACGACAATGTCTGGTTGGTTCGCCATTACCATTTTGTCTGTCTGGATCTGGAAGTCCCACAGGATCTTAGCTCTGGCGTTCTCCGCCACCTTTGGGGGTGTTTCCCACTTTGATCTCGGGGTTTCCAGTCCATATTCTGCACAGATGTTTCTGTACACTATGCCTGTAACTTGGTTATGTCGTTCCATGTACGCTTTCCCTGCCAGTATCTTGCACCCTGCTGTTATGTGCTGGACTGTCTCAGGGGCCTCCTTGCACAACCTACACCTTGGGTCTTGTCTGGTGTGGTATGAGTCCAGCTTTTTCCAGCCATTGGTAGGATTTACTGATATCAGCCACTTGGGTTATTTGCTGGTGGTACATCCCATGTAGGGGCTTGTCCTGCCATGATGGTATCTCTGGCACCTCAACCTCCGTTCCCTGTTGTCTGAGATATTCACTGAGCACATTGTCTGTTGGGGCTTTGTCCCTGATGTATTTATGGATCTTAGTTGTTTCGTCCTGGACTGTGGTTCTCACACTCACTAGTCCTCTGCCTCCTTCCTTGCGGCTCGTGTACAGTCTCAGGGTGCTGGATTTGGGATGGAATCCTCCATGCATTGTTAGTAGTTTTCTAGCCTTAATATCAGTGGCTTTTATCTCCTCCTTTGGCCAGCTAATTATTCCAGCAGGGTATCTGATTACTGGCAGGGCATAGCTGTTTATTGCGCGGATTTTGTTCTTGCCATTGAGCTGGCTTCTCAGGACTTGCCTTATTCGTTGGAGGTATTTATCGAGGTTGCCATTTGCTTGTGGTATACCTAGGTACTTGTAACTGTCCTCTATGTCTGCTATTGTTCCTTCTGGGAGTGAGACCCCTTCTGTGCGGATGACCTTCCCCCTCTTTGTGATCAGCCGACCACACTTCTCTAGTCCGAATGACATCCCAATGTCCGTGCTGTAGATCCTGGTGGTGTGGATCAGTGAGTCGATGTCTCGCTCACTCTTGGCATACAGCTTGATGTCATCCATGTAGAGAAGGTGGCTGATGTTGGTTTTTGAGTCGGTATCCGTAGCCAGTCTTGTTGATAATTTGGCTGAGGGGGTTCAGCCAAATTAACCCCCCCCCTATGCAGAACAGTATAGGGACAGAGCATCTCCTTGGTATATGCCACATTTGATGGACACTTGTGCAAGTGGTTTGTGCACAGCTTCATCGAGTTTGCAATGAAGGCTCTCAGAGTCCTGTTGATGTTATACAATTCAATACATTCAATGATCCAAGTATGCGGCATTGAGTCATAGGCTTTCTTGTAATCAATCCAAGCCATGCACAGGTTGGTGTGTCGGGTTTTGCAGTCTCGGGCAACTGTGCGGTCTACGAGGAGTTGGTGTTTGGCTCCTCTGCTATTTACACCGATACCTTTCTGTGCCGTGCTCATGTATTTATCCATGTGTTTGCTTATCTTGGCCGCTATGATGCCTGACATGAGAGGCAGGTTATTGGTCGGTAGTTGGGTGGGACTGGACCCTTTGATGGATCCTTCTGGATTAGGATTGTCCGCCCTTCAGTTAACCATTCAGGGTGAGTCCCACTTTGTAGCAGCTGGTTCATTTGGTCTCCCAGTCGCTCATACTCGGACTCTTTCTTGGACATCTGTCACAGTGATGGTTACCAAGGCTTGCTCAGGGAGGAGGTTATTATGGTCCTCTCGTAGAGAGATCGCATTGCTGTTGTGGGACGCCTCCCTTTCCCATATGCCTTTCCAGTATTGTTCAGTCTCCAGCCTTGGTGGGTCTACTCTGTTGTTATTACCCTGCCATTGAAGTTGGTAGGGATTGTTCTCAATGCTGCATTCACATTCTCAATGATCTCTGATCATTACACTCAGCCGTTGTAATTGGCGCCGAGGAGGTCTGGTTGTCATGATTTTCTCTCTCAGGTCAGCAGCCGTCTCGTTCAGCTCTGATTCGCTCAATGGGGCCGTGTATCCCCTGACTGGGTGGGGACTTGTAGTTAAGTCCCCACAGTTCTGACATCCAGGTTCCTCCTTTTTGCCGTAGCATTTGTGTTGTATCTCGTCAATCTCAAGTTGTGATAGCAGTTGCCGTTTGCGGATGTTGGAACACTGAGCTACTAGTTGTTTAGCGCTTAGTGTTGACTGGGGATGTCGAAGTAACCATTCCTTCACCAGTCTTTGCATGTAACCTCTCTGATTAGGG
Source organism: Xiphophorus hellerii (assembly GCF_003331165.1). Taxonomy (NCBI): domain Eukaryota; kingdom Metazoa; phylum Chordata; class Actinopteri; order Cyprinodontiformes; family Poeciliidae; genus Xiphophorus; species Xiphophorus hellerii. The sequence continues at coordinate 4,981,152 of NC_045672.1, read as the reverse complement.
TTACTTGAGTAGTAGCATTCCAACAGATCCACATTTTCATCTCTCGCCCATTTCCGTCTTGTTCCAGTAGCCCATTTGTCATCAAGGTGCTCTGGTTCCCCAACACCTGACGCAGACCTTGTTTGGCCGGGCGACGTCTGAGCCGGCATGTTATGCATTTTTGTGTCTCTCATGGTATGAGGTAGGCAGTAGCTTGAAGGGTCTTGCCTAAGGACCCAGACTGGATATATATATATATATATATATATATATATATATATATATATATATTGGCACAGCTCATGGAATAGACTAATTAATTTGATTTACACTACTACTTTTTTGCTATAGTTGTTTGTATTGTTTTCAATCTTTAATAAAATACCAGAATTTGCACATGCCTTATGTTTTGTCTGTCTTTTTTACTTGAGTAGCCTTTTAACCAAATACGTTTTTGCCCTTACTTGAGTAATTTCATTGACAAGTTGCTTTTTTACTTGCGTTTTACTTGTGTTTAAGCAAAAAGATGGTGAAGTAGTGCTACTCTTACTTGAGCAGAAGTACTTTAAGTGTGTACATGAAATCTCAGTACTGATACATTACGTTAGTCTAATGTCAGAGTGTGTTCAGAAAATCCAGTACACATCATTTTAAAATGCTATGCCACATTCATCCTCCTCCTATCCACTAGCTGATGGCTAAAAATAGATCACATAACAAAATGGTACTAGCCAAATTTAAACAGACTAAATTCTTTCTTTGGCCCCCTGCTCCCACCTGTTTCTCACCGTCTGTCTCTTCCTGTCTTTCTTCCTTTGACTCTCTCTGCAGGTCTGCTCTGGACATGAACCTCACAGTGAGTTGTAATGCAGCTTGTAACTGTGCCAGAGAAGTGTACAACCCAGTGTGTGGGGCGGACGGGGTGATGTATTACTCCCCGTGCCACGCCGGCTGCACCGCCATCAACCACACAGAACCGTCCACAGGCAGACAGGTACAGCACGCACTGCTTGTTTTATTTCTGTAAGACTGGAAGAACATGACCCCGGCGATAACTGAGGCAGTTCAGAATTACCTGCAGACACCTGAATGTCCATTGTGTTTAGACATTCAGGTGTGACAGAGTTGATAAGAAGACTAGAAAGTTTTCACTTGCCAAATGTGTGCAAGAGAGCTTTTCAGCACTTATATTTGGGGAAAGGTCAATGTTCATCTTTTAAATTATATGCTTTGCTCTGACTTTCTAACTTCAGAGAAATTGTACTCCACAGTGACATATTTCTGACAAAATTACCCATAACCCATTTTTGAACAAGGAACACGAAGAATAAGGATTCTGCTTATTTATTAAAGACATGTAGCAATCCTTGCAAGAGGAAGAGAGCTCTTTGAAACAGAACACGAAACTCTGTCACAGAATCTACATTTGGGGAAATTCAAATGTAAATGTTTTAGTTAAATGTTAGATCAACACATTTAACTTCACATTGTCATAGAACTTCTCAGTTTTCATATTTAGTTAGCAAAATGTTCCTCCACAATTACATGTTTCTAACAAAATTGCCCAAATTTGCATTAGTACACACAGAAGAAACCATCTTGCGCTTTTTTTTTTTTTTTTTACAAAAGACATGTAGCGAAACCTTGTTGAAAAATAAATATGTTCTCAAAATCCAAAGGAAAAAAGAAAAAAAAAAGAGGTCAGCGATAAACACTATAACCAAGCATACTTGTATCTGTGTTTCAGGTGTACTCTGGGTGTGCCTGTGTGATGGGGAACGTATCGTGGGGTGAGGAGGGCTTCGCTCTGACAGGGAAGTGCAGCAGCTCCTGCCACCACATGCCAGTCTTCCTCTCCTTGCTCTTCATCATCATTTGCTTCACCTTTCTCTGTAGCATCCCAGCTCTCACTGCCACTCTCAGGTATGTGTCATGGCAACAGAAGGATGTCTTTGTTAAGCAGATGCTAAATTCGGTAGAAATGGTTTACTTGATATATAGCGCGTCCAATAAATGCAAAGGTAGATCTCCTGAATGAAAATGAGAAAAAAAAGCAAATATAATCTGACACAATTTTGACCACTAGGTGGCAGCAAAGAGCTTCCGGTGTAAATCCTGGTTTGTGTAGTAAATGCATCAACCGACATTAGAGGGCTCTGTGTGGTTAAGCTGAACTGCTGAAATCAATTCTCATTGTTGCAGATTGAAATATGTTGAAAATCCTGTCATTTTGTCACCTGCCCTTGCTTGTCAAAACTCCCCTGGGCAACTTGTAATAGTCCACTCTCTAAACACATGGTGAAACATTTTCAGGAGCTTGATTCCTGTGAAACCCCTCCCGCTGCAGTGCACCGTGAAGGGTCTGTGCAAAAGCGTAACATCCGAAAATTATGTGACCGTCGTGTGAGCAGCAGTTCGGCCATGCTGAGCCCTTAAGGAAGCGAGTTAACTTAACTAAACTTAAGGCAATAGTCTACAAGTGTTTAAGGCTAGAAGTCACAACCTTGGATTTGAGTTTCCAAAAAGCAGACTTTTACTCAGGCAGCCATGGACTAAACTTTGAGTTGAAGTCTGTCTTTATATCTGTCCAACCCTGTTCTGTACAGGTGTGTACCAGATAGTCAGAGATCCTTTGCTCTCGGCATCCAGTGGATAGTGGTGCGCACACTTGGTAAGTCCAATTCTTTCTCTGAGTATGCCTTAAGTCTCAAAATTGTCTTACAAACAAAATTTTAATTCTTCCTTCCCCCTGTACCCCTGCTTTCCATACAGGCAGTATTCCAGGACCGATTGCATTTGGTTCAGTGATTGATATTTCCTGCTTATTGTGGCAAGACCAGTGTGGCAATCAAGGCTCCTGCTACATCTATCACAACTCAGCCATGAGTCAGTACACACTTGTCGCTGGAATCATCTTCAAGGTAATATTCATAGTCAGACACCATTTCACTTTGAAGATGTTAAAAATGAAAGAAAGTGGCACAGAACAAAGAATACTTCCTCACTGTGGTTCTGGAGGGATGCCTCCCGTTGTATAGTCCATTTAAATTTCCAGCACAATCTCTCTGTGCTGATTATCAGCCATCATAGTTCAGGTGAACGTCTACATGAGAGGACAGCAGCTGCAGACTCTCTGTGTCAAATTGTGTTCCCACTTGAGGAGATGAGGACAGTTCAGTTTTGACATGAGTGAACGTCTTTTCTCAAAAATAATCTTGCTTGTATTGATTACAGTGAAATATAGATTATTTCGGCAAATTTATAATTAAAAAAAGAATAATAATTTCAAGGATGATAACGATAGACATTACAGTGGACCCGTGCCTTTCCATGCGTCAGTATTCACAGATTCACCTATTTGATTTTTCAGTGGAAAGTAACTCAAAATTATTTGGTGGAAAATCCGCCCATCAGCACATTTCTTTACATAAACATTTGGAAGAAAATGCAGCTTGGGAATCTGAAATTCTGAGACATAAACCTACTCAATAAACCGTTGGCTAGCATTCGCAAACCAGCCAATCTTGAAGCACCATTTATTTTCCTTGCCACTCATTGGATGTAAACCCAAGAGCAAAGATAAGGAAGACTGAGGATGTTAGCTTCTGCTGTAGCGCAAGATGGTTTCTTCTGTGTGTATTAATGCAAATTAAGGAATGTTTGGTGTGTCAACTATTAAAACAGGCAGTTATAAGTATTTTTATAAGGTATGTCAAGTATTTGCTGATTTATAGGCGGTTGTGGTTTGTAACGCCTGCTGACAAAGAAGGTCCACTTCAATTTGTCATGATTTGGGAGAAAAAGAAAGTGGTGCTCTTAGATAGCACCCAGCAGATACACCTCCTAAATGCTACAGGTGCATTTTTTGTCATGTGTGTGATGTTGTTTGGCTGAAAGGCAGTAATTAACACTTGTATTCGGTTTCAGCTTTTGGGTACCATCTTTTTCCTCGTAGCCAGCGTTCTCTACCAGCCACCTCCAGAGTCTCCTCAGACCAGCTGCGAGAGCACAGACCAGGGAACGGAGCACGCAAGCGACCTGCCAGTCAAAGATCTGCCAGAAGATGGCGTCATTATCAACCTGCATGCCAGGTTATGACATCTTAGACCCTCCATTCCAAATACAGAGTCTCTGTTTGTGTATTTAAAAAAAAATACCCAGGATGCCTTCATGCACAAATGCACATACACCCAGACAGGGTGTGTAGCACTTCTAACATGCTGCTCTTTTAGAATGAAATCGTGCTTTGACTGCATGTGTTTCTGACATGTATGTTTGATTGACTCAACGAAAGCCTCACAAAGTTATTTCTCCTAACTTTTCATCTCTAAAAATAACTCAGATCTGATCAGTTAAGTGACTTCAAGTCGGTGGTGTGTGTATCATCTTGACTGTGTCCAGCTTAACACCATCTTTCAAAGATCGATTAGATTCCTCACAGAAACATTTTGCAGTTTTGAAAGAGTAAGAGTAGAAAAAAAAGGAATCTCCTATTTGTCCGTTGTTTTACAGTGACTGACTGGAAGATACGATCGGTTTTCTAAGAACAGATAAAGCCATGTTTTAAGATGCTGTAAGAAACCTCAAGGCCAGTGAAAATGTAGCCAAATATTCTCCTTCTCACAGGAAGTAAAGCAGAGTACTGAACGGCCCTTACATCAGAGAAAGTATGGAGGCTCTATCATGCTTTCAACACTTTAATGCAAAATTCATATTCTTACCATTTTCCTAGTTAGCTTACACAAAATGTCCCTTTTTGAAGGCTGTGAGGCAGTTTTTCCTAAAACAAACAAACAAAAAACACGTTAGCCTGTAGTGTGTGATCTTCGAAATGTCTCTAGAAACTGTTCACATTTGGATATTGACAACTGATTCCAGTCTTCCTGGCAGATTCTGCCACACTCTGATTGAGTTGGTTTGTAACATGAGATTCTGTTGATGATCTGTTATGTTTAACTCTGAACTTTTAATGGACTCTCACTACTCAGGGGCATTCTTGGACATGCCTTGTCTCCAGCTTTGTCTTGAGTGTACACTCTGTTGAGGGCTCGACACAAAGGAGATGACATCACTCCCTCTCCGTTCATCTCCTATGGAGCTTAGGGCACCATTGACTAGCCTTTCTCCTGGCAAGTTAATGGCAAGATTTGCTCATGGGACATTTTGAGCTCATACATGCATGTAAACCTGCACACATGGGTTTTTGACATGACACAAGAAAGATAATAATGTTCAACTTTTCATGCGGTCGTCGCTACTGTGTCCTGTGTGTTGGGTTTCGCCACAAGTGGTGAAAACTTTTGTCTTTCGCTGTTGTTTGTAACCCCTCGTGTGTCGAGCCATTACAGTGTCTCTTGTCCCTTTTTATATTCGTAGTCTGAAGTAGTTTAGCTTCAAGAATCTTAAATGATTATGACAATTCTGCCCTCTGCTATGAAGTCTGTGTCCCAAAGGAACCCAGAGCAAACGTCTACCGTTACCTTGCTTCATTCTTGGGATGATAATTGCAAGGGACATTTGTTGGATAGGATTCATCAGAAGAAATTGATGTGTTGTTGGTGCAAAGCAAGGAGAGAACAGAATCAGGGAGAACCAGAACATTTCAAGGATGTGAAACTTCAACTAGATTGTGGATGGTCTCTCTTAGCGAGACCATCCACAATCTCTAAAATGTATTAAAAACACAGTTTGCTCCCCGTTATGCATGGTAGAGTGTGCGTGTTTTCTAAAGGTATTGAGCATGCATAAAACATTTGAATCAAAGGAGCTTGTGGGTGGTGGAGTGTAAAGACAGCTGTGGGAGCGCTGCCATGGTGGTCTCATTCAGACTCCAACCTCATCACAATGGTAGTGTCACCACATTGTCTTGTAGCACTTAGCTTAATGCTAACAGCACAGTTCTACAAAGTCTCTGCTATTGTGAAGTGATACGGCTTTAACAGTGGCATGAATGACTTCACTTAAGGACATTTTTCAAATTTGCCTTGATCAAGCCACACTCTAATGGGTCATGTTGTTCTTGGAGAGCACAGCCGGGTCTTCCTCCAGTGTGAAGGTTTCTGGAAATCTCCAAACAGGCTGCCATGTGCCTTTTTTTTCTTTGTGGCTTCAGTCAAACGTTTGTACCAGTCAGTCTCTGACAAGAAATTCGGCTGGTGTACTTGTGAGCGTTTTTCTTTTTCAGTCTTTGCACTTACGCCTTTGGAAATATTGCTTGTGTTATTATGGAGAGAAGAGAATTTGGTAGTTTGGTATGTGACGGCTTGCTTTTTAGTCCTGATAGGGTTTCAGAAACCTTCCCTCCAAGTCAGGCTTCAAGTTTCTTTGCTTTAGTTAATCTGCGAAATCTGCTCAAGAGGTCTTTCTTTCAATAGCAAATATATGATGATGTGCACATCGATTATCATCACAGGTGAATAGCACAAACTAACAAACGCATTTTCACCTTGAGAAGCACATGAATACTTTTGAAAGCAACTGTACAAGAGATTTTAGATTCAAAGGTAGCGATATTTTGGCTTCTGCTGATGTGGAATTATGACGCCTGTCACACATCAATGACATAAAAGTGAACATGACTGTTCAGCCTGCAGATGCTTTGAAAACAATCGGGTTCGTATCCGATTTAGTTCCACATAGGAAAGAGGCACAAGTAGATTTTTTTCAAAAAGTTGGACGAAAGTCGAAACTGGGCAAAACAAGCGGATTCGATGACATTTGCCTGTCGTGTGAACGTAACCTATGTTGTTCTATTTATCAGCTGACAGTGGTCTTTAGTGCAATCTTATTTTAAAAAGATTGTACAACTGTGTGCTGAGAAATACCAACAGCAAAAAGGTGGATTTGAGCAAGAAATTCAACCAAATGCAAATCAAACTTCACTAGAAAGTCATGACTTAGTCTCAAACATCAAATTGATATTTTGTAACAATAGCTTATCACGATGAGGTAATAAACGTTACAATATATGTGATTTAGCAATGAACAGCATGCCTCAAAACATATGTGAATGGCTTTGCGAAGGCTGGATGGAAATATCCCTACGTTTTATTCTTCAAGCTACAAACATTTGGAATCACCCGCAGCCTGACTACCTTTGCATAATTCTTTGAATTTAAGCTCTCTGTATGTGTTTATGTTAGATATGGGATGTTAATCCCACGCCTCTGGATGAAAGGTGGGAACTTTCTGTGATTGATTTAATTTGACAATGTCCCACTAGATGGCACTCTTTACCCTATAATGTTTCTTTGATGGATCTGAATACAATGATGGATGAATGTCTGGGCTGAAGAGAATAAACCCAAAATCTAACAGGCATATTAACATGCTGGTCGATGTTATATAAAATAAAATGAAAACATGCATATATTTTTTAAAAACTGTTATCTACAACTGATTTACTCTCAGTAAACTGTATTTATTTAGACGTAGGAGCTAAAAGGTTATGGGGAAAAAATTACAGATTTTTTCAACTATCCTTAGCTTGTTGGTTCTGTAGCAATATAAAGATTTTTATGGGCAACAAATGAAAAAAAATAAAATATTTTTTGAACCCAAATTAGTAAAAAAAAATTCCGATTCCTATGACTTTCTATATAATTGTGTTTAGCCAAACATAAGACAATATCTGATAATAAAACATCTTCACAAAAACTCTAAACCCCAGCTTGGACATTCAGCACGGTAAAGTTGCAAGCGATTCTTTAAAAGTTATCCGCAGCAAACTGCTGACCTCATGTGAAACATTTGCACTTCAGTACCTGACCCCAAATGGAATGACGGGATTTTGCTTCAGTGTTTGGCTGTTCAGTTATTTAGTCTGACACAGCCTTGCTCATTTCAAAACTCAAAAGGATTGCTCTTCAGCAGTAGGTTAAGTGAAACCAAAGTCAATCAAATATAATACCCAAACGTAGGCAGATAGACACATGGAAATCCAGTTTGAGTAATCCCAAGATATCCATCTTTTAGTTCATGAGGGAAATTGTTTTGTTTGACTGAATGATGTGTTAGACCTGAAAGAGATGAGGCACATTGGTAACACACAGTAAATTCTACAGTGCATTTTACGTTTGGACCTAATTATTTCAGTACTGTAACTCTGCAATCGTGCCAAAGCAGCTTTGCAAATTAACTGTTGTTCTTTATTTTGTATCGACATATTTATGCAAATAATTTATGTATGATATCTTGCACTTAAATTTTTAAATCAGCGGTGTAATGTTAAAAGTACTGATACTCTATGCTGTCATTCTCCTGTTTGTGACGTAAGATCCCACCCGCCGTGCTGATCTGTATTCTTACTGTGTTCCATCCTCATGTTATGAGTGACCTTGACAACCTTCAGCTGATGGCGAACAATTATTTCCCCCTATATCTGTAAATCATTTTTACCTGTGCTTTTCTCTGTCTCCTAGCTCAGAATATTAAATGTATAAAACCCTTTTGTTAAACTGCATATTCATTTGTTTTTGTGGAGTATGTTTTTTTTTAATGGAAGCTGTGAACTTTTTTTTTTTTTTTTTATTGAATGACTCAAAAATGTGAAATGTTTTTATAATTACACAATTTGAACAGCACAACTTTGCGTCTGACATGTTTTTTTCTGTCAGTTTGTTTATTTGTTCATATTATTTATTGTGCTGCAATCACTGACCTTCTGAAGACTGGTGTGACCTTTTGGTGGCTAACGCAATACCGCTCTAAAGCAACTGCCCTTTTTAGTAGCGCAAACAAGGAATATATTTTAAAACGCATTAATACACGCAATGGAAAAACGTCTCACTACTACCGCAACACGTATCATTGAGGGTCTTGTTTGTCTTCGCTCTTGAGCCAATCAGGGCCGGAAAAATGAATCGCACTCCTGGCCTCGCTTTGCAAACACCAGCTAATAGTGCGTGAAGCAGAGTTGTGCTTATTTCAGCTTCCTAAGCTGCATTTTCTTTCGATATTTTTCTCATGCTCTGCAGAGAAGTCTGGTAGAGTTGCCGCTAAGAATTGGGAGGTACGTTCCACAGAATATCTGTAAATACTCCAAATATTACTACTAATAATAATACAAAATATGCAGGAGATCAATACTAAATATGCGAGAGTTGTTAGGGTCAATGTAAGTCAGGAAAAAAAAGTATTTTCAAGACTTTTACTTTACTAAAAAAAAGTCATGAAATGGTTTGAAGACAACAAGATGGATGTTCGGGATTGGTCCAGTCAAAGCCCAGAACACAGTCTCATAGGGAATTTGTGGCTGGGCTACACAATCCTCATCTAACCTGACAGAGTCTGAATATTTTAGCAGAAGGAATGACATAAGATGCAGTCCGGATGCACAGCCTGATTGAGAACGATCAACACAGACTTCCTGTTGTGACAGCAGCCAAATGCTGACTGGCAGTGATGTTAATATTTACTCAAGCACTTATTTTATGATTCACTGGTTTATTTCATTGTCATTATTTAGTAGAAATCAGTTTTCAATTTGACAATAGTTTTTTTTTGTACTTATTTCTTTTTTTTTATCCAAATGTTATTTATCTGGATAGATTTGGGAAAGCAATGAAGAGACTAGAACATCCAGAGATAAAGGTAAATACTCTTTATGTTCCATTGATGAATTTTGGTCCAGCTGGATAATAATAAACATCTGCTTTTATTTGCTGAAAAATACTGACAGAAGGACAAAATAAGTAAGAAAAAGCTCTAAAGAGTCCCTGTGACATCAGTTATGTACTTGGATCATTTGCTTGGAATCTTTTATTTCACCTACAGGAAACAGTCACAGTCCTGCTGTTATTTTGACCACCAGGTGGCAGTAAGTCACAGCTTATTTAGAAAGTGTTCAACGTTATTAAATACAGACTCGCGTCAGTCCTTATATTTCTGTGTCATAACATACAAATAATGTTTTTAATGTAAATACTCCTTTGCTAACATTGATCTGAAGTGACTCACACAGAAACACTTTCAACAAATCAACTCATTTAGCCTCGCGACCGGACTCTGAGCAACGTTTTCCTTCCTAAGAATGAAAAAGACGGAAGAACGATGTGTTGAAGGTTTTCTCTAAGACATCAGGGAACAAATTGGCCATCAGCTGCGTCTCTTGTTTCAACCGCTTCTCTCTGCTGCGCGCCTGCGATGTGGAAACTCGCTGCTCACCGATGACGCGCCGCTCATGACAACATCGAGCTGCAGCAGAAAACGTCGCCTTAAGATTGATTTATGCCTCCATGTATGACGGGTCCAGAGATTCTCAATCCTGACCAAGACGCATGTTTTTTTTTGTTTGTTTTTTTTTTAGTTTTCGGTTCCACGGCTCCGTCAGTTCGTGTATTGACAGAATCTGTCCACGTTCACGCACGCCGTGTCCTGTGCCTCATCTGAACGTCCGCTGTTTGTCAGAGCAGGAGATGGATTCGGTTTCTTTTGTTTTTGTTTTCCTTGTTTCAAATACACACGTGCAGGTTTCCTCCACTGGCTCGATAGAAATAAAAGAAGTTTTGTACAAGTGAACAGGGAAGACCATCCTAAGAGTAAAAAAACAAAAAAAACCCAGGATATTTCCCATGTTTTTCTTTTTCATTTGGTTCTAATTTACATTGACCCTTATTATCTCATGTTTCAACACATACATTTGAAACCAAAAGTTTATATAACCTGAATACAAAGGCACATAAAACTTTATTTTTTCTCAATAGCTGCATTTCCTTTGACCTTTGAATTAGACATTTTAAAAAAATGTTGCTGCTCATTGGAAGCAACAAGACAAAAATACATATACTTTTTAATAATCAGACCAAACTTAGAATTAATGAAATTATTTCTATTTGCTAAATGCCACAATAATAAGAGAACGAAGAATGTGCCAATAGCCAATAGCATTGAAAAAGGAGACTGGTTCTGTGTGCCGGAGATAAACGGGTTTTGATCCGAAATCTGCAAATAAAAATCAAGAACAAGTGTGAAGATGCTGATTGAAACTGATGAGACAGAGTCGTTATCCACAGTGAAATATGCCTGTACTTACATAGGAAGGCTACTCTGCAAGAGGAAGCCATTCCTCCACAAGAAGCATAAAGAAGCCAGATTGCAGTTTGGAAATGCAGGTTTTTCATCTGTGTGACGAAACTAAAGTGGAACTGTTTGGTCATGAGGATCATTGTTACATTTGGAGAAAAACAACAGGGAAGCTTGTTACCCTGAAAACACCGTCCCAACTGTGAATCCTGCACTCAATGCGACCGTCTCACCTCCTACCATCGAGTTGCATTGCTAATCTTGTTGTGCTATTTCAGTGCAAAGGCAATAAAGGTTTTCTATTTATAAAGACGTCTTGGGCAGATCTGAAATGGTGTCTGCAAACGATCCCAACTGTGAATTATGGTTTCTGTCAAAAGCTGTCAAGAAGTATTTGCCTATTGTTTTTTAGCTCAAAGAGTAGTTTTCAAATGATTATTCATTTACTCAAGGGTAAACAGCTACCCTAATCAAACAGGCCTTATATGAAATAATAATTATCCGCTCAGTTTAGAGTTAATTAAAAAGTTATATAGCTACCGGTGGTAGACTGACCTGTTCTGCAGCAGCCGTGAAGACTCTAGAAAATTCATTTACAGAGTCTTGTGCTTTTCGAACTTGTTTGGAATCCTGATGGTACTAATGTATCATGTCTGGTTGGAGTCAGAAAGTAAACAAGTCCCTCTTTGTCACTGCAGTGTTGATAAAGCCCTCTAGGAAGCTTTAGTTTCCAGGCATCAGGCGGCAACGCTAACGTGATAAAGGCTTTTCCAATTAGCTGAAGTTCATGAAGAGTATCTGCTGGAGCATTTCACTTTCCAATAAAAACGTGGTTCTGGGAAAGTCTAGTAAGTGCTTCACCTTAATCAACAGCCAAACAAGTTATCTAAATGAATCCCTGACATACACTGTATTGGATCAAGTTTTAGCTAATTAAAAACACCAAATCATTTTAAACCAATACTAAAAACCTAATTTATTTCATTCCGGTTGTACTGACTAGCAACACAACCTGGGATCTTGCAATCACACCAAAATTTTATAATATTAAAATTGGATGGCGTGATTTGGTTTATACTTAATTTTAAAATTGGTTTACTCGTGTGCAGGCGTGTGTGTTGTGTGTACATTTTGACACAGACAAAATGTACACGCACACACACCCACACACACACACCCCAACTTACTCAGGAGTAAGTTGTAAAGACTTACTCTTGAGAAACAACCAACATTGTGTGGACATTTGAAGTTGTGAGGCCATTTTCCATGTCCACACAACGTAAAAACATAATTTATATAACTATGCAAGTCAGTTTTAGAGGAATGGTATAAATTAAGTTTTGCATAAAATTATAGACTAGTAATGGTCAGGGAAAAATCTCTGTGTTAGGCAATTATGCAATGACTAAAATGAATGGAGGCCAACACAAAGTCCTCAGTTTGTATACAAGTACAAAGATTTCTGTCTGTGTGTCTTTTTTTAAATTCCTTTTACTTCACATTTCATTCTAATGAGCCAAAGGTACTTTTCTACCGGGGTGAACAATCAAGGTCTGTCCTATTCTATTCTATTCTATTCTATTCTATTCTATTCTATTCTATTCTATTCTATTCTATTCTATTCTATTCTATTCTATTCTATTCTATTCGCTGCAATCTGCTTCTTCTCAGCATTTGGTTCCAAAATCAAATAACGTTTTACATACCAACACAAACACACATATCAAGGTCAGCCAGTGTGAGTCTGTTGGCTCTGTCTTTTGTGTCATGTTGGACTTGTCCTTGCTCTAAATGTGGTTTCTTGCTGAAAAATAAACAAGTGCAGACATGACAAAGAGAGACAGGGGGAAAAAAGTAAATAAAACTCCCTTGGTGAGAATATGTGCCTGAATCCTGGACGTATCGTGTTCAGAATGTTGAAAATGAAACGCTCGCTCTTAAAATGTGTTTTTAATGCACAGCTTCAGACCCTAAAAGATCTTGGGATTAAAAAAAATAACTCAAGGATTACATGATTTATTCATTTCTAAATGGATTAGATTGCACATTCCTTACATGTAAATACAGTTATTTACAGTGGTACGTATTCTTCTGCGTACATTGTATTATTTTCAGTAAATAAGTAAAAAAGGGTGTATTATTTAAGGTGTTGACTCTCTCCTTGCAGCATCAGGTCTTCTGTTGCCCTCAGCATGACGGTTTAATGGGCTCGATATGAACTTTCTCACTTTTCTCTTATGGAATTTGTGCGATCAGGTGACCATTAGTTGTCCTCCTCCAGCCAATCGACCGGCGAAATGTGTTCATGTGAAATTTTGAGTTCCAGGGTTCATGTATATTTCTTTTCTAAAGATCTCCCCAGCAACTATACTTAGTACATATAACTGGAGAGAAGTCTGAGTTGCACGTTCAGTAAAGTGTTGAAAACCAGCAGTACAGCATCAATATTTCTGTTTTACTTCTTCTGTGAGAAAATATCTCAAACAGCACCGTTATTAGAGAAATGGAGACTTTCTACACTGGATGTCACTTACATGAATATGTATCAAAAGTGCCAGAGGTTTTGCAAGATGCTTTTGTAAGACCTCATTTCAGTGTGGACAAACTGGCGTAGACTCTAATTTGTAGTTAACGAAGCACTTTACAGAATTTTGCAGTGTTTACCAAATCTCTGGGCAAATGAACTGCTGATAAAATGGAGAATTATTATACAATTTAATACAGAATGTCAGAAATTTAGAAAAGAATTATGCATTTTACTAGGTATATGTATAATCACAATCAACACGTCTATTACAGTCAATGCCCATATTTTCTCTAATTACATAGAATTAGAGTTCAGTAAGGTAAACAAAGTCAAAGAAGAGAAAAAAGGAATATTGTTTAGAAAAAGGATTTGACTAAATTATGAATAACAGGTGAGTATGAATGTATGAATAGTTCCTCTGCTGCTAATGAAATTATTGGTTGGTATCGTTATTTGCTGCTTTATCTGCTTTTTAGTGCTGACAAGTGGATCCAAACTGAATCCCAAAAAAAAACTTATTTCCAATCATATTTTTATTTTTAGGTCATTAACAGCAAAAGCCTTGACTTTTTTTTTTTCTGTTAATATTGAGGCTGTGTAAGGAACTTTACCAAGACGAACAGTTGGCATACAATATCAACATACAGGAGATATCTTTACATGTGTTCTTTTGACAGAGTTTTCTGCAATCCAACAAGACATCAAGCATGAACATTTTGTAAAATGCAGACCTTCCAATTGCAGCTACTGACTTGATTTATTTTATTTTTTGCATCTACCTAGTTTTATCTTGATCATCTTTGATTTTCTCTAGTTTAGAAACTTTAATACTTAGACACTTCAAACATGTACTATAATTTTCTACTAGAATTCTTCTAGAACTTTTGAAACATATTTTGTGATCCGCGAAACCTTTGTTTGATTTGTGAACACACAAATATGGCCCTTTTATTGATATTATTTTGTTAAGTGCTTCAGGTTGACGTTTGGTGGGAATTTGTCACTGAACAATTAAACTTAACTGAATTGAAATTTTCTCCAGCATTCTAAATAATAATAATAATAAAAAAGACTTTTCCTGGAATTACCTGAATAGACAATTTCCACAATTAAAATTTTTGGTTTTTGTTTTACTTTTTCTTTAATGCTGACGTTTTTCACTGGTCAGCCCCTCTTGTTTTGGTAGCAGTAAATGAGTATATTTTCAGCTCCAGTGTCTACATGATCACACACAATTTCACTGTGTCTCTTTAAGTCTAACTTTTGGCAGCCCTGAAATGTTACGTCAGCCTGAGCCTTCTGTAAGCCGTTAGATACCGGCTTGCCCTCTACACAGCCTCAGCACATTTCAGCTGTTTTATTGTCCCCGTTGAGATGAACCGTCACAGTTTTGATTCAGTAAGTCTTTATTTCACATAGCAGGTGTCAGGATTGGTCAGCGCTGACAAGCAGGGCTAACTGGAGGACTGTCATTAGGAAAATGTTCATTTAGGGTGGTCCTAATGCCATTACAAACGAGTTTTTCTCTGAGATCAGGTGATCAGGTACAGTTTGATCATGTCGCTTCCAAAGCCAAATACTGAATCGCAGAATAAGAACTGTGTTAACCATGTTTGACTTACATTTCGGTAAACCAAATTTCCACTATGGCTTAAATAATATGATTTGTATAGATATATACTATCAGAAGTAGAAGTAAATAGTTTAACATGTTTTATACGTGGGGCAGCCGTGTTGGACTTCTAGATTTTGTCTTGCTGAGGAATGTCTGTCTTGGAAAGTCTGACATGGATTTTCTCTCAGTGTAACCATGTCTGTCGGGTGAAAGTAGTAGCCATCGTGCGTGGCTCCTGTTGTTTGCAAAAAACGTACCGCCTGAGCTCAGTCAGTGACTGACAGTAAAACTCAAAGTCGTACTCTCTGAATATGATGAACAGGAAGACAGTTAGTCCCATAGGCAAATATCAGATGCCAATTGAAACTGAGGGCTTTATCTATTTGAGAATCTCGCACCAGTTTTCAAAGCTGAGCACCTGCAACTCGGCTGTATCAGTAGTATAGCTCACACAGGCCGTCCTCAGAAGGTTGTGCAGAGTACATGCTGTAACCCGGTGCACTTGGCGGGTCCTTGCGAATCCTGGTGACATTCGAAGCTGTTAGAAATGAGTCACCTGTCCTAAAGGATCTACCAAAGCACCTGTCCGGCCACTAGCATGGAGTAATCTTCCTATTGATCTCAATGCTGCAAACTCAATGTGTTTTAGTGCAAAAAACTCATTTAGTGCACTAAAACACAAATTTTAAGTTTTAGTGCAAAAATGATTTTTCCTCGATGATCAAGGCCCATGGTCGCCATATTTAAATTTTCAGTGGCTAAATGTTTTATTTTTCTTTGTTTTTTCAAAAAAGAATTTGTCAGGAACATTAGTGACAAGTTAGGTTTCTGAGTCTGCATTTGAAAGATTTTTTTTTCCCTAAGCTATCTGCTCCACTATTTAAAGAACTGACCCAGTTGAATTCCAGCTTCACACTGAAGGAACACAAAGCTGGACTCATAGTTGATGAGGAAAAAGCAGGAGTTTCATAGAAACTAAGTCTTATGCAAATCCTTTAAATCCAACTGCGGCAGCACTTTGTCGGGTTTCTGTTTTTCAAAACTGCCATTATTGACTTTACATAAAACTGCTAGATTTGACAGATGTGATTGTTCTTGAGTTAAAAATGATCAAAATAGTTACCACTACAAATGCTATGCTAAATTGATTTTCCACAGCCCATCGTTTACATTTGTACCCTTTCCTAATCTGAACACCTGAATATGCTTCATGGAGAACAAATGAACAACTGTTTCATCTTTGTGTCATCATTTCTTCCAGGTCCTTATTCTTACCTCCAGTCCCTTTACGGGGTCTGCTTTTCAACAATTCTTTGTGCCCATTTCCAGTACCAGAACTTGTTCCAAGAACTACTGGTTTTCATGGGTCATTATTACCCCACACACTCTGTTCAAACTACTTTCATCAGATTAGAAACAAATTACCAGGGTGGAAATGAACCCCAGAAAAAGGTCCTGTGTGGGAAGGTAGCACTTTTTACCTACAATTGAACAATTGGATGGAAACATGGCTGTAGTCAAAATCCACTTAGACTTCACAGACTGCCATTTTTGTCCAGGTTAACTTATTCTGCAACATATTAGATATGCAAGTTTTTCACTTTCATCAGATAACCATGGTTATGAACTACAGTAAGTGAACTAGAAACTGTAATTGTTTCACATCAGGATAAATTAGAATTTCAATTTATCATGGCATAATAGTATTATTCAGAAGGCTGACGATCTAACATGGTATGCAACTGTTAAGATGAAATGAAAAGGAAAAGTTACAGCTGCAAAAGACATTTAATGAGAAACATTTGCAGAGATGGATTAGTAAGCAAAGGAGTTTATTCAACAACATGGCATGAATGTAAAACAATGACTGCAGTCACTCCAAATCAATGCATGATGTTTGAATTCTTAGAACAAAGGACTTCAATGAGAAAAAAAAAACAAGCTGCTGATGCTGATTCAGTTAGAGTGAAATCCAAACACTGATACAGGCACATTGTCTTTACATGGGAAATTCAGTCCTATCTCTGGTTAAAGCATCCAGATCCTCCAAAATGAAAATGAGTGAAACATTCCTCCATTAAGACAGTTCAGGCATGGAAACCCTAAGAACTCAAACCTCTTTGCAAATGGTCAATAAACGAGACCTCCACTCATCAGCCATGTTGCCAGATTCATCTGTTCAGATGCTTTTTGTTTAAAAAAAAAAAAATTATTAGCCAATCATGCCTCAGCAACCAAATGACACTGTCTATTGATGGAACTTGACTTAATGCTCAACTAAAAACCCACCTGTTTAGGATTGTATTTGAAACGTAATCAATTACAAATTTAACCTGACTTAATGCTGTGTTTTGATTATTGATTCTATGTTGCATTGTGTTTCTGTGTTTGATATGATGTAAAGCACTTTGAAATGCCTTGCTGCTGAAATGTGCTATACAAATAAAATTTGATTGATTGATTGATTTACAAATGGCACCCCATAGAATATGTCATAATAACCCCTATTCTCTCTTTCTTGCAATTTGGTTGGTAGATAATTTTTATTTTTCTTTCATTCCACTGACATTTACTGATAATAAATCTCAAACTGAAGGTTTTAATAAATAAAAATCAGTTTGTTATTATTTGATGGTAAAATCCCAGAGAACCGTTCAAACAATAACTTTGCCGTTACCACAAAGAAACATCCGCCAGAAGGCTATTGATGCCAGATGATGCTGGAGAGATAAACAGCCAGAAAAACAACAAACAGCTGTTTGTCAGCTTGGTGGTTCAGAGGCTGAGTTCCTTTGGCAGCAAGTATGAAGACAACCTTGCAGTGAACCAAATAAAAGAGAGGTAGTCATGAATTCAGTCTGTGTAAAGTGAAATGTGGGAGAGGGGGGAAGGGCTCAGATTAGAAGTAAAGAAGCACCTCTGACATGTTCAGAGGGAGAAGACGGTTGACCCCCAAGTTTGAGCAACCAAGCAATGAATTTGCCCATACTTAAAAGCATGGGCAAATTTATCGGTGCACTGATAAATCTGCCAGCTGAAAAATCGGCCCCAATTTCCTTAATTCTGGGCGATCAGTGATTGACAATATTTAAATGTAAAAGCTGATCTTTTCTTCCTCGGCAAAGGTCTAAAGCCACTGTCCACGTTTGCTCTGCTATGAGAGAAGTTTGATTGTTAGCCCTGCTCTCCAGGTCATCTCTGTATATTGCAGTTCATAATAGTCACTCAACTGTTACCAACTCTGCGACGATCTCGGTATATTTAGCAACATTTCAGACAAAAGAAATTGGTATTTGGCCAAAACCGGAATCGGCAAGTCAGGCTTTTTGAAGATCAGTAATCGGCGATCGGCCTAAAAACTGCAACTGGTGCGACCTTACGCCTAAAGCACGCCGGGGTCAAAGGCTGGGAAAAGGAGTGTGAACTACTGTGTTTAATGACACAAAAACTAAAATATTCTAAATAAAATATTGTTAGTTTACTTAAAGTAAAAAAAAAAAAAAAGAAACTCCAGGTGTATTTGACGTTTCTATTTTGAATTGTATATTTTATGAAAATAAATAAATCTCCAAAAACACAGTGTGGTTCGATTCTGCACTTTTTTAATACATATTCATTTTACTTTATACAAATGATTCTATTTTTTGTGGATTTCTCTGTATTTATATAAAAGTATATTCAAGGAGACACCACCAGAGATAAGCTTGATGGATGGATGGATGGATGGATGGATGGATGGATGGATGGATGGATGGATGGATGGATGGATGGATGGATTGATGGGTGGGTGGGTGGATGGATGGATGGATGGGTGGGTGGATGGACGGACGGACGGACGGACGGACGGACGAACGGACGGACGGACGGACAGACGGACGGATGGAAGCATGTTCTTTTAAAAATGTTCATTTTCCAAAATGGTTCATTTGAATGGCTCTCTGAAGTGAATTGCTCCTGACGATTCAGTTCCCTTCAAAGAGTTTTACGTCACAGATTATTGTTAAAAATACTGTTCCAATACAGTAAGTATTGAAAAGATTGGCTGTCATTTTTAGATTGGTGGGAGGACAGGGGCTTTTGTCTGCAGCTGCTGAATGTGGTGAACAAAGTATCTTGCAATTTAACTTAATCAAGCAATCAGTAAAGTTACTTTCTAAAGGGATAACCAGCAGTCAAAATTTCAGACTAGTACCTTGACATTTCAAATTTCAAAGTAACAGTGACGTTAAAGTAATTAATCAGGTTGCCTGCCTCTGCAATCATTGGGTGTTAGTGTGTCAGGTGAAGGGGGAAAATAAATAAGTGAAACATTAAGCTCAAGTCTTAGATATCTGACATCTTTGAAAACATTGAAGCATCAAAACAGAGGACATTTGTTTATGGACAAATACATTTTCATAGCAGCGTACAATAAGATCCAGGTTTGTAGGTTCATAGATTTCAGTGGAGTTATCTGCTTTATGCATTTTACAGATACAATAAACAGTACTTTATTGATCTCTCGTCATAGGAGAGTAAAACAGAAGCACAAGACAGAGTAGCACACATAGAGTCAGACAGAAAACGAGAACATGATTCTGCTTTCTTCTTCAAACACCTGAATGTCCACAGTCCATTCAGGCTTATGTCATTTCTCACAGCTGCTTTGAGAACATTTATTCTTTGTACTGTTAATTTGTTTACGCTTCAAGTTGGTGGGGTCTCATATTTAAAATCACTCCATTATTTCATCGTTTATGAGGCAGTTTTTAAACATGACAGCAGGAGAGTTAAGAAAGCAGCATGAGCTCACTGGCAACTGCTGTTATCTTTTTAATCATCAGCTAACATAATTAAGTTAATTAGCCTCCTTGGGAATAAAATGTTGATAGTTTTTTTCATTGCTGTTTGTAATGCAGAATCATCTTCTGGAATAGATAAGTAAAGGAAAAGCCTCAACACATTTTGCTACTTCACTCTCTCTTCCCATTGGTTACTTCTCTCTGACCATTTGTCTTTAAAATAAATTGAGATTTATCAACTTCACAGCCCTCGCTTGGCTTTACTGAAGCTGACCTTTCATACTTAGAAATGTAGCATTTCCTTCTTTTCTCCATCTGTCTTTATTGAACTCTTTTTTTTTTTTTAATCTTTTGGTTTGTGAGTAAATTCGTACGAAAGAACTGACACGTGTTCATGTAACCACCTTTTCTTTTTAATACGTGCATTTGGCATTAGTTATATTAAAATGGTGCCGTTCCTGTGGAACCCGTTCCACAAAATCCTGCTACGTGATGATCAATTCACGCAGCATTAAGCGGGGTTTGTCTTTCCAAGCTGTGAGACGCATCCATGGATCACCCAGCACGGCGCCGCAGCCGCACAAACCTCAGCTGCCTTTTTGAAAACGGATCACACACACACCCCCCCCCCACACACAGCTGTCTGCACGAACCGCCGAGTGATTAACCGATGTGCGTGTCATTCGTTGTCGCCTGCGATGCGTTCCCTCATCAGCAGCTACACCGCCATAATCACAGAGCTCTTTCCGAGCAGCAGCTTCCAGTGGCGGCTGCACCGCGTCGGCGTCCAGCTCTGACATTCCGGAGAGCCTAATGGAACCAGCCCATTGTGAATCCATCTGCGCCATTTATTAATTAATTAATTTATTTTTAATGGTGGCAAATCAAAAATGATTGCAATGAAAAGGGTTTCAATCCCAAGCTAACGCGGAGTGAAAAGATAATTACATTTGAACTACTTATTTGTCTATTTTCTCACGGCTCATTAAACACGACGGTTTTACATCTCACTGTTTTGTCTGGCCTGCACATTTCAGGGATTTTGAGAGCAACTCCATTCTATGATGCAATACGATGATAAATATTTAAAAAAAATAACACGTCATGACAGATGTGTTTGGAGCAATTTCAAAATGCAGAGAAGCAACTGGAATTGTCACGTGCGTGAGACATTATTTGATGAAAAATACAAAAGTTACTTAACAGGCGCGATGGGAGACAAAGCGCTACAGGAGGAACCAGTGGTGAGTTCAGGGAGGAACATGTACCAAATTACAGGGAGCTGACTACAGCTGGGGAAGGAGAGGAAGAGGGATGGATGGAATATCGATAGAGTTTTGTGGAAAGTGATATTCCACCAATGAAAAAAACTCAATTTTTTCCATTAAATAAGAAACACAGTTAAAATTCCTCGTGAATAAGTTTGTTCGCACACAATAGCTAAATCATAAAAAAAAAACATGCCAAGCCATCATCCTCCAACCACTTACTGTTTGTCTTCTTCGTCTTTTCTGCCAGTAGTGACGTCCACTTGTTGATCACGTGACTCCCGTGACGCAAAAACAGTGTTTCCATTGCAGTTTTGCGAAATGCATCTGATAACAAACTGAATGAGAAGATGGAACCAGAAGCAAACCCACACAGTAACACATTAAAATAATAAATCTAACAAAAATAAATCAAGAAATAACTAAACTAACTGAAGGAATAAGCTAACATGGGAGGACCAAATGAGTGCTAATTGCAAAAGAACAGATCTAAAACTCAAATGAGAAATAATAGGGGGGGAAAACTACAATTAGGGAAAATAATGAGACTAAGACGTAAACACAAGGAAATAACAGAATCAAAAGTCCAAGAGGTCATTGCTGGTGAGTCTATTCTTTGACACGCTTTAGCCCTAAAAGTCTTCAGGTTAATGCAGCAGAGGCAGTTTAGTTCTTTATACTTTTTATATTATATTAAGACATCTATTGTTTACATTCAAGATAAGCTGTTTGTTCCCAAAGTGGTTCACCAGCTCTCTGTACTCAGCTTCTAGTCCATCTCTGAATCGTACGACTGCAGAATCCTCTGAGTATTTCTGCAGGTGACAGGAGTAGAACTAGTAGTCTAGAAGTGACTGCGTATGCAGAAAACCCGACCCAGAATTCCCTCCGTCCACAAATGAGAGGCACAAAGCTGCTAACGCTGCTAGTAAATGGCTTCATTGTCAGATCTTTCAGAATGGAGCACATACAAAAATTAAAACCAAATGATACAGATAGGAATAAATTTAACCTTAACTGAAACCAAAGCTATATTAGATGACAACAGTGACAGGCCTTCAGGAGGGACAGTTATACTCTCTAAATTATTCATGTCAACCTGTAGCATCCAGGCTTGATTGAAAGGTGTGCTGTGCAATGTGATGTTGCAGTGACACTTTCCTATGAGTGCTGATAAGACACTTCTTTACCAAAGGCACTAATAAGGGTGGAAGATATCAATTTGTTTTGATACAGAACATTCATTCATCAATGTAATTGTCCTCCCAAGGTATTGAGGGAAGTGTTTCCTGTGTCCTGCGAGTGGCAGGGAGGATCCTGGGAAATTCTGTCTTCTCTATTTCAAATGTCACAACATAACCAGCTCTCATTTCATTCTTCTGTATTTTTAGGGGGTTAAGTGGCCCTAAAATACTTTTTGTCTGTGGAATTAGTTAGTTTATGGTGGAAACAAAGCACAAGTCACATGAACAATAATTTTGACCCATTAAAACTTCAGAGAAAAGTCAGATTTCTTGACATTTCAGACTTTGTGTGCTCCCCTTTCATCCCTTCCCCACTGACTTTAACAGTAGTAATGTTTCCTTTGACTGTAAAATTGTATTGTTATGAATTGTGAAAAGAAATTTGCTTAACGCCAATTTAGAAAAAACTCGTGGTTTACACATGGATGAGGTGGATTTTATGGCTGTATCAGCATAATGTATTTTGCAAAACTGCAATGGGATCTTTTTTTTTTTCTGCGATATTACTACTGGTGAGAACCATAGAGAAGGCGAGAGGAAGATAACTGTCTTTAAATGACTTACCCCATTTTATTTCTTATTTAATGGAAACACTGCAATTGCAAAATAGTTTTTTTCGGCATTCGGGGAATATTATCAAAGATTTATAGTGGAAACTCAGCTAACAACTATAGAAAGACTGAGAATTCACTTAGGCAGTGCAAGATGCACCTGAATGAATATCTTTAGGAGCGATGAGGGATCTGTTTAAAACAGATGGCAACAAAATCAAGATGATATGCAAACAACAGAGACTCAAGATTATTAGATGGTTAGAAGAGAGTGTCTTTTTTTTGTAAACAAAAAAAAATAGCCTGTTAGGATGTTTTCTTCAGGGCACAAAATTTACCCAAAGCCATTAATAGTAAGGTATTGGAAATCTTTTTCCTCAGTGCTTTATTAGTGGATACAGTGGGACGCTAACCACTAAAACTGTTGACGTATTTCTGCGGCAGTAAAATGATCTGCAGGGCACGTTTGTTTTTTTCTGCAGTTTTGCCTGAGAAGCAGAAGCCACAGCAAGTTTTATGCAGTTTTTATGTGCATGAAAATTAATTTCAAAGTGTCTCAATGTTTCAGTCACATTAGAATTGTGTTAAAATCAGAAAACTTGTTGCAGTTGCGCTTTGGAGACGCAGGTTGACGTCACACCTTGTATTCCGGTAGACTCGGTTCGATTGGCTGCCAAAACTGCAACATTTGTTACACATAAAACAAACCAAACCCTTTGAAAAACCTTTGAAACAATCCGAAAACCTCTGAAAAAGACACGAGTGCAACTTCCTTCTTTGCTAAATGTAAACGAAAATAGAGTTCGTTCAGCGGTACCAAGACTGAGGTTCGCAGGCGGACCTGATTTTGCTTTTTTGGTTTGTATCAGAGTTGGATTGCTCATTCACCCCTCCCCAAGCAAACCAGATTTTTTTTAGACAAACAAACCAGATTTTGATTAAAGCAGAATAAACAGAGCTGATCTTGCTTCTATTGGTTTTGTATTTTTGAAGTTTTATGATAGCTATCTTTCTATTATATTTATATTATAATGTTGAACTATTTCTTCCTTAGACAACTCAAGCTAACATTTCCCAAACCCCTCCCTCCCCCCTCCCCCCAACAAATTACGAAAGAAACAAAGGATAAACAAGCAAGAACAATACATGAAGTGCAACTCAGAGCAGATGTCTGCATTTTGCGGAAAATCCACCCTTGATTTTCCTCTTCTGCCAACCATGTAATTCATTAGATCTGGATTGGAATCATCCCGTCCAACTACCATTTATTTCAACATAAAACTCTCATTTCAAACCAGACCATCTGGGTGCTTAAACTCTATCTTGTGTTACAAAAGACTTCCTGATAAGTAAATTTAAACAAGCCTGATGTAACAGTGGCCCCAATAAACACTGTGGAAGGTATATTTGGGTGTATTGTAGCAGTGGCTCTCAGTAGGTCCAGGTTTACAGTCCATCAAGCAAATTATCAGGAGTGCAGAAGATAAAAATCAGTACATTCTGAATGCCTACTGGACACCACAGCTTGTGACCTTTAAAATATCCTGTCTACATCATTCAGTTCCCACTGGATCATCCATCCTTAGTCACCGCTGCAGCTCAACAAGCTTCTTCCCAAAAACAAGCTTTTATGAGGAGAAAGTCAAACGCTTTAGCTGCATACCTCAGCAGAGTCAAGTTTTATCTGCTGATTGGCTTTTGTGTCTTAACAATGGAAACTTTTCATCTGACAGATCTGACTGACGGATGAAAAAATGGCTCGATCTTGTGCAGACACAAAAAGATTTTCAAATAAAAATCCAAACGTCTGTTTTACTAAATAAATTAATATGAAAAAGTCTGAACTGATATAAATAAGGCAGTGATGGGAAGTTTGGCATAGCTCCCACTTTTTATTATCTTTTGTTGCCTCATATTTAAGCTCATGATAATAAAGCCGTTTTGTGTTTTTACGGGAAGCGTCATGCTTCCTTAATTTCATGTATTTGTTCTGTTTTAAAAGGAGCCATTTAATTTGAACTAAGCCTTTAGTTTTTTATTCAATGCGAGAACAAATGAGGGAAAAAATATAAATAAATCTACCTAACATAACCATATCAGAAGCAGATCCAAATTCAGTAACCGTGCTACATCACAACATCTGCTATTCTCAGTATAAACTGCAGTCGTTTTTCGTTTACACCTGGTATTATTTACTTTTGTGGGTTTTTGCATAAGAAATGTCAACCTCACCACTGTCTACTGACAGACTGGGTAGACAGATTCTCACATCGTTGTATGAGCCCATGTCCTCACATCTGATTGGCTACAAGGTTGACATGCTACCCATCAAAACAAAGTTCTGCCTTGAGCAAGGCGGATCCACTGAGAGTGAGAGCTGAGCAGAAAATAAAGCGAAAACAAATGCAGAGGTCAGCACTCACACCGTCTTTAATTCACCGCACTAAAGTAAGGAAGGTCTAACCATTTGGGAAACAACATAGAAAACGAACATAAACTACATATTTTTACAATTTTTCCCTCCTCATGTTTTGTTCTGTTCTTTTGCTTAATGGTTCTAAATGGAAAAATAACCCCCGCTGTTTATCTCCCATCAGTAACTTCTTATACTCTTACTACAACATTCCATTAGAGGGACATTAGTCATTTGCATTACCATTACTGTTGCTATGGACACACCATTGCATTAGCTATTCTTCATATACTGAGAGTACTGTGAGTGAAAGAACATTCGTGGGACTGAAGTGCTGTGCAGTTCCAGAAGGTCAACTTAAAGAAGACAAACTATGAAGCACAGGCCTTTTTTTTCGTTCTTTGTTTCTTTCTTTCTTGAATCTATATATTGGGCTGTCTGAAGTCCTGTTCTTTATAGGATAGTAACAATCCTCTAAAGAAACTAACAAAAAACTGAGCACTGACAGTCAGGGAGGACATTTGGGATTTCAGTGGTTCCAGTTTGCAAGGACAAGATCTGGTTTAATTATTAGCAGGTAAGATTGAAGTTTATGTGCATATAAAAAGGTATTGGTGAAACAACTGTCCTCGCTTCTTCATTCAGCAACGTACTTTGATTTAAAAAAAAAAAAAGAAAAGGGGGCCGCCAGTATGTTTGGAGACAGAGTTCAACTGCACTGCATTTTACCTGCAGTGAAGGACAGAAAGAAGACATGGAGGACATTGCTCTCATATGGATGGAATTAGTGCAGGAATAGGAAAGATTTGCACAATCCAAGCACTGGCACACACAGACACACACCCACGCACACGCACACACACCTGCGCATTCACAATTTGCTGATGCAACCTTTCAAGTGACTTTTTGGTGAATTAAAAAGAAATGACTATTATTATTATTATTATTATTATTTTTTATTTCTTGGCTACATCAGGTAAAATGACTTTAAGTAGTACCTCTGGAGGTTTAGCAAGACTTTCAAAGCACCTTTGAAGGTCACGGTGGGGGGCTTTAAGGGGAGGAGGGGCAGTGTTAACACTTGAGTGTGGTAAAATGAAACAAAATAGCATCTGAGACACTCAAGGAGCATAACATCAAAGGAACACAATATTGGTTTCTGTCAAAATAATTGAATATGAGAGGAGGAGGTCATTACCACAGTGGGTTGGGTGGAGGATGTGTGGAGATGGAGGAACAGCTCTGAACCTAAGTTAGCAAAGTCTGACAGAAGTTCATCAGTAAAATGTATTTTACAAACTCAATGTTGATGTTTTTGCAGTTTTGTGATTGCATATTTCATACATGTTTCAAGCATATTCTGTCTATATATGGGCACAAATTTGAGTCATATGGATTTTGGAGCTTGTAAATCAGACCTCATTGTTGCAAATAAAGCTTTGTAATCTTGTAAAATAAAATGGCTGACATTTTTATGTTTGTGTCTTCATAAATGAGGGTACATGTGTGTCGGAAGATTTGTATGTATAAAAACTTCATCAAACAAGTTACAACATATTTTTAGTTTGTTTCCTGATACAAAGCAAGAAGCTCTTACATAACTGTGCTTTCAAGCAATGTTAAAAGGCAGAATAAGTATTTAACAAATCTACCATTCTTACAGAGTAAGAGTGATTGGCTGTTATCCTTAGTGGGGTTGCCAGCATATCTCCAACGATCAACAGGCGAGATACAGCCTGGGACAGGGCAAAACGGAGGCAGACAGGACAAACAGTCATGCGCACACAGAGCAGAGGGAAAACTGTAATTTTAGCGCACTGCCAGAAAGAAAGCGAAAAATGTGTATTTTACATTGCCAAGATAAGCTCAGGAGTTTCCAGGTTTCTGGGTTTCCAAGCTCAAAGAGCATCCCTCCCCTGCAACGCCCCACTCAGCTCCTTCAGACTAGCCAGCAGCAATTAGCAATCACCTGGTGCAACTGTGCATCTGCTGAGCTCATTAAAGGAGCTACTTCTCAGTGCAACGCTGGTGAAAACGTTGTTAAAGGGTTAATAGAGAAGAGTTGTTGTGATGACTTTCTGAAGGCGGAGTGTCAGAAAGAGCAGAGAAAGAGACAGAGGCCCAATTTCAAGGCATGAAATTACAAAGTCAAATTTCTTTTAAGTACTATTTTATATATTTGGCATTTTTATGACAGCTGAAGGTCACGTAGGTACTTGGTTGATGTCATACTGCCCCTTTGCTTCCATGTGATTGGTTGTTCCACTTTGTACATAGTAAAAAGAAGAGAAGGTGTACCTAATGAAGAGGCTGGTGAGTCCATATGAGTAAATTAAACTGGGAGATAGTAAAAGCTAAGAGAGACCAAAATGAAACACACTGACCTTGGCATCTACCAACAGGTTTATTAAACCTCACAAACTTTGCTTTGGTTATTTTAGCTTTGCAGAGTTTTCTCTGAATTTGCTTAATTCTGCAATACTACATTCGTTTTCTAACTTCTTTACAGCCTAATTTTGGCTTTTTTAATGTTTTCTTTTTTTTTTTTTACTTCTACCCATTAACCACTTGCTGCTAATCTGGAGTTCCAAGTACTTTTACTCCTCGGTAGAGCGAAGGCAGCTGTGTCTGAGAGGTTTATTCTGGTCTTCTGGTCATACTTCATCAGAGCCGAGACCAGTGGGGAGGCCAAGGGTGAGGGAGACTTAGGCTCCTGATTTTTGCAAAAGTAATCGAGTACGTCTAAAAAAAATCATTGAAATGAGAAAAAAAAAATATATATATGAGAGCGACAAGGATGGGGGCTTGGAACACGCAGAAATGTAAAAATAATAAGCTTCTCTTTGAGAGCCCATAGTTTATTGAGTGCAGTGAAGTGTGTCGTCTCAGCTTTAAGTCATTACTGGAAAATGGTAATGAGTAAAAGTAGACAGGTCCACGACAACATGCGGATGAGCAAAACAATAATGTTGAATATTAAATAATAATAATAATAATAATAATAATAATAATAAATTATTATAATGTACATTATTATTATTATACATAGTAATGTATAATAATAACATTATTATTATTATTATTATTATTCATCTAATGTTTCAGGTGCCTTACATTTTTATATTCTGCCTTTCATCAAGTTGCATGAAAAAATGTTGTAGGTGTGCAGAGTTTTGAAAATTAATTAGTTTTCAAGCTCTGGATCTAAACCTTCCTTCAGATGTTTGCAGAATAAACGTCACAGATTAACATTCCCCACGTTTAACAGAGATTAAACATTGTCGCAAAGGTTTCAGTCATTTCACAGTGCCAGTATTTGTTTCCTCATATAATTATAATTTCATTCTTTCCTTCATATTGACTTATAATTGTTGATATGCGTGCACACATCGGGTGAACACCTTTCATGGTTGTGCAGATCATTAACTGTCTTAATTGATTTTTGCTGAGATTTAAAGAGGTGGCTGGTGGAGAGGACCTTTTATGATGCGACACCAGGAAGTGGAGGAATCCCGGAGGCTGCTAGAAGCAAGAAACTTTTCTCTGGAGTAGCTAAACATACTAATAATTTGAAACATTTTAGTGTAATAAGGTTTTAGCTTCAACATTTATGTAGTAGTTATAATTTGTTGGCTTGAATTAGTTCCCTAGGTTTATTCTTTTTTTGCATTAGTCTTCACTCACATTAGTGCAGGGAGAAAATACAAACTCTATGCAGAAAGACCCCAGTTGGGATTCAAACTCAGGATGTTCTTGCTGAAAGGCAACAGTCGCTGCATTTCCATTTCCATTAACCATCAGGGTGGGCAGACTGAAATTATACAATCAAATTTGCTTAATGGAAAAAAGCCAACTTTAACAAAAATCTCACATTTTTCGATAAAGGTTTTTAGGATGAGGTTTTTTATTGGCCTTATGAAAATAGATGTATTTCGCAAAACTGCAATGGAAACAGTTTTTTCACATCACACAAGTCACATGATCAACAGGTGGATGTTACCACTGGCAAAAACCACAAAGAAGACAACAGGAAGTGGTAGGAGGATGGCGGCTTGTGTTTGTTTTTTTTCAGTGTGCAGCTGGCTCCACTAACGCTCACACAGTTCATTGAAAGTTGTGTCATTCGAAGCCATAGCTCTTATGTAAAACCGCAACAACAATTTCTCTAAAACGCAGCTTATGTATGTAACACTGCCATGATTTTTAGTGACTCATGGTGTGAACAAGTTTATTTGTGTGTGATTTCAATTAAATTTCTTATTTAGACCACAACTGTGGTCTTTCCCTTGTGGGAAATAGTGTTTTTTCATCATTAGTGGAAAATAGACTTGCGCACATTAGAGATGGAAATGCAAGTGCTACCAACTGCACTGCTCTGAAACCTATCAATGCCATTGATTATGAAAATTATTACTCTGCTTCCCCTGTCACTTTTATGCTCAGGAATAACACTGGAGGTATCATAAAATATTTTTCCCAAAAAGTCTTTAGCTTTCATGTTAAGCTGGACTTTTGCAGCACGACAACATAATTTTGTTGTCTAAGTATCTTTCTGAAAACAGAGACATCATGCGCAGGCTTCAGTAAACAACAGGAAGGAGCTCTTCACATGCTCTCAGCAGAGAAGTCTTAATCTAAGAGTGAAAACTTCAAAGAATACAAAGACTCCAAAGTAAGATATGAGATTTTTCTTCTGCTGCAGATGTCCAGCCAGCCAAGCAATCTTTTAACGTCGACGGGAAAGATGGATCTCACTGGTGTGTGGGGGATCCTTTACTTCTTGGCATGAGACACGCAAGTTATCAGCTGCAGCAATACTGAAATCATTCGCAATAAATGCATTTCATAAACTCTGCCACAAACAAGCGACAGAAAGCAGAGATGTTGGTTTGACATCACAGGTGAAAGAGAGAGAAAGCCAATGATTCCTATGTAGTAGTTGAGGTGTTAAATGGCACAAATGAACCTGGGTGGGCAAAATAAAAAGCATTTTGTTCATATAAAACATTGGGATTATGTGCTTGTTTAGAAAACTGGGTCTTTTTCTGCTATTCTGTGCTGCTGAATTTCTCCAATTCAGCAGAAATGATGGAGGCGAAACAGAGGACCTAACAGGACAGACAAACTGGAAGTCCTGCCTGCTGCATTTCAGCTGTGCAGAGTTGTGCTACAACTGCAACACTATTTTGAGTGTCAATGCCAATTTTTGATGTGACATTCCTACACATCAAAAATGTGTAGGAATATCAAGTAGATAGCATGTTGTAGTGATGGCAACTGCATCAGAGTTTGATTACGCATTCACATCTCCTCAAATGAACTGGACTTTCTAGACAAATGAACCAGAGTTCAATTAAAGCAGACTAAACAAGCCTGGTGTGGATTCACACTAAGTCTTGGTTCAGTTCAAGTGAACTTTGTTGTGGTTTGAATGCAGATTAGGATGCCAAGTGGAACAGAGACCGCTCCAAAAATCAGGAAGCAGGTCAAAGGGCCCTGCGTGTTCAGTCCACAGCCTTGGACATTTGCCCCTCAAAACTGTTGCTTCTGCTCTGACTGATAAACCAGATTTATCAGTCAACAAAATTGACCCTGATTTTTTGTTCAAGGTCAATTTGTCCCTGAACAGTATATGTGTCTCAAGTTCAAACAGATTCTGATTCTGAGAATTGATTTCGACAGTTCGGTTTGACCATGCAGAGCTGTTCAAGTGCATGGCATTCTGGGAAAATACAACCAAAACATACACGTTTGTCTACCAGTAGATAGGGTCTTTGTCAAACAGGGTCCTCTTGAAAAGCAAAATGTAGCAATATCCTCCTTAGTCTCAGTAGAGTGTTTGAAAAGTTTAAAGGTTCAGTCATTTTGTTGGCACAATAAAAACAGACTTTTAGATTCTTCATGTGTGGGTGCTTCATATTTTCCTGTGGCATCTGTCGAAGACAGCTGTAGATTTGATTTCCCTGCTGCTGAACAGCGACAGCAGAACAGAAGCAGCTGCATCAGACGGACTGCTTGATGTGTTCTGCATAGCAAATTATCGAGTTAGGTTTCTGGATTGATGGAATAAAAGGGAAGGCGCACCGCTTGGAAACGTTTCCGCACACATCCACGAGATTGTCGAACCTGGAGGCTCGCAGACAAAGACGGGTGTGGAAACATCTTCAGGAAAAACGGAGCCAAAGTTAGTTATCTTCATTGTAGGTCTGTTGTAGTACACATGACTCCTAAGAAGTCTCCACTGTGCACATTCTTTGTAACAAACCATTTAATGAATTACCAGTTTAATAAACTCTTTTATGTGTGTGTTCGGTTGGGTTAAACGCTTTCCCCAGAACATGACACTCTGCAAAGTATATCTAGCGTACATTGGGGTCTCGTGTTGTAGAGCATTGTCCTTCCTGTTTGAGGTGGAAAAAGGTAACAACTGGCTTCAAACATTTTCCAGAGCTATGAATGTTTTTTCTTTGAATTTCTTTATAAAGAATTTGTAACAGCCTCCCCACCATATTTTTTTAAGAGCATTACAGAATAGAACATGATGTTTCTAATAATTATCTAATATATGTTTATCTTAATTTCGTATTATTTTGGTAAAGCAGATTGCATGCTTTGCCACCACCGACATGGCCGATGCCACGTGTCAGATCGCTACAAATGATATTAGTGGGCCATGTTTGACAGTGACTACCAAAGAAGCATTTCAATATTTCACACAGAAACACATAGGGCTATTGCTTATTTATTCAATCAATTTCAGCTTTATGCATCACGATGGCTTAAGTCGTTTTAGCTTCTCCTATAACAATTTAGGGGGATGCAAAGCAACATAAAAAAGACATTTCTAAACCTAAATTTGCTAGATTTGTACATTTCCAACCAGTTTTTCAAAGTAAATACATCATGACTAATTAGTCAGTAAGCCAGGTCTTTCAGTAAGTTCGAGCCAGAGTAGTTTCTATCCATAGATGTTTTGTTCCGGATGTAAGTTGTGGGCAGCATAATTGTTTTTGCACAAAAAGGTATGCAATTATATGTGTATGCTTAAAAACCTAAGTCCTTTCCGATGTCTAGCACATGCTGTGTAATTGACGTCCCCAGAGCTCATACACAACAGGCAGCTTTGGTCCCCACATCTTTTTTAAATGCCACACTTTGTTGTTTCTAAAGAGAGATGCATACAAAAATCGCCTGTAGCAGTAGTTGAGTGCTTCCTTTTGTTTTTATCCCCAATCAATGCAAAAACGCTAAATATTACTAAGTCTCCAGCAAAACAGACAAATGTTGCTTGATTCATCACCAGTTATTTTATATATATATATATACACACACAAAGTCTTAAGAGGTGTCTTGAAAAATCACAAAATATAACAATAAAGTTTCTAAGTGCCTCTTTCCTCCAGCTGCTCTTAGCCCTCCCACTCATCCCCGAACTCGGCTGTGCCTCTCCACTTCTTGGTTCCACCCAGTTTGTTGGAGTTTTTCAAAACTTTGATTCACGCTTTAACAGGGGGATTAGTTGCACTTTTGTCTTATGCTGCACAATACAGAAACTGTC
Organism: Xiphophorus hellerii; assembly: GCF_003331165.1. Classification (NCBI taxonomy): domain Eukaryota; kingdom Metazoa; phylum Chordata; class Actinopteri; order Cyprinodontiformes; family Poeciliidae; genus Xiphophorus; species Xiphophorus hellerii. The sequence goes on along the minus strand of NC_045672.1, from coordinate 4,948,194 downwards.
TGCTGTGATGAAGATTCCCTCAGTTGAGCAGGTTAGACGCTCAGAGATGCTCCAACAGCAGCACAGCCTGACCTACTTTCCGATGATCATTTTCGGCCGACTTCATATTCAACTCATACGCATTTGATCACAAAGAGCATCTGTAGACTGCAGTTCCAACAAAAAACTTTCTCTTGTCCTGATGCCGTAGCAGACTGTCCACGTTACACCCTTCATCCCAGTAAACACATTTAAATGGGAGAAAGACTTTGCACTTCAATAAATGTGACTTATTGTGTGTGTATTACCACCTACACCATCACACACTGCAAGGCCAGGAACAGTACACCAGCAGCCTGGGAAAAAATAAGATGTACATAAAATTTCAATTTGAAATAAACTAATAACTTTTCTCTTTGCATCTGTGTTACTGCTACAACAGTGTTTCCTCATAGACAGTTGGGGAAAAAAAATGTTAAAACAGAATTTCTCAGCTCACTTAAGTGAAAAAATAAAAGCTTTCTTCTCAACTCATACCAAGGCAGTTATTCTTTAAAATCCACATTGTTTTTAACCTTGCACTGAAATTGTGCATTAACACATTGCGCAGAGCAACCTTTTGTAAGCCTTCAAATTTCATTTTCGACCCAACATGCTTTATTTTTCTTTTCCGCTGCCATAATTTTCATTTAGGGAGAATGAAAGGACCTTGAACAACTGTGAAGATGTGTTGAGAGACAAAAATGTCGACTACTCTTTAACCACAAACTATCCCGGAAACAGTGTCTTTCCATATCATGTGTATTTGCGTTTCCCAGTGACAAACAAAAGCCCTCAGGTAAACAGATGTCTTAACTATGCATCAGTTTGAAAAATATCAACGCTTGCGAATCTCTCGGAAGACGTTTCCTGCAGCACCCAAACAGGTGCCTCACAGAGGACGAGAACCATTTGTGTGTGGATGCAATAAACGTGATTAAGTGTGTGCTGGCAGGCCAGAGTCCTGCCCAGTAAAAGAAATGGAGTTATCCACGGCATGGGAAGAGCTGCAGACACACCGCTGGCTGCTAAAGAGCTTGGAAGAAAACAACCTGCTTTCTGTTGGGTTTGTTGGCAATAAAGAGGCAGAGCTGCTTTGCAACACTGGTTTGAACGGTGCCGGCTATTGCCAAGTAACCGTTAGAGCAACAATTCCTCTCTTCCTGTCCAGCGATAATATCTCTGCACGCTGTGAGTGGATCATTAGCAAAGGAGACCCAGCCACAAATGAAGTCCTGAGCACATTGTGATGCATTGAGGTGAGCTCTACGGTTGTCGTCTGACATTACTTCTCTGCATTCTGACAGAGGAAGAGAGGAATACCCTGCAAAACCCCTTCTTAATTAAAATGCGTCTGCATTATTAAATTAAATCCTTTTAGATGAGAAGAGAAAGATCTTAAAGGGCAAATTTCTTCAAATGCTTGGGATTGTTCTCTGCTTCTTCATAATCTAATGTTGGGTTGAAAAAGAACTCAATTAATTTTTATTTCTTTTTTTTTTTAGTGCTGGGACTGGGTTCAGATTTTTAATCAAGTGAATTGCAGGGTCTGTAATTAATTAACTGAAATCACATTTTTAATCAAAAGCCATTGATGAATGAAAGAAGAGACATTTTCAGTTCCAAAACCCCTTTGCTGCTAAAGGATCGAATAAATATGAGCTCAACTAAGACATGTGTTGTTTTGAATCTGTTATCTAGATTACTCAAATAATGATGTTCATATTTTGAACGTGTTAAAATCCATGTAATTAATTAATCAAAAGTAGGGCATCAAAGACCCTGGGTGCTTCTTTATAAAGTCCCACATTTAAAAAATAAAAAATGCAAAATTGCAACATCCACTTTAAAGCACAATATTTATTTCTTTACTTACCAGCGTAGAGTAACTGATATTTTTCCTTTATTAGTATTTAGCCCCCCCAAATAAAGTCTTATCCCCCCTTTGGACACCTCTTGCTAAAAGTCTAGTTCCGCTACTGGGAGCAACTTCATAAAATGTATTGATAATCTGCCCGTTCACAGATGAAACTCTCACTAACTGTCCAAGCGTCATCAAAGCGGCGCCAATAGCGAGCGCGCCTCCCTGCTGTGCCAAATATAAAAGCAGCTGCGCTCCGACCTCCACGGATCGGTTCGGCTTTTCTCAAGCAGCTGCAGCTCGCGGATCAGCGCACAGATCGCGATCCTTGGATGCTTCAAATTCAAAAGCAGAATGGATTTAAACTTTACGCTCTCGGAGCGCAACCTGGCCGGCTTTGGCGCGCTGGCGCAGCGGCTGTTTGGGAACAAGTCGCTGTCTCCCGTCGGGAACGACACGGGCGCTCCCAGACCCGAGGAAGAAGACCTGGAGGTGAACACCGACATCTACTCCAAGGTGATAGTCACCGTCATCTACGTGGCTCTGTTCGCCGTCGGCTCTCTGGGGAACTCCATCACCCTGTACACCCTGCTGACCAAAAAGAGCCTGCAGAACCTCCAGAGCACCGTGCACTACCACCTGGCCAGCCTGGCCGTGTCGGACCTGCTCATCCTCGTCCTCTCCATGCCCATCGAGCTCTACAATTTCATCTGGTTCCACCACCCGTGGGTGTTCGGGGACGCCGTGTGCAGGGGCTACTACTTCCTGCGGGACAGCTGCTCCTACGCCACCGCGCTCAACATCGCCAGCCTGAGCGTGGAGCGCTACATGGCCATCTGCCACCCGTTCAAAGCGAAGAGCATCATGTCCCGGAGCCGCACTAAGAAGCTTATCAGCGCCATGTGGATCGCGTCCTTCGCGCTCGCCACTCCGATGCTCTTCACCATGGGCCAAATGACCCGCAACGGGGAGAAGATCTGCACCACCATCGTCTCCGCTGTCACCATGAAGACCGTGCTGCAGGTGGGTGGAGATGGTGCGTGTGCGGGGGTGTGAGTGTGTGTGTGTGTGTGCTTCCAGCTGCTGGCCTTTGCGCAGCGAGAGTTACGGAGCCCGAGATATTCACTGCAAATATTCACACATCAGAACTTATAGAATAACCAGCTGTGAAAGGACGGAGTGTGTGTTGCGAGAGATGGAGGAATGCAATGATGAAATTTGTGGTTAAACTGTGGGGTGAAGGCTTTACGCACGGCTGTGTGTCTGATTCCAGTTTGCGCTCCGATGTGTGCGGTCAGAAGACTGCACAGGAATTTACAATGTTATGTAATAGGGTTTATTTTGTTAAAATCTGACATTAACTGTACCATAAATCAACATTGTTTCAAACTTCATCAACATATAAAAAAAAAGTCATGATTTTATTTTCATCTAAAGTGAAGAAAAATGATTTAAGGTTAAATCCATCGGTGCTGAAGGAATGCTAGAGGTGTGATAAAGCTATTTTGTTCACTTCTAATTAGGGTTAGGCGATAAGGAGTTAAAATTTGATTGTATTTTTGTAATAATAAAAAAGTATTTTTTTTATTTAAAAAAACTGCTCTCTTTTGTATACAATACTCTCTATTGTTGTTTTAAAACAGGTTTCTCCAGGACACCAGTTGGATAAGAAAGTCTGAATTTAAGCATCAAGCTTCACATAGTGAGCAGAAATGGGCTTTTTGATTAATGATTGGTTTAGATTTTTACCAAGAAAGTTATGACCTGTGGGTGTTTATTATAATCTGTAAATAGAACGTCACTTAAGAAATCCTTAACTAATGTTAATAATAACAACATGTTTAGGTTTGGAGATCTGAAAACCTTTTCTTTTGTAACAGAATTGTTATTGTGTAATTAGCGTTCTTATTGCCATGGTGAATGAATGTTAATGTACATTTTGTCTTTTCTTTATCTAATGAAGCGATATTTTCAACCAGATGGCAAAAGTATAAACCAAATCAGTAATACTTTTAAAATAGATTTATGACAGATCATTATTTCTTGGTTAATGTCAGGTTGTCATATAACAAAGACATTTTGAATAATGTCAACTTTGTATTAAAAGTGTCATGATTTATCGAATGACACTTTATAACAACAGTCATAAATATTCATGAAGACTTACTCATGTTTATGACAGGTGTTATGTCATGTTTGTGACGGAGTCATGTCAGTCTTATTCACAACCCGTCAAATAAAGTGTTACCAATTATTGTGTAAAATGAATTAGGAATGCTGCAAACAACTAATAATACCCAAGTTGTTTTGGCCAAACAAACAAATTTGCTCACACATTAGTACACTAAGATCAAAGATATAAGGAGTTTGTAAAGATATCTCAAATTTACTATGTTTTATAAAATCCATTCTGCTTTTAAAGAACTCCACTTTAAAAATTCAGTAGGTTTCACTGACCTTTGGGTGGCTTCGGAGGCCACCGAGTAACAGATGTGGCACATAATGAGTTTTTGATTCATGCCTGTCTTCACATCTCCCTCTCTTGGTCTCACATTTTTGTCTGTTTAATGCCACCGCTGCAGCTGCTTCTCCTCCTATCCTGTTTCCTCTTCCTACCATCTTTACATTGCGCTGACTTAAAGGCAGGAGTGATAGTAAATCCTTAATGTATTGCGGTGCTAAACCGTTCAGTGGTTTATAAACTAAACAATATTTTAAAGTCTATCTGAGCTAAAGGGAGCCAGTGGAAGGCTTTTAGAACTGGTGTTATGTGCTCTATCTGCCTGGTTTTAGTCAGAATGGCAGCAGCAGCAGCAGTGTTCTGGATCTGCTGCAGCTGGAGGATTGATTTGTTAGTCAGACCTACCTGTCTTCATTTGTCTCTGAAGGTTCAGGTCAGAGTCCATCACTGCACTTAGATTTCAGGCCTGATCGCTAGTTTCTAGCTCTAATAACTGACTTTTGATTGTTCTTCTTTTGCTCCAAAGACAATAACTTCAATTTAGTTTCTATTCAGCTGGAGAAAGTTATGGCACATCCACCCAGGTAGGGTTAGAGTTCAGGCTGTATGGCAGTACCGAGACTGGAAGTCTTGATAACTTTATGACAGGAATAATTATCTATTGCATCTGTGACCAATTTATAGTTCTAACCCAAATGTTCGTCACACTTTAATGGAGCCTTTCCGCTGCTTTCGTCTCTCTTTGATGTCTTATTTTGTCATTGATGGTTTAAGATTAGCTGAGAAACACTGAATTTTGCTTCGCTGGATTAGAAATTGCCGAGATGACTAGATAAAATACTGCCACAGTTTTTTTTTGCTATTCTGTGCCAACTTGCTCCTCTGCATCAACATGCTGTTTGCCTCGTCCCCTCATACCCTCTGTCTCGTCTTTGTTCTTCTCCTTCTAATCACCATGCCAACATAATAATCGCCAACTGGAGCTGCAGCGTTGCTGAAAGATTGTATTCTAGATTGCTTTGGTTAAATTTATACATAGAAAAGGCACAAGCATATATTTTCGCTTCACAGAAGAAAATCTCTTCCAAAACATTCATTCTACAGAAGAATCAGTGACCAAGATAAGCCAATATCTTGCACAGAATTTTCTAGGAGTGCATGTTTTTCTGATGTTTGCATGCACTGACAGGTTGTGCCTGTTGGTTTCAGCACCAGAGGCTCCACGCATTTAGCCTCTTTCCACAACAATCAGGAACTTTGAGTGGCGAGACGGTACATGTGTGCCTCACCAGGCTTGTAGATGCTTGGAAAGACAAAATGCAGAGGGGACGGAGGAAGACGGAGGACGGACCTTTGTGGATTAATAGGAGCACAGAGGGAACTCTGCTCGGGGTGATAGTCCAGCCGTCTTGAATTCTTTTGCTGCTTAATCTGCACCGTAAATGGCAAAAATAAATAATGCAGCTACTACTAGTTAGTAGAGTGCAGCAGGACTGCAACAAAAAAAAAAGTGAGATCCAGGAACAAGATCTTGCATTCCACAAATGACCTCCCCTTGTGGGTAAAAGTGGTTTTCTATATGTAGTAAATTCAAGTACACACGCCAACACACCCCCACATTTCTCATCATTATCATGCAGTCAGTCAGTGGAAAGCTGACTGGATATGTGGCCTGGCTGTGATGATTTCTGTCCCTGCCTGGCCAGTTAATACCTGCTGCTAATATATTAATCCTTCCTCAGTCTGTTCCCGATAATTAGATGTGTTATCAATTCATGAAATACCAGTGCCGTTTAATGTGGATTCACCACGTTGCCTAATACTGATCTGCTTGCCCCCTCTCAGGTTGATGTTGATAAATGCCTATGCTTCTTTGTCAAAAGTATTGGCCCGCACTCTGCAGGTCTGACAGCTTCAGCTCTTCCGAGAAGCATGTCTGCAAGGTTAGGAGAATGTCGAATGTCATCCTTCGTGAAGCGCATTTGTAAGGTCAGACACTGATGAAGGACTCTGTCACAAGCTCCCCTCTAATTCATCCCAGATGTTTTCTATCAGTTTGAGGTTAGGACTCTGGCCAATCAAGTTTTTCCATACTAAGGTTATTCATCTCACAGCAGGAGGATGAAAATGACCTAATATGTATTGTTATGCTGGAGCATTAAGAATTCATTTCTCTGGAACTAATGGTCAGAGCTCAACTCCTGAAGAACGGCTCTACATCATTATCCCATTTGGGCCAAATTTTACTCTAGACCCAGTGAAGTCACCAAAGTCCTATTCCCACAGTGGGGCTCTGGTGGTTTTTAATTACTGCTCTGCTGGGTGGGGTTGTCTTTTAGATGAACAGTCCCAGCGTCAGAAAAGTAGCTAAATGTGATCTGCATGTAATACAAACACAACACGACCAAACAATGTCAATGTCAAGGAAGAGAGCCAGAAAAGACTGCCAGCAGGGAGACAGTTTCGACAAACGGTGGGTCAAATTTTTGTATGGCATTTGCCCTTTTGGTGCAACCAGTGATCCTAGCCCCTAGCCAATCAGTGACCGACATTTTTCTGATGTCACATCCCTGGTTCCAGCACACTTGGAAGCAAAGTGACAAAGGTTTCAAATAAAGGGACTGGGATCCTATGGCTGTTACTAATGGAAACCCCATATAACTGAGTACAGCTTAATCTAGCAGCGCCGAGCAGCCACTAGTGGAAACGAGTCAGAAGTACTGTTGTCCTGGTAACTATCAAACCCAGACTCCACAAATGGACTCTCGTCTCTCTATTGGTCTAGACTCCAGAAGCTATATGGTTTTCTCCACTTAGTTATCTCATGTCTTTTCTTCCTGTGGCCTTGTCTTGGGTTTCCTATGTGTCCTGTCCTCAGCTTTAATTTTTTGTATTTTTACATTTTATTCAGATTGTTTTCTTTTTGATAAATCTGACCTTTTTTTAGTTGTTTGCAACAAAGACTGAAGTCTCTAAACTTCTTCAAGAAGCACCGTGCGCTCTGCCACGTCTTGTGGATGTTTTTGGTGTTGCACCTCGAGTCCAGTCTGGACGACGGGACAGTTTCTAAATGTTTACCCTCAGCAGCTTAAAAGTGTTGGTGTAGTGCCATAGAGCAAAACATTGGTCTGCTTAAGATTGAGGAAAATGGTCTTAATATGTAAACACATTACTTTGTGGTATTTTATTGTGACAACAGTGAAGGTGGGAATAAAACGTATTACAGAAATCTTCAGACTTTCTGGGAAAACATGTCTGTGCTCGGTCAGAGCACCACAAACAGGAATACTGCCTTAAAAGTAAACAGAATCATCATCAAAAAGGCGACTTCAATAGACTATCTATGTCAAGTGGTTCCATTTCTACGTCTTAACAGCAGAGAAGAATTGTCTTTTGAATGTATTGATGTTTCTCTGGGCAGTTTAGTGGTGCAGGAAGAAGTCTCTGGTTTCCTGACCGAGGCTGTTGTGCTTGGAGTTTCCATGTTTGGGCATGAGTGCGGGCTTTTCTGGTGTGCTGACTTCCTCTCACTCTTGAAGAAACATACATGACATACATGTTATTTTGACAGATGACTAACATCTTCTTGAAACATGTTAGGTGGAAAATATGGACTCAGATTTAGTAACCAGACCTGCTTTAACTCAGTAGCAAATTTTACAGACCGAATAAGAAAACAGTCAAGCCCAGAAAATTAGAAACTGTGGAGCTGTCTTTTATGATCTACATATGTCTGCATATGTGGAAATTATTGAAAAGATCACGCCGTTGGAGGAAAGTGAACTTTCTCTAGTTCCCATAGTTTCTGTATATTTTCCTGTTAGATAAATGTTTTTTATTCCGTCGCCTCAGTGAGCACTTAGAGGGAAGCCGGTGCACTTTTGAGCTTGTTTGCCTTTGCAACATTAAGTGGCCTCATGCTGTGATGCAAGGAGGCGAGTTGTTTGTGCAGCATGGTGAGTTTGAACTGCAACCCTTCCAGTTCATCTGTGAGGAAAGACTTTTGCATTATTCCTCCTTTGCTTGGTTACGATGCATGTTTTTTTTCTCTCCGAGTGGCGTTAGTTTCAACAGTGTTAGCATTTTTCCAGCAGGTCTTCTTGGGACTTGGGACCGGATTTACATAATCTATAGGCTGAAATTTAGTCCATATCCATGTATAAACCAGCTCAAGCTCAATCAGTATTGACTAAGAGCATCTTGTCACATATCAGCCTAAGGGATTTAGGTCTAGATTTTACCTTACATCAAATTGTAAGGTAATACTTAAATCACCTTACAATTTAATGACTAAATTGTAAGGTAATGAGTGTATTTTGGTGTAAGCCGTTCCACTGAAACTCGTATTTGTTGTCATACTGGAGTGTCAAACTCTGGCCCAGTCTCAGGTTTTTTGCAGTTCAGCAGGTTTTCTTTCAGAATTTTCCTGTATTTAGCTCTATACATATACAATTTCCTTGTTCCTGCTGAAAGTTTCTCCAGAGCATGATGTCGCCAACCACCATGTTTCATAGTTGTGATGGTTTTTGGGGTAATGTGTAACGTCCAGATGTATTGTTTCATGGGTGTGCGTCCTCCTCTATATTTTTGCTTCATGGCTGTAGCAAACTTTTGAGGGAACTTTTCCTTGCTGTTGCTGTTGCACTAGGCTCTTTCACAGATGGTGGTGGATTTTCTGTGAGATGCTAAAAGCTTGGAATACCATCTTATAACCCGACTTCTTTACACAATGCGTAGTAATACGCTGATGCAGGAAAAAAAAAATGCTAAACTTAGTCTGTCTACAAACCTGGGTCTCTGTTCAGTTGAAGTTATTTTTGGTGCAGTTTGATTTTATGAGAATGGCAAGTGGATCAGAAACCGCTCCAAAAGCAGGAAGTGAACTAAATCACAGGGTATTCTGTGTAAATACAACTAAAACAAGCGTGCAAGTCAAACATTTGCAGGTGAAATGGCTCCTGTTTTTTTTTCTTTTTCTTTTTTCAGCTTTAGGACAAAAGAGAAATCTTTAAGCTGCTTAAATCTGACACCACTTCATTGTCATTTGCATTTTGTGAACAATGAAGTTGCGCTTAATGTCTTCTTCACAGATTCTTGTGTCGTTTCCATCAGTGAATCCTGGTACATCGCCACTATAAACAAGGCGGGACCAGGTTGTTCAGAGAGCTTGGTCGGTTTGACAGTGCAGTGTCAAAATCGAACTAAGTCTACCTGACCACTGGGTGTGAGAACATACCAGATTTCACTGAATATGTTGAAGTTTTGTGGCTGTGACAAAATGTGAACAGTTGTAGAAGCATGAATAATTTTGCAAAGCATTGTAGGTGAGGGAAGGTGGTGTTAGTGTGAGCTGGGGTTTTGATGTGTGTAATGTTATGTTTTCCTCATGCATGTCTGGTTTTTCTCTCTGTACTCCTGCATCTACCTGCAGCCAAAAAGCAGTCATGACCGGTTGCTTGGTGACTGTAAAGTGACCTTAGTAGGAGATGCAACTGTGGATGTTTGTCGCTGCACTGAACTGCTGAGCTCTCTGCGGTGTACCCCACCTTTAAACATGCTGATTGTGTCAATTGGAGGTAATTCCACTTAATTTTAATTCTATGTCCTATTTTCGGTTTTCCATCTTTCCAGTTGATATGCTCTGAGCTTTCAAAAGTGTTATACTCACTTTTGAAAATAGCCAAAGTTGTCGTTTAGCTATTTTTAAGTAAGATTAATTATTTCGATTTGTCCTTTTTTAAGTTCTGGTGGACTGAACCCCTGAGTGTCTCCTCGCTGTTAAGCCTGAGCCAAAGTTGTCTCCTTACAGCTTCAGTGATTTCAACTCTAAGGGATCTGCTAAATATCAAAGTTATGTCAGTTGTGACAGAATGCAGTAACTCTTAAGACTTTTCTTTAAAGATTCGCCAGGGCTACAGTCCTCCTTCACTGTCCTCCTCTATGGTCTTACTGAGACGACTTGGCCAAGGTCTTGTTGGTTCACCTACCTAACAGAATGGCTGTGTGTATAAAAAGCAGCTCAAATCTGAGCCAGAGAGGAAAACAGCACATTCACTGAATGGATGAGCTGCATCTAAACCCTGATCATGTTTTTGAGACATAGGAACAAAGGCCGAGATAATGTGCTTGAAAATAAATTACTTTTCTTTTGCAAGAAGCACATTAAGTTCATATCTCATTCTAGTCCAATGTAAGGTTGTATTTTTGCAATAAAAACAAAAAACATTCTGGGCATTTTGACGTTCCTTTAAAGTAGTTTTCTGGCAAACATCTTAAAAAAAAATTATCTAGTTTCAGCAGGTGAACAGACAGACAGACAGACAGACAGACAGACAGACAGACAGACAGACAGACAGACAGACAGACAGATAGACAGATAGATAGATAGATAGATAGATAGATAGATAGATAGATAGATAGATAGATAGATAGATAGATAGATAGATAGATAGATAGATAGATAGATAGATAGATAGATAGATAGATAGATAGATAGATAGATAGATAGATAGATAGATAGATAGATAGATAGATAGATAGATAGATTTGTGTAAAGCAATTTAGCTTGTCTGGCATAAAGACAGGACCAAGTGTATCATCTCTAGAAATTGATTTTTCTTCTCGACTGCTTTTCTTACAAACATATGATTTTAAATTGTTTTCAGGCCCATTATATGTCTCTTATCATGCTCACCATCCATTACTTTGTGTTTTTTTACGACCTCAGAAAAGCTCTCAGGATCTAACTAGTTCGCTCTTGCTTCGTCAGAACACACCAAACAAAATGCCTAAAATAAAAACACCCACACGTGTGTATGCGTATACATTTACCGTCGACACCTTACTGAATATTTGAAAAGGTATTTTCGTAAAACACCACCCTTGGGCGTTTGGCATTTTGTTTTGTTTTCAAAATATACTGAACAAATTTGGTTCACGTGTTCCAGCAGTCTAACAAGGTGGAAGCTCTAGAAATCTAGACATACCTCGGTTTTGAAGTCACGTTTGAGGATGGCCGTCACAGCAGCAAAAGAAAAACAAAAACAAAACAACAAACGTTGGACTTCTTTTCAAATAGTTTAAACAGAAAATACAGAGATGGAAAAACAAGCCCCCAGTCGCAGTATGAACTAAACAGCAGTCTCCATGAAAAGCAGAAAATTCAAGTCCAAAATTCAAAACTACCTATTTAAAAATCATATATACACATAAAAAAATGTCAAATAGTGAAATGAATCATGTCTCCCAGTTTGAAAGGCATGCAGTAAATACAGTGTTAATGTTTAAAAGCCAAAAATGTTGGAACATAGGGAAAAATACCTTATTAATTCTTAATGTATTGACAAGTACACCTATAATAAATATAAAATACGTATGAAATCATTTTTCTGAAATAGAGTAAGGATGCTTGCTAGAATTGTATTTTCTGAGAGCTTAACGATAACATTGCAAGAGGAGAGATCTGCTTTTCATACTCTGATTGGGAAAACAGTTGAAATTGATTTTTCAATTTCAAGAGAACAGAGAACGGAGCAGCTTTATTTGTTTTCTTCCACTTTTTCTCCAGTGAGTTTTTGTTTGGAAGCTTTTTTCATTGCTGCTTATTTCACCTGTCTGGCTTTCAAATTTAACAGGTTAACAAGAGGATTACAAAGCTTCGTATGGATATTGTTAAAATGCATCGACTTCTGTGTTGTTCATGTTAGACACAACACCAGACAGAAACCAGGTTCATTTACGACTCTGATTGTCTCTGCTGGAAACTGTAGAACAGCACGGGACACGCTGTTTTTAGCTGTGGGAAGACTTTGGTTTAAACACTGTCAGAAAAGTTTAAATATTTGGATTATTCCCTGCTGAAAGTGTGATGAATACCGTTTATTTACACACAAAGACCCGGGTCAGGCGGATCACCAGGGACGAGATCCTCAGGAGAAGAAAATGTTGTCTAACAGATATTTTAATAAAACACTTCCACATGTTTAGGACGACTTTAGCTTTAACGCTTTAGGCACTTCCTAATTTTTAGTGTTTCCTCATATTAATGATCTAAAATGTTAGTTTATGACACATCTCAGGCATGTAAAGATTCAAAAAATAAACAGACATGAAGAAATAGTAAATGAAGCAGCGTCTCATTTTTGTGTCAAAAAAAAAAAAAAAAGAACCAGAACACAACATTAAAGTCTGGGTATTTGTTGCTTATTTGGATGCTTAGAAAACTGGAAATATAAATAAACAATAAAAACTGAAGACAAAGCTTTCAAAATGTTTGTCACATCAAGAGAATTAGGAAATGTTTCCCCTACTTGCAGTTTCCCCAGGAAACTTGACTTGGTAATTATGTTATTCACAAACCGACTTACAGAGTCTTAAGGCAAACACAAAACAAAACATACAATTAAAATAAATAAAGAGTGAGCATATTTGTATGCTCTACTAAAAATTATTTATTTCTTCACTTTTCTTGTGTTTTCCTAAATCAAGTACATATTATTTCCACTACTGCTTGCATCACCTACTGTAAGTATTGGTTTGATGAATGTTATATAGGAAATAATTGATTTGAAAAATTATTTCTTCTGCTTGAATTTGTATTTATGTTATTTATGCATGTTTATTCATTTCTTTATTTTTGTCTTTAAAGTACCAGAGATTGCACATTATTTCATAACTTTTTTTCTCTGTCTGATTCTATAATTTCTGAGTATTAAATCAGACGGTCTCATCAACTTCTCAGGTCTTGAGTAATCTTTTTACGAAAAGCTTTCCTACTCTTATTTCTTCAATGGATGCTTCTCACTTTTACTTGAGTAAAAATATCTTGAAGCACTGCTAACAATATAATATTCCTGAAATGTATTTATATACTTTCATTCTTGCAGTTTGCTTAGTATCATTCATTATCAATAATTATTTGTATTAATTAATGGTAATATTCCTGATGTGATTCCACAACAGACACTCTGGTGTTTTTTCTGATTACCGTCTTTACATCAAAGATGTAATTAACGATGGAAAATACATCATTTGTTGCTGGTTTATTGTGGGTGGAGCCAGACATTAGCAGTGAATGAAATGATTAGTATGGACCATGTGTCTGTTGCTTTCTATTTGCAGGAATATATTCATTAGTAAAAATAAAGGACTTAATGGGAGATGTTGGATGGCTGAGATAATTGATTTTTAAATTTTTTTTATTCATTTAGCTTACAAGTTCTGTCAAATATGCCTTGCAGCGTGCTTAACATGGACTTTCTATGCTAAATATTTTAGTTCTAGTTAAAGTTCTGTTGTGTCCTTTTAAAACACACACCAGGCTGATGTGAATATCTACGAGCAGCTGTAGAGGTGGCCTCCAGCTACAGGTACCAGTGACCTCAACTGGAGTAATGACACTTCCTGTCTAGTCCTGAGGAGCTTCTATCGCTGTGTGGTGGAGAGCATTCTCTGCAGCTGCACCACCGCGTGGCACGGCAGCTGCACTGCTGCTGAGAGGATGACTCTGCAGAGGATGGTCAAGGCTGCACAGAGGACTGTGGGGAGCAGACTTCCCTCCACCATGAACCTCTACACGGCACGATGCAGGAGGAGGACGCTCCTCATCATGAAGGACTGTTCCAGCCGCTCCCCTCAGGCAGGAGGCTGAGGAGCATCCAGAGAAGGACCACCACCCTGTCTTCTGCCGTCAGACTACTGAACTCAAGCTGCACCTAATTCAGCTTCATAGACACACTCACACGTTTTAAAAATATACATAACTATATATCACATAAATTACTTTATTATTTATTAGTGTCTTAAAATCCAATACTCTGTACCAATTTGGTTCAAAATTTGGACTTGAGTCAAACAAGCTGAGGTGGTATGACAATAAAAAATCCTTGAATCCTACAGAACAGAATGTTTCTCAGGTTTGAACGTATTGCGTTCTTTGCCTCTCAGCTCCTGTTTGACATGAGGACTGCAGGTATTCATGGACTTGTCAGGGCCACTGGAATACAATGTGCACACAGAAAGCAGAGAGGAACGAAAGGCAAAGCTACTATTACGTAGCAATCCTGTACAGCACCTTTCATCAAGATTTATGTAAGAGAGTATTTATAAGGCTTAAGAGAAACAGTCTGCATGGCCCAAATGACTGGAAGTCTGACACTCTGCATTTGCATCCTTTTCTAACCATAATCCTGGCAATAATATAAGTCTGCACTTTGACTTGAAGTGCAGACTGCATTTTGCATGAAAGATTGATTCAAATATGTGATTCATCCACAATTATGTAAAGATTTGAGTTACCTTTCACATCTCACAAACCTTAGATTTATTTGGTAAGCCAAAAGACGAGCGTATTTTGAGTTATTTTTGTTGTACCTGACAATGTTTAACATTTTGTTTTGAGCTAAAACACTGACTGTAGATCTTATAAAGAAAGGACCGCTTGAGAATAATTCTTGCTGAGACGAATATTAATGCTGCATCATTCATACAGGCAGCTCCCAGACTGTTAACACCAACAGAGCACATACCGTCTCATATGTGTTGTAATGCTGATCCAGGCTGAAACTGAGTTGGGACACAATCAAAAAGAAATCTAAGTCCAGTGAGTAAATTTAGTCATAGGAGGAGACGAGTGAGACTTTGTTTTCGTGTAAAACAAATGTACACATTTTACTTCATTTTCAGTTACACTGAAACTTAGAGTATTTAAGTGTAGCTAAATGTTTTTTTTTATTTTATATATATATATATAAATATATATATATATATATTTCTACCAAGTCATTGTTGATGTTTTTGGTATTTGGTGCATTTGCTCATTTTAAATATTAATTTGCTCTGACAAGAGTTTCCTTTTTTTATTATTTTGTATTGACAATAAGTTTTTTGTCATTGTTAAATGCTGTCTTGGTAGCAACTCATTAATTCTGTTAATGAGGCTGGACCAATTTAGGAACTTCAACTTTTTTATTAACGGAGGTCCCTGACTTCAGGTGTGGGTGGAAAAAAACAACAATGTAGTTCATTAATTTTCGTCATACCAAAAATATTGATACATTTTTACCTCTTAGATTGAATCTGTTGGCCTAATCAGATCCAAAGTCTGCATGTCTGCATTATTCTGTCTGTTTAGCTCTGTCTGCATTTTCTGTTTTACCATCATAACAGCAGTGTGAGCTTAACTCTGACGGTAACTCCGTCTTCAATAATTGCTTCTTCTGATGGTGTTGGACGGCCTTTGAACTTAGTGTCTCAACAGTCAGCAATATCAACATCATTACCCAAAGTCAAATTCCTGCATTTCCAGCACTAATTAACCACTCAATAAAACAAAGCTAAGAATTTACCTCCATCCCATCAACACAGAGGAGCCACTACCCGTAAAACCTTAAATAAGATCTCCATATTTTGTATTAAGTTTGTATAGTTAAAGCCTCCTGTTGTATTAAATGCAGACTCTTTTGAACCATGTGAACATCTGTAAACAACTCATTAACTCTGTTAATGTTACACAGACAAATAAGAATAGTAGTGTTAAGATGCTGGCAATGGTGCTAATGGTTCAAAAGCTCGATCCATTAAAACACTTCAGTATTCATGTAAAACTCAATAACCAGTCTGTTTCTTTCACTCTGCATGTCTATAGTTCAGAAAATTGTTGCGGCAGTAAAGGACATCCATTCTCCGGGCTGTTGCCGGGGATACGTTACAATGAGATAAACAGTTCTGTGAAAACGTCTGTACAGCCACACTGAACGGTTTACATAATATGACCAGTGCATTTATGGTCACAACACAGTATCTCAATCAGATGTAAGTCTGCACTTTGACTTGGCCGCTTCAATACCTTCATTTTGCTGGATTTTTATCAGAACCACTCAGAAGTGAACTTTCTGGTGTGCTTTGAATCATTTTTCTGCTGAGCAACCTTACAGCACTCAGGCTTATATGGACAAATGTTTTCCTTTAGGATCTTCTAGTGGACAACAAAATTAGTGCTTCTGTAAATGAAAATAAGTTTTTCAGGTACATTTTTTATATTTAAAAAAAATGTGTAAATATATATATATGGCTATCTTTGGCAGTTCTTTGGGCCTGGTGCCTGTCTCAGTCATTGGGTGAGAGGTGAGGTATATCCTAGACGGGTCGCCAGCCCATCGCATGGCGTCTAAATAAGTAAATCAGGGCCTTTATGATGTAGTTTGACAAATGTGAGTTGGGCCTTTATGATATTTTTTAAGTCATAAAGGGTTTTTGAATGGGTGTGATCATAAAGCCAGCAGGCTTTACCTGCAGCAACCCAGTCTATCAGAGCCAGCGACTTAATAGACTGGACAAAATCATCAGGAAAGCTGGCTCTGTACTGGGACTAAGGCTGGAGACCCTGGAAACTGTGGTGGAGAGGAGGACACTGAAAAAGTCCTCTGAAGTAATTCTGTCTATTATGGACAATAAACAGCACCCTCTCCACCACATAGTGGACAGACAGCGGAGCACCTTCTCACATAGGCTGCTCCAGCTCCGCTGTCGTAGGGACAGATACAGGAAATCCTTCCTGCCACATGCCATCTCACTGTACAATAAAAGCTAAATCATTGTTCTGCACTAATCAGTCCGATTTTGCACAACTGCACTGTGGCACACTGTACATATATTTACATATACATATCTGCAATTTTTGAATCTTTGCAAGGACTGCTCTAAGTTGCTTTTTTATATTAACAGCATTTCATATTTTTACAATTTATAGACAACTACTACTCAGTGGTAGTTGTTATTGTGTCTTGTCTCTATGCTGTAACTGCGAAGTAATTTCCCTGCTGGGATGAATAAAGTACTTCTATTCTATTCTATTCTATTCTATTCAAACTAAGTGTCCTTTGTTTTTTTTTTCTACACCAGTAACAGTAAAAACAGATTAAGCGAGGTTTATAGTTGACACACTGAACTGGACATGAGGGGTCATCCCTTTACCTGTCCTCACACAATATTATTTCCAAAACATGATGCCTTCTCGTGTACTTTTGATATTTTTGTAGGTTTTAAAAATGTTTCAACACAAGAACATGGTGGGCTGCTAGTGGACTGCCCTAGCAGCCCTACCATCGGGCTTAGCAGGTTTTCTGGGGGAATCCCCTGTATCTGCTCAGAATTTATATAGCGGACAGAAAAAAAACAATCATTTAAAGACTCACCAAAGTGCAAAAAATGAGTTGAGGACTTAATTTTGCACCCTGGATCATATTCTACTGGCAGGCTTTGTGGAGCTGGCTGGTTTAACCGGACTGAACTACACCTTTGTTTTAAAGGTCAGGGAAGGCTAAAGTTGGTGATTGAAGAAAAAATTTGTTCTTTCCAGACCAGCAGGGCTCTCAAAATCTGGTTCATTCAGGGGGCGGGGGGTTTCTGCAGCAGTACAGAATTAGAGTAAACTTATGAGAGGAAAAATGCAAAACAGAAATTGCAGATCATCGTACACATTAGCTGTAGTTTAACAGCACTCTATGCTGTAAATGATCTGCTAGTGTAACCTGAATCTGGGGGATGGTTTATTACAGGAGAGAATTTTGTCCAGTTTAATTTTTATTTACAAGAAAAAGGAAAACAAATTGAAAAACATATTGTAAGGAATTCGGAATTGGTGGCGTCCTAATCATCAGCTGGGTCAACCAGCCGCCCGTTTCCCCTTTTTCTGTTTTCGGGCACAATGTTTCCTTTTGACCGTTGGTCCTCGCACTCTGCTGTGCCAGTCCATTGTCCTCAAGAGCCGCCGTCTCCCAAGCGCGGATTTCAGTCTTGGTGATATATTACCAGCTGAACTGTCTCAGCGTTGTACACAGGCTGCATCTCAGACAAAGAAATAACGAAGGTTAGTGGAATCCTTCCTCTGCTTGAGCTGGGAGACGAAGTCATGGCAGATAAAGGCTTCCTCATTCAAGACCTCCTTCATGAAGTTGGAGCCAAACTCACCATTCCTCCATTTAGGCATCCTGGCCAGTTCAGCAAGAAAGAGACAGAGGAGACCCAGACCATTGCTCCACTGCGAATCATTGTAGAGTGAGCAATCGCCAGAGTAAAGTGCTACCACATCTGGGATTCTCCGGTGCCTCTCACTTTAATAGGAACTGTCAATCAAATCTGGCACAGCTGTTGTGTTTTGGCAAATTATCAAGGCCCATTTTGTGTTGCAGACTAAATTATTTCTGTAGGTTAATTGTTGTAGTGCTGTGTAAAAAGTTATTTAAATGTCTAGACTTTAAAAAAAATATTCAATTAAAACACACTTGAGCAGCATACTGTACTATTCTTTTTGTATTTTCTTGTTTAAGTTGAATTGCAAGGAAAACAAATCAATTAATATATATCAAATCTAACTAACAATAGTTGCACATACTTAAGAAAACCTTAAGAAGCTATTTTAAAACACGGGTTACAAGACAACTGCAGTTAAGAAAACAAATTTTCGTAAATTATGCAACTGCCTTTTAAAGAAACTTGCACATCTGTATACGTTTCATGAGTAACAACTATTTACACACAGCTTGAGATTGGATATTTGAAATACAAAGAAACAAAAGGATAAGTTATAATTAAGTTTATAATTCTTATTGCATTGACATGAACACATCAATGAAGGTGTTGAAGTAAAATGAGTCCAGTTTAGATTTCATTTGATCAATCAAAGACTCATCACGCCACACCCGCTCAACAGTTATTGTTGTTAGTGTGTCCGTGACAAAGTCGCACCATTCCAATCCGCTGATTGCCAGCTGACCCTCTACCTGCCAGTAGTGTGCGTGTGAATGCCTCAAAACAGCCTGGCCATCCTGAACCTTGAGGTGAGCAACCTGAGACACGTCATTCTTCATGCTGCTTTTTACCTCAACCAGTCCAAACGGGGGGGATTCTGATGGGTCACACACCTTGCCATCTGGAGTTGCACCAAGATATGATGTGTCAGGGCGAACAATGAATCCCACAGGGAGCACATTGACCCTCAACATCTCAGCATAGTTTGCAAGCACCTCAGACTCCATCTGCAGACCACGCTTCATGGCGGCAGTTTGTCTAGTGGACCCCCTGATCATCCGAGATGCCAGTGCTGTGGCAGCAGACTCCTCCTCTGCACTTCCTCTGCAAGCATCACGGAAACGGCTAGCAGTGAGTCTTGGTTGTTGAAGTTGTACCCATGCAGGACATATGGACTGCTCTCTTGTTCTGGCCTCTATTTCATAAGACATTTCCAGTGACACTTGCAGAGACTGAAGATGCATAAGTTGACCGAGTTTGGGCACAAAACACATATTCGGAAGACTATGCAGCATCAAAGGACGAGAAGGGAAGTCTGGAGCCATGTGGTGCAAAATGATGCTACCAGATGACTTCTCAGGTGGGCATTGATAAGACATTGGTGAGCCCTGTGGCACAGGCCCAAGATTGGATGGAACCAGCTCCAAATTTGAAAGACCATCTAGTACAAGAGCCATAAGTGGTTGGGACTCCAGCTGGCGTAGTTGTTCTCCTGATGCCAGAATGTCGGGATCTGGAAGTGCTCCTGCAAACATCAGTGACAAAATCCTAATAATCATAATAAGTTTTGACAAAGGAAACATAGGTACAAAAAAATAAACCAAAAGTTATACCTGTGTAAGCTCTGTAAAGTGTGGAGTGCAGATATCTTTTCCCCATAGTTTTGGGCTTCCTCACCACCACGTCGCTGACAAGTTCAGGATGTTTCCCCTTACAAGAAATACACAGAAAGATGTCAAACTAAAGAACAAATAAAGGGATGGGTGAGCAATTTGTTAGGACATAATGGGACTGATTTGGCACAGTTTAGATTTTTACCCAACTAGCAAATAAAACTAATTGACAGCAGTTGAGCCTGTATTTTTTTTCCACTGCCTACAAAAAAGACATTTTCCAAACAAATTATGAGAGAAATTATATTTGACACAAGTAATATTGAGATTGCAACAAATGTTATATGGCAATTATAAAATACAAGTGGGAAAGGAACCTAAATGGCTGTGCGACGCAATCAAAGGAGGAATAAATTGTGTACATAACTATAGTACTATTATTTTAAAATCATATATATGACAGTATATGTAATTTAGTATATGTAGTATATTTAGTATATGGTAGGATATCACATACCATGGGACAAAGTGTTCCACTCTTTTTTTCTTACCTGTGTTCTTGGTCTGTGCCATCTTTGTAAATCACTTGTGCAGGAGGAACAGTTGGCAGCTGGAGTTGGGAGTAGTGGGCAGTCTGGTAAAGAAGTGCAACTACATGATTGCAAAAACCTTTACCAGCTGCACAGCTACAGGAATAATCCAGTAATTCAGCCTTTTCTTTTCCAACACCCAGTGATATCTAAAATAGACAAGTGTTTTAGCAACACATATATACATCAATACATATGGCGTGCTTAGCTTTAAACAATAGATTCTAGTTTGAAGGTAAGGTTCAACAATAGTAGAAAAAAAAAACACAGACCATGTTGCAACCGCAACAGAAACAGAAAACAAATAGTAACAACTGAACTGGAAGATGTTAGAATAAGCTCTGAGTCCAGAAATTGTACTTAAAGTTCTCCAGCTGTCAAATACGAACAGGAACTGGAACTAACGAACAAGAGCCAACCGGCTTTCTGACTGTTTCAAACCTGCAGCTTGTGCGGTTCCTCATTTTTCTTCATGGATCTGAAGCATCGAGCTCTGATAACTTCCTGTCCCTCGACAATATTTGACACTACAGGCTGCAGAAGAAAAGCATAGTTTCAACATCAAGCCTCATCTAGTTTCTCATAGCTAAGTTCTAGCATGCTGTTTTTCACAAACTGTACTGGCAAATACATTTCAGAATGTCAAAATATATTTGAAAAGTTTAAACTATGTCTGTCGCCAATATTCCACGTAATTTAGCAAACTAAGTTAGGCTTCATTACGATGTTTGTGTTCATATCTTGTAGCTAGCGGTTAGCTCGCTAAGCTACGTCTTTTCTTACCTTGATAGCTGTGGATTTATTCTTCGTGGAAGAACTTGTTTCCTTTCACACGTTTGTTGGTGGGCGAATTCGCCGCTGCGATTTCCTCCGCATCAGCGAAAGAAAGTGCTGGCAAATTAAGTAATGATGATGAAAAGGACCGGAGGAGGAGAGACATTTTTCAGGGTACTCGAATTACGGTCACCAAAACGGAAGTGCCGCAGTCCTTTGAGATGCAGCTTCCGGTTGCCGCGAAAAAGGTCTATAGCCATCAGCTAAGCCGAGCTGCTTTCAGCCATAAAGTTTTTTTATTCAAACTTGAGCAGTTTTCTGGTGTTTCTGCTGAGGTAGTGACATCAGTTTGTGACATCATGCACATTAACCTCACAAAGAGTGACTCTCCTTGTTGAGCTAGGCTGCATCAAAACATCATAACCACTGCAGAAGAGAGAGAGAAGCAAGCAGAAGGATTGTCTCCTAACAAGTTTGAGCAGTTTTTGGATTTGTCCAGACAAAAAGAATCAAAAATGAGTAAGAGCAACACGGCATCGTCTTCTCATTCTTGCAATGACAACATCCAACTTGCTAGAGAGACACAGAAGCTACGTGGCATCTTGAAAGATATCAGCATGATGTCAGCAAAGAGACAGTCGCTGATAAAAGCAAAGGAGGACCTGAAGATGCAAGCGAGAAACATTCAAAAAGCTGCACATGACATACAGAAGCTGCTTCAGGAGAAAGACAGTGAATTTAAAAAAGTGTTTAATCAAAATAAAGCTTTAAAGGAGGATAACACTACATTGAAACAGATGAACACTGCCTTGGACCAGAAAATCACCTCCTTGAAGCAGACAAACACCACACTGAAGCACAAATACACTACATTGGAGCAAAAAAACACGGTCATGGGTCAGAAATACACAACACTGAAGCAGAAATACACGTCACTGCAGCAGAAAAACAACACGTTGGAGCAGAAAAACAACACATTGGAGGAAAAAAACACAGTCTTGGGTCAGAAATACAGCTCATTGAAGAAGATAAAAGCTGCCTTGGACCAGAAAATCACCACCGTGGAACAGGAAAATGCCGCCATGGAACAGGATTTCACCGTCCTAGCAGAGGATTACACCGCCCTGCAGGAGCAATGGAACACCTTAGTACATGAAAACACCACTCTGCAGCAGAGAATCCCCTTTTTGGAGGTGATAAATCGCGCCCTGGACCGGAGAAACCAACACTTGCAACGGGACAACATCATGTTTGAGATGGCGAACAACGACCTGCAGCAGCACAACAACGACTTGAATCAGAGAAGAAGGGCCCTGGAGCGTGAAAAAACCAAGCTGTTGCTGTCAGTCACTTCTCTGGAGGTGAAACGCATTGTCCTGGAGAAGACGAGCACAGACTTGGAGGAGGAAAAAAGTACACTGGCAAAAGAAAACACCGCCCTGCGGCAAAAATACGCTGCCTTGGAGGAGGAAAAAAGAGCCCTAGAGCAGAAAAACACCACCCTAGAGCAGAAAAACACGGCCCTGGAGCAGGAGAACTCCACCCTGAAGCTGAAAAGCACCACCCTGGAGCATATAAACACAGCCATGGAGGAGGAAAACACCAACCTGCAACCTGAAGTGGACCAGCTGAACAACAGGCTGAGGGACAGAGAGGAACAACAGAACCAGCAGCCATCTGAACAGGAAACCCACGAAAACAGCCAGTCGGTTTCAGACCAGCCACAGATTCGGCCGTCTGTTTTCAGACGTGTGATCAATAGATGTCTGAATTGGTTCCAAAGAGGCACTTTCAGGCAATGGCTTGAAAGATGGCACTTCTAAATACAGAAGTGTCATGAGGGCTCCAAACTTCATGCTTGATTATCGGTGGCAGAAGAGGATAAGGACAACAGGACACAGGGGTCAGAGGAGCTTGACACATGGGGCCATTGACGGAAGACCTTAACACTTGAAAGATGTTGGCAGGAAAGGCAGGGCTTCATAGCGAGGCTCGTTGGTCTCCGGGCTGGCCTCCAGGGCTTCCTAGCGAGTCCAGTTGGTCTCCTGGCTGACCTTCAGGGCTTCCTAGCGAGTACTGTTGGTCTCCTGGCTGACCTTCAGGCCTTCCTAGCGAGTCCTGTTGGTCTCCCGGCTGACCTTCAGGGCTTCCTAGCGAGTCCTGTTGGTCTACTGGCTGACCGTCTGGGCTTCCTAGCGAGTCCAGTTGGTCTCCTAGCTGACCTCCAGGGCTTCCTAGCCAATCCCGTTGGTCTCCTGGCTGACCTTCTGGGCTTCCTAGCGAGTACTGTTGGTCTCCTGGCTGACCTCTAGGGCTTCATAGCGAGTGCAGTTGGTCTCCTGGCTGACCTCCAGGGGATCATAGCGAAGCTCTTTGGTTTCCGGGCTGGCGTCCAGGGATTCCTAGCGAGTACCGTTGGTCTCCTGGCTGACCTCCAGGGCTTCCTAGTGAGTCTCGTTGGTCTCCTGGCTGAACTTCAGGGCTTCCTAGCGAGTCCCGTTGGTCTCCTGGCTGACCTCCAGGGCTTCCTAGCGAGTCCCGTTGGTCTCCTGGCTGAACTTCAGGGCTTCCTAGCGAATCCCGTTGGTCTCCTGGCTGACCTTCTGGGCTTCCTAGCGAGTCCTGTTTGTCTCCTGGCTGACGTTCAGGGATTCCTAGAGAGTCCTGTTGGTCTCCTGGCTGACTTTCAGGGCTTCCTAGCGAGTCCAGTTGGTCTCCTGGCTGACCTTCAGGGCTTCCTTGCGAGTCCTGTTGGTCTCCTGGCTGACCTTCAGGACTTCCTAGCGAGTACTGTTGGTCTCCTGGCTGACCTTCAGGGCTTCCTAGCGAGTCCTGTTGGTCTCCTGGCTGACCTTCAGGGCCTCCAAGTGAGTACTGTTGGTCTCCTGGCTGACTTTCAGGGCTTCCTAGCGAGTCCAGTTGGTCTCCTGGCTGACCTTCAGGGCTTCGTGGCGAGTTCCGTAGGTCTCCTGGCTGACCTCTAGGACTTCATAGTGAGACCCGTTGGTCTCCTGGCTGAACTTCAGGGCTTCCTAGCGAATCCCCATTGGTCTCCTGGCTGACATCCAGGGCATCCTAGCCAGTACTGTTGGTCTCCTGGCTGTCCTCCAGGGCTTCATAGCGAGTCCAGTTGGTCTCCTGGCTCACCTTCAGGGCTTCCTAGCGAGTCCTGTTGGTCTCCTGGCTGACCTTCAGGGATTCCTAGCGAGTACCGTTGGTCTCCTGGCTGACCTCCAGGACTTCATAGTGAGGCCCGTTGGTCTCCGACAAGGCTCAGGAGGGCAGCCAGGATGGGACACATCCCCAAGGTTCCCGCTCTTCCTCCAGCATCTACCAAGGTACTTGCTCCGCTGCCAGCATCCCCCAAGGTTCCCGCTCTGCCTCCAGCGTCCACCAAGGTACTTGCCCTTCTACCAGCGTTCCCCAAGGTTCCCACTCTGCCTCCAGCGTCCACCAAGGTACGTGCTCCGCTGCAAGCATCCCCCAAGGTTCCCGCTCTGCGTCCAGCGTCCACCAAGGTACTTCCTCCATTGCCAGCGTACCCCAAGGTTCCCACTCTGCCTCCAGTGTCCACCAAGGTTTCTTGCTCCGCTCCCAGCATACCCCAAGGTACTTGCTCCACTGCCAGTGTCCCCCAAGGTTTCTACTCTGCCGCTGGCATCCTCTTAGGACCTTCAGAGAATCATAGCGAGTCCTGTCGGTCTCCTGGCTGACCTCCAGGGCTTCATAGCGAAGCTCTTTGGTTTCCGGGCTGGCCTCCAGGGATTCCTAGCGAGTACCGTTGGTCTCCTGGCTGACCTCCAGGGCTTCCTAGTGAGTCCCGTTGGTCTCCTGGCTGAACTTCAGGGCTTCCTAGCGAATCCCCATTGGTCTCCTGGCTGACATCCAGGGCATCCTGGCAAGTACTGTTGGTCTCCTGGCTGACCTCCAGGGCTTCATAGCGAGTCCAGTTGGTCTCCTGGCTCACCTTCAGGGCTTCCTAGCGAGTCCTGTTGGTCTCCTGGCTGACCTTCAGGGATTCCTAGCGAGTACCGTTGGTCTCCTGGCTGACCTCCAGGACTTCATAGTGAGGCCCGTTGGTCTCCGACAAGGCTCAGGAGGGCAGCCAGGATGGGACACATCCCCAAGGTTCCCTCTCTTCCTCCAGTGTCTACCAAGGTACTTGCTCCGCTGCCAGCATCCCCCAAGGTTCCCGCTCTGCCTCCAGCGTCCACCAAGGTTTCTTGCTCTGCTCCCAGCATACCCCAAGGTACTTGCTCCACTGCCAGTGTGCTGCAAGGTTTCTACTCTGCCTAAAGATGTCCACCAAGGTTTCTTGCTCCGCTCCCTGCGTACCCCAAGGTACTTGATCTGCTGCCAGTGTCCCCCAAGGCTTCTACTCTGCCGCTGGCATCTTTAGGACCTTCCAAGACTCATAGCGAGTTCTGTCCGTCTCCTGGCTGACCTCCAGGGCTTCATAGCGAAGCTCTTTGGTTTCCGGGCTGGCCTCCAGGGATTCCTATCGAGTACCGTTGGTCTCCCGGCTGACCTCCAGGGCTTCCTAGTGAGTCCTATTGGTCTCCTGACTGAACTTCAGGGCTTCCTAGCGAGTCCCGTTAGTCTCCTGGCTGAACTTCAGGGCTTCCTAGCAAGTCCCGTTGGTCTCCTGGCTGACCTCCAGGGCTTCCTAGCGAGTACTGTCGGTGTCCTGGCTGACCTTCTGGGCTTCCTAGCGAGTACTGTTGGTCTCCTGGCTGACCTTCAGGGCTTCCTAGCGAGTACCGTTGGTCTCCTGGCTGACCTTCAGGGCTTCCTAGCAAGTACCGTTGGTCTCCTGGCTGACTTTCAGGGCTTCCTAGCAAGTCCAGTTGGTCTCCTGGCTGACCTTCAGGGCTTCCGAGCGAGTCCTGTTGGTCTCCTGGCTGTCCTTCAGGGCTTCCTAGCGAGTACTGTTGGTCTCCGGGCTGATTTTCAGGGCTTCCTAGCGAGTCCAGTTGGTCTCCTGGCTGACCTTTAGGGCTTCATAGCGAGTCCCCTTGGTCTCCTGGCTGATTTTCAGGGCTTCCTAGCGAATCCCGTTGGTCTCCTGGCTGACCTTCAGGGCGTCCTAGCGAGTCCCGTTGGTGTCCTGGCTGACCTTCAGGGCGTCCTAGCGAGTCCCATTGGTCTCCTGGCTGACCTCCAGGACTTCATAGTGAGGCCCGTTGGTCTCCTGGCTGACCTCCAGGGCGTCCTAGCAAGTACCGTTGGTCTCCTGGCTGACCTTAAGGGCTTCATAGTGAGTCCCCTTGGTCTCCTGGCTGATTTTCAGGGCTTCCTAGCGAATCCCGTTGGTCTCCTGGCTGACCTTCAGGGCGTCCTAGCGAGTCCCGTTGGTGTCCTGGCTGACCTTCAGGGCGTCCTAGCGAGTCCCATTGGTCTCCTGGCTGACCTCCAGGACTTCATAGTGAGGCCCGTTGGTCTCCGACAAGGCTCAGGAGGGCAGCCAGGATTTGACACATCCCCAAGGTTCCCTCTCTTCCTCCAGTGTCTACCAAGGTACTTGCTCCGCTGCCAGCATCCCCCAAGGTTCCCGCTCTGCCTCCAGCGTCCACCAAGGTTTCTTGCTCTGCTCCCAGCATACCCCAAGGTACTTGCTCCACTGCCAGTGTGCTGCAAGGTTTCTACTCTGCCTAAAGATGTCCACCACGGTTTCTTGCTCCGCTCCCTGCGTACCCCAAGGTACTTGATCTGCTGCCAGTGTCCCCCAAGGTTTCTACTCTGCCGCTGGCATCCTTTAGGACCTTCCAAGACTCATAGCGAGTTCTGTCCGTCTCCTGGCTGACCTCCAGGGCTTCATAGCGAAGCTCTTTGGTTTCCGGGCTGGCCTCCAGGGATTCCTATCGAGTACCATTGGTCTCCTGGCTGAACTTCAGGGCTTCCTAGCGAGTCCTTTTGGTCTCCTGGCTGACCTCCAGGGCTTCCTAGCGAGTCCCTTTGGTCTCCTGGCTGACCTCCAGGGCTTCCTAGCAAGTACCGTTGGTCTCCTGGCTGACCTTAAGGGCTTCATAGCGAGTCCCCTTGGTCTCCTGGCTGATTTTCAGGGCTTCCTAGCGAATCCCGTTGGTCTCCTGGCTGACCTTCAGGGCGTCCTAGCGAGTCCCGTTGGTGTCCTGGCTGACCTTCAGGGCTTCATAGCAAGTACCGTTGGTCTCCTGGCTGACCTTCAGGGTTTCCTAGCGAGTCCCGTTGGTCTCCTGGCTGACCTTCAGGACTACATAGTGAGGCCTGTTGGTCTCCGACAAGGCTCAGGAGGTCAGCCAGGATGGGACACATACCCAAGATTCCGTCTCTACCTCCAATGTCCACCAAGGTACTTGCTCTGCTGTCAGTGTCCCCCAAGGTTTCTACTCTTCCGCCGGCATCCTCCTAGGTTTCTGCTACGCCGCCGGTGTCCTCCAAGGCTGCTGTTCCGCCGGCGTCCTCCTCTGATTCTTTTGGTTTTCCTTAGTTGTTTCCATTTAATTCTGCCTAGTTTTCCATATCTGTTCTTCATTGGTTATTCTAATTATGTCTATTTCTTGTTTCAAAAGAACAATAATTCAATACAAAGTGTTTTATTAAGGAGAAGACAACTGTTTCCTTCTCCTTAAACAATAGTTTGCATTACCAATGTGCACAAAACTTTACTGCTATTCCACTAAACTCTACAACATGCAATTTCACAAATTCGTTTTTTCAAGTAAATAAGAAATGCAACTAAAATCACGCATGTTGATCATGTGGCTCGTGCTGTGGAAAATGTGTTTCCATTGCAGTTTTGCAAAAGACAATCATTTCGATAGGGCCAAAAGAACCACCTCATCCTAGCACAAAAACTTGTGAGTTTTTTCAAAATTGTTGTGTTTTATTTTCGTAATTCCACGTTTACGGTCAGTGGAAATGCAGCTATTGTTGGAGACCAACAGAAGACATGATGACCCACAACCAGTTCCTTATAAATCTGTAGTAACAGATCAGATCAATGGTTCCTGAACCCATAAAGTAATCGGTGTTTATGACTCCCAGATGTCTGCTGGCACTCAGTGACAGTGACATTCAAGTCTTAATGGGACCAGTAGTGGTTCATTTCAAATCTTTTTGACCTTCCATTGACTTTTTTCTTTTAATGAATGTAAAATCTAAAAAAAAAACACTAATTTTCGCTGCTTGCTGTTTCATCCTCCACCCATTAAATCGGTCTAATATCTCAGTTTCCTTCCACTTCATTCCTAATTATCCACATCTATCAGCTTTCTTGGCTGCTTTTTTGCGATTTTCTTCCCACTCAGCTGGAATTTGGCACTCGCAGAGAAGCCAGAGCTCACCTTGCAGGTCCCCCTCTTCTCATATCAGCTTCAATCAGTCATCAGAGCCCAGGAGGAAAGGAAAACTTCTGAAGTCAGCCACCTTGTTCATTAAGGCCATTAACATTTTTCATCCGTGATTATCCCCTTGAAAAACACCATCAGTCCGTCTGAGCGTGCGCCTGAGTCACGTATTTAAGGGAATGCTGTCGGGAAGGAATGATGGGAAGTTCTATTACAGGTGCATTGATTACGCAGATGCCTAATCTAATTACCACTTGACACATCTGTACACATTTTAATCAGACAGCCAGCTTCATCGTAGCTGCCATAACTCCTGTCTGGCTTCACCTCCTCATTCCCTCCCCTTCTTGTCCTTTTTCTTTCTTGGCTTTCACTAATCTCCTTTGCACATGCCCTTTGTTAGTATCCATCAGCAGCAACGCCTTTCAGCTTTTTCTCACTTTGACTCACTACAACCTCAATCTGTAATGTATTTTGTTGTTGTTCTCCACGAAATATATTAAACATTACTGATGTATAAGTTGTATTTGACATCAGTCTTTATTTCAGAGAAATAATCTGCTAATAACCAACCCACCTCTCCTACAACTGCTAAAAACTGCAGATCAAACCTGAAGCAGGCGCCCTCTAAAATTGAAATTGCTTTTTTATTTTCTTCACTCTGCTAATCTTTACCAGGGTCATGGAGGGCTGGTGCCTTTCACCAGTGAACGATTGTCAGCTGTCAGAAACAACCCAACTCCACAACACTAAGGCCAAGTTATTAAGGATTTTAAAAAAAATGCAATCAAAACTTGACATTGTATAACATAATGTATTTTTTTTTGTCCTGCCTGCCTTGATCACACACTGAATGTAGCGTCCCGGTTGAAAGGATGGTCTCTCAAACTGATGGTTCACAGTCCTTTATTTTACAGCCGTTGTGTGTGAACACACCGTAAGAGCTACAAAATATACAAATAAAATACCATTAGTAACTCAAACAGTGTTGTTCTAACCTTTTACCTTAACAATGAATATGTATGTAATTTTTCATGCTATAATTATGTGTTACAATACACGTATTTATTAAACTCTTAACATCCCTGTGGCATGAAATAAAATACAACGTATTTCAACTGTTGACCGTTGACCAAAGAATATTAGCACCATCTAGTGGCAAAACAAAACCGTCACACTCAATAGCGAACTACAAGTTCCGCAGGAAAACTAAACATATATTTACACAACAAAACACTCACATTGTTCCCTCATCAACCAAGCGCCTATTAACTGATTGTCTACACCTAAATTAGAATCACTCCGTAATTATCTCCCTTTCGCTCCGACCCGTGCGCGCTCTCTCTCTCCGCCATGACCGAGCAGTTGTCTAGTTTGTCACCTTCCGTTCCAAGCCCTTTCACAATAAAAGTATAGACTGTCATGTCAACAAATACTCCTTATTTACATGAGGAAACACAAAATACTAGTAAGGTCATTTACACTGAACACCAAGAACCTGGGGGGGAGGAAAGGGGGGCAAAAAAAATTCAGGCTAATGAATAGAAAAATCATAATTATAGTAATGACAATAGCAATACTTAAAATGAGAGCGTGTACAGCATGTTGTAGTGATGGGCTATCTGAAGCCAGGCTTCGAGGCTTGTACCCAGTAATAAGGGGGCGTGTCCGATGAAGCCCCGTTTCGAGGCTTGTGTTGTCTTGTTGAAAACCACGTGACTGGCAACAAACGAGGCCTCGCATTGCATGGGTCACGTGACTGCTTCATTTTGCGTGTCGGTTTTCAAAATAAAAGCGTGATGAGCCGCTGCTTCATTGGTTATTGTATTTGATCGCATCAGGGGTTTTGTCTTCAGCAGTGGCAGAAATTAAAGGAACTTTTTGTAGTTCATGTGTGTTAATGATTTTGACAATGGCACTCATCAAAATGTAATGTTTATTGGTTTTCTCAATGGTTAATTATGCTATATTTTATGACTTTATATTTGTGTTTTTTATTATGTGACGCACTTTGAAACCTCAATGTTGCTGAAATGTGCTACACAAATAAACTTGATTGAAAAGGAGCCAGCAAGAAGAAAAAAATCTGACATCTGGGAATACTTTGAGATGATCATTCACAAGATTCTTAAATAAAAATTAAACCCTTCACCTCCAAAATTTTCACCTTCTTGAAATTTCCACTATTTTTTTTATTCTGCAAAAATATAGCAGTCTTGCACAGCAGAAACAAACTTAAAGCTGTTGGAAGAGTAAAATTCTGGCCTGATGAGTAAAAATATAAGGGATCAGATCAGAGAGCCAATAGAAATCCAAGAAAAAGAGAACTTTTGAAGAATTTTAGTTTTTAGGAGGCAAATCAAAACTCAAATACTGTCTGCCCCAACAAGCACTGCACTCTGAGTACACTAAAACAAATGTCTATTGTCCAATCAGTTGATGACAAAAGAAAACAGCCACTGACAGTCAACATATACCAGGATTGGCTACAAATTCTAATAACTAAAAAAAGATGAGTTAACCCTCTGATGCATGAATTATGATCCTTCGTGTCAGAATTTTTTTTCCATTTTTTAAAATTCTTTTCTTAAGTCATAAAAAAGGTAGGAAAATTTTTTTGTAAAAATAATTTTTTTTAAATTTTTTATTTTTATGTGATCAATTGTAATTTTGTCCAAATACAAAGTTGTTATTTGAAAAATACATCAGTAGTATTGTTCCTTAGGGGTTATCTGATGTCACAATATTTTTTTTACTTGCAAGAGTCGTCTACAGTAGAAGGAGGGACCGGGTCGGTTCTCATGCTTTTTTGTCTGTCGGCCATATTGTATTTAACAAAAATAATTTCTTGCATTTGCAGCTGATGGCCAGTAGTTGATGGTATATTTTATGATGCATTAGTGTCCACTTCAGTGGTCTGTGTGCATTTATAACATAAAAATCCACAGGAAGCACAAGAAAATGGCTTTTAGATAGCTGTCCACTGTAGTGACCACTATGCATGAAAGGGTTAAATAGGATTTAATTGACACTCCTGTTACTAAACATGAGTTTGACAAAAACTTTGTGACACTATTGCATTTACTAATTGTTTTTAAATATGTCTGTCTGAGTGACAAGGTTGTCACAGTTTGAACAGCAGATGTCACTAGTGAGAAATGAATGAACCACCGAGTAACGAACCTTTGGGCAAAGCAATGGGCCGGGAAGCTTCATTGCTTCATGAGGCTTCATTTGGCCATCACTACTCACAAAGAGCCAAGAACCCGGTTCCCAACAAATAATAATAATAATAATAATAATAATAATAATAATGCATTTAAATGCAGTTATTCACCACCGAAGTAGCACTAATCTCCTCAAACCAAAAAAAACATTTCTTAATTTTTTAAGAAATTTGTTTTTTTTTTAATTCAGCTAAATGCTAAAACAAAGAGACATGTTTTTTTTTGTTTATTTGTATTGCTATCTTCTAAAGTCAGAAGTCGACGTACATTTCTTTCATATTCAATAATATTGCCTTTAAAACTAAATAACTTGTGTTAAACATTTTGGGCATCCTTTCACAGTGTAAAGTAGTTTGCTGTAATTTGTACTCTTTCCTCCTGAAACAATTGGTGTAACGGTCAGTGACTCGATGCAATCTGCTGCGTATCCTTGTATAGAAATGTTTTAAGCTACTTTGATAGCTTACCGCTCTGTTTGGACTGTGTGTATGATTGAGTTGAAGCAATGTATTTTTTTGTAAAGTACCTTGAGACATTTGTTGTGAATTAACGCTATACGAATAAACTGAATTGAATTGAATAAATAAGTCGCCGTAGGCCGCCTGGCTTCCAGATTCCTGTTCTCTGCCCAGAAATTTTCTATTGGCCTGAGATCAGAGCTTTGTAATGACTATTCATAAAACCTTAACTTTGTTGTCCTTAAGCCACTTTGCAAACTAATTTGGCTGTATACACAGGGCCATGGTCTGTTCGAAACATTAATTTGACCTGAAAAGACCAACTTATTTTCAACAAACTTCCAGCATTTGATTAAAGGCATGGCACTTTTAGTGCATGGAAATGTGTTTGTGTATGTAAAATATTCCTCACCATTCTCCCTTTTATAGCCAGTATAGATTATTTTGATCATGCTTACTGACTTGGTACTGAAAAAGGTTTGTCCTATTTAATGTCAAACTTGTGGTCTTAACTGTTATAATGATAACGTCACCTAGTATTTGTCCAGATTAACTCAACCAGTCTTTAACATGTTGCCCTTTCCTAAACAGGTAAATGCATTCCTGTCCTTTGTGTTGCCGATGGTTGCCATTTCCGTGCTCAATGGGGTCATAGCCAATCAGCTGCTGCGGATGTTCCAGGAAGCCGAGCAAGACCACCGCATGTCCATCACCAGAGGAAATCCCAGCATGCTGAACATGACAGTGGAATCCAACCGCGCTCAGTCGCTTCGCCATGGAGTTCTCGTCCTCCGTAAGTACAAACTGCTAAAACTTAAAAATCCACAAAAAAGTCGTTTGAATACATCAAAAATACTTTTGTCGTCAGGTGGCAGATTTTCTTCTTCCTTTCAAGTCTCAACTGTTGCAACTGCGTCTTTTTGAATTCTTGTGCTCACGTTTAGTTATCAAAAGCTAATCATAACTTTAAGGTATAACAAGTTTTAGTTGAAAATGTTTCGCAATCAAAGTGTGAGAAAATGGTGGGAGCCATTTGAAATGTAAGTAAGGTAAGAACTGGCTCTACAATGAATCTTTGGCATTTTCATTTTTTGGCATTCAGCAAAATTTCGCTCAACACGTATATTGTAAATGTGCAGCTGAATAACAATAAAGTCTATGTCTGTGTGATCGCTACTCTCACAGGTGGGTGAAAACGAAGCAGTCAAAGATTCCTTGTCACAGGCCCATGAATTCCTTTTATATTTTCTGTATTGTCTGCAGAGAAGCCCTGTTGAAATTCTGGGCACAGGAAAGTAACTGTTCAACCTGCATTCAGACCAGGAATCCTCTATGGATCGCTGGTGTTTGAAGAGACCACAACCACTGATCACCAAAATCCACAAAGACTTCAGACCTCCTTTAAGATGCTAATAACATATTGGACTAGTTTTTTTATTTTGTAATAACTACTCTCTGCTCCATGTCTGCACTTGGTTCACAAAGCAGTTAGCTTTGACAACAGACCAGGGCAAAGACATTCTCATGTATATGGCAGCTTTCACAACTTCTTTGGCTTCTGATTGTAGATTTGTCTCTTACCAATCCAAAACTAAATCTACAACCTAAATATGCTCTACCTTGCAAACTACCATAAAAATGTTTGTCTTCTGGCAGAGGAACTAAGGCGTTTTTATAAACTCACTTTTAAATCTCTACTTAAGACCCAACTATTGTTTTTGATCTTTATTACTCTACTATATCACCTTTGAGTGTCTGTAAAACCTAGACATAAAAATAGTTTCCCCACAAAACACAATCAAGATGCTTCGTTCAAATGTAGCTAAACAGCACAGAGATGTAACGTTTGCTTGCCAGCACCGTTTGAGGGACAAATCTTTATTTCGAAAGACTTTGATTATATATGCGTTGATAAAAAACATTTTTTTAAAAACCCCAGAAAGTGCTTTGCATACATTTGTGCAAAATTCTGGATTGGATTTGGCCATCTATGTCAATGAAAAAAACAACAACAAAAAACACTTTTTTTTTTTTTAGTTTTGTAGCTGTATTTTTGAAATTAAATAATTAAATCTGCTCTTCAAAAATGTTCTTTTAGTCCGAGTGAGAATACTTTAACATGTAACTGCTGCATATTTAGCAACAATGACAGCCAACAAAAAAAAAAAGGGTTGTAAATTTGCAGAGTGAAATGAGAAATTGATTTCCTGCGGTTGGGAGAAGATGTACAAGGCCAAGCACACCCTCTGCTTCTCAGTTTTCATTATCAGTCATAAAGGAATAAGCGACATATACAGGACGAATCTGGAGAAAAAACCTGGAAGCAAAGGCCATGGAAGGCTCATAAGGAGCCCTTTGACATTCATTGTATTAAGATTGAGATTGTAAAGTAAAAGTGAGTAAGGGTCCAATTTATCTATGGTGAAATATGTTGATGTTCAAATCTCACCTTGGCAGCAGTACACTTATCTCCTGCAAAATCCCAGCAATCACGGACGACTCTAAAATTTCCTTTTAATCTGTTACCGCAAACAAACTTAGAATAATTTACTTCAGTTTGTTTGACCTCACCGAGCAGCTGTGGACTCGCATCAACCCCGACACCAAAATGAGATGGAAACGACATTTGAATGCCTCACATTTATGCTGTTCTTGTGATTTAATTAAACCAAATTAAAACACATTTTGCATAAGAAGTGGGAACAAAATTAAGGTCCATGTTAAAAGGATTTACCTCAAGGAGACGTGAGGTAGAGTTTGAAATAGAACATGCTGAAAGGGTCTAATCTTTTAATTTTATTCAGAGGAAGACTTTTTTTTTTTTACCAACACATTAGCCAACCAGCCAGTTGGTTACCTTGTTAGAGGTAATGTGTTTGTTCGGAAATATAAGACCTTTAAGAGCCATTTGGTGACTGCACAATTTGTACATTATAATGTATTCTCATGATTAAATGACCAGCTGAAAATGTGAGAGCTATTTTCTACAGAAATGTGGGCAAAAATCATCTCTCTGAATGTGGCACATCCCTCAAGACCTGCAGCTGTAGCTGCAACTAGATGTGGCTCAATCATGAATTTCCCCAGGGAGGCTGAATTTAGTAGACGGTACACTTGTCAGAGACCATGTAATATTTTTTATCCACTTCACCATTATGTTAGCATGACCATTGTTGTGCCCTGTGCAATTACACTCGAGAAAAAGTTCTGGTTTGCAGCCCAGTCTGGGCTTTCTCCCCTTGACTTGGACGTCTTCAGTCAATTTTTGACTGAGCCAATCAGGAAACAGAAGGAGAAGTCATGAACGATGACATCAATTTTCTGCACTGTTTTAGAACTGTAGTCTGCCTGTAGCTTTAGCAATGGCAGCGGAGGAAGTGAACGAAGCCATTCAGACCGTGTTGGCCACGCTTCCAAATATTGAATTATCATCAACAGCCGCCTCGTTCAGATTGCCATTTCTCTCTTCACTGTGGAGGGGGGTTGTGTACAGAGCAGGCAATTTCTAGTAAGCTTCTTAAAGTCGAACTGGTGCATCACATACGTCACATTAGCAATTAGGTAAAAATTCAAACTCCAACAGAGTCTATGCTTCCAGGACACAATCGTTTCTGCTGAGAGCCTCTGGATGAAGTGAAGTTTAAAACAAGGTTTTTTTTTTGTTTTTTTTTTACCAGGCTACCATTATGTTCTGCTTTAAGTTGGTTTTTGGCAAGAAATCTCTATAAAATACAGCTTTGCCATTTGCAACATGACAGCAAATGAAAAAAGTTAGTTGAGAATAATCCAGTGCAGGTTTGTAGCGTCTAAGTGTTGTATTTTTTTTTTAGCTAGAGTAGTTTAAAGATGCTGAAGGTAGTGAAGAATTAGGTGGAATCGCCCTTTAGCCATTTCCCAAATCGAAAGCTGCAATTGGAGACCAGCTTCAGTTTCGTCTTAGTTCCTGTATCTTCCTGATCATGCAATGTCAGCTTAGAAAAATAGCTAAACAAGAACAGTAGGAAACAAATTCTTCATTTTTTTCTGTTTTGAACCAATGTCATCACCTAATTAGGATGAGATAACATTCTTGGTACATTCTTGGTATCTGAACTCTTAGTAATTTTTTAATTTGCTGTTATATTGCTGTTTTTTCCACAAATGCTGACTCTATTCAGAAATGAATCAACAGCACATTTACAGGCAGATTAATAACTGTCCCAAATGACGTGTTTAGCTGTTGCCCAATCGAGTAATTATCTTCACCGGCCTCGTCTCTGTTCTGCTTTGATGCATGTGTGTAGTCAGTGCTTAAATCTGCTTGCTGTGTGTTCTTCCCACCGGGACGTGCGAAGTGTATTTACAAAGTCTTTGAGTGGAGCTCATGAACACACACACATGCACCCCCGCACTCTGTGTAAACACAGTGAACGGAAACTGTAACACTTGCATGAAATGAAATAATACGAACCTTCCCTGCGTCTGTTGGCACATTGGGAATAATGTGTTGATCAATGTTGGAAATGCAGTTGCTGACCTGCATATTGATGGATCGGTTGGTTTTGCCCCAGCTGTTGCATCTGTTCACACACACACATTAAACAACATCTTGTGCATATCTTAATGATGCTATTAGCGGTGAGGCTTAGGCGCCCACTATAGAATCTTGTTCCTGCGAATGACTAAATGACAGAGTATTGGAATGTTACTTCCTATGTTCACTCCCTGCAATGCTGTGTTTACAATCAGTTTGGATAGAAAAGGAAAGGGATGAAATGTTCCCCTGTTGCTGAACAGAGATTTACTCAACAGAAAAATGGATCAGTGCATCCCTTTGTAATCTCATGAAGAGGATGCTCATGGTTGACCGTAATTTTCTTAATTTCATAAATAATTCTTCTTTGCACAATAATCTCCAGATGCTCTGGTGTAGTTTGAAGAAAAGAACCAAACCAGTATTTGTCACCAGGTTGTTTAGCCTTTTTAAGACCTAAGTGTTCCTAAGAAATACAATCTCCGTTGTCCCATCAGTTTTGCGGTTGCATCTCCAGTCCAGTCTGTTGCCCATACAAACACAGAGGTATTTATATTCCTCCACCACCTCCACTTCTTCTCCCATGATCGACGTAGATGAGAAAAGATTCGACTACGTGAGGAAAGCTACATGACTGTATGTGGGGGGAAAAAAACAAAAACGTACGCTTCTGAAGAACAGAGTTCTGTGCAGTTCTTAGGACTAACAAGTATCCGTCAAAATGTTTTCACTTCTGCTTTCTGTTCCCTCTCTCTTTCTGTTCACAGCATTTAGAATGTCTCAAACAGCGAGTCGTGGTCGTCATTACTCGGACTGCTCCTTTAGCTGTGCCTGATTGATTGAGGAGTCAAATTTAGCCGCAAAACTTTCAGGGGAATAAACTCTGCGCATGCTGAGCGGGAAAAGCGTGCATGCTGCCGGCAGTCAAGTTTATTTGTATATCACATTTCAGCAGCAAGGCAGTTCAAAGTGCTTTGAATAATAAAAACACAAAGTCAAAAAAGACACCATGCAGTCAACAACTGAGCAAACCAGTTGTAAACCCAACATTAAGAGGATTGCCATTATCAAAATCCTCAATAAGCATTATATTTGTTGGAGAATGTTTCATTTCATTCATTGTGGTTCAAAGGCAGCTCTAAACAGGTAGGATTTTTAATATTGATTTAAAGTAACTCAGTTTTTTGGCTGTTTTGCAGTTTTCTGGAAGTTTGTTCCAGGTTTGTGGAGCAAAGAAGCTGAATGCTGCTTCTCCATGTTTGGTTCTAGTTTTGGGGATGCAGCGCTTGATAGCAGTTGTTGCTGTACACTGGAACAGACTTGCTTTTTTGTACATATTTATGTTTAAGTGATTTTTTTATCTGAAACACTTCAGTGTGACAAAAAATTAAAAACAGCAGACACAGAACACGTTGAACTTCGATCACTGCGAGAAACAAAAATGGCGGATTTGTGAAATTGGCTAGCCGGAAGTCCATTATTTTTCTTAGCGGAATAGTTCAATTACGGAGACGTAATAGTTCAAAGAATATTAGAGAACCAAGAAAACTGAATGGATTGACCCAAAAGAGAATAGAAAGAAATGTACACAGCATCTAGACAAAACTAAATTAAACTTTTTCTGCTTTCCTCGATATTCAAAGTACACAACAGAGTGGATTTTGCATATGTCCTCTTTAAATGAGCACCTTTAAGTTAATCAAGGACTTTCTTAGCGTAGACCTTTGAGTCTCAGTTGAATGTAGACCACTC
Source organism: Xiphophorus hellerii (assembly GCF_003331165.1). Taxonomy (NCBI): domain Eukaryota; kingdom Metazoa; phylum Chordata; class Actinopteri; order Cyprinodontiformes; family Poeciliidae; genus Xiphophorus; species Xiphophorus hellerii. Next base: position 4,909,571 of record NC_045672.1, on the reverse strand, counting down.
CAAATGTCTTCTTATGATTTCCAGGAAATTATGCCAAGTTCTTTCTAACCTGTAAGAGAGGTAATTTAATTTGTTAGAAAAAGAAAGTAATAGAATTATTACAGAAGCTCTTTCCTTTCATTCTTTACAAGGACAGACAGAAACCGGAGTCTCTCCATCTTGGTCTTCTCCGTTTGCCGATCAATCACCTTTCGACAAAACAGTCTGAATTATTGAGGTCAATTTTTTTCCTTTTTTTTCCCTTTTGGTTGTCTTCATGGAATCTATGTACTTTTCTTTTTTAAACTCATTCATTCTCCTCACATGCTTGACCGTGTCTAGTCTTTTAGTGTCCCGACTGTTGGAGAGGCAGAGCAAAACTTCAATCAGCAGCAGTTGATCATAGTCAATGAACTGGTTAAATTAATAACCCGGAATGCCGGACGGTTCATTTAGATTCATCAGTTACACTTTGGCTCAATCCAGTTTGCATGGACGATGTCATCTATTCATCTCAAGACAAATGATTATCTTTAGATTTCTCAAGCAAGGTTTCCCCGCAGATTCTCTTGGACATTCTGAATCCTTCTTCACGTCAAGCAAACACCTTAACATATAGTTCCTGATGATAGAAAACTTTCAGCTGGAGTACAATCCGCAGCAGTTTCCTTCATCTGAGGCAGTTTTGATACAAACCAATTATAGCTCCACGCTTTTTCTTGGAGGTAACCATTGGTAACACAAGAACACTTTGATTTTTCCCTCTTTTAAAGCAATCAGTTTGCTTTCTAGATTGATGGGTGATTTCAGATGGACTCTCACAGCTTCAACTGAGTATTATTTTTATTATTGGCTAGGACAGAAATACAGTAAAAATGGGATCCAGTCGTCAACTTGAATGGGAATATTATTTACAGTATATGGCGCTTTTTATCTCAGTTCTTACTAACCGAAGTAAGAAGTCAATAAGATCTAAAAACATGCATTTATTAAAGTTTGTGGCAGTGAGTTGGTGCTTTTTTTCCTGATCACTTTCAACTTTAATGAGAAAACAATCATCTTGCACGTTATGTTGTGCTGTTGCCAAAACTACAGCAGCATCAATGCAAAGATTATGAGTAATGGCTTTATGAGCAAGTGTACCTACTTCATAGCTTCCTAATGATTCAGGGAAGCAGCTGCATTAGGTAATACACACACGGTCGCACCACGAGTGTGTTACCTAATGGACTGGCCCATGTTTTGTCTCATTTTCCGAGAAAAACATAGTGAGCTCACTTCAAACCACGGCCAAATCAATGTTGAGCATCACCACAGAGAACAAACAATATTTGCACCATTTACCAATTTGTTGCACTTCCTTTCTGTTTGTCTCAGGATTGATTTGAAGATGCTTTTACGGATTTCAAAAAGTGTTAATGGTCTGCCTTTGCTTTTATCCTTTAAACTTTGCTGACCCTTCAGGTTTTTCCCAGACAGCTTTCTGAACAAAACACACAATGAAGCATACTTTTATTATTGTGCTTCTAGTCACGGCTGCAGCAATTTTTGATATTTTTGTATCAAAAGCCATTAATTTTTTACATTATTACTTCTTTTTTTTTTTTTTTTTAAAGGACTACATTCACTCTTATTATTTATAACATTAGCTATGTTAGTTTTAGTCTGAATACAAATGAATTAGAATTCCATTTATTTATTCTATTATCTTTTAGCAGTGCCTTTTTTACTGTTATTCATTTGTTGTCAGTCCAGATTGCTATCCTGTCTCTAGTGTTTCCTTACTTTAACATTTTTAGTTTTCAATTAAGAGCATGGCTACATAAGTATGTTCACCAGTCAGAAAAGTATTGATGGACTCGTCAAACTACGATGGATTTTAATTGTTTTATTAAAAAAAGGAGATAATTGTGTTGGAAAACAAGTGTGTTGTTCTGTCCTCAGAGCAGGTCGGGCCTCACTTCCTCTCAGTTTCTCCAATATCCCGGGTAATGTTAGAGAAACATGTCTTTGGTGGTGCAACAGTCCCCATTTACTTCATTATCTGAGACAATAATAAACATGTTCAGAAAATGATATCAATGCCCGTAAGCTTTAGAAAGACAATCTCAGCTGCACTTTCTCTGTGTTTGTTTGCAGGGAAGTTGCCTCTTCCTGTGTCCTCAAATCCAAACACATGCTAATTTATGGAGGAAATCCTTAAGGATGAGTATTGCTTCCTGTCCCAACCACAGTTACCCTCTTACCGGTCTACAGATATTAAGAAGACAATAAAATATCAGACTTTCGGGATGCAACAAAGGAGACCATTAGAAAAAACATTTTAAGCATTTGTCTCCTTCAGTGTGACATATATTATCTGTAATTAAAATAAATATTTTTGTTTTTTTGCGAGTAGAGGTATAAAAATGAAAAAATGCTGTGACCTCCCAGTTAAGCAAGTGTTTATGCAAATGCGTCATTTTATTCACCTTTTGGTCCAATTTCCACATTTACCTATAACATCAGCTAGGATCTTTGTCAACCAAAAGTCACAGTGTTTGCTAAAAATCTTTTCTAAATTATGAGAATTGAACTATATATATACTGTACATGAACATATATTCCTGAGTGATATTAATAATTAACTTTTTTTTATAATTGCTAATATTGTCTCCTGTATCAAGACAGTTTGTCTAGATTCAATTGGACATTTTGGATTTTTAATTGCCAAGCAATCACAACTCACCCTTCACAAAAAATAATAAAGTTGGACGTCTGAATTTTAGCTATGCAGCTTTCATAACACGTCTTTTCTTACTATCCTTTTGAATTTACATTAGATTTTCTAAGATTCCTGTCAGATTAAACAAGCTGGAGCCTTTTAATGAAAATTTCAAGTGTGACTTGGGTGGATTTTGCAAAAAACAAAACAAAAAAAATAGTGGATTAGTTTTATATGTGCTTTAGAAAAATATATGATAGGGAATGCGAGTCAAATGAATTTGAGGAATGATTAAATCCAAAACTACAACATGAAACAGTATTTTTATATGGCATGTAGAGAGCTGATTAATGTTGGACAGCAAAAGCATTATTGCCGATGAATACTCTGACTAGCTAACAGAGTTCTGTCTGTTACTGAATAACGGTGTGGCTCACTGACCGAAACTTTATCAGGCGCAGACACAAAGCTTTATTAATCCCTTCGGGGTTTTCCCTCACAGATATTGTAATTTATTTCTCCCACACAGCATTCTTAGATATACATTAAAAAAAAAACATTAAAGAACATTTTTAACATTAACATTAACACCCCCAGTTCTTCAGTCCCTTTATTTCTGATGTGCTCCTGTTAGAGAATCCTGTGACTGAGCAAGCGCATGAGATGTGAATCCACATGCGATACATTACTCTTTGTACACAAAAATATATGCACTCACATCAGTTATTGGTGGGACAAATATGACACCGTATATGGAAGGTTACTTTTTTGACGTTCTAACATCCACACTATCTAGCGCTCCACCTGTTTTTGCTATCACTGTATAAAAAAAATCTATTTAAAATGAGTAAACAATGCTTAGCCTGGTGGGGGGCAAGTAAAGCCCACCGGGTTTTTAATATACGGAGGGAAACCCTGAAATGCCTGTAATTTAGCAGACCAACATAGTTGTGTTGTGCAATTCTGCATACGGACTATTCATAAACCAACACATCCAGCAGACAGAGAGAGAAATAAGGTAATAGTTATTATGTCAGGTTCATCTACCAACAGGCTGTTCAATTTCTGACAGCTGTTAAGCTCTGAAGCATAAAATTGCTTTGAGTGCCAGTTACAAAAATGGAGCCATCAAACCTCTTAACTCAACACTTACTCAACCCAAGTTGGAGCCTTTGCCATATGGTACAAAAATCCCACAATGAATAACAGCAGCAGTAGGGGTGGACAAACTGTTCTGGTGGATCAAGAGGTTCGTAATTTTGACATAGCTGTGTGACTGGAGCATGGGTTGCCATGGTTTCAACATCATTTACTCTGTATGTGTTGATTGAATATCCAGTTGAGACCAATTGGTGGGGAATGATAGTGACGTACCAAATGCTGAGGTGTGACCTGCCAATCTCAATCTCTTTGTGAGCATCCTGAGAAATAACATTTACTTCCTGCCCTTTTTTTGATGGGCTGCACATGGAAGCACGTTCTGTATTCATGCTGCTCAGGTTCCACTGCTTTTACCTCAGGAGCATTTATTCAAGCACTCCGCTACGTTTATCAGCTCATGTTCTTTGGTATTTGAAGGTAGTAGAAAGAGAGGCAATTGGCTTTTTGAGATGTGCTGACATTTTAGCAAGCGCTACACATTACCTGAGCTGTGACTTTGCAATCTGTAGGGAGTATCAAAAACAGAGCCAGAGGAAGCTAGCAGAACCAGTGGAACTGAGAAATGCTGCTCTGTTCAGGGGGGATTTTGGGTCATACTGAAAAAAGAAGACTGAATTTGAGAGGTGATTTAAAGTAAAACAAAAGACAGCAAGTTCTTCTAATGGGTGGGTCCACAATATGGCATGCTTACCTATTTATTACAGAGATGGCATTTGGAAAACACTTTGGAAACATTATATCATATTCAACTATTTCCTTATTTGAATTTATACGTTTTTGTTTCATTTTTACTAGCAAATCACTTTATATAATCAAATGTACCAACCAAATTTGTTAAACACACTGAATTAAGTTAGCAAAACTTAGTAAATTGAGATGGATGAACTTAATGAATTGAGTTGGATGGTCATAATATATTGAGTTGGTCAGACGTGGGATGTGAATGCGGCATTGAACTCAATTGTTTCAAGTCAAAGTAAAAAGTTCCTTTAAGTTAAAGATTTGTAACTTATAAGACAACTGAACACAAAAAAGTAAGTTGTCATCACTAAACGAAAAGAATAAAGTGAGATTAATGTAAGTAAGCCCATAAAATGAGCTGCAACCAAAAACACTTTTTAGAGTGTATGCCTCCTACATAGCTGCTTTCAAAGCTGAGGCCGGGAAGTTGATTTCTTAGAGACTGTCTTTATTAAGTTTTGGAGATGGAGTGCTTAATGTTTAAGTGATTACTGGCTCTCAAATCCTAAATAGTCCCAGGATATTTGCTTTGGAAGGATGGGCTACTCAGAGTAACAGCTATAATAAATCAGATAGGATGCAGATACGTCCAGCAAGACTTGTGCCATTTTATTTCTTTAATTCGTATCTAGACAAAGATATGAAAGATATGATACATTCTGGAAGAAATTAAGAGATGACTGCACTGAACCCCTTTTAAAACCTCATGGTTATTCCACAAAATATTATATTATATACTGTATATTCTGAACTCTTCCTGAGTTAAAACATTAGTATTGCTGTCACTAAATGAATATTGTTCCGACTGGCTCAAAGTCATAACAAAACGGGAGACCATGCAGTGGTTAAAGTGCATAAAAAGGAATATTTCTTAAGACAAACAACAATGGATTGTGGATGTCAGTATCAGTGGCATAATGAAAATGCTTGGATGTGTTGTATGAGTGCATATGCAAGTGTTGAGGTGCAAAAACAAAGACAAACTCAAATGTGCAAAAGGATGGGGAGCTGAGGCCTGGCAACAAAACACCACAAGCGTCAAGAGCAGAGTGGACGTCGAAGGCGACCCAGAAGGTGGAGATGGCCAGATTTTAAATGCTCTGTGCTCCAAATGAACAAATCAGCAGCACCTATAAAGAGGAGGAGCACAAAGACAGACAACAAGACACCTGCAACCCAGCCCAGAAGGCCCAGAAGGCCCAGGGCCGTAACAAATATGAACTTGTTTTCTTTGCTTTACTTGAGTTCTGAACGCAGTGCATCTTTTTTGTTATTTCGACATGAAAGGCCAGAGAACACACAGAGACTGCTGGTTGGATGTCCAGGGGATTTCACCTAACAGGTATTAGGTGGAGTCTAAAGGTGGGGAAGCTAAAGTGTTCGAGCAAACCCCTTATATTGCTGTGTCTCCAATGGGTTTTATAAATCTTTATAAAAGCTCAGGATGTGACGATGTCAGTGCTGATGTTTTTGCATGGACATTAAGCATGCCAAAATGAATGGTGTGGAGTTCATAGGGCAGCATCATACGCGGTATGTTACTTTCCCTCTACTTCCTACATGCCTAATTTTATTTGTGTTTCATATCAGTGTTTTCATTAAAGACGTTGATATTTGTGAGTGAAAGTAGAATGGACTGAAAGATAATTATGTGGATCAGTACCGTCTGGTCTGGTGACGAAAGTGAAAGGTGTAGGGGAAGTTGTCAACTGGAAAAGAGATCTCTAAGTTTTCCTTGTGAACCTGCAATTGGTAAGTGGGTGACAATAAATGGATAGATTAGTGCAGTGGTTCCCAAAGTGTGGGGCGCACCCCCTATGTGGGGCGCAGTGCCATTGCAGGGGGGCGTGGGGAGCGGTATGGATGAATGTGAAAAAAAAACAGTTACACAAAAGTGTTTCACTGTAAAGATGGTTTGTAGTGTGTTTTGTTGCAACCTGAAGTGTGAAATAAACTTCAGTGGAGTTTAAAAACAAAATATGTGTATAAACCTATACAAAATATTGGTATTTTGTACCTATATTTTGTAAAAGTACAAAATGGACCAGACAAAGTTGAACAATGTCTGACATCGTTATGTCTGGTTGAACGATGTGTGTGCCCAGTTGATTTTCTTTTTCTTATTCATGGGGGATTTTATTGTAATCCATAGAGGGCCCAGAAAATCTTTGGACACCATTGGATTAGTGGATGATTTGTCTGGGAATTTAAGTACATTTTATATATATATTTTTTATGTTTATGAAGTTTTGTACAAAATATGTTTGCGAAAATCACAGTAGTTGCATTTGTGTCCCCTATCCCTAATGAATGCTGATGTAAAAAGGTTTTTGTCAGTGGTGCAGGAGGTTGACACTGGCAGAACATTATTGTATTAAATAATAAAAAGAGGAACAAGAGAAAATGACGGTAATGCTCTTTGCAGTTCATCAAATAAATTTGACAGTAATCCTTTCTAGTTATCATGCCATCATAATTTGAAACTTTTTTCTGACTTGAATCTATTTTTGCTCGAGGGGTATAAGTGAACATCACTGCACTGTGCTTCTGGATAGCATTCAAACTTCAAAAATAGCAGCTGGCTTCAAATTACTTTGCCTTTTGAGCTCATCTACAATCAAATACAAATTACAAGTAATTTTCTTTCTGTAAGGGCAGGCTCCGGGGTTTTTAGTGCATCTGGACATGGGGGTGTGACCTGTTTGTCTTTTTAATCAAACGCTTGAAGGTCATAATTATCTCTATTATTACTGCCTCAATCACAGCTTTGCTCATCGCTGATTCTTGAACACTGTTACTCCAATCATCCGAACATTATTCATAGCTTAAAAGGGAGACTTTTCACTTTGTCGTTTGAGATTTATGTATGCATTCTGTTTATTGGCATCTGATTCGCCCCAACTCTGTCCTGTGTTCAGGAGCTGTGGTCGTTGCCTTTGTGGTCTGCTGGCTGCCCTATCACGCTCGTCGCCTCATGTTTTGCTACATCTCCGACTGGTCAGAGTGAGTAGTTTTTTGTTTGTTTCTTTGGTTTTGGGGTTTTTTCCTCAGTCTCTTTTGCTTCCATCTCCAATAGCTTATTCGCCAACAGGGCATCAGCGTTTTTAGACCCACGTATGTTTGCTTATATTCATAATTTTAAAAGAACATATGCACAAATGAACTTAAGTATTGACTAAAGAAGTCCTTTAGAGTCATCGGTTAAAAGCGTCTGAAAAATGGAAGCAGGCGAGCTACATCTTATTGATTAGATTCAATTCTTGTTCTCTCACTTGCCTTTTCCATCTCTTTCTCTCTAGTTTTAGTCCATCAAAATATAATTTGTCTGATTAAATCAAACAGAGCGCATTTGAGAATATTAATATTAGTCACTCTCATCTGCTCTTACATACACAGTGAAAAGAAGCAATAGACGTAAAGCATAAATGACCATGAAAAGGTAAAATACACAAGGATCTTTTTTAGATGTTTTTGTACATCATGTTAAAAATTCTCAAGGTTTAAATTTTTTGTTCTCATTTTGTCCAAATTTCTCACCATTTCCTCTTACCATTGTTGAGCAGTAGCAGCTAAACTCCCTCTGCACATGTAGACTGACCCAACACCAGACCGGTGCCAGACGGACCCACTGTGTCTGTGCTTTGCCAAGCCAGATTACTGGGAAAGCCCTGACAAAACTGTGTTTTTCTCACTGGCTGGTAGAGGGTATTTACCATGGCTGAGACAGTAATTATTTATTTACATAATTCATGCATCCATGACTTGTGATACTGTCTTTCACTGTTAAACCTTGTCTCATTCCTAGACAAAGCAATTTTCTTGAGCTGTCTTTTCTCCCACAGACTTAAAAACCCGACTCAGTTTTCTGTTCCGTCTGTGTTTCTCTGCTACTGCTGCCACTACCTCTCTACTTTTTCATTAGCATAGAAGGCCATCCTTGTTGAGTGCTTGTGTTTTTTTGTTGTCTATGCTCTGTTTTTCTTTCTGGAAGGTCGTTTGCCATGCCGTTGGTGGCAGACGACCGCTCACGTCGAGCATGATTCCGCTGGAGGTCCATTCCTGTTAGAGGGGAGTTCTCTCTATCATCATGTCTTGCGCGCTCAGTATGATTGATTGCTATACAGTTAATGTCTTGATGCAATCAACTGTCCACTGCGGCCACATGCTCATACAGAAGGGATGATTGCCGCAAGTCTCAATGGAATCTGCTAGCTTTCTTTGCAAAACTTTCATTACCAGTTGAAGTGATAAACTATACCTGATTGCATTTATTCAAAACAAAGATCAAGTTTGAATGTATTTATTTGAATTTAAACCTGACTGTTTGGATTAAATATGTATTTCTGAATTTAAATGAGATGTTTTTTTCTTTGTTTTTGTGACTTCAGGCAACTATCTTTTGTGAATTAGTGCTCTGTAACTTAAGCGAACCGTATTGAATTGAATTGCTGGACTAGAGTCAGCAATTGAACTGGTTTTGTAGTCCTTTCCAGACCGATAGATGTCATTAACCGTGTTTCCATCGAAGTTTTCTTTATGCACATTTTTCGAAGTATTGCACTAGGAAGGGTCGAGGGAAATGGTAAAATTCAAAATAACCTCCTCAATTTTGCAAAAGGTTTTTATGCGAGCTTGAGGTGGTTTTTGGCTTTTCCAAAAGCCAATGTTCTAGCCAATGTTGTTAATGTTCTAAAAGGCCGATGGAAACACATTTGCAGAATAAATTCTGACATTTACCTTACGTCACCGATCAGCTTCATTAAAACCGTTTCTTTTTTCTACGTCTCCATACAGCATGTAGCACAGCCAGGACTAGCAGACATAACAGAACAATTGCAATTAGCCAGACAGCAATACAATCAAACCATCAATATCTTTATTAGATGTTCAAATGTGTTTGATGATCTGAAATGGAACAAAATTAAAAAGAAATGTGAACGGTGTACTCTATCATCATATTTTACACTCTCATGATATTTTCTTCTCTTTACTGATATCTCTCAGCATTCGTCTGGGCTTATGTAACTTTTCCTCCATTAATGTCCTCCCCTTCTCTCTGTAGCTTAATCTCCTGCTTCCTTATCGTCAGTCTCTATCGGAGATAGATTCAGTCACTTTAAGGTTTTCCATTCCTTTTAAACCTTTTTGTAGCATTTATAAGGTACAACATAAATAGATCGCATCAAATGAATTTACTTCTTTTACAACAGTTTCACCGTGATCCTCGCGGAGAGGATGTGTCTGCTATTTTCATTCCTCTGGAGATTAGATTTGTACCACATGGATTTGGAAAGCTGACGTACGTGACTGTGTATCTGTGAGATTCCAGCGTGCGGAATCTTCTTGCCATTGGTTTCCTGCTTTCACAGCATTAATATAGTTAGTGGCTGGCAGGAATCCCAAGGCTAAATCTTGAAAACCTTTCAATAATGGCTTGTGTTTTTGGAAGTGGACCACGGGCTTAGAAATGTGCATTATTGGTTTACGCAGCGTCATCTCTTTGGTAATCAGAGCAAAAAGATCACTTGAAAGATAATTAGTTTTGGTAATTATATTAATGCATTTGTGTTTTAGGTCTCTCAGCTATTTCGTCAAAAAGACTGAAATTCCAAAGGCGAGCCGTTAATGATTCTTTGTGCGCATCAGATGTACTCTCATGAGTTTGATCATGTCATCAGTTTGTCACTAGATTGTACAGAAGTTTGTTAATGACATACATATTTCAGCTAGGAATCATGTATGGTGTTACAAAAGATACACAGTCAAATATTAACAACAATTTGGATTATTTAGCCTGTAATGGGAGTTCATTTGCCAGTCTTTTTTTTTTTTTACCAGGTCTTTCATTCATTCATAAATGTCACAGTTTCAAACGATGTAAACAAAATATTTAGCTAATATGCAAATTTGCTGGCCAACAAATGGAAGTGGACTATAAAAATAATAATAAAATAAAATCTGGGTCTTAGAAACCTTCATATAAACTCCTGCTGGAGTTTATATGAATGTGTAATTACTGTTGCTATAGAGATCCATTGATTAAAAATCTGTACCGCCATTAAGACGGTTCATGCTATGTTTTAAGTTGAAATGTTGTAAATGTTGAGAGGAAATGGAACAATCATGAAGACGTGACATGAGCAACTCTTCACCAGCCAGCAGTGGAGCCAGATAATGTTCACAGGAGTGGTCAGGCTGGAACCGTTGCTCACTTAGGCAGGGCCAACTGATTGGTACCAGAGCCACTTCATCAGAGCATTGAAATGATTTCACTAAAGACAGAAATTGCTTGTTCCAGAGGTGTGCTCCACTGGTAAGTTACCTCCCTATGGGAACAAGCAATCACTTGGCATAGGATGGCTGGGCCTACCTCTGGTTCACAAGACCCAGCTTTTATTTTGGTAGTCCACTTCCAGTCATCAGCAAGTGAATTTGCATGTTAGCTAAATGTTTAGCTCTAAGTGAATAGCTAGCATGCAAAGCTTGCGCTGAGATAAATAGTTGGAGCTGGCTGAATATTTTGCTCTGAGCTAAGTATTAGCTGACTTCTATATTTGATGAATATTTGACTTCAAACAAAATATTCAACTTAACGCTAACTATTAGCTTTAAGCTTAAAGCTAAATATTTAGCATGTTTATCCTCTTAGCACAACGGTCAGTGACATCATGGTCGGACGGCGGGGAAGTGAGAGAATGTTCAGTCAGACCGTTAGTTCCCCAAAAAACTTCAAAAAGTGCACATGAGGTCAAATGTCATTCAGCAAAGGGTGAGAAGGGGGACAACTGGTGTGTCAAAACCAAACATTTCACATTTCTTTCCTTCCTTCTCTCTTCTCTTTATTCTTGCAGCAACATGTACGACTTCTACCACTACTTCTACATGCTGACCAACGTGCTGTTCTACGTCAGCTCGGCCATCAACCCCATCCTCTACAACCTGGTGTCTGCCACCTACCGCCAGATCTTCTTCACCACGCTGCGCTACATCTTCATGCCCTGCCGCCACACACCCAGGAAGCAGCCGCACCCCCTGACCCGCCACTCCATCAGCATTTCCAGCAACCACACCTTCTCCACCAACATCATCAAAGAAACAACGTACTGACAACTCGGAACTGTTCGCTGCCGTGTTGCGGCTACAGAAGGAAACCTCTGTTAGACGTTGGGTCACGGTGCTCTTCGTGGAACTGTGGTGATCATCATTTGTCCTGGTAAACCAAGTGCCCACCCAGAGACCACTGTCATTTGACTCCAACTGCACAATGTCTCGTGACTTCATCCAGCATCGCATGAAGTTGTGCCAAAAAAAAACGTGATAGCATAAAACTTGAAGAAGGAGTGAGAGATACTAACTGGTTCAATCATTCAGTAAGGTGAACATTTCGTTTCTTATGATGTTAAGTATAAACTTCAGAGACTCTATAAACACGGCCTTCGGCAATACTGTCAGTGCAACGGCAGCCATGGTGTAACCATCTTCTGTGAGCGTCTGTGGATAAAACTGACTTTGATGTTAGATGAAGAAAAGCAGGGTAAAGGGGCGTAAAGTCTGTGGAGGAAAACCCCTTTCATCATAGGCTCTTTACCCGTCCTGCATGTCTTGGTTTTGGTCAAGCAAAACTCTGTTGCCCAGCTCTCAGCATGTAGGAGGTCCTTGTTGTTCAGCTCGCCCTCTGATTTGAAGCAGGGTTTTGTAAATACACTCACAGGGAGAATGTTCATTTCTGACACTTTTCAGTGGTCATAGAAAAAAAAACCTATGAAAGCATAGCCAGAACAAAAAAGGCTGTGACTGATTGTTGTACTTTATGCATAGCCATGTCAGAAATTATACACTCTGGAAATAAAGTCGTTCCTAAACTCAAATGTCTGCATCTGTTGAAAGAAATGTTAAATCAAGTGAAGCACTTCTTGCTGAGTATTCCAGGCAGCTGCTGGAGAGATGTCCAGAGATCTCTGGATTCTTCTTTTTTAGCAAAGCAAGGATTGAAACCAACTGGGCTACTTTGCAGCTGAGGCACAAAATAATTTGAACAGAGGATAAAGGAAGAGGGAGCGCTGAGAGACCCACAGAGTTTTCAGACAAGTGTGATTTCTTTTTTTCTTTTACATTTATTTTCCAAGCAAATCAGCAGCTTGTTTATGACCAAACAATCAGAGCAGAGAGATTTGCTTATGTGAAAAGTGGCAAAAATTACAGTTTGGCTCTCGGCCACACAAACATTCTGTAACAGTTTAGAAGAAGAGCGTTTTCAAGGATTCATTAACATTTAACATTTTAATTACTGGCGCTGTAACTTTATAAATAATAACTAAACAAATATAAGACTATTGACAGAGTCCTTATTCCTCAATGAGGAGATAAATGTTAAATGGCTTGTACTTATTTAGAAAGTCATCAAGTCCAGAGGACCCCAAATGTGTGTGTCACATTTGTGAACCTATATGTTGAGCGGGCCTTCTGACCACCGGGCCTTCTGACCACCACCAGCAGGCAAGGCAGCTGAAGTTTCATGCCTAAGGACACAACAACTGAGGCGGACGAAATGTGGGTTCAAACCAGTAACCCACTGATTGTGAGTAAGTGAAGGTTTTTCACAAAGTTCTGAAGTCTGGAGTAATAATAATTGAAGTGATTAATTGCAGGTAATCTTGTAAGGTGAAACCAAACATTGAGTTTTACTATTGTTTTCCACATGCAGTATTCTGAACATCACCATGCGCCTCATTTCCACAGAGAGCTGCAGCACAGTTCGCAGGCTGGTGTATTCAGAGGAGCTTTTCTCCCCATTTGGACTCTCATTAGGCAGACAGGGTAAAACCCAAGGGCCTAACGTTGCGTCATACTAGTACAACAAGCATAACATGTCTTCTGCTTGCCATAGCAGTGATGTTTTTCTGTACCTCAGTCCATGGGCTGTGTTGTGCTACTCCAGTAGCTCCTCCCTGACTGCACAGCACATTTATTCTATGGACCTAGAATGTTGCAGTACGGGTCAGTTGTATGGGCAGCTTTTACAATTGAGATGGACAAAACAGCGTACAGTTCTGACTCGCTCCATACCGCTTAGTGGAAACTAGGTGTTAGCTTCTTTTTGCTGCTTGACACTTACACAATATTTTCAATGTTAGCAAAAATCACCGAAGCTCTAAATGAAAAATGAGTTCCACTATTAGCGAAAATGTGCCTATCACTGATCATAACGGTATGCCTACTCAGTGTACATACTGTATCTTCTAGTATATAAAAAAAATGACTGGATGTTTTAACTTGACTTTTATGTAGGTGTTGTTTCAGATGTCATTGTTTAAAACCAGTCAGGACAGAGTCATGCAGTGTGTCAAGGAAAATTGTTCATAGTTGCTTTGCACAGTGAAAGTTGGGGCATAAAGTCTAATTTCTATAATGGTATTTATCAATTTGTTGGTACTCACCGATGATGCAAAAACAAGCACTTTGAAAACATCAATAACAGAGTCAAGAGTTTTATTGGCGTCTAATACTTACTGGACTGTGTTTTTACAATAGTTCCTCACATGGTCAGTGTCTTTAAAAGAGCAAATTGTAAAAAGTAGAAAGAAAAGACAATGGACCTAATTTTGACCATGAGCACTAACTGAATTCACTCAAATTGAATGTACAATTTATAGTGTTCAGTTCGATTAATCAAAGCGAATGTAAGTTTTATTGTTGTATGTTTTAATAAGTCAGTCAAGTCTCTCTTGATGTTCTCAAAAAATGAATTGCCTGAAGTTGACTTTCTGTTCATGTCACTGATATTGTAAGTCACTGTTGCTAATCTTACAGTTTCTTCCTAATTTTTCCTCCTATTTTCTTCACACAGGATACAGAATGAAACTTCAGTTTATCTGACACAATCTGAAGCCACGTTTTTCTGGCTAAAACAGAACAAAAATCCCTCCTTTGAACAGGAGAAGGCCAAGTAATCTGGTGCGTTCGGTCAACAAGATGAAGCAGGATGTAGACGAGTGATGCTACTCTAGTCTGTTGGGGCGGAGAAAGATCTGGGCCAAAATGTGAAGCTCTGGATTTACCAGACCAATTTCATACCTTCATCTATGGTCAGAAGCAATAGCTCATGAGCGAAAGAATGAGATCCAGCATTCAAACAATTTTTGCAGCTTGAGTATTTCTGCAATAACAATTCACTCAATCGTTTTATGTTCTAAAGATTCTGGTGACAGAATTCCTCCTGTTGCGACAGTGAAGGGATGCTTAGGATTAGGACTGCCACTTATACAAAACACTAATAAACAGAAAGTATGTTATTTTTTGTAGTTTTGAAATTTATCAATGGCTTTGCAAAGTGCAGATGCTTCATTCTCTCAATTCCAAATTCTTTTTGGCTACTCCATTGTTATAATTCTTTATGTCGCCAGACTGGATTAGCCATTAATCTACAGCAAACATGGGAAAATGTTGTTTCTTGTTTATTTCTTGTTGAACTTTTGCCTTATAAGCTTTAAGTTTGGTAATCTAACCTCAGCACTACACATAGTAGGAAATAGTCATAGACCGTTGTGCATTTGCAGAATGTCTGCAGCAACATTATGGACTTAAGCAGGTTGTGTTGGTGTGTTGACAAGTTCCTGCTAATCCCTGGATGCACACATAGAAGAAGCAAATCCTCTTCCCTGAAACCCCCGACCAGTGTCACATACTGCATGGTTTGCTTTTTCCATGCTACCAAGTTCCTGGCAGTAGGAATGTGTGTGTGTGAGTTAATCAGTTGTGGGTGGATACGGTCCAATGGTTAGCATTAGTTTAGACATTTTAGGTTCAGGCTTTAGATTAAGCAACCACAAGATGGATTTTAAAGGAGGGAAACGGTTTCTAAGCATATTATCAGGTGGATTTTTTTTTCTCTTTTCAAACAGAAAAGAATACCAAAGTACAAAAACTGAGATACAAAGTTTGGGGGAAACAAACAAAACTATAACAACAGTGTTAATGTAGAAAGCATGAAATAAAAATGAACAAAACCTATGTAAATTGCCTGTTATGTTCAATTGTTTAGGTTCTAATGCAACAACCAGGCACCTTAGCAAATAACAGAGCAAGATATTAATCCGTCATTGAGTGTAAAACTTGACAATCTTGTTACGTTGTGATAGATTAATAACCCAAATCCTGACTGGTTACTGATATAGAAAAAAAAAAAACCTGCTAAAAAAATTATCAAATAAAATTGGTGTAAGAATTTCCTACAAATAAATATAATTTGGGTAAACTTTCATCACTTGTTCTGGATAGAAAGTATGTCAAATTTCAATCAATTGACAAAATTAGTTCATGCCCAGAAAATGTTAGACGCTAGCTAGGTTTCTCTAATTTCCCCAATGATTTAGTCTGATCTCGTTATGTTATTCATCTACAAATAACATTACTTAATTGTTTTACAGCAACAATGGGAGTTCTTTTGAAATGTGGTTGCCTTGAAGAGCCTGTGCTTTCTAAGTTTTCAGTCTGGAACTCTAACCCCGGCACCATGCGCACCAGGAAGCGGATACATAATGCAGAGCATTCACATCTGCAGCAACATTATGGACTAAAGTAGGTTGTGTTGTTGTGTTGACGAGTTCCTGCTAAACCCTGGATGCACACATAGAAGAAGCAATTCCTCTTCCCTGAAATCCCTGACCAGAGTCACATGAATGATCAGCTGTTTCTGTGTCTCCAGTTTCCTGGCAGCAGGAAGTGAGGATCCCCTCTATGAGAGCAGGTGCAGTAAAACCAAGACTTCAGTGCTTCTTTCCTAAACTCACCTGGTTTGTCCACCACGTTAAGAGAAACGAAACAATAAGGCCTGGGGTGTTTTCACACCTCACAGTCCAGTTGAGGACCAAAGTTGCAACATTTGTTCCATTTTCAGCTGGTGAGGTTTGCTTTCACACTTCACTGTGCCAAACGTTTTAAAAAACCTGTTCCCCTCCTCGCCTGTGGTGGAGCTGTACCAAGAGCGACTGAAGGAAATGGCACAAAAACCTCTGATTAAGACACTCAGTGCAACTTCCTTCTTCACACAATGTAAACAAAAATGAAGTAGCGTCAGATTGTAGCAGTTGTAGGATTTCTCTTTTGTCTTTGGTAAAAGATAATGAGCCATTTCTCCCGCTAGCGCTGGATTCACACGTTTGTTTTGATTGCATTTGCCCAGAACGCCCTGCACTATAGACCATTTCCTGCTTTTGGAGCAGTACCTGGTCCACTTGGCGTCCACATATGTATTCGAACCGCACAAGAGTTCACGTCAACTGATCTAAGACCTAGGTCTGTAGGCAGACCAGAGTTTGCTGTTTTTGGTCTGAATCAAACAAACTGGTATGTCTAGAAAAAGAAACTAAACCGGGCTGGTTTGAATGCAACCTTAGTTTGTGGTAAGGTTGTAAAAAAATAAAAATAGTAAATAAATAAATAAAAACAGACTTTCATATCAAGTTTACATGGTAACAAGTGATTTAGAGTTAAAACCCTCAGGCTGTCACTGTTTTGAATGTAGCCATTGACTGAGTCACTATAGCATGTAGTTCAAAACTCCAAAGAATTTTATTTAGATTAATCAAAGCTGTTCTTTTATAAAGATGAGCACTTTGTTCTACTCTTGTAGAAACTCTATTGGGTTAATGGTTTCTGCCATGACTCAAAAAACCTTCCAAATATCAACTTTTTTTAAATGCACAAAATAAAAATATGACCGCCAGCATGTTTCTCTGGCGCTCTCTCCTGCCGAGCCGCAATATGTAAGGGTATACTATATCGGGAAGGTTTCACCTCCACACAGACTGCTCGTTTGTGCAAACACACCACTTAGCAGAGAAGTGTTTGACCTTTTCTGAAGCACAGTCATTGCATTTAATCGCTGTATACTTGGAAAAAGAAATACCACTCATAATGTACATGGAAGTCCAGTGTCTTACTGAAGTTACATCAGCTTTGGAAGAGTACTTTGAGTTTTTACCAGAGGCCTGTAATGAAATCCTTCATTTGAGTGTGCAGACTTCAGTTTGGGTTCGTTCTGATTCTCAGAAGGACAACGGTGTTGCTTCTCAGACGTGGCCTGCCTCATCAACACGGCGGAGCCAAATGAAGCTGAGGAGCAGCTCATGTTACCTGCTGCAGGAGCCATCCAACAACATCAAGGCAGTGATGTGTCCAAATTAGCATTTATGAATTTGTATATATTGTCAAATATAGGATCTGAGAAAAGGGCTAGTTTGTGAGGCTGAAAATATGCTTAAATAATCATAATTATAACTATCTGAGAGGTGAGTACTTATATCGATATATTAATTGGTTTATAGAAGGGATCTGCAATCATTACCATCCAAAAAAAATAACATTTTGGCCTCTGATAAAAGTAAAAATGGTTGAGAGCCGCTAATATTGATCTGACCTTTCGAAAAACACAACTCATGTAGGAAATGAGTTGCAATTCTTCCAACAACTACCATTTTATTTCTATTTTGAAGTTTGGAAAGGAAGAAAAACATAAAGCATTTGCAAGCAAAGAGAGGATGGATGAAGTTTCTCTGGTGGAATGCTAGTATTTAGAAAACGATTTTAAAAAAACTACCGTTTCCAACCTGATGGCACAAAAAATAAATCCTAAAACGTGTTTTTTTAAAATGCTCGGTTTCTTTAGCATGCTTGGTTGCAGATCCCTGGCCTACATGTGAAGTTGAAGGTAGTTGGTCATTTCTGTTAATTCTTGGAATAATGACTCAATGAGATTTTAATAAACATACATTTTAATTGTAATTAATGATGCTAAAAGTGGTAGCACTGTTAATAGCAGACACAGCTGAGTATTATCAGTCTGTAAATGAGTTTCCTCAGTTAGGATCACAATAAAAATAAAGACATTTCATTGTTTCAGGATGAATAGAAACTTCATCGTTATATTTGTCCTCATCTGAGTTGTTTTCTGTGAGCTTTCTAAATGTTAGCAGTCGGTTATTTTACTTTCAAATGCCACAAGGGCAAACAATCACACCAGAATCTCCTCATTTCTGAGAGCACTTAGCCTGAGTTAATAAACCAGGAAATACTCTCATTACTGTAGACACAGTTAGACAAAAATGGATAGACATGGAGATAATTCTCAATTCCTCCACTCAGCCCCGCCGCTCTGCTGCAAGACTTTTATATTTAACTAGAATTTACCAGATCAAACCCCTCTTACTAACCGTAGGACATCTGTAATGGTCAGCTTTAACATCTGAATACTTTGAAAAGTCTTTTTTCTCTTTCGTGGCTCACATTTCTTTTGAAATTAAGTTGAAATAAATGATCAGTTTGGAGTAGAAAACGCTGACCAGTGAAGTCAAAAAAAGACCTGCTTCCACATTTTGCTAGTTCTTTTTGAACGTTTGCCTTACGTTTTCCTGTGTCACCATGTGGAATGACACAGGAAGAGCAGAACACCGGGGAAAGTCTAACTGCAGGGTAGGAGCGGCAGGAGAGCGAGAAGTTAATGTGCGACTCGAAGTGATTGAACTGTTGTTTGCAGCGAAAGAAAAATCAACTGGAGAGTAGATAATTTGTAGACCGACCGCAACTGAATGCCTGCTGCAGTAAACAATGAAGGAAAATCAGCAGCAGCAAGTCAGAGTGTTTACTAGTTTTTATTCTACCTCATGTTTGTTTCCTCTGCTTTTGTTTTCGACATGAACAAATGCAACATGTAAAATGTTTTCCAGAAATGCTCTGTTGGAGAATTATGTATGTCCCTGTTAAAAAGAGTAAAAAGCATAAAAAAACAACAAAAAAGTGGAGCTTTGCTTTGCAGTTGCACAAAATTATTTGGAAAAACAGTTAAAATGTCAACCTCTCATTTGATTGTACACACTGAGTAGACAACAAAAAATCAATGTTAAGGAAATAATTTTCAAAATTAAACAGTGGCAGTCCCAACAATTCCTGCAAACTCGTTTTGTGATTTATATTTTACTTTTTTAAGTGGATCAATCAAGGAACTAATCACTCAGTTTTGTCTGCATTAACTAAATAAAATATATTTGCAAGTATTTTCTGCCCATTGTAACTGAAGCATTTCGAAAATGTAACAATAATATGACATTTAATGTAGCTGTTCCTTAAAAAAGGTCATTCTAGATAGGAAGGAGAAAAACAGAGAGATTTCCACAGAAAAAAAAATTCTAGAAAAAAGTTGAAAATTTGAAAGAATAAACCTTTTGTGCAAGTCACATTTAATATATTCAGCATTTTTATAAAGAAAACTGAACATAACATTTACCAGATTATGTTATAAAATGGTAGGAAAAATACATAAGACTGCCTCTTTAAAATATCTGAACTACCCAAATATGGTGTGGTTCCTGTTTTGCAGGAACATATCTAATGTTTCTAACACTGAGAACAACAACACTTGGATTTCTGGAAAACGTGAACCTGCAGGGAAAACAAAGACGTTCCGTAATACAGGATCAAAAGCCTTGCAAGCTCAGTCTGAAGCTTCTTCAGATATGAAGCATAATCCGTGCTTATTCTGCCTCTGCACACCCAGAGACAGAATAAACTGGAATGTGTGAAGGACAACACGCATTGTGCAGAGCAGAGGTAATCTGCTGCTCACTTCAGACCTGAGTTGGGTCTGCTGGTCAGAGTTAAGGGTCTGACGGCATTCAGAGCTGCTTGTCAGGCTGCGAGCTGCGGTACGGCAACTAGCCTACCAGACTTTGAGGACAGCTGCGACATAAAAGGCAAGATAAGATAAGTTATCTCAGGATATTATTAATCCGTTCAGATGTTACAGATTTTCAGTGAGATTAAAGACAGACAAGTTCTAACTTTATTTAATTCTTTTGTACCCTGATGTTGCTACGTTTCCATGTAAGCATGGAGCTGACTTTTAAATGAGTAAAGTGAGACGGAGAGCAAAAGCAAACAAAAGCTGCTTAATTCAGCCAGTAAGAGCATTTTAGCAGTCTGCTGAAGATAGTAAGTCTGGTTAAATAGAAAATCTGGCGAGCAGGTAGATAATACCAGAGAAAAGGCTTGAGATGAATTTCAATTAAAACCAAAAGTTAACTAAAGTTGATCTGTTGAAAATAATTCTAATATATTTGGTCTAAATGTCTGATGTAGCAACAGGAAGATAACAGGAAACATCAGTTTGGAGAGATTTTTCCTTTATTCTGCCGGTCTTATTCTCCTTCATCTTTTATTTTGGACGAATTGGATTCGGCTTCACCAAACAGACCTCAGTCCTCTATGTGGTGAGAATTAGAATATGTCTAAGGGATTGTATCGCCTGCAGTTCTGTGTGGAGGGGAACACACACTATGTGCTGGAGACTGGAAACGATGATGTCACAGAGACTCCAGTAGCAGGGTACGTTGGTCCAATCCAGTGTTCAGGTTTCACCATGGGAAGTAATGAAATAAACACCAAGCAACACACCTTTCATGTGATCTCATCTTCTTCTATGTTTATTCAAAGAGAAGGCTTGGTATCTATCCTATTCATGCCACCATAGCAAATGGCATTAAAACAAATGTTTTACTTCCATCAGTGCAACAAAATGATTAAATTGATCTGTGTGTGGTTCAGTCAAAACCTGGGAGCTGAGATATGCATCATCAAACTTCCTCTATGGGAAAAAAGTCCTGCATGATATGCAAAGTATCTTTCAGATTTGTCAGTGATTGGAGACTGATCTGACAATCCCACTGAGGATCTGGTATACAGACGGAACCTGATATTTATATACACAATATAAAAAGTTATTTTTTCTCTGTCTCACTTTCTTGTTTTTGTTCAGTATTATCATTACTAACATTTTTTATTTCCTAAACGCCAGATTCAAAATGTTTCGTTTCTTTTTTTTTACTTTCAAATTAAGAAGCTAACATCCATTTCCTTAACATTTTATATAATTGCATTAAAACAAAACATCAAGCTTTTCCTCCTGGCAGAACTGGTTAATCCGAGTTTGGTTTTTATTGCCAATTTGCTGAAACACAATCCAAACATGTTGACTTTGTTGTCCTTTAGCCGTGTAAGCTACTGATTTGGTGAGTCAGTGCACCAGTCCCTCCTGCTGCAAACTCAATATCCCAACTCATGTACTTCACAAATTCAGGATTTTAAGCTTGAACTTCTCAATGGTCATTATATCCACGCACTTTGATTTGAGTTCATCAGACCTCAAGATCTGCCTCCGAAAATGAAGGTCATTGTCTTCGAGTGTTTTTGTGATCTGTAATTTGACTTTTCATGTTAATTTTACAGTAATTACTGCTACAGTGAATTACTGTAAAAGCAACATAAAGAGTTTTTCTATTTGCACGTTTTCTACCACAAGTTTTTCCTTCAACTCGACTTTCCATTCTCAACAGCTATAGCTTCTTTAGCTATGACTGTTCAGTTTGCTGCACAGCTGTCCTGTTGTTAGTTGTCCCCCATAATTGTATAACCAGCTCTGTGCTAAAGATAGTTTTATTATAATTTATCACCAAATATTATAAATTATAATGATAATAACTTATAACAATTGGTATTATTGAAATTTTCCAAAAGTTGTCTTTTGGTTATAATTAACTGTAAGTCTTGATCATCAGAAATAAACACTTAAAATCACACTGTAGTTTGTCTATTAAATATATTCCACTTATTGAAATGAATTACATTTTCATAATATTTTTTGTTTTATTTGATATGTGTCTGCACATGACATAATGATATTAATATAATTCTGTGGAGTGCAGTGATCATCTCTTTTTATTGGAACACAGATCCAAGGAATGAACTTTTGCTCCAGGGCATAAACCAGACAGTGAATTTTAACATTGGGCTGACACCATTGATGTGGCAAAGGATAAAATCTCAATCCTCTCCCCCCGTCTGGGAGCAAAACGATCAGAGGAGTTGTGATTGAGCGTGATGCGACGCGCAGAATTCTCAGTAGATATCTTAGCTCTTACAGTCAGTGGAGCTTCAGGACCTCTGAATTTTTACAGTTTATATCCAGGGTTCTGTTAAACTCCCCAAAGGAAGTCATTTTGTATATGCCACGTCATTGGCTTTTTGTTCAATCCAGGGTTTCAAAATACGTCAACAAATAAAGTGCTAAAGAATTAAACCTATATTTGGTAGTTCCTTATGTTTCTAACGTCACTCTCAGAAGATCTTACTGAATGACTGAAGGGAGGCAGAGGAAGGACACCATGAATACATTTTGACTTAGGCAAATGTTACTATTTATTACTATTTCCACCTTTGACTAGAGGAAAGATTAGAGGTTAATATTTCCTTAAATTATGAATGAAAATCTGAAATGAGAGGGCTTTATCTTTTCTTTATTTTTTTTTTTTTTACAAAATTGTTGAATAAAAAGGCTGAAAAACACAGGAGAATCAAAAGAATAAAGTGTCAAAGGTCTTCCAAAAATCTTAATAAGACAAATTATTTCTTAGGCTCTTATTGTATCGTTTCACAATGTCCTGCTGTAATAACTCATTAATACACATCCCTCATGCTCTATATGTCAAAAAAATCGACTTGAAGGACCTAGATCCTACTCTGTGTTATTTCTCATGCACATCTATCATCATTTCCTCTCCAACCAAACACTCATTTTATTCACACCATTCATTTTCCATCTAGTTCACTTATGGGACTTGAATGCTTTGTCTTTCTAATTAGCAATAAGCGACGATGCCAGATAATGACGTTCAAGTGTGTGCTTATGAATGCTCCAAACTCGCACTTATGATGCCATTTTCCTCACCGTGATTTGCAACATGAAGCAGAGTAATTGCCCTCCTATTTTTTTCTTCTTAGCAACTATGCTAATTTCAACCACTAAGAAGCTGGGCTGTGTGTGCCTGGGCCGCTTTCGTGCTTTCAGATGGCGATGAAAGCAGATGGGGGGGGAATGAATTATGATGTTCAGAAGACAGTTGTCACATTGTTCAAGTCTTTGGGATCATGTAATACGAATACTTTCAATTATTCACGAAGAATATTCCCACCTTGATGATCTCCTGCTCTTCGTGCGGCCTCTGTCTGGATGTGACATGGAAACGGTTGCTACAGCTCTGATCAGACAAACTGAGCTCCATATGCATTAGACATTTTCAAACTTAGAAGTGTCAGAATATTTATTTATTCAGCAGAATGTTCTATGTCACATGAACAAAACTTTAGAATCTGATAAAGAAGGCATCCTGCAGGAGGACCAGCTGATGTTGTTGACCTGTTGTTGATTTGACATTAGAACCACCGTCTTCAGTGGTGGTTCTAATTTGATTTGGATGTTCTGTGTTATGCACAAAATACTGTAAATTGATGATGGGTAAGTGAAAATAGCAACTTGCTTTGGAATCTTTTCAAAAAAATAAAATTTGAACATTTTGCAATGCTTTAAAGGGATCTGTTACACCAAATTCACTTTTTGCATGGTTTTGTACTTCAAGTTGAGTCTACTGCTTTAGAAACAGCCCAAGTGCTAATAAAAAATGCAATATTTCCATTTTCTGCCAATAAGTTGATGGTTTCTTATATCTGGAAAACAAGCCATTTCAAAAACTTTCTGATTACTGAGTCACTGCTATGTAAAAAAAAAAAAAACAATTATTTTATGTGAAACCTTGTAAGGACAGCAGGCTTCACTGCAACACTATAAAAAAGCCTTCGTCACGTGAATCAAAGTGAAGACGCAGAACGGTACCGACATTTCCAGGATTAAAGGACTAATGTCTCAGCAAGATCTAGAGAAACTCATCCATGCGTTCATCTTCAGTCGTATTGATTATTGCAACAGCGTCTTCACAGGTCTGTCCAACAAATCAATCAAACAGCTGCAGCTGATCCAGAATGTTGCTGCTCGCGTTCTCACTAAAACCAGGAAGACAGATCACATAACACCAGTTTTAAAGTCCCTCCACTGGCTCCCTGTAGCTCAAAGAATAGACTTTAAAATACTGTTGTTAGTTTATAAATCACTGAACGGCTCAGCACCACAATACATTAAAGATCTGCTGTTGTTGTATCAACCTTCCAGACCTCTCAGGTTCCGGTTCTGGTCTGCTCTGCATCCCCAGAACCAGAACCAAACGAGGAGAAGCAGCTTTCAGTTTCTATGCGCCACAAATTTGGAACAAACTTCCAGAAAACTGTAAAACAGCTGAAACACTGACTTCTTTTAAATCTCAACTGAAAACCCACCTGTTTAGGATTGTATTTGAAATGTAATCAATTACAAATTTAACTTGACTTAATGCTGTGTTTTGATTATTGATTCTATGTTGCTTTGTGTTTCTGTGTTTGTAATGATGTAAAGCACTTTGAAATGCCTTGCTGCTGAAATGTGCTATACAAATAAAATTTGATTGATTGATGATTGACTGCGTTCTTTTGTCTCCATTTAAAATGTAATGTTGTATTTTGTTGGGACTGATCCTACTTCAGGTGAGAAGAAGCCATGAGAAGCAACAAATTACAGATGTGGAAAGGGAAAGAAATGGCTTTGTTCAGCATGGAGAACAAAACCCTAAAAACATCTCGTTTCTTTTGGTTCTTTCCTTCCTCAGGACACCAAAGGCTGCACAGCCGCACAGAAAACAAGAGAATCATTTCACTCAGGTCTCTATAGAGCCATGATGTATTTTGAAGCATAATAAAATCCACATGAAAAGCAAGATGTTATAAACACTGAATACTAAAATCGATATAAAACAAAGATCCTGCCACACCAGCAGGCTTTGGAAACTTGCAGAAAGGATTCTGATAAGAATAACTGAGTTTCCTGCATCAGTGAAGCACCATTAAAGATTAGCATGACAGACAAACAGTGTTTGTGAAGAGGTCGGCATTTGTCTTGCTTTCATGCCTCAACATCAGTCATCCACACATGGCTTAGAGTATAAGTACACAAAGTTATATCCTAGATGATGCGGAAGTTATTTGATTTTAGGTTCCTCCTGCCTACTGCTCTGTGTGTGAGAGCATTAAATGACTGTGGCTCTGGTGTAAAACACTAGAATAGTCAGAATTAATTTTAAAAAAGAAGTGATAAAAAGCCTTTTAATGTAACTACAAGCACTCAAGCCAGGCTGGAAATAAATCTTGCCGTGTTTATTTTTATTTCTATTTTGCTAGACTGAGAACTAAAAAAAAGAGACCTAACTCTTTCTATTGATTTTTTTAAGAGCCCTGCTTTTCTGATCGTCCATCAAGAATGACCCAAAGAATCCAGACATCCATTATCCATACGTATTAAACAACCAATCACTCCATGGTCTCCATCTGACATGTTTTTCGAATCACATTTAATCCTTCCTTACAGCGCTCTACCTCCTGAAACACGGAGAGCGGCGGTGGAGAGAGAAAGCAGCAGCATGTGTTGCACTATGCATAATCTGCAAACAACAAACATGCGCTGTCGGGATAACATTGCAGTAGAGTGCAGAAAAACACAGTGGAGGAAGCCCAGAAAATGCAACATTTTCAATACACCCACAGGAAACTTTATTAGATAGAATAACTTGATGTTAACACTGGACCCCGTCTTTCAGTGTTTAATACTGACTGTGTTTGCAGTGAACATAAAATTGTGCAATAGGACATGTCCAAAATAAATGTACTTAATGGAAACACGGCAGTTTTGAAAAAACTTGTTTTTTTGCTAACCGACAACTCCACCTTAGGTTTGGGTTTTTTTGGCCATATAACAATTGGTTTATGTCCCAGATCAATATTCTCATTTGTTCCATGAGCTATTAGGCTCCCAAATAAAAATGTAGTCATTGAAGGAATGCCTAGTTGGTCTGAGTCTACTTGTGATTTATTCTAAGCATTTATTCTTAGTGTTATTGTAGACTGGGTTACTGTAATGCCAAAGAAGTGCTTGTAGTACCCACCTAGCCAGTTCCACCTCCTCGTTGCCTGTAAAGATATTATTTTTGTAATAACAAGACGTGGAAACCTTAAAAAATGATTTAATTTCAAGAGACAATGCTGCCCAAACCAAACATGACCCTCTTGTTAAATCATGAAATAACTGATTTATCACATTTTATGTTCAACGTCCCATGTTTACCCCTTAACATTTGTTTTTTTTTGTATTTAATATTAACATTTTTATAATCTGAAACTTTTAAATGTGTCAAACAAAGAACAACAGAAGAAATCTGTGAGCTGCCAAATACAGCATTGTATATAACCTGACAAATAAGATACCCTGTTACTTGTTTAAACCTCTCAATCACATTATTGTTATAGCACACACTCTAGAGATTCAGAACTACCTAGAAAGTTTGCCGGTTTGCCGGTGTTATGCTCCGGTTTGTTAACATGATGCAAAGCCACACAGCCCATTGCAGCCAGCTGCTGTCTCATTATTACCAAACCACATTTGACAGACAGCTCAAGTGAAGGTCAACCAGGAGCTCCATGTCCAAAGGGTGAAACTCGACTTGGCAGGAATAGCTCTCTAGTTGTCTGATGGGGTATTGTTTCATCATTTTTTTTTGTCATATTCTGCCTATCAGGACTCTCCAATGTTTCGTTTTCATCACACTTTGAATCCCTGCTGTTCAGATTTACTGCAGTGATGATGTGTTTCATTCGCTTTACAGCCTCTTTTGTTGTCCCCCTTCTTTTAACTTCAGCTTTGATTTACAGATCAGACCGAATGCACTTTGGAGCAATAAATCACCAACGGAATCCTGATGCTTTAGAAAACTCTTAGATGACAGAGCAACCCATTTAAGTAGAGCTAAATGGTTTCAATTTTGTCGAAATGAAAAATTTCTATCGGGAGCCTTCATCAGAACATCACCGTGGTTTTTAAGTGAAATCTATTTGTATATATAGCACATTTGAGCAACAAGGCAGTTCAAAGTGCTTAAAAACATCATAAAACCATCAATCACCAATTGTGAAAACAAGCAATGAACTTTTCATTTTGTCCAATTCCACATTTCCAGAGCTTTGGTTACATATTTTGTCACATTTTTCCAACATGCCATACTAAGATTATGTGTTGGAAAATGAGCTACGTGTGTCTAAACATGAGGAAATGAAGCAGACTTTAGAGAAAGCCAAGTTCTGTCATATTTTTAAAGTGTGTGTGTGTGTCTCATCTCATGTACCTTTTTTCCTGAATAGTGTGTGTATTTGGATTAAATCTGTGCAATCGCCAGTCTGTTGCTCAGTCAGGACTTGATATGTTTCTTTTGTTCAAACATCAGTGTGCAAATATATTGACTTTTTTATTTAAGAATCAGAAGGATAAATTAAGAAATGTATGCTTGAAAAGAGGATACTACACGAAACCACGAAAATAATTTTAGAATCTACATAAAAAAAAACTTCAGGTACTTTTAAAAGATTTGCCTGATGTGGCTCATAGATATATGCTAGAATTGGGTATGTGACAATGATCTCATGACTTACATGTACACGCATGATTCAAATAAACTGACTTTAGCAAACAATTGCATGTAAACTCGTTACCGTAAACCATACTAGCTTTTACACAATGATGAAATTAAGCAGGTTAGCTGTGATAACTTAGAACCTCAGTACAGTGCAGGGCGAGGCATGGAGAACAGCAAACGCCCCACTTGAAAGTTTTGTCCTCAACTTTTATTTTCCAGTATTCCCCCATTCTCCACTGCCAGTGGGACCAAAAGAGGGATCTCGCGTAAAAACCAATCTGTTATGAGGCTTTGTGGATAAACATAAATACTTTCATAAACAGAAAAATGTCCATTGTAAAAAGGAAACTGGTGCATAAATAGAATGGGGAAGGATGGACATGTTCTGTCTCTGACGTACTTTAGTGCTCCTAACAATTTTCAGCAAAAGTAAAGAGTGAGACCAGCGTCTGGAAACACTCATACCTCTGTGGCTCCACATAATCAGTTGGAAGTTTGAAGGAAAATTTCTCAAGTGACTCTGAGTCAGACTGTGGGTGTTAAATACAGGTTACCTGAGGTACAAAGAGACCTGGCTTTACATTAATGCACCAAGTGACACAATATCGCCAGAAACTTTCAGCTTTTGGAGTCAGACTGAGGGTTACTTTATTAGTGATTTGCAGATTTTGCTGTTGTTCTGCAGAGTCCACTAGACTCTAGTCTCTTTTGTACTTTAGGGACAGTTAAGGTCAGTTATTTAGCCTTCCTTTGCCTAGAAAGTCCGGTTTGTTTGGGGAGATGTGAATGTGTAACAAGGGACCGCTCCAAAAGCAGGAAGTGGATAACAGTGGCGGGCATTCTTGGTAAATACAATTAAAAAAAACAAAACAAAAAAACATGCGAGTCTAGCACTAGCAGGAGAAATGACTTGTGGTCTTTAAAAAACAAAAACAAGCTTATTCACATGTGATTTTAATTTAATTTCTTGTTTAACGGAAACGCTGCAATTGCGAAATTGTGGTTTTTTTCGACATTGGCAGAATATCGACAAAGATTTGTGCTCTGGACTGAATTTTAGGATCAACTTCCTTTTTCAACTTCTGTCCATACTCAAACAGTCCAAATCTTTGTTGTATGTCCCATTTAGTTCTTATTTTTTTACACTGGTCTAGAAGGGTTACAGAACACAAACTTAACTAATGAAACAAATATCCCAGCATTAAAGTGTCTGAACATGAAGTGCTGTTAGAACTTTTTTTTATGGGCATAATTTAGTATAATTAAACACATTATGAGATTTAAAGGTAAGTAGATTACTGAGTGATGCACTGATGTGTTAAGTATGGATTCTTCAATTTCGTCTCTGTTACTTCATATATTGCTGGATCTAAAAGTAAAATGATGGACTGAGAGAGTGGCTGGTACAAAAAGAAGTAGTGAAGATGAGTCTACCTGAAAAAAGTCATGAAAGAACAAAACAGGCATTAAAGTGACATGGGAGGCAGCAGAGGTATGTTCAAGATACTACCTGTCAAGATGATGCAAGCCTGAGAAACAAATGGAACAAAAGAAGATTCAAGGCAGATAGAAACTGGTTTACCTACTAACTAGATCATGAAACAGCACTACTAATGACTACTACTGTACAAGCTCTGACACGGTTCACCTGGTTCTTACTGTCACCTTTTCAATCAGCTGCAGGCTGTTTCCAGGTCTCCTAAACAGAGAGGATGCTGCAGGCCTCACGTTAGAGACATGGTGACAGCTTTCATTGAGCCTGGTTAGTAAAGCAGGTCACATCTATCGTGTCATGCCTGACTTACTACTTACTGACTGCATATTTGTGTAGCAAACAGTTTTTTTTTCTGCTCTGAGAACTGGATTTGTCAGCAAAGCCTTTATTTTAAAAAATGATAATGGAGAACCAATGTGGTGGGTCTTTTTTTTCTGGTTTCAGTTAATTACTTCAAACAAGAAATTTGAGGTCGGGCTGAAGAAATACAAATGTGAGGCAGTATATCTCGAATGCTCAATTGGAAATAAGCCACAGACCCAATTATAAGAAAGTTCTAAAGCTCATGAATTATAATTCTCTAAGTCAGTTCGAAATAGAAAGACTTCCAGTCTTGCACTTTTTCGGTTGGTTTCTAATCGGTTTGTGATGAAGGAGGAGTCCAATTCTTCTTATATGGATTTCATGTTTGGGAGTTAGATCCTGGCGCCTCCGTGTGCAAGACCTTCTGCTGGAGGTGCAGCAGAAGGTCATTTTCTGCCAGTCAGTGCAGAAAATGATGAAGTGTTATGTGGAATGTATTTTATTTTTGTTTACAGTATGACCCAAAAAAAAGTTCAAGAAAACTCATTTCATCTGACAGAAAAAAAAACAATTTTGCTAATTACAGCTTATTCTTCTCATCCAGGCTCAGTTCTATCAAACCAGTCAGATGAGCAACAACCAGATGTTACTACTGGCAGAAAACACAAAGAAGATGACAGGAAGTGATAGAGGAATAATGGAGCTGAATGTTTTTTTTTTATGACTTATTGGGTGAATAAACGTATTCTCGTGTGATCTTAATTGCAATCTTTATTTAATGTAAACACCCCAACTGCAAAATTGTGTTTTTTCGACACTAGTGGAATGTCAAAGTTTTGCACACATGTAGCCTATGTGTATATTACTATGTACTTATTCTGCCAGTCACCAGAACCAAATTATTCACGCGAAGAGTTAGTGCGTCTTTTAAACATCGATTGAATGCATCCATGGATTTCAGGCCACAAAGCTTTATGCACACTTTGTGCTCATTAAGTCGTGAACTATATCTTCGTATGAGATTGGAGGCAACATTCAGCATCTATGCACCACAAATCTGTAACAAACTTTCAGAAAATGCAAAACAGATGAAACACTGAGTTCCTTTAAATCTAGTCTAAAATCCATCTGTTTAGCGCTGCTTTTGATTAGCATTAAGTGGAACATTGATCAAAAAAATATTTCATGTATTTTTGCTTGATGAATTTGATGATGACATTCATTTATTGCTTGTTTCATTGGTTACTGCATTGTGTTTTTATAGTGTAAAGAACATGGAACTACCTTGTTGCTGAAATGTGCTATCCAAATAAACTTGACTACTTTTGACCACTTCTCCTGACCCTCTGCATCGCCATGGAAACCTGTTCCATGAAGCTCCTGCCGCACTGTTTCTGAGCCAATCTGATGGCGACATGGAGTTTGGTTGGGTGTAGCCTTTGACTCTGCAGAAGGTCAGGAACCTGTGGGCACTACGCACACCTCAGCATCCACTGACCCCCCCTATGATGACACATGTGGTTCCACTTAGTGGCTGAGTCATTATTTCCACAAAACTGTTGAATATTTGGTAGGGAGAAAGTTTTACCACTGGACTTGTTTGACAGACGGCTTCATATCACTTCACCATGCTAGAATCCGCTGAGCGATGGGTGACTTCCTGCAGGCGGAGTTTCAGAAAGAGCATGAGTTTTAAAGAGACAGAGGCCCAATTTCAAAATGTTGATATTTGGTGTATGAAGAATTTCTACGTTAATTCAGGTTAATATAGTTAGTTGCTTGACTATGCTAGAACTATTTGCCTGGAAATCACTGCACCTTTAATTATTATGCACAATGAACCCAACAAAGTCTAACATTATTATGGTTTTTTAATCAAATTTAATTGAACTTACAATTTGAGCTTAATCACACTCAGACATGAAAGTTTAAGCTAATTATCATGAAGATTCCCAATAAATTATACAAATTTTTTTACCTTAAACATTTTTTTAAAATGCAGACATCAAGTATTTAATCACAAAAAAACAATATTTTACATTCTGAGGTAGTGTTTACATTCTTTTAAATTTGCTGCTTAATAATTAACGGTTGGCTCAAACATATGCATTTAAAACATGACAGACAATGAAAAATCCTCTGATGTGGACAACATATTGTCTGATTTTAAAAAAAAAAACAGTCTCCTAACACTTGCCATGCTCTGTCCTGCTGCTGTAATACATCAAGAGAAAAAAAAAAGTAATTTTCTGGTTTGAGAAGTTGAGTTTTAAAAGGTTTGTTCAAGCAGCAGCCATTTTTAATGATCATGCAGCACAAGAGTCTGTGTTCTCTGATATTCCTGTGAGCCAGATAAGGACCTCATCATGGGGGGTGACAGAGTGAAAATATCACCTACACACACAAACCAGTTCTGCAACTGGGCATTCGAGTATGAATGTATCTGGATTGAAGGGCAACTACCTGTGTGTGTGTGTGTGTGTGTGTGTAAGAAAGAGAGAGAGAGAGAGAGAGAGAGAGAACGGGACAGAGGGAGATCAAGAGAGTGTTGGTATATTTATTGCAGTGAACACAAAGCAGAGAAACCTAAGGTCTAATGCTTCCCAGTGGAACATCACGCCTAAGTATCTATTTAGCTAAAACCTTTGCGTTATTACAATGCCGTTTAACCTTCCACATCTAAATAGCACATTACACTTTTGCAATACAAATACCGACCATCTCTAATTATGACAAATCCAATAGATAATTAACTTATTAGGGAAGATGGGATGAAAATTGGATGGATGAACATGGGTGGCCTTTCCGGGGTTAGGGAGAGGTCCTCTCACAATGTGCTCCCCTTTAATCAGGTAGGAGCAGCCAACAGTCTGGAGCGTGCACAGAACTGCTGTGGTGAGATCGATGGAATTGGTTACCAGATAATTTGGAAAAGCAGTGGCCACACAGAGGCAGCCCAGCACCATGTGTGGTGGATGGATCCCAGTCCTGGGCAGTTTGGTGCAGGTCTCTCTCTTCTCTCTGCGCCCTTTTTTCTGTCAAAATTACTGTTCGTTAAAGCGGCAGTATGTAGCTTTTACAAAATCATGATTTTTTTTTCTTCCATATTTGTTAAAACTGTCACTATGTTGTGACATTGTAATGAGACAGATAATCTGGTAAAAGATCGATCTCCTACCATTGCCGTCTGAAGAAATGCATGACCAAAAACAACCAATCAGAGCCAGGAGGTGGGGCTTAGCGCTGTCAACCTTGTTTTGTGGGGGGATTTTTCTTAGGCTAGCCTGTAATACTCTATCATTTTCAGCTGTAATTTGCAGGAAGTAGTTAAAGTCTATGGCTTCTGTTAGCAGTATTTTGGAGCTTTTTACAATGTTCAAAACAAAAACAACATGATTTAAAGTGAATGACCATGAAAGGCAGAAACCACTGAGCTGAGAAAAGAAACTAGCTCTGCATGAAGTCGCTTGGTTTGAAAAGCTGACTGCAACACCAACTGTTGGCACTTTCATCACAGTTTACATTACATTGGCTGTACTCTCCTCCATTAACTCTCTTAACATTGTGAGTAGACAGCATGTTCATATAGTCTGAAGAACTGTGTGTGGGGTGACTGTTTTTGCCGACTGCACAGAGACACCAGATTAGAGCTGAAACTGCAAAAGGAAAACTGAGTTTAGAGGAAACCTCAACAATGTCGACACAAGGCCGATGTGATCAGGGAGCCGAATCGCTGAGAACCAGTGTGTGACATACCAATTACACCCCGGTTCCTTATTATTCCAAAAGCATCATTTTTTGCCATTTTGTCAGAGCTCCGAGGGCCACAGATCAACAGGCTCTCCTCCTGTGACACTGGGGGGAAAAGTTCTGAACAATTAACTCCATCATAACAGACTTTCAGTGGGTATTCTTGCAGAATAATTGTGCCTTTGGCTTTACAGCTTTTCCATCCACAAACAGCAGCACATAAGCCACGCCGAAGGAATTTTGAGTCAGTTTAATTACAAATTTTTACCAAAAGCATGCACTGCAAAAGCACAAAATCTTACAAAATCTTAGTACTACTCCTCTTGAAATAAGACGGAACTGAAGTAAGAAAGCGTCGTAAGTATGGAGTCCGATGCTGTTGTTCGGTGGGGTGGCGGCGGGGGGGGGGGGGGGGGGGGGGGGGGGGGGGGGGGGGGGGTACTCTGATGTTGTTTTGTTACTCATCCTGCTGCAAGTTGGCTCAATTTTGACGCGCAAGACGTAACCGGTTTAGGATTTTCAAAATAAAAGATCCGGAAGTAACCACATTATTTCTTGTGCGGCCCGGTACCGGACCGCGGCCGGTGGTTGGGGACCACTGACCTAGACCACAGTTTGGGAAGGACTGATCTAACCCCCTGTGAGACTGTGTGACATGTCCAGGTGTTTGATGCAGTCTCTCATCAGACCAAGTTGTTGCCGTGTCATTCCAAGTCTTTCAGTCATTGGATGACAATCTGGTGAGACATGTCTGCAAGAGCTTTCTTTCACTTTCACCTGACTAGTTTTATTTTGTATTTTCCATTTGAACTTATATTGATGTTCTTTGGTTTACAGATTTCTGGAAAGTTCTCCAGACATGGTCAATCTTCTCAGAAGAAGTAAAAGAGAGAAAGAGAAAAACCAACAGGATTGTTTCTGGGTATTTCATATGTGACCTGACCTTTCTGACTGCTCTCCCTCCTCCGCTGAACTGCAGCTAATGAGAGTGACAGCTCCCTCATTAAGACCGGTGGGAAAGCCATCTCTAAGCTCCTGTGTTGGCTCTAGAAACAACCTGCTCTGCAAGTTCCCAGAGTTTAGGTTTGTTTACGTCCTGTGTTGGTTTACCTACCACCGGTGACTGACCAGCAGCACGCTGTTAACACGCTTGACCAAACCCTCCACCCGCTGTCCGTCTGCTTCTCACAAAAATGTCCTTCTAATATTCATCCCCCTTTTCTCGCTTCTTCTTCTGGGTCTCTTGTCTTTACTTCTCTGAATTATTCCTCATTCAGTTCCCCGTTTATTTCATAACTTCTGTTAATACAAAGTATTATGCTAATATTTTCTAGCAATTTTTTTTTTTTTACAAGACAGACTCCACAGAGAAGGAGACATATGACAATGTATTAGGGTAATTGTAGATAGAAAAAAAAGGACAGCAATTTTTTTTAGATTAATCTCCAAACAATTTTTGAGAAATTTTCCAGAAAAAAAAAAAAAATCTGAGTTTGAAAAGTCAAAAAATTAGCTAGAAAAAAAAAAATCTAAAAATTTCCAAAAGTCAATTTCTGAGATTAATCTCAAAATGTCTGAGTTTGGAAATTTGAAAATTGTCAACATTTGAAACTCAAAACATTTCAAATTTTCAACATTTGGATGGAGCTCAGGAATTTTCTTGTTTTTTTTTGGCAGAAATGTACTCGTCCTTTTTTTCTGTCTACAATTGTCCTAATGTGCCGCGGTAGAGAAGAGATGGGTTGTGCTTTCAAAGCAAATGAAGAGGAAATCAAAAACATGTCGCACAGCTGGCTTTACTCACCCTGTCGGCATGATGGAAAGTTTTTCGCCGTATTTGGTCTTTAGCAGCGCTCATGTGTCTTGCTGACTGTGTGTAATGGTTCTGGTGAAGCAGCAGTCGTCTCTACTTCGTTCTACATGGCACGCATTATTACCACTCACAGATAGAATGATCATGTCATGTTTAGGAGCAGCCGGCAGACAGGCGGGGAATAGTTCAGATTGTTCAATGGAAAACAAGATCGATCTGACAAGACAACAAGGAAGGCGGAAAACAGCAAATAATAAAAAATGTAGGAGAATAGGTTTGTAGATAAAAACAAACATGTTGAGAGAAATATTTAAAAAGTTCTACTTAGTCCGTGATTTAAAAGTAGCAAGAGTCAGAGTGTCTTCTTTGTAAAGGATGTGGAATTACATATTGAATAATAAAGAGGTAGCTGGGCACACGATTTTGTCAGAATCATTAAAAATAGACAAATCAAAACATGGTAAGACTTGGAGAGGCTTGAAAGTGGCATTTGTAAAATAACATATGTTTTATAAAAAAACAATTTATGCTTTAGTCAATATGTGGTGACAGTATAATATGAGGCAGAAAATCTGTGAAAAAAAAAAATCAAGCTCCTCCACTTCCACCGGGTCCTCCTGGTTCTGATTGAAAGCGGAACCTCCTGGTTCCGCTTTCTGACTCAGCGGTATATTTCTGTAGGTAGCACTGGGAACACTGGGAGAAGCAGTGGCGGCACTAGGGGATGCGGTAGGACCCCTAAGTAATTAGCAGATTGTTATTTTCATTTTCATCCACGTTACTATTATTTAATATGCGGTTGTTGTCATGTTTTACTCGCAAGAGACAACTAAATTAATTTTTACAACCGAGTCTCATCCTAAGCCTGACTCCATCAGGCCTGTATTTTCAGTTTCTCACATTTTGCTTCGACTGCTGGTAATCTGTCAAATGCAACGGCCTTTGGAGTTTTCGGATTTGGGGGAAAAGGAACGGAGTCGTAGCTTCCTGGTCAGACTGATTGATTTCTGAAGTGTACCCTTCAAAAAAAAAAAAAAAAAAAAGTCGAGTGAATTGTTCGCTTGTGGCGCGGTGGGTGCCCAAGGCAACAAAGACACTCACAAATGCAAATGTATTTTTTAATTTGAAAATCTTTTTTTCCCCTTTTTTTTTTAATGATGCACGGCCAAGAGAGAAACAGTGGCTTTGCAGAGAGATGGAGGGCTGAGCAGAGATGTGTGGATTGTGGAGTGGGACGTTTTCGAGGACGGGGAGCAGATGGAAGAGAGCCTGGAGAGGTGGACCTGTGCTCTGAAAGAAAAAAAAAAACTTGACTAAAAATCAGTAAAGGCATGTCAGAGGAAATGTGTGGAGCACTGAAACTGCAAAGAGCGGACCATGAAGGACCTGTGGTCAACAACTAAAGGCGGTGAACAGCAGAGGTGCTGAGGGGAGATGAGTGTGAGGAGGAAGGTGTGACAAAAAGGATGCCTGGCTTACAGGACGTGCTTTGATGAGCGGGTAAAGATGGCGGCGCGAACAAAAAGACAGAAGATGGAGCTGAAGACTATCAGAGTGACATCAACATGGGCAGCATTAGAAACGATTTTATCCCAGGGACAGGCTGAGGCAAAGTTACACAGGCAAGGCTGATGCTTTAAACTTTGCAAAGGAACCATTGTGGATATATCAGCACAGCTAAAAAAAATAAAAATAATAATACAACAAAATAATAGAACATTTTCAGTTTTTTTCATCCACATTTCAGAAAGTGAAACAATTTTTTTTATAAATACATTTTTGTGGATTATGGCTTTCAGATAATAAATCCCAAAATTTTGCATCTCAAAATATTGTGAATGTTGCATCAGATCAATAAGCAAATACATATTTTTTAAAAATTATAGGCATTGGATGTAGACAAGTCAGGGGCTGACGACACACAATCACTCTGAGTGAATTTAGGGCAGGAATCGGTACAGGAGGCATCAGTCAGCAATCAGCAGACAGCAGAGGCGGTTCTAGGCTCTCCGGCGCCCTGGGCGAACCGCCTTTCAAAATTGGCGTGTTTCCATTAAGCAAATTCATTTTTCGTAAACTCAATTTGAGCAATTCCATGGTTAGCGGAAACGCAGACAATGACGATCGTGACAGCGACCTGGCATGTCTGCTGCAGGTGAGGGAACTATTTCTGACAACTTCTCACAAGCTCATCTCAAAAGATCCAGTCTATCCCTGGAAAAAAACAAAAAACAAATCAGCTTTGTACAGGAGTACACGCGACAAACATAATTCACGGCGTCGCATGTTGTCTCTAATCAGTGCAGAGACAAGAAGCATGACTCAGTTTTCCAACAGATAAGCAGCAGGTTGAAATCTGCTTTAACAAGAACTTAGTCAGGTTTCCTTTAAACGCCACTGAAGAGCTGGAAGTGGCCCACATGCCACGTCATCTCTTTCCTGTGGAGACTTTAAATGGATCTCCAGATCAAATCAAAAGGAAGATGAATTGTTGTCTCTTGCGCTCTCCTGAAATGTGTTTATTCACAAAACCACATCACACATTGCAACAGGTATTTACAGCGCAGGCTTACACAGAAGCAGAGGAGTAACGCTTCTTTAGTTTTATTGAAACACACAAACACAAAAAACAGCCATTTTTAAACAACTTGCTGGAACACAAGGTGAAACTTTTCCAGCTAAATGTATTAAATATGAGTGCTTTCTGCTCTTCAGTCAGAAATGCAGCTCCATCAGTCACATCCAGCCACCTGAGCAAACACTGAGACTCTATAGAAACACACAAAAACAATTCATTATGGCTCCTAATCCACAGCACAACCTCCCACTCAGAAAAACACAAGAACCTTTTTTTATTATTATTATTATTTTCCAACTATGTGAAGGTTTGTCTGAGATCGCTGGGGGGCTGCTGGGTTGATTGTTTACAGACAGCCATCTTTCCCTCTGCTTGCACCGTGACCCCATCTCTCCACACAGACATCATGGAACTTGCATTCTTGAGAGAAGAGAGCATTTTATCACTGACACTGGAATATGGACAGACATAGCTGATGACATGGGTGTGATGAATGAAAGTTGTTCATCATAAGTCCAATTTGCATGCTGCTTCCCGCCGCTGATTGTTGATTTTGAGTTAAGGGTCGTTGTCCTGGCGGAAGGTGAACTTGTGTCTTTTAAAACCTCCACTGTTCAGTTCCAACAATCTTAAGGACGTGTCGATTATTTGGATGACTCTTAAAATGGCCTTAATAGATAATCCTGCGCAGCAGATCAGCTCTGTGTCAAAAAGACTCCTAGATGTGGAGATCAACTTCTTCTTCTTCTTGAGTTTATTTGAGGTTGTCAAACAGTTAACTACGATGCATTACCACCATCTACTGGTGAGGAGTGTGACTCAGAATCACAATATTGTTTAAACATGCGTAAAAAACTAATGGTTTAAAAAAAATTACATATGTGAATTATCTCAGTTTCCACATAGGATATTATTCACATTTACGTGCACTTTACCTCAATTTTAATACAGTCATGTTTTAACATATTGAGCACAAGTGTTAGTGAGCTATTTTTTTTATTTTCAGATATTTTACTGCTCAAAAATGTGAATGCATGCACTGTAAAATAATTTGTATTGTTTACACGGACAAGTAATACATAAAATTCTTAATAGGTACTCCAATTAATTATTGATATACTACTAAGTATTTAAGTATTTAAAGTACTTAAATCAATATTGAATTAAAATTTGAATTGTGAGGTTCTTATCGATTCCCAGCCTTGCCGTTTATGATTTGGGACATTAACTGTGCTTCAGAGAAGGCCTTGGAAATTCATCTTAGAGATTCACCTTAGAAATCACATTAAACTTACTGTATCTCTTCATCTGTGATCTTGATCTCTGCTACTTTCCTGCAGCAGACAGGAATTACAGACAACGCTTCAGGCGCTCTCCACCGAATGCCCTGTGTAACATCTAAAAATGGGAGCAGGTTAAGTTGATTACAGAAGCCAGAACATGGAGCCTCCGGGTGTATAAAGGTTAACGGAGGGCTCAGTGGACCACTGCACCGATAAACACAGTCAGGCTCCCACTCCCAGCTATCTGGACGTATTATTGTTCAGCGCAGCATTAGCTGCAGTGTCAGGTCAGAATGTTTTGGTGGCTGTGATTTATTCTGTTTTGTAACAGCATCCTCAAAGTACCTCACACCTCTTCACTTTTCCCACATTTAGTCTCGTCACAGCCCCAATTCTACATAAACTAAATACATTTTCCTCCAGTTTCGATGCGAAATCTGTAAAGCCTATGACGTCAAGCAGATTCACAGCAGGAGCACTTAGAACTTCATAGCAAACTGACAAAAGCTTCATCTTTATTTCTGCAAATATATTATAAATCAAAATCAGAAAAGAAAACTACAATGTACTCCCAGCTCTCAACACTCAATAGTATGTTTGACTTCAAAGATCAGTTTGTTGTATTTGATGGCATGAAAATAAATAAAAATGTAAATGATAACCTTAATACTGAAACCTGGTGTGAGATACACACTGATTCCAATATTGATTGATCAGCTTCAACAACAAAATTACTTTAAAACTGTCAAAATAGGTTCCTAAGGAGGGAAAAGATGTCCGTGGAAAGAACTTAACTTTTTTGTTAGTTTATATACATATACTGTATATATATATATATGTGTGTGTGTGTGTGGGTGGGTGGGTGGGTGTGTGTGTGTGTATGTATGTATATATATATATATAACTCTCTCTCTGTTTGCCTGCCCCGTTTGTACCTTTCCTCAAATATTGCTCAATACAACATATTAATCTGTGAAGATTCATATGTTCTTAATCTTGCATAGAATTTTCATCACTTCTGTGCAACTATCAAAAGTTCAATTTCTGTTTTCTTCCCCCCATTTGATGCTGAAATATATTCAATATGTCTCCCAACAAGAAGCATCAATTGAGAGCAACTCGAAAGGACGTCGAGGGTGTGAAGAATTTAAAGTAGCTGAGTACAAAGACTGCGTTACAGAAACAAGGGGGACGAGGTCAGAATCAGCAGGCAAAACAATCTGGGATTCGAGGTTACAAATGGAGCAGATGTCGGAGAAATTGCAAAAGACTTTGATATCTGAAATGCGAGATTGAAAATAAACAGCAGCCGAATAACAGGAGGCGGAGATCCAGACTCGTGCCCTCTATTTGAACGAGCTGAGAGGAGCGAAGAACATCTGAAGATTTAAAGCTTACACATTTAAAGCTCTCCTCAAGAAAAAAAGGCCAAACACGGAAATTAGAAGGTTAGCACATAGCGTTGTAAGCACCCTGCAGCAGCTGCAAAGTGTTCTCACTTCACATGACCGACCTCCTAGTGTCCAATCCTCAGTGGTTCAGAAGTGAATAAAATCTGTTGATAAAAAAGAAACAGAAGTGATCTTTCCTTGCTGTCTGTGTGTGAACTTTCTTTGTGAATCAGATTCACAACTCTAGGTTCTAGAATCTTGTCATAACACAGACTTCACACATCTACGGATGTTTCGCTCTTAGACTGGACGCCCAAACAACAGCTGGACCTAAACATGCCACAACGTCGCCAAAGGTAATGAAAACGAGGATGTACAATGACAGGAAGGTGAGAATGTAGAGTGGGCAGCGTCTGTTTGACTGGCCACCCGCTGCAGGAAGCTTGGTGTGGTAGTGGAGTTTTCATCCAGCTTCCACAAAATGAGTCAGTAAAGATCAGCTTAGATCAAGCCTGTTCATACAGTCAGGAGCAGAGAGTGAACCTCATCCACACCTAACAATGTTTCACTGCATGGTTCGTCTTAACTTCAGAGGGTTCCTGAATAATAGAGGCTGGACTTCCTTTGAACCAGTCAACGCTTATTCCCAACAGGATCACACAGAAATGAGAACATTCAGCCTGAAGATGCGTCACTATGGATCTGAGCTAAACCAGTCCTCAAGCTGCTGATTTTACTCGCATCATATTTGCGAGTAAATATGATGTAAATATGAGTTGAATGCTTGAGTTGCAAAGAGAAACTCAAGCATTTAAATTTTGTAGAAAGTGTATACTTCAATTGAGGTAAACCAATTATTAAGAGTATATTTCATTCAAGTCATGTAGTTTATGCTTTATTTGGTACTGTAGTCGTCATTCCAGGCCCAGCAGGACCCAGGATGTGGCAGGAAAATCCCCACAAGAATCAGCTTTTATTGGACTTAACTAGAGATGCGCCGATCCGATATGAAAATCTGCATCGGTCTTGAAAAACATTCTAGGATGGGCATCATGACAATGTGCCCTAGCCATAGTCTAATTCTTTGCTTTGTGCTCTGAGCGACGTCATGCTTTATTATTGGTTTTCCTAATTGCACTTTCTGAACCGTTTGAATGAAGGTTTGGTGCAGTTCATTTTTTAAATATGTGACCAACGTAGTCAACTTATTGTTTTTGTTTGTTTCAGTTTCTTTGTTATTTATTTTATCTTGGCTGTTAATACCAGCTTGATTTGGTACTGAACAATTAAAGTTGTGTTGTTTTTACATTTGTGATCAAATTTGTGAAGCTGTTGGTGTATGTAAGTGTGCTGTACTGGTGCAGAGTTATCAAATATATTTATATTTGTAATTCAGCACATTTACGCCTGTGTTTAAAAAAAGAAACGTTTTAAGTCAGTTCAGCTGTTTTTCTCTATCGGATCAATCAATAGATGTAACCGAACTGAATTTTCTGTTGTTTCAACAACAATTTTACTCAAAAGGCCGCATTAGATATTACACCTTTGGTAAGTTTGCAGACTCATTTACCGTACTTGGTTGAATTAAAGCACTTTGCCTCTGGAATAATTTTCAAAATTCATTAAAACTCCAACAAATTAAAACATTTAAAATACGTTTGAACATTTTTTAAATGTTTGATTTAAAAATCGATTTCCACAATCGTGGAAATTTGTGTGAATTTCCACGATCATGGAATCCTGAAGAACTGGAGGTGCTGGACATTGAGTAATCAACTGATCTTGGCTGCGCTGTTTGATCTCTAGGATCACTTGGATTGTTTGTAATTGACTTGAAATCTGTCTGTATCATTGGACTGAAGTGATTGTTCTTTTTTCACATCTGCTGAGCTCATTATAGTCGGTGCAACACTGGTGGAAAACTTTGTTAAAAGGTTAAAAGAGGAGCCATGTTGTGAAGAGTTTCACAACATGGAAACACTTTCAGAAAGAGCAAGAGTTTTTAAAGAGACAGAGGCCCAATTTCAAGGCATTAAATTAAAGTAATTAAAGTAAAATTTCATTTAAGTCATGTTTGGTATGTACAGCATTTTTTAACAACTGAGGCTTACAGTTGTTAAAACCTGATTATAGCATTACTTGATTATGCTATAAATGACACTATGTTCCTGGAAAATACATAATTCTGCCTCTTTGAGACAAAGTATGTAATGAGTAGTAACTTTTATCATTTTCCTACACTTGAGAGATAAGCTCAGTATTTCCTCTGCTCTTTGTGAAAAAGTTCTCATCTCCTAAACGAGGTAAAACTTCCTCTCTACTGTCAGCAAATTCAAGCAGGACACACAACATCAAACTCAATTTGGCATTTTCATTTACGGGTTCTGCTTTGCCTCCTGCCTCCTCTCTTCACACACCGTCGTTATGGTGGGCCGTACAGTGTGATGTATAAGATGAAGCATAAAATTGTTTACTTTTTGCATCTATTCAGACTCACGGTTCAATTTAAAAGTTTCATTGTGGAGCAACTGCACGGAAATACGGCTCTGCGTGAGTTCTCACAGAGGTGCTCAGAGGTGGCAAGTAAAACTGAGAAAATCCTTTTTCTCAGTCGGCTCAGGTGACGCAGACAGCCAACAATGTGACGCACATGCCAAATATCACCTCGTGCAAACCTATGCAACCCAGTTTCATAAACCAGTATCAGCCTCATCACAAACGTTTTATGGTTTAACTGGGACAAGGAGCACAGGAGAGAAGATGCAGGTAAACGACAATGACTTTATTGTAGCTGTAATCTTTTCTACTGAAGGAGAATATTAAACACACATTAAATACGATTAAATTCCAACAACATGTTTCAGTACTGTGACCGACTGATGGACTCCATCATGAGTTTGCAATCAGAGGCCCCCCCATTTAAAGACCGTGTAATACCCTTGTCTGTGTTTGTACCATGGCTTCAACAAATGAAGCGGGGTCAGGTTGCCTGCTTTTTGGAAAACATTGCAGCACTGAAATAGATTCTTCACGAGGCCGAGTCCCGGGGGATGGAGCGCTGAATGAATGCTTGCAGGGTCAATTGTTTGATCGTCGTGCAACACCACGCTGTTGGATTCTCCTGAGAACAGCAAGAATGAGACGAGACTCGACTAATTATGTTCTACGTTATTAGATTCTGACATAAACCAACTATGGTGCTCCTTTTCACTGACGGGTTTCAAAAAGTTTAAGAGCAGCCTGTGGTTTAAAACCCAGCCTGGCTGCTGTGTTCTTAAAATAAAGATGCATTTGAACTTTTTATGGTTTTTACCTCTTTGAGCCTTTCACACACACCCTAAAACATCTGCTGGTGAACGCGACCCTTTAGTTTTTGAAGGCTACATTAGCCGATGTTAAAGGAGGCAATATTATGTCATTTCCTGGCACAAAGTGCAGTTTTATAGCACAATCAACTATTTATGTTACCTTCAGTTGTTATAAAAAATACTGTACATATACATATAATTTGTCTTAAAAAAATTTGACTTCATTATTTAGCGCCTTGAAATTGGGCCCATGTCTCTTTAAGAAATTCCTGCTCTTTCTGAAACTCCGCCTTCAGGAAGTCATCACAACATCCCTCCTCTTTTATCAATGTTTTTAAT
This sequence comes from Xiphophorus hellerii, assembly GCF_003331165.1. Classification (NCBI taxonomy): domain Eukaryota; kingdom Metazoa; phylum Chordata; class Actinopteri; order Cyprinodontiformes; family Poeciliidae; genus Xiphophorus; species Xiphophorus hellerii. The sequence goes on along the minus strand of NC_045672.1, from coordinate 4,865,297 downwards.
CTGAAAACCAACTTTCAACTAAAAAACAAAATGTGTTAGACTTATTATAAGTCAGTTTAATAGGAGCTTGAGCTACCTGGTGCAATCTATACATGCCACATTAGGATATCAGTAGACATAAACCATAACCATTGGTGGTGATGACATCATCTTTCCCATAACACTGATCACACATGGCTACAATCACAGAAATGTCCCTCAGTCTTGAACACTGCTCAACCGTGAAATTGAATCCTGCCTTTGCTTAGCGGTTCACACAGAGAAGAGGTATCAGTAGTGCCGGTCTGAACGCACACTCAGTGATAAATCATATCGACTCAATACAAGATGAGATGATGCAACCGCCAAGCAGGCAAGCACTAATCATCAGACCTTGGTCATGTTTTTATGTTAACACCATCTTTACATGGTGTTAACATAGTTTCTGATTTTGTTGTGTGCTATTGTTAAGAAGCAATAATATTTTCTGTAACATTTAAATTCTAGAATGTGTATGTGATCCTTTTGTTTGTGAAATGTTTGTTACCTTTTGGGTGTGTCCTTGTAGCGGCCATCTTGGAACCTATCAAAGAGGAGGCCCGCCTCAAACCCAGCTCTTTTATAGAAAGGCCCATGTTTGCCGGACTTTGATTGGCTGGGCAGTTAATGGAGAAGGTGGGGACAACAGTATATAAGAGGACTGTTGGCTGAGCCAAAAGGGGGAAAGAAAGCTTGAGAAGATGTCGTTTTGTCTTGTCTGTGAGCCATGCTGTGCTGAAGGAGGCCTAATAAACCACCTTTGTTTATGTTACAGCCAACTTTGAGGAGTTTTTTTCCTTCCACACCACACCTCTCAGTGTAACAGCTATAAATCAGCAACCTAAGGTTTGAAAATTCAGTCCTCCCCCCTACAAACATAGCAGATAACTTTAAACTAAAACGTAAATGTGCTGATGTTGGTGAAAGAACATACTTGCTGCATTTCCATTACAAATGTGTGCAAAAGTTTAATATTCTGCTAATGTAAAAAAAAAAAAAAAAACATTTTGCAATTGCTGTGTTTCCAGGAGGATGAGCAGTACATGAGAGTGACTGACAGCACTAAGGCCCTCCTCCTGGCTCTGATTGGCTGTTTCTGACTGAGCTGTGTATTTCTGCAGGTAGCAATAGGGCCACCTGGGAGGAGGCAGAGAAGCTTGATTTTTTTCACTGAATATTTGACTTATGTTATACTGTCACGACATACAGACACTTTCAACAAGTATATATACATGTATGTATGTTTATAAAAGTTACGTACTGCAACTTTAACCAAAGTACTGAAATGTAAAAAAAAAAAAATTGTATTGTATTTTCGATGGAGGGATGAGCTTGGTGACTCATAATGTGCTGAATATTTGATCTATATGCAGTTTACAAAATGTTACCATACCTTTTGCAGCAGTGGTGCACATTTGCTGCCACATGTCTATTCTTCTGAAAGTTTTGTCGCAGCCTGGCTTGTTTGGTGATCAAATGGTGTTTGTATTTAGTTACGTCTCTTTTTTTTCCTGTGGCTTTTGCTTTGCCATTGAAGACACACATTAATGTGATGAGGCCATGAGTGTGTATTCTTGGGGATCAGTATATTCTGATTTGTTTTAGAATATCGTTCATCTATGCTGCAACCAGAATTTTTAACTTGACTTGCATACCCACAGTGCCCCCTCCTACAATATATATATATATATTTAAAAAATTTTTTCTGTTTTTTTACTCAGTGTGTGGCTTCTTGATTGCTTTTAGATAAACTTGATGTATGTGTACTTAAGACCTTCTGTGGAAACACACAGGAGCACTCTGTCCTGGGAATTCAATTTTCTCCTGTAGATTCATGTGGATTACAGTAGAAACGGTTGGAGGGATGAAAAAATACCATCTGGACCAAGACAGCGGCTCTAATGTCTGGGTTAACACATGAAACTCCTGCCTGTTTCAGTTTACTTTTTAAATCAATGAATGGATGAAGCAGCCCAGGTTTGAACTTTTCTGGATGGTTTCCAAACCAGCATGTACTAAACTGCAGCTGTAAATCCAGTTAAACTGGTTGATTTATAAGAGGAACCTTTCAAAATACTTAATGTCCTACTTGATGACTAGCTTGAATTGCTGTAAATGTATGACTGAACTGGCAACATTTGTTCTGAATTGGCGGTATATAAATGAACTGAACAGAATTGAATTGATTACTTTTTGTATTCAGTTCAACTGCTTTGTTGGGGAAAATAACTCCAGTTCGACTGTTATGTCCTGTAAGCCAGCTGGTCATGTATCCCAACATTCAGTCTGAGGGAATAACCTTTCCAAACCGTTTCACCCATCATACACTAAAGAGCAAAATGAGTAAAGAAGAGCCATTTGTTGTTCCAGATGAGCTTTAAAAATAATCAGCATGCCCCCAGTCTGCAGTCTTTGTTATTGTGAAGGAGGAGAGGATGTACTTTTACCTTCCCAAATAGACTTAGTTTTGCTGTGAGCCACACAGCTGTTTGTGACTACAGTCAGGCCTCTGCTGTGTTTGCTCAGGCTCAGCTCTCTGTTGACCTTTCTGAAATAAAACCAGAGGTTATTGATCAGATGATCTGATTAATAACTTGAAACTGACATTTTTCACTCCATCTGTTCTCTTTTCCTTAGTGCATACCGGATCATATAATGAATTATGAGATCATTTGGAGTTTAATATTCTCACGAATGAACAGTGTGAAACCTCCTTACATGTTGAACGTGTTTTAAACGTGTTTTATGTTGTTGTTTGTGTCGAACAAGTTGCTTCAGGATACCTTGAATGGTTTGAAACCAGTTGTTATGGTAACTGGACTTTGATTTTCCATCACAGTCCTTTTCTTAGCTGAGCTATTCCGTGAATATTATATGATTTGATCTTTGCTCTTTATTATTCAATAAGGTTTGAAGCATAGAACATATTGCACTGATTCTTAGTAAAACAAGAGGTTTCAGTCATCAGGATCTTCTTCTGGGTTTTCCTGAGCTAATGTTTAACCTCTAATATGCTCCTGTTTTTGTTTTGGGGTTTTTTCTTTTCTTTTTTTTTTTTTTTTTTTTTTTTGCATGGTCAACGTTTCATCGTCAAAATAAGTTTGATATTAGACAAAGATAAATTACAAACCAAAAGCAGTTCACAAGTGTTTTCATGTGGTTACAAAACGGACCTGTACATGTTATAATGCACATTGAAGTGACTGTTGCTGCAGGTTGGCGCAATGAAGAAAACTCTGATTCAGACATTTCATTTTGCAGAATGGAAGGTCAAATGTTGCTTCCTACTGCAGTTCTAGTGTTGCAGTATTAGAACTGCAACACTAGAATAGTCAATAGAAAATATGAAGTATTTTCTATTGATTCAAAATCGTTATGCAAAAGGAAGTCTTGATTATCTTCCAGCATGTTAAAGAACATCCTACACCTGAAAAGAGTGTTATTTAAGCATTCCTTAATACTGACTCTATGGCAGAACAGAATTAATGTGTACACCTATTGTTGAAAATATGCTTTTAGAGTTTTGTTTGGTTTTAAAAGGAGTTCAAGTATATGGATCCTGGGTCTAAGTGTAGATTAAATTAGGATTTTTCCCCATATAAACACTTGGTAATAGATGAGCTTAATGTTTTTTCGTCAACTGATATAACTTCCTGATATACTTTTCTCTGCTTTTTCCACTATCGGATCCAGTCTCAGTAGAGTGCAGCGTATCCAGATAAGAGTGGCGATGATAAAGTGACCTCTGCTGTTGAAGTTGTGGTATTACAAGTGATTGCAAGTATTGCAAAGGGACTTCAAATGACTGTTTAATGGAGTTTTGACGAAGGACTTAATCACCCTTCCAACATTCTCTGTTGTTTGATTTTGGTATTTAAAGTGATTGTGAACATCCTTGCTGCAGACATGAGCGAAATTCAATAGGAAAGAATCAATCCACATTTACTCCCAATTAGAGTTGATTTGAAAGAAAAGGTTTTATTTATTTATTTATTTTTTTTTTTTTGGACACACGGAAGTTTCTGTAACATATTTAATAGAGCTCAGTAATAGGTCCTGATTTTCTTGACTAAAAGAGGTTATTTTTAGACTCCAAAAAAGCAAATTTTAAAGAAGTTCACTTTTGGAACAAATACACACATATTTTAGCCTGGACATTTATGAACCGCTCTGAACTTGCTTCTTATGACTCAAAACCGAACGTGTAATAGCAGGATGTCTCTCTTTTATTATTATTATTATTATTATTATTATTATTATTATTATTATTATTATTATTATTATTATTATTTACTTAGCTTTAATTTATTATGTCTTTGCACTGGTTATCTATAGAATAGTTAAGGAATAATCGAGTTGTTAATGTTTGTTCGAAAACATCCTACTAGCACACAGGGCTTCGTCCAAAGCTGTCTGACCTTCATTTTTGCATATTCACCACTAGGTGGCAGGAAAGACTGGTGGTAAGGCATCGATGAACATAGACTGTTGTTCTCAACCAAATAATCGCTTGTCTGAAGTATGTCTTTCTAATATCGCTGTCAGAGTAGAGTTGGCAAAAGTAATTTTGTAAAATAATTTCATTTTATTAAGCAAATGTTCCAGCATAGGTCGCTTGTCTTTTTGCCTTGTAGTGCTGAGTGGATTAGCGTTGGGCTGCGGTGCAATTCATTTCAGGGCAAAAATACCGGTGTTGTAACTCCGGTTGTTGTTAATCTAAAAATTTCTGAGTTTTAGCCAGCAAATTTTCGTTTCGTGCTTTGATGGAAATTTACTTTCCCCTTTTTTCTATCTACAGTTGCCCTATTTTACACCGTCTTACGGCTATGAAAAATGAACCTCCGTTTTTTCTTATGACAGTGTAAAGAACCCAAATTATTAACTTTTGACTGTGCATCATCACAAATGGTACCCCATATGGCAACTCGGCTTGCCACTTTCAACTATAAAAGTTTATATATATATATATATATATATATATATATATATATATATATATATATATATATATATATATATATATATATATATATATACCCTTTAACTTTAAGCCTTTAAGTTAAGTTAAACGGATAACTATAGGGTTATCCCTTTAAGTTCTTACTTTATGAAAGAACCAATCATGCAATCTCGAGTTCTTCAGCCACAACAGACTGAGTGGTATTTCCCTTTAAAAATAACCCGACGTAACATGACGCAGACGCTTCCGTCCAAAACCCCGTGCGCCTCTCCCGTCCTCTCTTCCTCGCGCCGTATCCATCCATCCATCCTTCCTTCCTTCCTTTCTTCCATCCAGCTCACCTCCTGTATCGCCCCCTGGACCAGCCCCTCCCTCCTCCACCTCCCTCCGCCTCTGCTCGCCGGGAGATCAGCGCTCCATCGGGCGGAGCTCAAATCACAAGAACCGAGGACATGGGAGCGTGAAAAGCGGAAAAAATCCCGGATGAGACATAAGGAGCACAGGTAAGGTCTGGTTACTGCAGCCGTCAGAGCCACTGGTGGCTGCGACAGAGGTGTCGTTTTGCGGCGGAAGAGTGAAGACCGTGTTGTGCGTCAAGGACTAAAAGTGTTCTACGCAGAAAACAATGAATGCATGGAGAGACTGTGCAGGGAGTGTGTAGATCTCGATGGTTAATTCAGCTCTGAGTCAGGCCCACGGTGTGTTTCCTGCTCTGTTTATGTTGCTGCAGCTGATGGAAGCTGCGCACTGCGCTCCTGCGCCGGCAGATGTTTTGCTCACGCTGTGCGCCTGATTCAGCTCAACTCCTTACAGCCTTTACGTGCACACTCACTGCACCAAAACTGGAATTCCAGCGATTTGTGCATCTAATTTCCTGTGGAACTATGAGCTATGGGACAGTGCGCCCAGGGCTCTGGGTAAGAGTCGTCCATGTTTGCTCGCAGCGGAGTCGTGACAGGTTGCAATGCGCTGCAGTTTGACCTTGCAGCATTTGTGTTTTGTTTTGTTTTTTGCTTCTTCTTCTTTTTTTTCTATGATTCTGCCCCAGCCTGATAAATGACAGGGATTTTTACTCTAAACATATTAAGGCGCGAAATAGTTTTCATTCTTTGGTGGTGAAAAGAATAACTATGTTTCTGTGTGCAAGACTAAATCAAGGACTGCTTCTTAAATGTGCATGGAGTCAGCACAGACTCAACCACAGGGGTAAGTTAGGATGATTACTCTGCCAAGAATATGTCAATAATCTTTATCCAATATCAAATAATGCATGAGGAGTTTTATTTTTGTGTGTGTCTAGTCCGTTTTATTATTTATTGGTTTGCTATTCTTGTTAGTTATTATTAGTTAAATATAGCTTGGTTTTAGCTTGGTTTTTAGGAGTAATTTTAGAAGTTTTGAGTTTTTCACACTTGGACCTTGTTGAGTCCTGTACCTAAAAATTAACCAAAGTATTGTATTGTGATTAAATTGACTGGGTAATGAATATGCAACAGAAGACATCATTTTATGACTCTGGTATTTCCTCCCATCTTTTGCTGTCACCCGTGTTTTGTTTTGTTTGTTTTAGCTAACTATAATAACTTTGGTTATAGCAAGTTTGAGTCTTGGGGTGCTTGTTTTTTTTTTTCCTCAGCATTTCATAGTTTTCCTTCATCTCAGAGAATAACAATAACAATAACAGGGAATAACAAGATAAAGATCACAAACATACATAAAATTAAGCATTTAAAAAGTCCTGACCTCAACAATGCTGTGGAAAAGCTGACAAATCTTACAAGTTTGGTCGGTTCCAAGAAAAATAACAAAATGTTGTAGATGATGGTTATGGTTTTGGCTATGATATGTATTCATTTGTATCTGGCAAGTAAAATAACAAAGGTTTTTAATGCTCTCTGAGTTTAAGAGTGCATTCACAACAGCCCAGTTTGATCCTCTTTAATCGAACAGTCGGTTTACCTAGCATGTCGGTTTGTTTCAGGAGGAATGTGTAATCTAACTCTGATACAGACCAAAAAGTTAAATCTGGTCTGGCTAAAAACTTAGGTCTTGGTGCACTTTGGTGCGGTTAGGCGGTTTGAATGCAGACCAAGACCCGCTCCAAAAGCAGGAAGTGGACTATAGCACAGGGCATTCTGGGTAAATGCAGTTGCATGAGTCTAGCACCGGAGGGAGAGATGGCTTGTGGATTTTTACTAAAGACAAAAGAGAAATCCTGTAACTGTGAAAATCTGATGCCACCCCCATTTTTGTTTACATTTTGTGATAAATTAAGTTGTCAGTGTCTTCTACAGAGGTTTTTGTGTTGTGGTCCTTAGTGCAGCGCCGCCACAGGTGAGGAGGGGGAGCAGGTTTTTCAAGGGTTTGGTTTGTGCAAAAGCAAACCGTACCTGCTGAAAAAGGAACAAATGTTGCAATTTTGGTCCCCATTCAAACCAAGTTTACTGGACTATCATATGTTAAAGCTTCCTAAAAGGTGACTCAAGTTTGAAATTCTGTCTCAGCCTCAAATATGCCAACTAAATTGAATTTAATTATGTGTCTAAAATTAAGTACTATACACTTTCTTTACTGCATTTGTTTAGCTTGTACAGTAACATTCCCAATTTCACAGCAAGTTAGCCTATTAAATAACAATTTCAACTGTCCAGTACTGAATTTGCAGAAGGTTGTTCATTTCACTGACAGGCATGCTAACACTTAGCATGATGATGACATTCTTTGGGAGTCAGAGATTTGAAACTTAAAAGCAAACTTCTAGCTGTTTCTTGGATGTTTTTTGGATCTTAAACAGTTGGTTTGATTAAAAGTTTTCTGCCTTTCCAGATGTCATACACATAGGATACTCATTCCAAGCAAGTTCTTGTTTGTCCTTCCGATTCTGTACTCAATCTTTTGGGTTTGTTCTTAAATATTGCAACAGTCAGACGCTGTGCTCTAGGCGCCATGCCATATGCACCCTGATCTATTTATAAATCCAAATACTACTTGTTCAGCAACGCAACACAAGAGTGAGGAGATGAAAACCAGCCAGACCTCTCCCTCTGGTTTTTGGTTCCTCTTGTCCTTTGTCCAGCCTGCCCTCCTCGCCAGCTGCAGACTCCCCCTCTTGTCCCGTCTTCCAGCGTTATTCGTCAGCCGCAGCTCTCCTTCTGCTCACGTTTCACACACGAGCGGAAAACTGACCGTCTCCATGGTGACTTGGCACTCATTGTCACCACATTGTGTTTGGCAAGATGCACACATGGAGAGAAAACCTAATCGTTCCACATTTCTATTAAATAAATAAAAGCAAACAATCATAGTTAAGTAAAATATGTAAGACTACAAAACGCTTTCACAGGATTTTCAGTTCTTCAGTCCTTGTAAATATCCTCAATGTACAATTGGTTGTGGTACAAATGACACTATTTGACACTATGTGCCACAGTCAGTTGGAGTTGTTTGCACTGTTTTTTAATTAGAGTTTGTGATACTAATCCCAAAGTCTAGCAACAGCATTTATTTGAAAGCAAAGAACAGCTGCAGCATATGGTTTAGAATCACAGGACACCCAACCCTACACACACTCACACTGTAAGTTACTGGTCTCTTTAAACTGCTCTAAGAATCATGTTTTTGGACTGTGGAAGGAAGCCAGAGTCCCTGGAGAGAACCCAGTCATGCACTGAGAGAACATGCAATCTCCATGCAGAAAGACTCCAGAACACAGAACCTTCTTGCTGGAAGGCAACTGTGCTACCAGCTGCCCTTTGTGTAGGACAATGGCTCAAAACCTGCACGCATGTTTACCCGCAGAAATCACACAGTTAACATATTAGCAGTAAGTGCAAAGTGTATATTTTTTGGTGGGATTGCTGAAGTGTCAGCTGCTGGGAAATGTACACCTAAGGATTTTTTTTATTTCTTTGCATTGGACAGTTTCCAATATCCATTATCAAGGTTTGCAAAGTTTTTTCTTCTGTTTAAAGTTGAGAATGCCAAAACAATTCTGGACTGTTTATGTAAAGTAAACTTTTTTGAGCTTTACATCCAACATACCTGGACCGTTCCATTGATTTTTCCATGCATGTTTGAGAAATCTTTTATACTCCACAGAAAACATTCAGCTGCGCAAAACGCCTGAGTAGACCTAGCTCCGCCTTCCAGACATAGCTCCTCCTTGGAGCTGCAGTTTCCAACCTTCGCAGCTCCAACATTACAGAGCAGCCCTCCCCTAAGACTCCACAACTCAACTCCTTCAGACTAGCCAGCAACAATTAGCAAACACCTTATAATAAGAACTGCTGAGCTTATTATAGGAGTTACTTCTCAGTGAAATGCTGGTAAAAATGTTGTGAAAGGGTTAACAGAGGAGCCATGTTGTGATGACTTCCTGAAGGCGGAGTTTCAGGAAGAGCAGGAATTTTTAAAGAGACATAGGCCCAATTTCAAGGCATTAAATAACAAAGTCAAATTTCTGTTAAGTCATATTTGATATACACGCCCCCCCCCAACACACACACACACACCCCCACACGCACACACACACACACACACACACATATAGCCTTCTTATAACACCTGATGGTAATATAGTTATTTGATTGTGCTATAAAATGGAAAACACACAATACTGCCCGTTTAAAGATTAGATTTGACTTGCCTTGTCTCTAGTAACATCAACACTCTCATTTGGAAAAGTGTTTCAGAAGCTCTGCTAACAGAACAGACAGCTCTATAAACCCACAGGCTCCTCCCTGTCAGCTTCTTGTAGAATTGCAGAGTGCCACAAATGAATGCAGTTCAGTCTCCTCCCATTTCTAATGTGATCATAAACATTGATTTTCTGGTTTGTAATAATGCCCCTTTGCTCCTCCTGGCTGTGAGTAAAACACTAGCATGATTTTGTGGGTAGCAGCACTCAGGCATGATTTCTGTCAACGTAGCTTGACTCTCTACTGACAAACCCTTAGTGTATTAGATATTTCAGGCTCCTGACCTGAATAAACTCACATTGAGCACCAGATAAGCCTAATGAGGGCTAAGTCTTGCTTGTTGAGAAAAAAACTCTGCAGGGACTTTTGTCAAGCAACTAATATTAAGATTAAAACCTCTGATTAATGTGTCAGATACTTCCCAGATTGTGATTGGTTGAACTGCATCAGACTTATTATGTTAATTGGGCTGTAGTGTGCTGTGGTGCTTGGCAAAACTTTAGCTGAGCTGGGAAACATGCAGAGCAGCAGGAGCAGCAGGACTGGCCTGATCTCTGTTTGCTTTAAAGGCCAAACGTCACATTTTAGGTTCCACAAGGAGTACTAATGTTAGAAAAGGTTTTCAAACACTTTCTCATACAATCAGGGTTTTTTCACACATGATAGTCTGGTAGGCTTGGTTTAATTGGGGACCAAAATTACTACATTTGTGAAATTTTCAGCTGGTGCGGTTCACTTTCACACTACACTGTGTCAAACAACCAATCCCTTCCAAAAACCTGTTTTCCAAATTTTAGCATTTGTAGGATTTCAAGAAGGGAGCGGGAGATCGACAGGCGGATTGGCGCAGCGTCTGCTGTCAAGCGGGCGCTGTACCGGTCCGTCGTGGTGAAGAGAGAGCTGAGCCAAAAAGCGAAGCTCTCGATTTACCGGTCGATCTACGTTCCCACCCTCATCTATGGTCATGAGCTTTGAGTCATGACCGAAAGAACGAGATCGCGGATACAAGCGGCCGAAATGGGTTTTCTCCGTAGGGTGGCTGGGCTCTCCCTTAGAGATAGGGTGAGAAGCTCAGTCATCCGGGAGGGACTCAGAGTAGAGCCGCTGCTCCTTCACATCGAGAGGAGCCAGTTGAGGTGGCTCGGGCATCTGGTCAGGATGCCTCCTAGACGCCTCCCTGGTGAGGTGTTCCGGGCACGTCCCACCGGGAGGAGGCCCCGGGGAAGACCCAGGACACGCTGGAGGGACTATGTCTCTCGGCTGGCCTGGGAACGCCTCGGGATTCCCCCGGAGGAACTAGAAGAAGTGGCTGGGGAGAGGGAAGTCTGGGCCTCCCTTCTGAAGCTGCTACCCCCGCGACCCGACCTCGGATAAGCGGAAGAAGATGGATGGATGGATGGATGGATGGATTTCACTTTTGGGTTTGATAAAAGACCACAAGCCAATTCTGACACTATCACAAGACACGCACGTTTGTTTTGGTTGTATTTACCCAGAATGCCCTGTGCTACAGTCCTGCTTTTGGAGCGGTCTCTGATACGCTTAACGTTCATGTATGCATTCAAACCGTTCCAGAGTTCACCTCAACCAAACCTTGACCTATATAGCTTTGTAGGCGGACCAGAGTTTGCTGTTTTGGTCTGCATCAGAGTTTGGTTGCACATTCACACCTCCCCAACTGAACTGAACTTTCGATTAAACAGACTAGGCAGGACTAAGCTGGGTTGGTGTGAATGCACTCTAAGGGCTGCTCATAGCATCTCCAAGTCTATGAAAAACTCAGTGGAAAGACTCCACTTTCCATGTCTACCTGTCTGGTTTAGTCTGTGTTTTGCTATAGAAGTGAAAGCACTCATTGCATATTACACCTTTACTGACATCTTGACATGTTCCAGCGCGCAATGCTGAGCAAAAAAACAAGCTATGTTTCTTCTTACTTTGCTTCCAATAACTAGACTGTTAAACACCAAACTTACCTACCCAGAGTCTTGACTTCAATCTAATAGGTTTGGGATAAATGGGAAATATTTAACAGTATTTTTTTTTTTTTATCAAACATGAAAGATCTGTCAGCAAATAGGTATCATCTGCTACAAGTTCCCAAAATGAGTAGCATCTTGCTGTTCTCCTAGCTAATTAGAAAAGCTGAACGTTGATCAGACTTCTTCAGGAATTTTCTGTCATCTATTTAACAAAACACAAAGTGTCGCATGCAACAAAGAGTCATGTTACAACAGGACAGCTCACTGATGGAGAAACTCACCCTATCATCCTCCCTCAGCATCATACTGACCTCTGCAGAACATCACATAAACACAAACACACTCACAGCAATCACACAGTACACACATGTCCTGGGATATTAGACAGAACACTCCCTGGCTCACCATGATCCTTCCCCAGTTTGTCTGGCCTGCACGCTGTCAGTCATGAGTCAACCACCGCAGTCTTTTCAGGCAGCTGAGCTCAGTTGTTGTTTTTCTGCATATACTTTGTGTTTTGTTGCCCTCTGAAAGTCAGGTGTCAGTATGTTTATGCACTGACGCTGCTATTAATCCTGCTGGGTGTTGTGAAGGTTACACAAGGCTTAGAAGGCAAGCACACGCTGCAGTGTTTCCTCTGCTGCAGAGACACTTAGCTTATCACACAATTCTTCATTCTGCATGCCATCTTCTCTCCCTCGCTACACGTGCCATCTCTTCCCGCCGTCTCACTGGCTCTCGTCTCGCCTGGTCCCTCCCAGTGCTCTTCCTTCTTTCACAGGTTGTCTCGTTCTCGTAACCTGCTCGGTACTTCCGCCGCGTCAGCGCAGAAGCTGCTTGCGTGTCAGCATCTCTGAGGACGGGGACGTCGTTACATAACCAGCCTAACTTAGTAAATTCTGCATGATGATGCGCTCCTCTCTTGTTTGATGTGTTGTGTCAGCAGCTGCATATGGAGAACAGGCTTTCTTTAGAAGACTCATTTACTGTAGACAAGAGGTTAAAATAAAGCTGTTCACTGAGGTCAAATAGAAAATGTTGGAAAAAATCTGTCCTTTCTCTGTTGACCCTTTGCAACACCACATTTATTCACACGAGGCGCCGTAACAGACGTTGAAAGTCAGGGACGGGAGTATTGAACGTTGCGACAGAGATTGTTTTCACAAATTATTTCTTCTCAAATAGCCATGGCTACTTGTTCAAATCAAACTAACTTGCCTGTGGACGTAGCGTACCTATCGGGGTCTTATAGACAGCACATTTTACAAGAGTTAGGAAAAGCTAGCTGAGAAACTGAACAATATCGTCTTCTTTCCAGCGTGTTTGTTAATTTGATCAAATCTGACTGAATTCATGCTACATCATTTATACCACTATGTCATCAACGGCGTTTCCCCTTACATCAGAACAGTCTTAAAACCATGCTAGTCTAGATTACCAGTTTTTTTCGTACATGCTAGGCTACATGATGGTGAGGCATTGCCACTTTGGTAAGAAATGTCTTAAATATGTAACTTCTCAATAATGCAATATTTTATTGCATCTTACTAATCTTACTTACTTATAAAGTATTTGGACATCAATCTTACTTACCTTGTCAAAAGTTTACACTGTAACACACCAAGGGCTGCCAGTGCTTATTATTGACAGTTGCTCTCCATTATTCATCATCAAAAGATTTCTGATAAAATGACACGTTCAGTTTGCATCCTTGTCTGTTTGTGTAGCCAACCATGCAAAACTGGGAAATCAACTAAATAAAAGTGTAAAGGGTCAATATCCGTTTATCCTTGCAGAGTCGTTGGGTGAGAGGTAGGATACACCCTGAACCCTATTGTCAGTCTATCACAAGAAAACACAGATACACACAAGGCAACAAAACACACATGCACACACTCACACTTAACGGCAATTGATGTCAAGCAATTAGCACTACAGTCTCATTTTCGGACTGTGGGAGGCAATTGGAGTTCCCGAAGAGAACCCTGACATATGCAACTGATTGCTGCAAGGGAGGAGTGCAAGTGCATTGCTATGTAATTCATTTAAGACATGGATAATGTATCCATGATAATTTTCCATGTTTCCCATACATTGGACTTTCCATGGACTGATGAATCTGTGAGGCCTGAGATCATAGTTCACCGCAATAAACTGAAGCGAAAAAGAAAAACAAAACATATCATTTATTCTCTATTTATATTTTAAAATATATACCAGAACATCAACTGCCAGACTGTTTGAGCCAACATTTCATGTGTGACAGCTATCCCACATGTTTGGAATAAGTTTTTTAACGTTTTGGTCGACGTCTTCATCTACAGAGTGGACATCCTTTGTGTATTGCTCCCAATTTTCAACTGGCATGTCGTTATTTACATTAAGCTGATGTAAAAGTGAAACATAAACTGACACTAAAAGATTTAAAATAGACCTAGTTATTAATGGCAAATACATTACATGTCCTGGACTGAATGAAATATATGCCATGCAAGTTGATGAAAGGGGTATGAGTGAGATTCTTTGAGTGAATCACAATTGGCAGACAGCACAGCAGGAAATAGCTTGCAGTGACTCACATACACAAGCCTGGCTCTCAAGGCCCAACCAAGTTATGATACATTATTGATGACAATAATCTGCTTCCATGTGCTTTCCCCTTTCTCTGTCTCAGCCTGCAAGCTCACATATTGGATGCTGAAAGAATATTTCTGGCACAACTGTGGCAGAAATATGCAACATATTTCCACCAGGTTTTTTTTTAAAGTGCCATCAAGCGCCACTGTTACCTTGAGCTGCCTTTTCTCTTCATTTATAAAGTCACATCTGTGCTTAAATTGGCCTTGACCTACAGAAGCAAATGTCAGCTACCATTGCATTTTACCTGAGAAAAGACAGACTAATGTTGACTGGGTGGTTCACCCATAAGGCTGAGAGATGATTGGTTGATTAACTTTGATGTCTAGTCTGTGATGATCCACCTAATTGTCAAATTGAGTCAGCAACGCCAGCCTGCATGTTGAAGCGCCCAGACCTAAACACAGGAGCTGTCAATGAAGCAGCTGTTGACCTTTGTTGTTTCTTGATGGTTGTCTGTTCTTCCTTCAGCCTCTGAGTTCTTGGAATTAAGCTGAAAACAGGAGGCCGACAACAGACAACCCTGCAGGCCTAGCAAGAGGTTGTCTGACTCCATGTCTGCCCCTGCTCCAGCCAGTCGGAGGACGACGTCAGGCTCTCGCCGGTAAGAAGTAAACAGGACTTTCAGCGTTCTTCTATACGCGTGTTGTTCAGTTCAAGGTAGATATTGTTCAATGTTGAGGATTGGGGCTCATATTTACACTTACATATTTATATATCACACTTTCACACTTTCATTTTGACCACTGGTATAAGACAGCTAAAACTGATCTGGCATCTGGGCATATCAGAGTCTTTATGGCAGGTACCAGGTACCTACCATTAGCTTCACATTGACTTTAACATCAAGGGTGGATGAATGAAATTGTAGAACATGATCTAGGTTTGTTGACACTTATTGTTATGAAGGTCTATTTATGATCTTGAAATGCTGTAAAAGTGGCTGTCCCCTTTGGGATAAAGTATACATGGAACATATCACATTGGAGGACTTTGTACACCAATCTTGTGTGGGCAATAGTTCTTTGCACAAGCCTCTACAGACTCTGCCACTGTTGTTGAGCAGGTATGGACCAGTATCCTACTGGTAACACAATCGGTTAGCAGTCTCAAGAGTCACAGTTCACTTCTGAAACTTTTGCCATATGGTCCCTAGAGTTCAACTGAGATAAAATAGAAAGTTTAATAGTGACTGGAGTTTTCTTTGGCTGTACAAAATGTAGCAGAACTGTCCCCCCCCCCATCATCTACATTTTTCCTATGTTGCCTGAAAACATGAATTCAACTGTTTGGAAATGTCTCTGGGTGTAAAAAACACAAAGATTCAAGGCTTGGAAACTCAATGAGTGTCACCTATTGCTCTAAATAAGACGATAGAGTTGCTTGCAAGCTAAGAGCTGGCTGATTAATTGTTTTAAAATCAACTAACCACATTAAATTATACATTTTTACCCAAATGTATCTGACTTCTTCAGTGTTAAGTGTGGCACCTAAGAAAAAGAATAAAAGAAAAACAAGTCCTCATAGTCTCTTTTGGAAACAAAAGCTGTCATCCATCTGCAACAAAATGGTTTGAGGAAAACAATCAAGCTTAATTAACTTGACATCTAGAATGTTTAGATGATATGACTTGATGGGTGTACGTTTTTTTGTGGCAAAAGGCGGAACCAACATGGGTATGAGAAGACTTCTTGCCAAGGCACGTGTAGAAAATGCAGATTCAACACAGAAAACAGGAAAAGCATTTCATGAACTAAAGATATGTTAAAGAAAAAAGAAATGTTAAACTTCATGTAAAACCTTTTACACTTGTGGTTTTCTAAACCAGATTATCAGCTGGAACTGCTCTTAAAGATTTCCCAGTCATTGCTTTTGTTTCATTCTGACGTTTTTTATTTTTGGAGCGACTGGTGTTCATATGATGGAACACTTGGTCTCGTCCTTGGTCCAGCGAGACCAAGGACTCGCTGGACGAACAATTTGTCCAGTCTGGCCTGGGAACGGCTGGCTGGCTGGCTGGATGGCTGGATGGATGGCTGGATGGATGGATGGATGGATGGATGGATTTCAAATTCCATATTGTATATCTTTACTTACTTCAGCGTATCATATAATACATTTAACAGCTAAAAGAGATTCCTATTTCACAACACTTGAAGTCACATGTAGACCTTTAAACTCTTCTAATGGCTATTGCAGAAACTCAGTCAATGATCATCAGCACAGTGCCTCAAGATGACAAGGAAGCTTGAGAGCTACTAATTATCATAATTTCTTCCAACCACTGCTGCATTAATACTGAGGGAGAAATGAAGCGCTGTGAATACTTTCTGGATGCAGAAAGTGCATCCAGAACTTCTGGAATTGGTTTTTCTACACTGTTAATTTAATACATCTTTATTAGTGGGATACTTATACCAACATTTCAGGGGCAGGCTTCATCTTGTGTCATGTCTCTGGTATAAAACAGTCTGCTGAGTCACTGCCCAGCAGGGTAAGTTAATGTTTGTGTGTAATTCCTTCAGGATATAGAAGAGTTTTGTGTGAGATGGAGATGAGCTGAAGTATCTGTATACCAAATGGATCCTAATGCAGTTGTAGTCAGACAATTTGTGGGTCAGCGGTGCATAAATATTCAAGCCAGTCCTGAACCCATCTGTCCATATTTCATATTTCAGACAAACAAGTTGTGAAGTTATAGTGGCAATGTTTGTGGCAATTGCTTATTAAAAAAAATGCATAATTGAATTTTGCCTTTACAAAAATGTGTCACCTTTTTAGTGCCTGAGGGACGTATCATCCTAATATAGAAATGAAAACTCCTGGGGTCCAGGGAGAGCGGTGTTATTATTTTCTAAAACCAGAGTTTGTGCCACACGGGCCAGAATAGGCAAAGAAACAGGAACATGACTTACTGACTATATTGATTGTTGCACAAATTGAAATTGCTTTATTGGAAACACGGCAATTTCAAAACGTTTATTCTGCTAGGATAAACTAAAAGTTTTTGCACTAGGATGAGGTGGTTTATCGAAATAGGTGTATTTCACAAAACTGCTATGGAAACACTTTTTTGCATCACTCAAGTCACGTGATCAACAACTGGATTGTACTGCCGGCGAAAATGACAAAAAAACATAACAGGAAGTGGTAGGAGGATGATAGTTTGTTTTGGTTTTTTTCAGACAGTGAGCAGCTGGCTCCACCAGGGCTCTCACAGCATCACACAGTTCATAAAAAGCTGTGTGTCATAAAAAGCATGTTGAATCTATAGCTCTTCTGTAAAATCTCAGACTACAATTTTCCCCAAAAATGCCGCATACTTAGCGACTCTCAAGTAGGCAGGGCTTGTAGCTTCAACGCCTGAATAAGACGCCGACGTCTCCTCTGATTGGCTGATGATGAGCACTGGCGCCATGACTGGACTGTGAATATATCTCATGTAATTGTTTACATCTGTCTTTGCCATGATTTTTAATGACTTATCGCGTAAATAAGCTTATGACTTTAATTTCATTTATTTAATGAAAACACAGCAATTGTGAATTTTGACATTATCAGAATATAGACAAAGATTTGCTCACATTTGAAGTAGAAACACAGCTACTGTTAATTTAGTGCCTTTTCTCTGTGGAACTGTGCCTTTGTGCGGCCATGTTCTGACCTGTCCCCTTTATCCTAACAGACTACCTAGAGAACAACAAGTTGGCTCGCATCTTCCTTACTAAACCAAAGTTTTTAGAACCTTTCCACATATAACTTAATACAGCTGAACTTCATTAGTTAAGTCTAGGTTATTTGTTGTACATAAGCTCTATCATCACTTCCCTCTCTGACAGGTGTTATGATGTCTGCTTTTTACAATCATGGTAATGAGCAGCAGCCTCAGTGTGAAGCCATGGTGTCCTCCTCTCTCATCTCTCCTCTTCCTCAGATTCAACCCTCTGAAGGCGCTGCAGCCCAAACGCCGCTTGCAGCAAATACTGGCGTCCTCACCCGTGCCGGCGGCTTCCAAGCCGGCATCGGGATCGGGGACGAGTGCAGCCGCGGCCACTGCGCCGGTGGCCATTCCGGTGCCTGCGCCCCCTGCGTGAGACACCGTTGAATTGCAGTCTCAGCGAGCATGCACTGCGGCTGTAGCTGCAGCTCTGACGCTCTAGCCACTAAAACCAGAAATGGAAAACAAAGGCAAATTTTCTAAAACTTCATTCTGCTGCTCTTGTTGAGCTTTTGTTCGAGCAAATAGATGAGGTGGACCTGCTCATACCTTACACTCTGCTGGTAAACGTGAACATGGAGTTCATATTGGAGGACCGGTGTTCTTGTGAGATTGTGTTTAGTGGCTATAGTGGAAGCAGCTGTACTAGGAAAGCATACTGTGATCATGAGTGATCACTGGTTCACCACTCACTGCTTGGTCTGTGGATACATTTGAGACACTGGCTTCACTTCAAATGGGAAAGATCTTATTGTTTCATTTTGTTGTTTTTCTTCTTGTATTTGATTTATCAAAAATACTGAAGCCTTTTAAACTTTATCTCCATCATGAGGCAATATCTTGGTACTCATGCTGACACCTAATGCTCACCTTCACCTGACTGACCTGTCACTGGCACCATCTGTAGATGAATAAAACAGACCAGAAACACTGATTCTCTGTGTATTCTGTCACTTCTTAGGCTCATCCCGTTTTTAGCTGCTCCTGTCTGCCTGGTTCACCTTTTGTTAATGTCTCGGCTTGTTTGTCGTATATAGTGATTTTCAAAGATCTGTTGAGCTGTCAATATCTGAGCTCCTCCCTTGTTGTGTTGCACAGGACACGATGACACAACACAAGCAAAGCCAATATGTAGACATTTTGATGCGTTAGCATCAGATGTACTCTGCCCAAAGAGCTTGAAATTGTAAGCTAACAGTTAGCCACTTCTTCACAGTGAAACTGTCAGCTTTAAATCCATTTTACCACTCGTTCAAGTTGCCCATCTCTTTTGGGACTGGTAAACACCAAGTTACTTTTGAGTTTCTTCTCCAAATTAAGGGTTTCAAATTTATCCCGTAGCAAGAAATCCAATTCATCCACCATTAATCTTGTATCTAGCTAGCTAGCTGTTTTCTAAGTGACCAGTCTCCACTGCAAGACCAGCAAAAATAATTTAAAAGAGTTAATATAAAAAACCTGTTAGATAGCCCATTTTCAAGCCTCAGTGTATTTGTGAGAAATTATTAAATATAATTGTAGTAAATATAATCCTATTGTTTTTGTTTAATTTATGTGGGTGTGACTTTATGAGAGCAATTGGAGGTTATTGAAAGGGTTTTACTTTCATAACATTCTAAAATTGTACTTTAAAAATAATAGAGAAATAATCATTTTAAAATAAAGAGAAAAATACCTAAGTCATGGATTCCCAAGCTTTTCAGTCTGTGACCAACCAAAAAATAGGACCAGAGTGCCAATAGTCTAATGACAACCCAGTGACGCCCGTAAAATATGTGTAATTATTTCACTCTGTACATAATTACCTGCCTTTTAAATGCATTTGTGTTTAAGAACTAAAACTGTATTATTTAATTTCATCATTTAAGAAGTATATTTAACTATTTAATGGAATATTTTTTGATACATTAATCTGTTTCATTATACATTCACATTTGACATAGTTTTTTTTCTATTTTGGCCCTCGACACCCTGACCGCTACTTTGGGAACCGCTGCCCTAAATGACAACAGGAACCAAAGCAAAGACTGGAGCCGTGGTTTAGCTTGTAGTTACCGTGTCCTGTGTGTAAATCCCTCATGGTTGCTTTGAGTAGACCTGCTTCTCTCCTCTTCCACTTTTGGCGGTCGGTGACTGGGCAACAGTCATTAATAAAAAACCTATGTTTTTTCTTTAAAACCTCTCTATAATTATAGAACACAGATATAGAAGTTGCCCATCACAGAGCATTCTTCCTTTTTCTCGCCTGGGACAGATATGCTTTTACATAAAATGCTTTACTTTCTTAGCAGAATCCAGAACTTCTGAACATCAGCATATTTTTATGTAAAAGCTGGAGTTGTGGGCAAACAGCTGGCAAAATTCTATTCATCCATAATAACTGGATGTAGAAGAATAAAAAAGGTAGATCATTTTTTCCTCTGTGTTTAAGTAAATACAAAGGAAAAATAAAATGCTTTAAATTTGTTGGTCTGACAGAGAGTGCAAACAAGCGATGTCTACTGCAGGTTTGCTGCCGTGTTAAAAATTTCTACCAGGAATATGCAAATATTGCTATTCCTAATAACTTTTCAGCTGTCTTTCATCACCCTGAAGCAATTCCCCACTGCAGCATTCATTGGCTATACTGTAGTTTGTCTTGTAGTTTCTGTGATAGGAGTGATAGAAAGGTCTTAGTGATCAGCTCTACTGTATTTTTTGAAGCAAAAGATTTTCTTTGTATTGAAATAAAATAAGTTGTCATCATTTCTGTATCAGTATTACCTAGCCTAGTGTTTATGACCGCTGCTGTTTAGAATCCTTTGTGTGGAAACCTATTTGGCATAAAGTGCTTCTGGATATCGAGGTTTTTATGAGCAAATGTTAATTTTGTCACAACACATCCCATGCTATCCCTCAAAGATGTCTCCGGCCATTCTTTTTCACACTTTCAGATTGTGTTTTAAGATCCACAGTATTAGTTTATGTTTTCTGTCGATACAACCCTAGAGCAACAGATTGTCCAGAGTGAGGGGCCCATCCCTTAATGCAGAGCCTTTTAGAAGGCAGCATCTCCTGGGTCAGTTCAGTGCAGCCATCACCTGAGAGCTTCTCCTGTCCCCTCAGGACAGGTGCAGTTTGCCTGCATGCAATCACACACATCGCGTCATGCAGGTGCGGTTTGCTGATCCACCTTCTGCGGTTTAACACCTTCCTGTTTCTGCCTGCTCAGGTTTGACTACTGCAGGTTCATAGAACTAGATTATGTCCCCATGGAGTCGGGCTACATGGTTTCAATGCGCCCCACTAAAGGCTACACATCGACCAAGTCGCCCACTAAAGGATACACCTCCACAAAGTCTCCGGATCGCCGCTCGACAAACTCTCCCTCCACGCCACGTTCCCGGTCTGTTAAGAGTCCAAGACTTGATGTTTTTTGGTCGTCTTGAGCATGGGAATGTTTTTGGTGTTTCACGATGTCTTACAGTCGGAAACAAAAGCGGTCTTGTGCACTAACAAGTTAGCCTACTTTTGTGGTATGCTACTTTGCTTGTCTTTTTTTTTTATCACTGAGCCCATTCCCTTCTTGATAATAATATTATCTGTAGTGTGTGTCCATGTTCGTCATGCAGGCTTATTTTCTGTTGATATCCATTTAAATGTCTGAGTGTTGTGATCTGTCAGTGTGTATGCTGAAGTGGCATGCCAATGACTATGAGTCAGTGCCTTGTATTTATGTGCATTTCTGTCTTTGTATGTGTAGTAGAACTGCTTATCAGTCCACTTGTGGTCTTTAGTTGTATGGTAAGAGGTGAAGAGTTGGTTCCTTCTTTCCAGGCGGCCTCCAGCTGCACCCAGTAACAGAGATCCCCAAGGCAATGCCTCCGTCAGCAGTGGCAGCAACTCAGGCTCGTGTAAAGGCAGTGACTGCAGCCCCACCAAAGGGTAAGAAGTTCTGAACAGTAAGAGTGATGCAGAGCAACATCATCCACCATTCTTATTAAGGCCATATTAAGATAAATATTAATATTTCACATTATTGTTTAACTATGGTGACATTGTAAAACCATAGTGAAGTTATTGTACAATAGAAATTTAATAAATGTCCATAATTGGTTTTAACCATACATATGTTTGCATTGGATGTTCTTTTTTACCCAGCAGTCAATGATAATCTCATGCTGGAAACAGAAGTGGGAGGCAGTGCACCATCAATAATTTCCCTGTGTGAAACACAAACTAAGAAAAAAGCAGAAAGGATTGGTTGTTACTGTTTTCATAGTGGCTGTCTGATGTCATTTAGGCACTAACTCTAGAAACACTTCATATTCTGGCTTCAGAATATGAAGTGTTTCTGTGCAAAATCTAATGTGATAGTATTAACTGAAACCAGCATGATATTTTTGGAGCCTCCAAAATGAACAGCTTTTTTTCTAAATGAAGACACTAAAAGAATTGTCAGGTGTTGACTGCTTGTTACATTTAAACATATTCCTTTAACTACAGGAATCATGACATTTTTTTTAAGGTTGTGAAAAAAGACACAATCAGCTTAATCTTATGATTCTAGTCTGTTTTTTAGTATTGTAGTCAAGACGTAACCTGAGACCAAGTCAAGACCAAGACCAGCACCCCACTCTGCATCACACAATAAAATGTGAAACACTGTATTTGTTTAGTTCCCTCAATATGTTAACTAAATAAGGTGACGTCAGTTTTTGCAGCTTGGTGTTTCCATATTTTAGTGCCATAAAACGTATGTTATATACTGCACACAGGTAGATAAATTAATGTGTAGCTAATATTGACTAACTCATTTTTAAAACTTGCAGTAAATTCCAAGATTTCTGAGCTTTCATACAGAGCCTGTCTTAAAACAAGCCAATCAACTTATTTAAACAAAGATACTTTAAAAAAATACTTCAAAATACTCAACTTGTGGCAGATCACCTATATTTGGTTGTGCCTGGTGTGTCCCAGACGTCAGAAGTACACATCATGTACGGACAACCATGGCATTCGCCCTCCTCCCCCAGAGCAGTACCTCACACCTCTCCAGCAGAAGGAAGTGTGTATCCGACACCTGCGAGCCAAGCTCAAAGAGACCATTAACACCCTGCAAGACAGGTGAGATACTGAGACAGAATTACAAAAACCTGGATAGAAGTTTAAAATGTCTTTCTCTATTCCACTTAGTTTTGATCATTCTGCCCTTCCTCTCATTTTTCAACCTTTTAGGGACACAGAGATTGATGCGCTGCGAACCAAGCTTTACCGAATGCAGGAAGACTGGGTTGAGGAGGAGTGTCACCGCGTGGAGGCTCAGTTAGCCCTGAAGGAGGCTCGTCAGGAAATTCAGCAGCTCAAACATGCAGTGGACACAGTTCGTACCCGACTTAGTGATGCCGGTGGGCTCAGTGGAGACGTAGGGGTTCAAAAGTACTTTCAGGACATCAATACTCAGAATCACAAATTGGAGAACCTTTTGCTCAACATGGAGATAGCACAAGCAGGACTAGCCAAGGAAGGAGAAGCCATACCAGGCTGCAGGACCCGTGCTGGGGGCTCAGCTCCGGCATCTGTTTCTGGAGAAAGCCCTGGAGTTGTACCTAAGTTGCCAGTGGGAGGGAGGGGGTCTTGTTCTTGCGATGGCTCTCCAGCTCGTTCTCTGACTCGGAGCTCCACCTACACCAAGCTGAGCGAACAGGCACTGGGAGACCGCAACTGCAATGACACAGACTTTCCTTGCCTCTCAGCTGACGGCACACAGGACAGTGGGTTTGTGTGCTGTGGAGAGAACAGTGTCCCCAGCCGGGCAGACCTCCTCCTGGAAGCTGCCTACCTCTCAGAGGAAACGGCATCTTTGTTGAACTCCTACACGCAGACCTTCTCCCACACTTTGCCTCATTCTGCTCCCCTCTCCCTGCCTCACACCTACTCCCATACCTTACCTCATTCTTTCCCTCACAACATGTCCCACTCCATGCCACACACGATGCCTCACTCCTCCACCTATGAGAAACTCTGCACAGGCGAGCGGCTGGCTCCATTTCGTTGCAGTTTGGGTGGAGTGAGCTGCATGAGCCACCCCTGCCTGTCCCACCACCACCTATACCTGCACCCCCTGAGAGAGGCAGGCATTCAGACTGAGAGCTGTCCCATCCCTGCAACAGCGGGGTATCCCTCTGATCTGGATACTATTGCAGAGCAACGTACATTTCGCTCTCAGGCCTGCAGCCCCACCTCCACCTGGATGTCTGATGAGGTGGAAGAGGATCTGGACTCCATCACCACCACCACTTCAGTGACAACAGCGACCGTGATGAGCACAGCCACTGAGCCAATTCCAGTTTCCAAAACACCACTGGCTCCACCTCTTCCACGATCCGCAACTGTTGCATTTTCCATGGAGAGTCCTTCGTATCAGGCAAATGACAAAGTTGAGGAAGAGGAAAAGCAAGAAAAAGAAAATAGAGAGAAGGCAGGAGAAAAGTTGGACAACACTAAAGTCAGACAATCAGGAGAGGCAGATCAAAGCTCAGTGGAAGGGACTGAGGTATTGGATGAAGAGGCAGAACAAAGAAAAGTCTGTGATTTAGCAGGAAGAATGCAGGGTGAACTTAATTTTGCAGGGTGCTGTGGAGAAAACAAGCAAGATGACCAGAGAGCGGAGGACAAGCAGCAAGAGGCCAGGATTGGAGAAATATCAGCAGAGGAAAAGAGCCCTGTGATTACTTCAGAGTACACTGGACTGTCTCCGGGTGTACAAGAGCCTCAAACATCCCAACCTCCGAGGAGATCTATCTCCCGTGAAGAGATAGCTGGTGTCACAGTGGTAGAAGTTCATGACGAGGATGATGACGAAGATAAGACTAATGAACAAGAGGCCACAGGGATTGCTGTAGCAGAGGACGAAGACTCTGGGAAAATCCAAAAAAGCTACTGGAGTCGTCACTTCCTGATTGATCTGCTAGCGGTGGCCATCCCTGTGGTGCCAACGGTGGCGTGGCTGTGTCGTGGCCCGGTCCGTGGCGGCCAGCCTATGTATCACATCGGTTCACTGCTGAGAGGCTGCTGCACTGTTGCACTGCACTCGCTGCGCAGGGGCGGTGGCCTGAGACATTACCCCGCAGGCGGGGGAGATCTTGGCGGCACACAAATATAGCAGAATGACATCTTCCTGGTCCTTTACTGTGGTGTCACTTCTCCTGTGTGGTCTGTAGTGTTAGACCATTGCTTAAAGTGCAAGAGCAAGAACTTCTTGTTCCTCTGCTTTGGATGGTAATAAAGAATGGGAATGTTAGGAACAAGAGTTGGGCATCAAAGAGGAAGACCTTTGACCGATCAACTCTACTCTGTTTGACCCTGCAACATATTGTAAAAGCAAGAAAGATAATTACTTTTTCTTGTTTGGTCTTTGCTGTCGTTACCAAAATATCCATGTACCGGCTTGTGCTAGCTGAATGAGCTGCTTGAAAGGAATGATCAATGCTTTGGTGTTGATTGTTTAATTTATTTTTGAATGTAGAGAAAATGTCCCTTGCCATGTCAGCTGTCAGTTATGACGTAATACTATGATCACATGTTGGTGAATGTGTACATAAATACTTTATATGTATGTATAGGTGTGTATATGTAAAATTAAATTAGAACAAACTAAGGTAACGGTTGTTGGCCAGTGGTAGTGGGAATAAATCCACTTTAATCCAAAGCTGCAGACACTTTTCACCGATAACTTCATTTGTCTGCTGTGGAGAAAAACATGGGAGACACAGAACTCAGGTATCTGCTAGGGGTAGAAACACAACCAATCCTGTCAGCCGGCCTTGCACAGTGGTGTGCTAAATAAACTTCAGTCAAAAGCAGTTTATTCTTACTGGCTTCCTCTCTTTAAACTGGCAGTGGAGATATTTACAATGAGAATTTTGTCTTTGATATACAGGCTATCTGTACCCAGACTTAATGGAGAGGCCTGGCTATTACAGTTCAGATGTTTATAAATGGACTCTTTACTGTGTCCACTGAAAAGGTTTAAATCGGGTAGAACAGGAAGAAAACGCTTCACTTTTCTTGGACTTCCTGACACAAGTCCAGATGAAGATCAAGGGTTGCTCAGAATTAAATGACTGCCTTAGACGTTAATGGTTCCCTCTACTGGCCAGAAGCAGAAGTGAATAAACTCAAAGATTTGACATTTATTCTTTAACGATAGCTTTATTCCTTTTCTAAAGGTTTGCTTAATGACATTAATAATGGTAAATTATAAAATTATTCAGTGGAAAGGGACTTGGATTTTGTTGTTCTTTTATGTTTTCCCAATGTGGTGCTCAGCTGAAATGTTTTCATTTTCAGGGGAGTAAAATATTCTAGATGAAAGGAGATATGACTACCTTTAGCTCCAGCAACAAACAAGACAAAACGACGACTGGGGGTAAACACATTTAGTGTAGAATTGGTCAGGCATTTTTTAAAATAGAAATTTAAATCATTAAGAGCACATGACAGTGAGGTCATGCACTAATTAATGATTGCAGAATAAAACAGAACAGAGATTATCTGTGATCCTTACATGATACTCTCTTTCAATGGTCACTTCATATGTAGGGACTTCAGCCACATTTGTCTGGATTTCCCATCTGTTAAATGATGGAAGATAATCAAGTGAATTTAGCTGTAATCCAGTTTCAGTCTCGGTGCATGTTAAACATACCTGTTGGAGTTAATCTGGCTCTGATAAGGTGCAGCAGCGCAACAAGTAGTCCAGACATGTCTTAGTTTCACAGGGACACATACCTAGCTGTGTAATTATTTAAACAAACATAAAAGAAGAAAGTTAGCCAAGCTGTAAACACTTAAAAAATACACCTCTGTACATAAAAACAGACCACTTTATAGTAGCTTCCACCGTCATGGTGAAAGTTCAAACAGAAGTAATCGTAACCTATGAACAATGTTAGTCGTTACTTTGGCTAACATTCAGTCATTTTTACAGCGAACAAACTGTGCAGTTTTTCCTGTTAGTTTTCTCTACATGTGGTAGGCTGCATCCTACTCCCTTGTTTGCCCTCTAGTTTATTTGTTGTGTTCTTTTCAATACAACCCTTCTTGTGCAGTCTGCTTCTCGAGTCGACACTGATCTCCTTTCTCGCAGGTTGCTGGTTGTGTTTCTACCCTGAGATTGTTTTCGTTAGACTCACCTATTTATTTTCACCGTATCACTTGTGTGTGAAGTGTTCTTACATCGATTGTAATGATGCAGTTCCCCCAGTCCCCTCCAAATGTCTACCCTGTCCACTAATTTTCCGCCATTACATAATTAGTTCACAGACAACACATTCAACGCTAGTTATATCCTTACACCTGCTCTGAATTGTCCTTTAGCTAAAGGTTAGCTAGGTTAGATAAAGATAGCTTGAATATCTTTGAAAGAACTCTAAATAAATCAAAGTTTTTTTGGTGAGAATTCATGAATTGTTATAGAAAATTCAGTGTGTAAATTTTGTACATTGAGAAATATATTGCTCTTAGATTATTCCTCCCTAATCTGTGCCTTTTTATTTGCCAATGTCACAACAGTGTCTGGGGAATGATGTGGGCCTGGAATATTTTCTATACACAGTTACCTATATAGCTGTTTAGTGTACCGCTGGCAGTGACTAACAGAGTCAAAACTCTTTAGTCATACAGTGAAATCATGATCAAACGTCTGTAGATACTCACTATCTCAGTTTGACACCATCAGTAGATCTGAGTGAAGTGAGTTGTGCTCAGTCTGTGATCTGTGCTGTACATTTCTGCTAACCCTGATGATCTTGTGCTGTAGCTAGTCTTTAACTGTCAATATGTATTCTCGAGTCCATCCTACACAATTTAGTCCATTACAAAAACAAACTGTGTGTCTAAAATTGTCTTGTAAAGACATTCTACAAATCTGTTAGGTCAAACTTATTTACTTTTTTTAAATGTGTTGTTTGGTTCCAGTTGCATTCAGCTGAATTTTATTTTCTGTATTTTGTTATCAGGCTGACGTTGATGTTTTCTGATGTCAAAATTCAACAAGCATGTAGCAGATTGATGGTTAAGTACCAGTAAGATAAAGCATTTTGTACTTAGCATTCAAGATACTGACAAAATACATTCTGAAAACTGCAAAAAAATACCTACATTTAAGACTATATCTTATCATATCCACAAATTTCAATGTATTTTTATTTTTAGAATTGTATGTGACAGACCAACATAAAATGAAGCATAATTTTGAAATGGGGAAAAAAAGCATAGTTTTGTGGTTTTTAATTTCTTTTTAACAATCTGTTTTGGTGAACCAAAACAAATTACTCTTTAGCTACTGTTTTGTACATCTGAAATCTATGCCCATTCTTGAGAAATAGCTCATGTTCAATAATAAAGAGTAGAAAATGTCCAGACCACATGTACTTTCAATCATCAAATACATCTGTATATACAGTACAGACCAAAAGTTTGGACACACCTTTCTAATTCAATGGGTTTTCTTTATTTTCATGACTATTTATAAGGCAAGAAATCCCACTTATTAACCTGACAGGGCACACCTATGAAGTGAAAACCATTTCAGGTGACTACCTCTTGAAGCTCATCAAGAAAATGCAGAGTGTGTGCAAAGCAGTAATCACAGCAAAAGGTTGCTACTTTGAAGAAACTAGAATATAAGGGGTATTTTCAGTTGTTTTACACTTTTTTGTTTAGTGCATATTTCCACATGTGTTATTCATAGTTTTGAATTAAAAGGTGTGTCCAAACTTTTGGTCTGTACTGTATATCTGAATATATATATACAGTATATACATATATAAACACATTAACTCGCAGCACGCTATCAGTTACAAAATAACTACATAAAAAAACTAACAACATGCAGGCCCAAACGAATTTTTTGGAGATGAAAAGTTTCAACAAATATATGCCATATGACTCTAAGGGCTATAGAGACTGCAAGGAGCAAAATGACAGCAGTAATATTCACACTACACAGTGAATATTGCTAAACTGTGTAGTAATATTCAGATAGACAGAACATTCATGAATGACTTCATAAAATGATATAGGCAAATACACTTATGATAAAAATATAAAATGGAAAGTAAGAAAATGACAAACTACTTCAAAGACAGAAATCACAGAGCGTATGTTACAGAATGACTGTGACTGAATTCAGTCTATGCTGCTCGTCTTCCTCAGATGAAGGTTCTGCTGGCCTTTTTACTTCTCCTGTAATCTGGTATAAATGTGTCTCCACTGAAGGTGAATCTAAATGTTTCCATTAGATGTCAGAGTCAAACACGGACGCAAGAATCCTCTGGAACCACCAACACATGAATAGACAATGTCCTTCTTTTTTTAAGTTTTTACTGCTATATATTGCACTATTATTCACTTTATATGTTTTAAGGATTTACTTGAAGTAGACTGTACATGTATCTGTACCAGCTGTTATTTCCTCACTGATTATTTTTGATGCTGTTTGAAGTCCATAAGGGTTGTTAGTGGTACACTTCTTAATGGATTAAAAATCAGATATTTAATGTTGATCATTTTGTATGATAAAACTGTAATTTATCATCCTTTAATCCTTAAAATGAGCTGCTCTTAACTAAAGTGAAACCTCCAATCTGATGGTTATTACTGTAATTTGACTGGTAAAGATATTACAACAATCTTGAGTTTATGTTCGGGGTAACCTGTCTAATGTTTTATAGAAGGTTCTAGAGAAAGAACTTGTCCTCTATTGTTTCTCTGTGTGTTGAACTTTAGATTTGATCCCTTGTCTGACTGTATGAAGGGACATTAGGAGGCAAAACCATGTCAAAAAAAGCCATATGCTGTTGTCAGGGTACAAGTGTGGGAATGTGAGAGCCAGCCTCCGCCTCTCTGCTGCAAAGTAATGTAAAAAAAAACACACAATACCAGAGTTATGTGAAGGAATCCTCCTGTATCTTGTAGTTTGCTTTTGGCAGTCAGCTTTCGCATTGTTACTAACCACAGGCTGCTGTGACTAACAGGGTAATAAAGCGAAGAAAGTTTGAAGGTGTCATCTGTAGAGCCTCAATGCAGTTTATTAGGAACATCCTGATGAATGAGAACAAAGAAAAGTCCATTTATCACAGTAATTCTATTTGAAGAGTTTAGACTTATATATTTTCATACTCAGCACACAGACTGAAATGTTTACTTCTATTTATTCTGATGATTATGTCTTTCAGCTAATTAAAGCTTGCAGTTTAGGGTTTTTTTCTTTTTTTATCAGAAAATCTAATACAGAAATACAGTATGTTGGACCCCCGCCAAAGTTGAGTTTTTGCTTTTTTAAAAAAAAAAAAAGTTTTGTGAAAACTTTGCCTATGTTTTGCCATGCTTTTTCATGGAGCGTATAAAAAATAAACAAAAATACCTTTGGATAACGTAACTTGACACCCTATTGGCTGGCTTTTGCAAAGTAGCTAATCCAGGAACACCATTCATTTTCATCAGAGCTGATTGGCTGGGCCTTCAAGTAATGGGGGAGCATTGATGTTAGCTTCTGCAGAAATGCTAAGAGGGCTTCCACTGTGCATATTAATGCTTATTTAGACGTATTTATTATTTGGCTATTAAAGTAAGCAGTTAGTTCTAAGTCACTTTACTGGAGGTCTAAACCTTTTGTTTCAGCGGATTTGAGCTACTCCAGGGCAGCTTCTGGAGGCCACTGCATAAATATCAACACTAACATGTCTGTGAGTTGTGTTTCTTGAAACACCAACTCCACTTTGTAATTCTTCCTCAAACTCTTTAATAGATTTGGCTTTACAATCCTGCTAAGGCTGCGGTTTTTCCTGTTTTTTTTTTCAACCAAATTTTTGTTTTCTTCCAACCAACTTTCTATTCACATGCAAACATTGCTACTACACTGTTAGCTGTCGACAAGGCAACAGGCAGTCTGTTGTCTTGTTGCCTAATCATAGGCAAATCATAGAGTTGCCTATGATTACAACTCTATCATAACATTTCTGTATTAAAGACCTTAGTAAGATGGTCTTATGCAATTTCTGGAGAAACTGACAGTTGGGTTTTCATCAGCTGTAAGCCATAGCCATCAACATTAACATAAATAAATGCTTGAAATATATCACCTCGTTACTAAGTGAATCCGTTTGATATCAGTTTCCATTTTTGAAGTGAATTATTGAATTCAATTATTATTTGGAAGATATTCTCATTTATTGACATGCACATGTAGTTAAGTTCACAAGTTTCTGTTCAGTCAGGCTTGTTGTACAGGATCTCCCTGCTTTCTAAACAGAAATGATTTTTGTAATATTGGCCTCTAAAGTCCACATCTTAAAGTACACATTTTATAGTTTTATTAATTGATTATGATATGTGAAGATCTCTTACTGATGTTCCCAGTTCTCATTGTTAACAGGTGCAACTTCTTTTTCTAACATATAGAAAATAAATTTGGGTTTTGCATTATACAGCAGTTTCACCTGAGATCAATTAAAATTGACAAAATTGTCGCACATATCTCTTGAGGAAAATGTGTATTGCTTTTTTGAGAGTTGCCATCCAGTTGAAGGAGGTTATTTCAATTAATCAAAAGTGAGCAGGGGAAATTATTTGTTAGAAGCAAATATGTCAAAATGTTTGGGGTTGGGCAGGTTGTTAAGCGACATCCAATCAAAAATGACCATACTGTGAAGGGTACCCAGATAAAAAAAATTTTTAACCTCAGATCCCTTCTTGGGGGCGCCACTGCTCACTTCCTGTAGGCGACTCCTCACTTTGATGAACTCTGGTTCATCATAGTTGGACCAAGATAAAAAATAAAATGTCTTCTGCCATTTTAAAATAGTCTCAATATGTTGCTGATGTAAGGCAGGTCTCATTAAGAATCTTTAAAGTACCATCATATTTCAACTATATGATTATATTTACTCATGCATATTTATTTGCTGCAGAAGTAATACAGTGTAAGAAACTATGGAAAGCAACTTTTAGTGCCCCTGAAAATACTGGGCATCTGAAGAATGTGTTTGTGATTTGCTATAACATTTATGATAATTAAATTAATAGAAGTCAAGAACAATCTTAAAACTGTTTTGATGTCCATTTGGGTATGAAATAACTTTTTAAAAAAGAAGGCTAAAAGTTACTTTTACAGCAAGAAACACATCTTGCATCTCTGTTGAAAAAATCATTTTAAAAAATCTGAACTATCAAAACATTCTGAACTATCCCTTTTAAATAAAGCCTGAGCAGCGATGGATGGAACGAGCTGTAGGTTGGTGTGCAGGACCGATGAAGACTTTGAAAAACAAACATACAAAAGCATCAGGTGGCAGAGTATTAAATATCCTCACAGTCATGCAATATTAAATCACTTTCCTCAGTTTCCAGCGAATTTTCTGAGCTATGAAAATCTACTGATATTTTGCCCTTCAATGACTTCTGAGCAGAATCATATCTTATTAAAGTTCATGTCTTGTTCGTGCTCATTATTTAAATAAGCCTTTTGGTCATTTGGATATTTTGTACATCACTTATTTCAAATCATTTGCGCATGCCTTTTATGTACCTGAATGTTCAATGCAGTAGCTATTGCATTTTAATCAAGTTGGGCAATAATTTATGATTAAATATTGAGATTATTAACAATGTTGAGCACATTAAATTCAGTTTTGTCAGTTTATATATTTATAGCGCCAATTCACAACAGATATCTCAATAACATTCACATGGCAAAACACTGAGATGATTTAGTGAAATTAAGATGGTTACAGTAATAAATTAAATTCTTATCATTAATTAACATAGAACATATTTTTTAAAATCTTCTTTTATCTTAGTGTTTTGAATTATGCAGGAACATGTGCTTCATTTTTCTTGTGAAGCTAGAAAAATGACTCGTGTGTGTGTGGGTGTGCGCATGTGTGTGTAGGGGTGATCTTGTATTTGTTACATAGCAAGGACTTTTTTCTTACACCACAATGCGGGGACCAAAGTCTGGTCCCCAAGAGAAGTGTTGTTTGTGGGTTAGGTTTGGACTGACGTGTGAGCTGAGTTTAGGTTAGGCATGCAGTGGTTATGTTTAGGTTTAAAGGTTAGACTGTAGAAACGAAAGGAAGTCAATGGAATATCCTTGTAAACACAACATATTTGTGTGTGTGTTCCCCTCCCTAACCCTGATGTATCCTGAGGTCTAGTTCCTTAACATCAAGCCTGTACAGGCGTCCATTACCCTGTACAGAATGAATATATATTTGAAGCTTATCTGAAATAACTACTTTAATGCAATAGGAGGGTGTGCAGTGAAAAAAGGTATAAAAACAAATGGGATCCACGTCCCTCCACACTGTATGAAGTCAAAAATAAACTCTTATGTTAAAAGAGCATGATGGAAGCATTCTTGTCGTCTTTGTCGTCGAACTGTGAATCAGTGAGGCAGAATCAGGGTGTGAACAGAAAAGACTTTATTCAGTTTTACAATATTATCTTGGTTACATTTGTATATAAACTTTTAGATTTTTGTAATATTTTTTACAGAATGACAGCATTTTTTTTTTTTTATCAGACTGCATATGGAGAAAATTCAAAAGAGTACATGCATCCCGAAAATGAACAGCAATAAAAGGAGGAACATGTGGGAATTTACAAGTATAAGGTCGGTGTGTTCATCGGTCACCTGTTGTGAGACAAGATGCAGCAGAAGACAGCAGGAAGTCCTTTCTGAATGACCGAATCGGATTTTTTTTTAAGAGTTGTCTGGTTAACACAAGGCACCACAAAGATTAAAAAAGGTGAAATGGATAATACAGGGGAAAAAACCTCTTATAAGGTAATGAAAAGTGCACTTAGTGGGTGGGCCCGGCTCGGGGCCCCCAATGAAATAATATCAGCCATTTCCTCATGAAACACAAGACCATACAACGCTTTACTACTTCTTAACAGGCGACCATGATAATATTCAGATTATTATTTTATTTCCCTCATCCGATATAGTCAGTCCTCCAAACATTGTTTCTTTTCCCAACAGTTCCCCCTGGAACATGCAGTGTTTGTTGCAGCTGCACAGAGGCTGGAACTGTGTTGTTCTAGGTCGCCACCTCCTGGACAATATGGAAAACTGCTGCGTTCAGACTTTGAATCGCGGAACAGCAAATTAATAATAATAATAATAATAAAAACAAATGTTAACACTCACAATGTTTGACTAAAACCTGATCCTCATTGTTAAATGAGAGGAAGTAAAAACAAACCACTCCTACTGGCCCCCAGTATATGGCTGTACACTGAAATTAGATTAGTTTATTTTTGATTCGGAAAGCCCATGTGTTAATTTAGATTGGATTATTTACAGAAAAAAAAAGGTGTGCAGAGACTACATCTTCTATCCGCATGGCTGCCGATCAACTTCTACAGCATTTAGGAAAGGATGAAGTGTCACCGACTTGGCTCCATACTGAGGAGGAAGATCTGGACTCATGATAGTTTGTGCATGTTTCTTTTTAAAAAGAAGAAAAAACAAACAAAAAAACTTACTCTATAGTCCTAATCCTGAATTAAAAAAAAAAAAGAAAAACAGATGCGTACTACATATCAGACTACTAAGTTAACATACAGACAGTACTAATGATAAAATGTAGAAATGGGAAGAGTAAAAAAGTTTTTTTTTAAGAATATGTTACAGGTAATGAAGGAAAACGATTGTGATGTAAAGTTGAAGGCTTCTTGGTATGAAGACAGAAGAAAAAACGGTTAAAAATGACAAGAGGAACTATTCTGTAGACATGGTGACGGTTTTCAGCATGGCTGATGGTCCTCACACCTCAGGGACGGAGTGGTCCATGGAGGACCGCAGCAGGCCGGTGGACATCCTGGACAGAAAACAAATACAGTTTCCATCAGCTTGGAAATAAACGGGATGCAATCACATTTATTTCATTAATCCTAGTTCGCTGCAATAAATTAATTAATTAATAGCTTCCATCCATCCATCCATCCATTTTCTTCCGCTTTATCCGGGTGATATCCATGATGATTCAAAATGAGCTCCATTATATTTTTTGAAGGGCAATTCTGCTTACAGAGACATTGTAATCCATTTTATTTATGATTTTAGTTGTGTGTTGTTTTTATTTAGGTTTTATTTATTGATTTTGGTTGTTTCATTTCATTTAGGATATTCAAAATATTTTACAATTCCAGTGTTGAGAGTTCTTCGTGAAATTAAAGTTTATTTGGACTTGCATTATTAGCAATATATTACTTGAAGATTGTCTCAGCAACGTTATGGGGCAATTCATCATCCAGTAAAATTTGTTATTTTATTTATCAGAAATAAATGGTAGCTTCATTTTCAACATTGTTGCATATTACCATTTCAGAGTAAAACATCACACAATTAAAAAATACTTGAAAAATATATATAGTATAAAGTTAAATATTTACACTTTTTAGGAGATTCAGCTAAATAGAAAATTGTGATTCAATCTCAGTCAATTTATCAACTAATTACTTTAGAAACGATTATGAATCTCGATCTTTTCTATAACATACTGCTTAAATGACCAATCAATAAATTAAAATTCGGGTTTTATGTAATTTTGTCCAAAAATACGTTAGCATAAGAGTCATTCAACTATTATTGCAGAGTCTCAGTCTAACTATACGTTTAAAATACCAGAAACATTGACAGCACACTTTTGCCAGCGAGATAATAGAAAAAAAATTAACATCTTAAATTATAAATGAGCAGACAGATTAAAATGGAAGGGCGTACCTCTTTATCATGTGGTCATAGATTAACTTGGGCATGACGGTGATGGTCATGGTGGTGGGGGAAGTGTTCAGAATGTCCTTAATCTGAGAGTCCTAGAAAATACAGAGACATGTCAGCAATTAACTCCTATTGGAAAAATATGCAGGAGGTAAAATTAGCACTTACACGTACAAATATTCTAGAACAATATTCTAAAATATGTGGATGTGTGCAATACCAATGTCAAAACAGACTGCTAAGAAACATTTAGTTGTGATTACATTCAGTGCGAGTACATTAGTTTAACTCTGGCCATCTTAAATTGTTATTTTAATAAAACATGCAAAGTTGTGTTAATTTTAATCTTTTGACCTTAGTTATATAGTCACTGAATCTTCATTCTAAAATATCAGCATTTATTTCCTTTCAAACAAAGCAGTGTATGCAAGTGTTAGATTCTGTATCCTACAGTACTACCTGTTAGCTAACGGGGTCATGACCCAAAACTGGTAACATTAGTTTAAGCAAAAAGATGTTGATCCTTTTTCCATTAAAACCTACCATTTGTAACATTACATTTGGCGAGTTTGCATCAGCTTGCAAAAATGCAATAAGCAATCTGGATTCAACTTTGGGTATATTATTTTAAATAGTGGATATAGGGGAAGCATGTTTACTGCATCATGATTGTGTAAAAGGTGAAGGAAATGCAACTGAATCCAAATGCAACACGACAATAATTCCACCTAATCTTACTTTTCCTTTGTCACAACCGTAACAATCCCACCCTGTATTGAATTTTTACAGCATCTAAGAGAATTTTACAAAACCGTGACTGATGGGCACAAGAGCAGCCAGACCTTGAGTCCGATGACGTTCTGTCCGTTGATTTCACAGATGTAATGTTCGGTCAGCAGGCCGTTGCGAGCAGCAGAGCCGTCTTTGACCAGGGAGGTGATTTTTCCAGACTTGTAGATGAAGCCCACGTGTCCTGAGCTGTCTTTGTGCATGGTGATGGTGCGCTGAAAAGGTCTTAGAAAACAAAAAATTCACAGCAGACAATCAGAGATTTATTATCAGCGATTTAAAAGGGTAAAGCTTCAGTTTCGATGTCCTGGAATTAAATTAAAATGTAGGATTACTAGATCATGTAACATCAAAAAATAAAGTAATGACCTCAGTCCTTTACAGTGACTAAGTGGGTGTTTCCTAATACTAACAAGCTAGTTAGACAGAATTTCCTACAGTATAAAATAGAAATGACTGGAATCATAGTTTTATTTCATGTTTTATTCCCCGCTTCTTCATGTCAAATGGTCCTCACCTGTCCCTGACGACCATCTCGATGCGGGTCTCCGCCGCAGCTTTAAGAGCCTTGTGGGCCTTATCTGTGCTCCAGCCAGCGCAGTTCTGTCCATTGATCTGAAGAACCTGATCCCCGAACCGCAGCCCGGCCAGGGCGGCGGGGGAGTTGGCCTGGACCAGCTGGACGAACAGCCCCTGACAACCCAAACATTCAGTTAGTGAGTGGAGCAGAGAGAACGGCTCATTTTACAGTTTATACACGGACAATCAACCCCCAGTTCCCTCATTTCTCCTCCCCAAGTGGGTGCTCCGTTAATTTAAGACAGTTTTACAGCACATTGAAGTAAAAAAGTTTCAGCATCACGTTTTATCTAAATAACTTAAATAAGGCTGCAAAACTTTAATAAAGGTGTTGTATCCTTTCTGAGATTATACACAACCTGTCTCCATATACAGTACCATTTCAATGTTGATAGGGAGGAATCAGACTTCCATGTAGTAGCAATGTAGTTTTTGCCCACTATCAGGGCCATTTCCAAAAACGTCACCTTAAATTAGTTAAGGGCTTTCTCTACTTTTATAAAACTCCCCAACAAGCAGAATTCTTCACACACAAAAAGTTTCAGGCTTAATCAAAACATCATCCGACTCAACCGAGAAATCTCTTATTTTCACACACAACCAAGTGCAGTGTAAGAAAGGGCCCACCTCTACAGCACATCAAAAGCACTTATGTGGAACAAGGTGTTAAAAATCAGTGTGTGCTAAATAATTTACGCGCGGCAACGGCGCGGGCGTGACGGTTGCTAACTCACGTTGTCGATGGCCCTCAGCCGGAGCCCGACCTTCCCATCCTGGTCCTTACAGAGGATGATCTCTCGAAGGCCGGGACGGATCTCTGCCCTCCTGATGCCCATGTCTGTTCCCGTCACAGGGCGGACCATCGCCCCCAGGCCGGAGCTGGAAGGCAGCGCCACCTGCTGTGTTGGAGGAGCAAAGAAGAACAAGAAGGTTCAGAAAG
Source organism: Xiphophorus hellerii (assembly GCF_003331165.1). Taxonomy (NCBI): domain Eukaryota; kingdom Metazoa; phylum Chordata; class Actinopteri; order Cyprinodontiformes; family Poeciliidae; genus Xiphophorus; species Xiphophorus hellerii. The sequence goes on along the minus strand of NC_045672.1, from coordinate 4,827,204 downwards.
AAGGAGAAGGAAGACGAAAGATTGTGATTTAAAAAGAGCTATTCACATCAACTTATTTTGGTAAATTTACATTTCTAAAAAGAAAACTAAATAAAATACTGTTTTCCAACCTACAATTTAACAAACAAGGAATAGGATGACCATTTTCATAGACTCAGCAGTCTACAATATTGAGAGATACAGTATGTGCCATCTATATGTATACACATTTATATTTAAATATACACACTTACATTACATATATATAGTTGAAACTAGATGATTACATACACTGAATAAAAAGGCACACATTTTAAAAGAGTTGTCCCTGATACTGACCAAATGCATGTAAAGTCTTGATTTTGAGGAAATGTACAAAATAACTTCTAAAAAATGTTTGACAAGTTTTCTGGCAAATAGAATTAAGTTTGGTAATTCTGACTAAACTAAAACAAGAAAGGTTTGGTCAGATTTAACTTCAAACACTGAGAAGAAGTGTGTCTCACTGTTCAATGTATGTAAATATTTAGTTTCAACTGTACATGGGTACACAACACATATACATCTGAATACCAGTCTGAGCTTTTATAAACTCACATTTTAAGATTCTATTAAAGCTCATCAAAACAGCACATAATTTGAGATCATTCAATCCATTCCACATTTTGACACTGATAAATATTTCATTTGTATGTGGGAGGATTGTGTTTCATCACTTCCTTCAGCAGGCAGAACAATTAAAAATGCTTTAGAAAGCTCACTTTTTCAGCTTTCAAAAAGAAGATGAAAAATGTGAAGCATCAAGACAAGAGTTTGAATCAAACAGCAGAAAAGCTGACAGGCTGGGGGCAGGAGCACGCTGCTGGAGGAGCGTGAAGGGATCACAGTCTCCCATTCAGCTTCAGGCCTGCAGTGAGTCACTCTGCAGACTGGATCTCCTGCTGGGTTTAAGCCAGAGCAGCAGCTTTCTGTGTTTCCAATCCAACCTGACCTCTTCTGGTTGTAAAAGGGCAGTATTATGTGTTTTCCAGGCACAGATCGCCATTTTAAAACTCAATCCAGTAACCACGTTGCCATCAGTTATAGAAAAGCGATGACAAATAAGACTTAAAAGAAATGTGACGTCGTAATTTAATGCCTTGAAATTAGGCATCTGTTTCTTTAAGAAACTCCAGCTCTTTCTGAAACTCCACCCTCATAAAGTCAACGCAACATCGCTTTTCGGTTAACCCTTTAACAATGTTTTTACCAGCGTTTCACTGAGAAGTATTTTCTATAATGAGCACAGCAGATGCACAGTTACACCAGGTGTTTGCTAATTGCTGCTGGCTAGTCTGAAGGAGCTGAGAGGGGGAATCATGGAAGCTCCAAATCTGCAGCTCTTAGGAGAAGCTTAGTCCTCGAAGGCAGCTCCACATCCATCCAAGCATTTTGCACAGCTGAATGGTTGCCATGGCGACTAAAGGATTTTGCAAACATGCATGAAAGAATCAAGGCAGCATTTCAGGTGTGTTTTTAAAAGTCCATTTTACGTAACACTTCCTATTTAAAACAAACTAACAAGTCTGATGATAATGATGAAGCAAACAAACACTAAAATGCTTACATCGTCAGCCACAGGAACAAGAGCCAGGTTCCGCTGGACTTCATCGCTGTTGAGGGCCAGACCCATGTAATCTCCCAGCTCCTCCAGATTAGGGTACAAACCTGAAAAAAAGAAGATGCAAGATGAAAAAACAAAATGAGTGGGAGAAAACAGAAAAGATGGTCCGCCCTCTGTTGGAAAGAAAAGCTTCCAGAAATCCAGTGAGGTCTTTGTTCAACTTTGAACACAGACACAATCAGCTCTTCACTCACAGGCGTAAAAACACCTGATAGAATATCAGATGGTGGCAGCCATGTTGTACAACAGCAGTGTTCAGTTACAGATTACTGGAATTAGCAGGTTTTTCCTGCTTGTGAAGACATGAACACATAACTGTATGTTCTACAGTTACTCATCTTCTTTGGTCTATAAACAAATGTATAAACAGAAACAAAGTAATTAGGTGATGCTAGTTATGATGGCCTGCCAAGTATAAACAAGGTCACCCTAACCAGCAGGATGGAGATTTAATAACAGGAAGTAGCTGAGGAGTTAAAGCGTGACTACTAATGGTATTAAATAAGACACCGTGAAAAAATGAATAATAATGACCAGCAATAATGTTGATTGATGGGTTTCCAGTTTGGAAAAAAAAAGATTGAAAGATTGGAGTCAGTCATAAATACAGAAATCTTGAAATGTGGCCTCATCGTTGACAGCGACGACTATAAAAAAATAAAATAAAAAAATCTGTCATTGCCTATATTTTTCAGGCAACACAAACTTTTGAGGATTTCATCTTTTTATCTTCTTCAAATTCTTAATAATTACAATAGTTTTCCTCCAGAATGCTGCATGTACCAGAAGACTGCAGCGGTAAGTCTGTGTCTGTGCCTCAAGTAAGCCAATGTGGTTCCAGACCTTCTGTCCTGGTTCTGTCCTAAAAATGTCAAAACAAACATGGTGGATAGAGAATCTGATTACTCTCTAATCAGCTGTTATAGAACACATGGAAGGTTTTCAAAAGTACTAGTTTGACTGACTTCACTTGTAACAAGACATTTTTCTCCTGCAATGAGTGAAAAAAAATCTGCCAGTGGAACCAGTACTTCTTCATTAATATTAAAGAATCAATGACTTAAAACAAGCTCCTATATCTTGCTGAAAAGTTACTTGTAAGTTAGTTTTGTCTTAAGGCTGCCTTGGCAGTGTGAAAATAAATTTTGCAGAAGGAAATATAATATATGTCCAATACACTAAGGATAGAGGCATTGAAGCACGCTGACATGTCAGATCAGAAACCAATACTTGATGAAAATCTTGCTTGAACAACAGCAGATCCGCTGACATGTTCAGGTTTAATGGGACAAATCTTTAAACCTGTTAATTTTATATTAAAGTAATTTAAAATTAGCGTATGCATTTTACTACAATATTTAATGCAAAGAATATTTTTGTCAGTAATTCGACCCTGTTTCATCTCCTTCTCCTTCAACTAGACTCCAGTTTTCCTCTCGAGCTCGCTAAATGCCCGTGAGTCTCTCCTTCACCTCCCTTCGCCCTATCCCGGCACAACTGCCAGAGCCTGTCGCCATGGCGACTCGCAGCGAGCTCTGCTGAGGTGAAAACAAAACAGGAAAAACCCACAGGACTTTGCATCCAAATAGAGAGAGGAGTCTCTGAAGGGGTGGGAGAATGGGATGAGGGGAAAAGGGAGAAGATTAGCAAAAATTCCACTGTCTCTAATCTCTGCCTATCTTCAGTCCATTTCAGATGATTTCCGAGCAATCATGTGTGCCACTGACAGAATTTCACACAAAATAAGGTGGTTTCCTACCAGACAGACTGAAGCAAAGAAAAAAAGAGCAAGAAATAAAAACATTATAGGAAACTCTAGGTAACTCGGAGTGGTTCTGTTTTAAACGCTCTAGCACTCGCAACACGGCGTGCGACTCACTGGATCCTGGCATCCCAGCAGTAACAGGCTGAGGCTGGTAGGTTCCCTCAGTGATGGCCGGCATGGGGGCGGTGCTCTGTGCAAACTGGGCCTGAGCCTAGAAAGCAATCAGACACAGCAGTCAAATGAAAGCTTAGTGAAGCAGATTCCATTCAGAACAACAGAAAAGAACAAAACAGAGACATGATGAAGGTCTGGGGAAAGATAAGGCAGGAATTATTATGCGCTCGTTTGGTTTCAACTATGCTAAACACAAATCTGAATCAGTATTCAGAATAAGTAACATGGAAGCTAAACAAATGAGGGCTGAGTGAAGACTAGAGAGGCACTCAAAAAATGTCTATTGACTAGAGTGCGATGATTTTAGCTTCATCAGCCTTTACCAGTGATTGTTTTTTTAGAAACTCACATATGAAAGTGCGACGCACAACACACTTTGGTGTGGCTGTTGATACCAAGTGAAGAACATTCAAAGGGACTAATTTTTTTCAGAAACAGCGAGGTGTGCGTCAGAGTTACTGTATAAAAAAGGTGATTAACTGCGTTAAAATTTTTAACATGCTAATATTTATGTAATTAATTCTTTCAAATAAACACGTAAAGTTCCGGGACCTGGTTTTATTTTACAATTTGATTTTCTTTTGGTCACCGGTTCAGTAAATCTAACAGCTCAGAAAAACGTAAATGTTGCTCTTTTATCTTCTCAGATCCCAGCTTTTGCAGAGACATTGGATCTGGCTAAAACCTGATTTACCCAAGAATCTTATCTTTGCAACATTTTTCAGTCGAAAGAGCTGGGATCCAGTTAGCTTCTTTCAAACAGGCTGGTCTCCTTCACATACGCTCACGTAGAATTGGTTACTATAAACGACAAATAATGACTTAACATCTCGGTGAATCATCATGCTATAAACAGAGACATAGCAGCACATTTCTCTTACCTTGATGACCTTGTCGACCTTCAGGTCTTCCAGGGATGGATACAGAGACATTCTGAGAAGAAAAAAAAAGAAAGAAACAGCTGTGAGCAGCAAGGTTCTACCTCAACACCATGTTATCCATTAGCGTAGAACTTAAGCAACATTACTGAAACAACTGGATCAAACTACTCTGCAAAGCTGAAATGCATTACTGGAAGAGATTAGGTCAATAAAATATTAAGACTTCAGCTGTTAAAGCCAAACACAGGCAGTTTTAAAGAAGACCGTGCCACTTTAACAGACAACAAATAGACATTTTATCCAAAATAATCTAACTGAAGCCTCAATTGAAATAGCGTGAAGGAAGCAGGAAAAAAAAGTGGACACAAAGGTACAAGCAGAGGGTTGTGTTTCTCCATTATAATACACTTTAAATTCCCTTATGGTCTCCTGAAAGCACAGTTTAGCTCCAGCATCATTAGCTTGGATCTAAACATGACAGCAGCCTGAAGCAGTTTGCGGAAATGAAAGGAAATCAGCTGACAGAGGTTGAGCAACGGCTCAGCCCAGCTGGGCGAGGCTCTCAGGAAGATAACGACAGATGCCGAACAGACGCGGCACCAATTCTCTCAAATGACTTCATTACCCACAAACCTACTTCTGCTTCAGCAGATGAAAAGAACTGGAAAGGTCAAAGTCCACCTGTGGATTTATTGCAGCGGTAGTAGCTGTCGCTCTTTTATCTGACTGTCCACCTCTTATCAAGGTTCTGGAAGGAATTTTTCCAAAGGCAAACATTTGTGTTTGGTTTTATTTGACCTGCACCAAACAAAACGTTACAGAAACACCACCTTGTCCAACAAAGGGGTGTGATTTATCACTGACATTAAGTTCCATCCAATTGTCCACAGATCATGGCTTCTCTTCTTTACCCCACTGGGGTTGTCCAAATTGTCGGGATTCTTAGTTTTACTATTTTCTCTCGTTTGTTCAATGAGAATATCAAATTAAATACAGAAAACGTCAACGAGAACTAATTTTTCCACCATAATTTGGTGCACACATTGGCCCCTCATAGCAGTGCATACCCACTTTTTGTACCACTGATTAACTACAGTTACTGTGTACAGTTCAGTGATACATATCACTAGGGTGCACCGATTTATCGGTGCTGATTTATTTCATTTTGGAGGATTGGTGATCGGCCGAATCTTTTGCCAAAGAATATATATTACACTGTTACCATCAACTGAGGATCTGATCTCAAATTATGACCCTTGATCAAATCTGCTGTTAGATATTATTTATCAGAGACACACAAACACACTGCCTTACAGAAGACTACAGAAGTTTTTTTTAAAAAACATCCTTAAGGCAGGTATGAACTGATACACGGTTAGTATCAGCTCACCGTGCATCACCCTCAACATAGTCGGGTACAAAACTACCTAATTAGAAAATGAGCCTTTAATTTGTCTCCTCATCTTTCTCTAAAATGCTAAATGCAAAGGCTGTCAGAGGCTGCACAAAGATGGAACCAGAACGTGGCAGAGGAGCAAAATATGGAGAAACAAGGAGAAGTAGAACTTCCTGGATGTTGTTGTTAGGCTATAATCCATAAAGATCATAACCTAAATCTAATACCTGCTCTCAACTGTTTTGTTATCAGCTAACCCTCTCTGTAGATCATCAGCTAGCAAATTTGCAAACTGCTAAAGAGGCGCCTATTCTGTGTAATAACATGAATCCTATATTGAGCTACTTATTCAAATCCGTTTTTTTTGGTGCAACCGAAATAAAACGTAGCTGGCTGCTGCCTCTTTCATAAAAAAAATCTAAATATAGGAGGAAGAAATAAAAAGCACAATATTTCATCCAATAGTAATATTAAGGACAACTTTACAAGTCTTTCTAGCCGGTGTCCAACGATATTATAATATATATATGTAATATATATATTATATTATCCAAAGATAATATAATATATATTATAAACAATAATATAGTTGTTTTGAGGCCCTTTTCAAGTAACGTAGTGGCAATGGCATAATAACGAAGGAACATAATCTCCAATGTCTATAAACTTTGAATTCTAATGAACAATAAACACCACAAGACATATTAAATATCCAAAATAAGTTAACAAAACAACACACAAAATTAATTATGAAGTCTCTGTAAACGAAACTGATCTAGTTGAGGCCAAAGAATCAGACTGAAAACTTTCATCATCCAATTTTCGTTAAAAAAAAAAAAAAAGAAGAAGAAAGAGACAGAAGAAACAAAATCATGCAAATGGAAATTATTGAGCTTGTTTTAATTTATTATGCGTTTAATTGATTTATTGTGACTTACAGTACTTGTATCCCTCACACAGATCCACTGATTAATAATAAAGAGGTCAGTTGTTTTCATACCTATTGTTGTGGACTGTTCTTCTCTGAGTAATATTAATTTATCAAGCCTTTTCTATTATTCCACACTACAAAATGAGTAATAAAAGTATATGACCCATGTTAATATTGAATTGGCTCAATATTGGGATCAGCCAATAATCAAAACTATGATATTTGTATCATATCGGAAGTGAAAAAGTTGTATCGGGACATTTCTAAAAATGATTAAAAGGAAAAGTCCTTGTTATTAAATATGCTAAAAATATTCTTCAGGATGTAGATCAAAGTGGAGACGTGTCAGTAGTTGCAGATCTAGGAGGTCAGTCCATTACACAACAATGTGTGTCGGTCACAAGACGTGTAGATAAATCACTTCCTCATTGCAAAATAGAAAAACACCAATAGGTGTGACTGAATGATATCAAAACTACTAATACTAATAACAGTCGACCATGAAACAGCTTTGCTTTCCTCTGAATTACCAGAGAAAGCTAAAACACCACACTGAGTCTAAACAGACCCTTCCCACATAAATGCATCATCCCAAATACCAAATGTTTAATATTCCCACACTGCTGACTCATGTTTACATAACCAGTCTATGGGCACAGAGAACTGCTCTGACACAGACATGTCAAATCTGCAAAGAGCCCCCAAAACAAGCAAATATGCCGGCCACAATCGCACCACTGAGACACCTCAGTCCTCCAGCTTTACTCTGGCCACTACTCTATTCTCTTCTTCGCACTCCTCACACACACAAGCCCATCATTGTGTTGGCGCACAAAGAAGGCCATTTTAAATATCTTCTGCTGTTTACTTTTCAGCGATGCGTTAGCTTGCTTTGTGTTCTTCTCTCGGACCGACCTGCGGACTCGACGTGAATGGGACTGGAGAGAAAATGGGAGTTTGAACAATTCCTGATGACATAACCTTGTCCTAGCAACGGCAGTGGAAGCTAGTCGTCGACATTATTTATTGCAAGATTTGTAAGATGAAACAGAAGCACATTAAGTCACAACTGGCAATTATTTTAAAGTTACAAGCAAAACATTTCTTTTCTAGAAGTCAGACTCACTTCAAATATAACTCGTCACCAAAACTACATTTAATGGTTGGGTATTGTTCTCATTTATTTTTCAACTTCAGGACATTTGATGCGTAATCGTGATGCGTAACTGGAAGAAGCTTATTAGCATCTCAAAAGTAAAAATAGTACACAAATTACAACTCCCAAAACCCAGAAGAGTTGAAAAGGACCAAAGAGCATGGAGAGAGAGGGCGCAGCAGAAGCAAAGGAGGAGAGTTAGCAGAGCTGCTAACAACTGATGGTGTCTGTCGTGGAAAAAAACTATTTCCAAGCACTGTTCAGGTGAAATTACTCAATCCGGTTTATTCATATATTGTGCACAATACAGAGAGCTTGTAGGACAATCAGTAATGAAGCAGGTCTGGATGAAAAGCTCTGCCAGGCAGAGACAACACATGAGTTTTATACAAAGGGATAAGGGATCCTAAACAGACTGGTTCCCATGCAACTATGAAAAACAACGTCCAACCTTGTACATGTAACCAAAATAGTTTAACTTGGTGGGAATATACAGAAACTTAGAATAAACATATAGCAATACAACTAGCAGATGTGACCTTACTTTAATTTTTCCACTCCAGTGTCAAACAGGACATTTTACTGTATTGTTTCTGCTGCCTGGATGTTGAGCCTTTAGTATGTCATGTATAACGGTCGTGACACTGTCAAACAGCAACAATGTCTTCAGTCAGAAGTTTCTTCAGATTTGTTGCGAGACTAACTGCTACGAGGATCACCATCCACAACAACTCTGAAGATATGTGAATGGTAGGAGTTATGACAACATTTAATTTCCCAACCACCTATAGCCATACCAACCCTCCACACCATCGCAGTTGTTCAGGAAAGCTGGCAGAGTTCAGACTGACTGTAAAACACACAGAATACTGAATTTACTCATTCCATGAGTAATGAATAAGTATGAAAACTTGGCAGATTAAAAATTAGTAAGTTGTTTTTCAACACTCAGTTGTTGTGTTTACTAATGCTAGTTGCCTCTTGTGATGTCATCAGCCTAAATCTATACAAAGCATAGTTAGCCTGGTCGTTTGTTATTTTCCATTACCGTTTTTTTTTTTAATCCTGTTGTGGAAATCTATACTTCACAAGCCAGATAGTTATGTATTCTCATCTTTAGTATATTTCATCTTCCTCGTAGTCCAAGTGATATGTAACGAGGTCAGAGAAATTAATGTAAACAGTAACTCAAACAGAAATACTCGGGGAAATAAGCAAACTCAGTCACTTTCCACTGCTTCTATTCAACCCTAGTATGTGACAACCGCTATTAAAAGCAGGCGGAAGCTGGACAGCTAACTTCAGGAGGCCTGAACGAATTGGTTGGATCCAAGAATGTGGTGTTTTTGGCAGCTTATTCCGGTCTGGTGACATGGCTGGGAAAGCAAAAAGAGGAAGGGAGAGAGGGAGGTCGGAGGACTGATGGGAAAATATGAACTGACCCACACCCTGAACACTGTAACTGCTAAATATGTCTTTCATTACATCAAGTACAGGCAAATAACAAACCAAACTCCCGGACATACAACAAGGCAATCGCTGTATTTATTCCTATAGGTGACGTTAAAAAATGGGTTAGAAATGATAAATGCGGTGTAAGGTGATCTCGTCTAGATGTAAAAATTAATAATCTAAACAATATTAGTTTAGGTTGTTTTCCAACCTAAACAACTTTATTAGGGAACCAAGGTTGCATTTGAGACACAAAACCTCGCCAGTCAACGTAAGCTAGCCTTACTGCATAATCATTAAAAATTAACAAGCCTGACTGGTTTTAAAAGACTTCTGTTAAAACCACTTCAAGACCAGGCAGGAAAAAAAAAACCCGATAAAAGTAAAAGCACCGTGTGTGAAAATCTGACGGCAGACAGAAGTCGCGGAGCCGCGAAGCAGACCGTCTTTGTTCCGACATAAACAGCGAAGGAGGCGGAGGGGAGCTAGCCGAGACGGTGTTAGCTTGGTGGGGGGAAACGAAACCCATCACCGCTCAGAAAGGGTTCACCTCAACGCTGACAGAAACAACAGCCTCACCTGCTCAGTGTTTGTGTGGATATCAACTCGAACCAACAGGACTCCCAGAGAGTAAGTAGCGCTCTCCCTTTATTTTGCTGCCTCTTCGTCGCTGTCTGAAACCTGAAGGGGACTTCTGGAAAGTGATGTCACTGCTGGCTTCCTGCTCCGATCCACGTCAATCAGTGTTGACGCCGAAAGCCACGCCCCGTTATCGGTCACATGAGCCATGACTCACCCTTACCATTTTTTCCCCGCTTTTTATCGACATAAAGAATCTGGACAGTACATTATGAATAGCTTTGACTCCAATGACAAGGAAGTTGTGGAAAAACATTTAATTTTTGCATCTTTTTTCAATGTATTTACGGGAATAATTAGTCTGGATTCTGTTCATATTAATTACTGTCTTGTTGGACCACATTTCTTTCAATAAAGATTTGGAAGAAAAAAAAATCAGATCAGCTAACCAATAACATTTGTACTGGGAAATTGATAATAGGATACTCTATCAGCAAGCACACTTCTGCATTTTTATGGGATAATTTCTTGGAAATTGTGATATTGGTTGGAAAAATGTTTGCTACTTAGTAAATATTAAATTTAAAAAAAAGATTCCTGCAGTATGCCTAAATATTCTTCAATGACCCAGTGTAGACCCAGCTCTAAGGTAATCACCTGTCTTTTCTGGAACTGTCCTTAAACTGATCTTTTGACGTTATTTTGGAAAGACACAATACATACAGTATTTTATGACAGTATGTCATCCTGTCCACTTCAGATTACTGTAATCAAGACCAATATTATTGCAATTCACCTTTACAGGCCTACAAGTTTTTATGTAAAAACAATATGTTCAAAAACAGGCAATTATTAAAATAAATACATACATAAAATCTTTGGAGGTCCTGAAGACCAAAACACTTTGTAATGAATTTCAATTATAACCTCAAAGACATTTTTTGATTTTTAATATGTACTACTTGTATTTTTGTATTGTCATTCCCAAAAGCAAATTAAATGTTGTCATAACTCATGTAATCCACATAATAGACCCTTTTCACATGACGTCACACAACTTCCGTTTTGGCTCGAAGCTGTGTATCCTTAGTTCCGGTGTACATAGTAAGTAATGATAAAGTTGTCTATTTCATATATATATATATATATATATATATATATATATATATATAGAGAGAGAGAGAGAGAGAGAGAGAGAGAGAGAGAGAGAGAGAGAGAGAGAGAGAGAGAGAGAGAGAGAGATATGTATAAATCTGACAGCATATGTTGATCAGACAGATCACCGGAGCATGGAGTTTACACAGTCTCTAAAACATTTGCCTAAAATAAGATTTGAAGATATATCACGATTTGCAAACCAGTTCTCTCTGACAAAAAAAATCTAAATTAGACAAAGGCTACAAATTCTTCACCGAACAATACCTGTTTGACTATGAAGGTAGGTATTTTTGTTTTGCGTAACCGTTAGCTTAGCATTAGTGAATTTTGTTAGCTAGCTAACTACGTGACATAACTGTTCCTTAACCAGAACTTTTTACTGTTTTTGAACTATAACGTTTTAGGCTCTAATCTTGATCAGATTATTAAATTATAGACTGGAGTTGCCACTCATCCCATAAAATAGGGATTTGTTTGTTATAAGCAGAGATGTCCGGTGCCGCCGCTGCTTTGTAATGCCTTTAATCGGACCACTTTTTCGGTAACGAATAATCTAACGAGTTCGTATTTCAAATCCAGTAATCAGATTAAAGTTATTTATCCAAATCATTGCACATTAATATTTTCTTGTGTATTTATTTTTATTCCTTCTTTGCGTCTTTGGGAGAGACTCTGTGACAGTTAGCAGTGACAGAAACATGAACAGTGCATGGAGATGCGCATTTTGTTGCTGGAAAAACAGAAATATCGTCAAGCCCAACTGTTATTTGTGGCTTTTGTCTTGTTTTTTCTAAACTTATAAAAAATAATGATTCACCGGTAAATGAACCTCTAAACGTTACATCACTGACAGGCGGCGGTGTATATGTTTCCTAACTGTGGCTAAAGCTGCTGCTAGCTGGTTTACTCATGATCAGAGGCTGGTTCCTTTGAATACAGTTGGAGAATGGTAAATTGACAATGACTGATAACGGTTATCTAACACGTAAACACCGTTTTATAAAACACAGAAAGTGAACCTCTAAACGTTACAGCGCTGACAGAGAGTATATTTTTCCTAAATGTGGCTAAAGCTGCTGCTAGGTGGTTTACTCTCCGATCGGAGGCTGTTTATTTTATACACAGATAGAGAATGGTGAATTTACAATGATTAGTAACAGCTATCTAACACTTAAATGCTGTTATTATTAAACTTACCTTTTATTATATCCTTAAGATTATGAGAATGCGGGAAGTTTTCAGCTTGGTTCCCAAGGCAAAATCACACCGGAAGTAAAGATACCCAGTTTTGAGTTATGGCGGCCATTGTCTGACGTCACTGTGAAAAGGGTCTATTGTCAAAAGGATAATTGTGGGTGGTGAAGATGTAGACATAAAGCATCTCTGGTAGCAATCACTTTAGTTTAACGTCTGACTGAAGACTGCTGCTGTATAATAGTCTTGTGACTGTCATGACATAACAGCTCAGCATCCGGCCAGCAGAGGCCACACTTCCTGTTTGACTCCATCAAGTGTTAGCAGGCGCTGATAATTCACCTCATTTGCTTTTGCTCTTTAAATCTATGTCTGTATGATTAGAACGCCGGGCTGAGAGATGCTGGTGTTGCTTATTATGATTGATTGAAGAAATGGTTTAAACTTCCTCCTTCTCTCTCTTCTCATTGGGATTTGGCGACACAGCTCAAGTATTATTATTTCAATTTTTGAGATTATAATCAGCTGCTTCCAGACAGAAAAACAACCTTGTTGTTATGGTTATGCATTAAAAAAGTAAAAATAAATAAATGTATATAGTTGTTCAAACAAAATTGTGCAACACGTTTTCTACAATTATGCAATTTTATAGTGCATGGGGGAAAATTTCCACTTTGTCTTCAATTCATAATTCAGTGAAAAGTTTACTTGCTTATTTCATTATTAGGTCCGTCTCATTTCATACAGAATGGTCATATTTTAAAGTGTTATGTATGTTTGAAAAGATAATTGGATAACAAGTGAAAAACAAGCGTAACCACTTCGGTTACGCTGGTTTATGTTTAATCATCAGCCGTTTTCTTTTTCTTTCTTTGTGGAAAAATGAGAAATCAAGTAACAATGAAATGAACACTGCAGGCAGTTGGAGGGTATTTTATTTTATTTTAAATACATCATTGGTTTAGCCTGCACACAGTAACATCTCAGCACGTAAAACTACACAGTACAGACGGTCTGCCGCTTGCAGCATGGCAAGCACGTAACACGGACAGCCGTGGTCAGTGTCAGAGAGCCAGGCCAGCACAAGTCATTCATTTAGACTCCATTTAAAACTAGTTTAGGTAGAAAAAACACTCGGATGATGTTGGCTTTTTTTTTTTTTCCTTCACAGCACACCTCCACTCCAACATCCGCTGGGGCGGCGTGGCGCATTATTAACAGTAATTCTAAAAAGGACAGTTTCTGTATTTTCTCAGAGAGAGACACTTGGCATCAAAGAAAATGCATAATTCAAGTTATTACACAAAGTGTCAAGAGTTAAGATCCCTGCCCACCTTTTGGAAGTTTCAAGCATCTCAGACTAATTTCTGTTCCAATTATTCCTGTGCATTGCCACAGTCCTCCTTGTGCAGTGCTTAGGTATGGCTTTAGATGGGGTTTAAAGAGAAAGGAAGGATGCAAATGAATGCCATCAGATTTTTAGCATGCACACAGGGCAAGGTACTAACCATATTTAGCCACACGAGAAGTATCTAGAACTAAGCCTGGTTTAACATTCCCACCAATTACTCTTCCCACTCTTCTTTAACAGAAATAATAACACAGGGTTTTTGTTTCTGCAGAAATCTCAGTTTTAAGTGTGACCTTTTATTAGAACTCAGGCAAAACTAATACGATTCAAGCCTTTAAAATCCTAAATGTGTGCTCACTTTTTCTGTCTAATATAATATAATATAATATAATATAAAAAGCTGCAGAATTTTATAATACCAGAACACACTGGCTCATAAAAGCTGAACCTTGCTGCTTAGTGATTCAATGGCATATCATACACCCAATTCACTGTGTTTACACACAAACAGAATGCTAAGAAATAAAAAAAAACAAAACACTTTCTTTAAAAAAAAGTAACAATTCAAGACTTTTAAAAAATGTAGGATTGAAAAGAAGTATTTCAAAATGGAGGACGAGTGAAAAACAAAAAATAACAAAAACAGACGGTTTGATGAAAACATTGAATTGAAAGAATCATGCGCAGACTTTCCAAGCTTCTCTTCGGGTCGCCCAGGTGCAAAGTTAACTGTGAGGATGACAAAAAGGAGAATTGTTTTTACAAAAAAATTAAAAATTGAATACTGATTTATACAAAATAAAAAGAATTAAATAAAAATATGTAACAAAATAAGTGATTGCATAAAATATTCACCCCATTTCAAGTGGCTGAGCTAATTCAACAGAGGTCAGAGGGCGTTTGATTAGGGGACGTCTGTGCTACTGCGGCATGTTTAGCATTGAGGTGCTATTTGAATAGCTTTACTGATAAGCTAACTCCTTTTAGCACAACTTGAACACAGCCGTAATTTTTGCATCATCCCATCAAATCATTATGGAGCCAAGATTAACCAGCAGTGGACCGAGAGAAGCGGCTTCGTCGTCCGCTGTTAGCGGATGTCGCTTGTGCGTCAGATTTATTGGCGTACCAGAAACAGTGAATATAAAGGTTTTGGACAGAACTTTTGTATGTACAGTACAGACCAAAAGTTTGGACACACCTTTTAATTCAATGAGTTTCCTTTATTTTCATGACTATTGACATTGTAGATTCACACTGAAGGCATCAAAACTATGAATAACACATGTGGAAATATGCACTAAACAAAAAAGTGTAAAACAACTGAAAATACCCCTTATATTCTAGTTTCTTCAAAGTAGCAACCTTTTGCTGTGATTACTGCTTTGCACACACTCTGCATTTTCTTGATGAGCTTCAAGAGGTAGTCACCTGAAATGGTTTTCACTTCATAGGTGTGCCCTGTCAGGTTAATAAGTGGGATTTCTTGCCTTATAAATAGTCATGAAAATAAAGAAAACCCATTGAATTAGAAAGGTGTGTCCAAACTTTTGGTCTGTACTGTATATATAAACAATTAACTGAGTTGAACATTTTTAAATCTATGTATGTTACTAATTAATAGAAATTTACGTGTCAAAGTCCTGAACCTAATCATACCATAAAATAGAACAAGATCCATCAGCCTCGGTGACAATGTTGCACTTTTTTGCAGTCTCACAATTTACTATTTATTGTAAATGGATAAATGCACTGGTCCGGGGTATAATATAGGTGCTACTTTTATTTAATCATCTATGGTCCCCGACCCAGTAGGTAAAAATTTTATAAGAGAAAGAAATACATAAAAACATAATCAAAACACTATATAAAACATAATTAACACTTTATAAAACATAATTAAAACACCATCAGGTATACAATGCAAGAGCATACACACACAGCCTCTGTAGAGTCAACATCCATTCTCCCAATACTTCTAGTTCCAATCCGTAGAGTTTTGGCCGCTAACAGGATCAGAGTTGGCACCAGGGTTACAATAGTTTTGGGTTTTTCATTACACTTAAATTTTATTTAGTTGTGAATTTTTGCTTGTCTAAGTCAGTTAGTTTTAATTAGTTTTTAAAGTGTGTTTGCTAGGTTTCATTAGTTATCATTGGTTAAATATTGTTTAGTCTCAGTTTCAGTCTTTATTAGTTTTTTCGCGCTTTGGTTAAATTTTAGGTGGAGGATTCAAAAAGGTCAAAGTATCGTATTGTGATTGTTTATACGTCAATTGCGTGACAAATACGCAACAGAAAATATAATTTTCAAAAAATGTATTCAGTTATTATGGAACCACAAACTGAATGGTGTTTTCTCACAACTTTTGTTCTTGACATTTTGCAGACCAGCGTAGGTGCCACCAGGAGGAGTACGCAGTGCCGTAATTTGCCGACGGCAGACGTAAACTGTTTGTGTGAGGGAACGGGAAAAACATACATTTCACATCAGATCAAAACGCCAGTAAATAGATTCATAAACACAAAAAAAACGTAGGACGTAATACGCATAATTTCAGTATGTTTTAGTTTTATGAATGCACGGTGTGCAGTTTTTCCCCATTAATTACCGTTTTTATTTATTTCATTTGACAAAAATGTCAAAATGCTTTGGCTGATCGCACCGAGATCAGAGCGGCATCATGCGTCGCTATCGGATGGTGGCTATCGCTACCATCTGATAGCTATTGCGTAAGTTGCTTCTGTAAGCGACTTACGCAACAAACAGGCGGCGGCTCGCCTTCACTCCAAACTGAGCAGCTCCACGTCAAAGATGAGCGTGGCGTTGGGGGGGATGATGCCCGGGTGGCCCTTGTTTCCGTAAGCGAAGTCCGGCGAGCAGATCAGCTTGGCCCTCTGACCCACACTCATCTGGAGAGAGCAGGAGGAGGCACACAGAGAGGAGAGATAATGGGTTTGCAGAGCTGCTCATAATGCAATATCTCGCAGGAGACATGGCAGGGTGGGGGGGAGCATCTAGAATTGTTAATGATGTTTCACTTTTACTACATCAGTTCCACTGTTATTACTCTCAGCAGCTCACGCAGCAGCCATCAACATCCCAGAGGGGAAAAAAAATAAAAAATCAAGCCTTTTTCAGTTAACAGAGAGTGTAGCTTATGAAATGTTTCTGACCAAACACTAATAACTTCACGTATTTCAAAAGATAAATGTTATCAACAGGAACAAAACACAACCTTTCATGGGATTCCTAGTGCAGCGCATATAAAAAAAAACCCCACAAACATTCACCCACTTGGGATATCTTATCCTTTTTTTCGGTTTGTTGCTTTTACAAATAAACCGCAATGAACTAAATTTGCCATGTTTTGAGAAGAAAATCCCTTTAATGTCAAAGTGGAAACAGATTTCTACAAAAATAATGACAATTAGATACAAATATTCAGTGTTGAATAGGTAATTCTACATTCCCCAGAAGAAGGCTACTTGAGTTGTAGCTGCATCTGAGCCTATTCTCATCCAACTAATGAAATATTTCTTACATTGCTTTAAAATTTTATGATTTAGTAGAGCTCACAACAGCATTGGCTCTGTACTAAGCCTATAATCAACTCCTTCTAG
The DNA here is from genome assembly GCF_003331165.1 of Xiphophorus hellerii. Taxonomy (NCBI): domain Eukaryota; kingdom Metazoa; phylum Chordata; class Actinopteri; order Cyprinodontiformes; family Poeciliidae; genus Xiphophorus; species Xiphophorus hellerii. The sequence goes on along the minus strand of NC_045672.1, from coordinate 4,809,902 downwards.
AAGTCATTTGCAATGAAAGAAAACTGATGAATTACGGAGAAGAATTTCATTAAAAAACAAAAAAGTCAGGGTGAATATTAAGAACAATTGTGTTTCAATTAGACGTAGAATTGTTGTCATTTGTCAATATTTTTTTAATCTAAAATTTATTTGCTAAACAGATAAAATAAGGTTTGGTTATGATTTCTTTTATGAGTTTGTCTACAGACTTATCTGAAGTTCCTTGGAGATATGTTTTAGAAAATTAATTTTGAGAAAGATTCTGCTGTTCTGATTTTGAGAAAGAAAAAAATACATACTGCAGCTTTAAAGATTGGGCTTTTCCAAAGGCTTTCTGTTTCAGTCCATGTAGTTGTTTTCTAACGACTCCCAAAAGTAGTTTTCTTCTTGTCGAACAAACATGCTGTTTAATAATACTGTTATTAACACCCTTCAGCCTACCTGCCCCACTCCTTCCTCCCACCCTCGGATCACTTCCTGTTTGCCGAGCTTAAACCGGAAAGGCTTGTCCCTGTCGCGGGATGAGTCGAACTTCCGTCCATCCGTCAGGGAGCCTTTGGAAAAAGCGGAGAGGAACAGAGCTGTTAGACAGGCAGCCAGTTTGTAGAGTTTTTATAGCATGTTATATTTATGTATTCCTTCAAAGAAATTGGGTGTAACCGATTGAAAATTTCCAAGTCTAGTATTCTGATTAGCTAAAATATGACAATATTAATAATAGTAATATGATGCATAATACATACAGTAAAACCATCTTAAGTCGTTCCAGCTAAGTGTTAGCGGTACACCACTTTTATTGCAGTTTTCTGGCCAATAGCAGAACTTATAAAAACCTGATCTGTAGGTTCCAGTTTTTTGAAGCAAAAAGTCGCTTTACTTCATTTCATTTCATTCTTAATTTCATTCACTCAATAATAAATACGAACAGTTCACGTAACACCTAAAAGAAATCAAAAATGAAAAGAAGCAGAAAGAAGCATAAACCTATATCTGGTCCCTACTCACATAGGAAAATTTGCTATTCAGTTCAGAAGACTAACACAAACATATTTCAAAAATTACACAGCAACACATCAGCTGATTCATTACCATATTGCTGCGTCATAATAATTTTCAAATTTCTTTTAGAAGAGAAAGAGATTTATATTGTTTTATCTCACTGTAAAGAGTGACCCATAAACTGACCCCTTTAATTGAAGTAAATCTTTCCATTGTCACCATTCTGACTCAAAAGTGTTTTGAAAATCTCAGTTCCCTGTAAGTTGTAGCTGCTTTCTCTTTTTACAATTATAATTCCATTGTCTGGCAAAGAAATTTTATGCGCTTTGTTATGCACGATTTAAAATATTGTACTCGTTTCAGTAAGTTTAACTGTAAAAGCTATACAGCGGTGAAGTTGTAGAGAAGATCGGTGCAGAAGGTTCGCTTCACATTTAAGCTACGGCAGTTCGCATGTCACCCAAAATGAAGGAAACTGGGGCAGATTTTCTGGTGCATTTTTAGTAAGCGTTGTCAACCACTGCAAACATTGCTTCAATCTTTGCACTACTTCTGCTTCGTGACCACACTGTGGTTATCAAAACTACTATTAGAGATAAAATACATTTTCCTTGATGGGTTGATGCTGTTATCTTTGCTTTTTGGCAGAAAAATAAATGAACTTTGTGCCTTCTGTGCAGCAACCGCAGCCGTCTGTGGGCGGCGTCAGGAAAACCCATGCATCAACCTCCAAGGAAGCCGCCTTCCAAAAATAATTCACAGCCAGGCTTTTAGAGCCATTAGCACCAACAAGATGTGGGTGTGCACGGCGTGATGTGTCTGTGTGGGTGCAGCTTTGCTCATCTTATTGGGAGGGATGCAACCTTTAATCCAGCCAGCTGAGTGGGACTCCTCTCCGCTGCTGGACAGCCTGATAGCAGCCTAATGGAATTATCCAGAAGAGCCAAAAGGTTCGATCCAAGCATCATGAGGCCCCCCCCCTCCCCTCCCCTCCATTTCATCAGCCAACAGCACAATACACTGATAACCATAGCATCACACTGACTGTTTTCCTGCAGAAGGATCACTTCAAAGAGATCCTCACACTGCATGGGGAAAATAAAGGGCTGGCTTTTTAATAGAATATCCTGTTTCATGTAAAATGTCAGGGCTGCTTTGTATTCTGTCAGAAAAATGGATAAGAAAGGAAATCCTGCAGACTGGGTGATACTCCTTGGAAAAAAAAAAAGAAATAAGGAGAACATAAGCCGTCTTCTAAACAGAAATGCCTTGTGGTGAAAGACTAAAATTAGGCCTTACTGCAAGTTACATAATGTTGAAGCAAGCAGGCTAATGTTACCGTATCTGATTCCCCTCCAATCTGCTAGTCAACGTCCTGATATATGTACAGTCATACTGGAAAGCAAAAAAAACATTCTAACAACCAGTTTGGGCACTTGGTCAGTGACTTTTAGGATGTTTTCACACCTGATAGTCCAGTTGATTCGGTTCGATTGAGAACCAAAATTGCAACATTTGTTATATTTCCAGCTGCTGCTGTTCTCTTTCACCCTCTGCACTGTCAAATGACCCAAACCCTTTGAAAACCCTTTTTTCCCCCCCTCGCTTATGGTGGCACTGCACCAAAAAGCTCCCAGAACTAGCTGCAGAGTGTTGCTGGGTAAAGGAGTGTCTGGGTTTCCCCACTGGACCTAATCTAAGATAAGTAGATCATAATCAGCTTTATTGGCCAAGACTGTGCCCACAAACAAGGAACCTGAATTCAGTTCAGAGGAGGTTGGATTACTGCAAATATGCCTAATTCTGATGTGGGCACTCTGACTGCTGTCAGACTGTTGTTTTTGCAAATGGAGCTCTGTAGCGCCAGCCTGGTAAAAGCCTCCAAGTCCTACTCTTTAGTTCGTACAGAGAGTCTGGACCCTTGATTATTGAGAAACAGTTGCTTGCTTGAGGCATGGACTCTGTTGACGCTTCAAACAACTGGAACCAATTTTAGCCAACCGCTAATGTTTGGCAGTGATGTATGAAATGTGTCAACTTGATCGTGAAGAAGCTACATTATAACGCTTACTAGAAATAGCCTGTGCTATAAACTGCGATGAGAGAAGTGCCAGGTGGAGAGAGGTATCTATCAATAAGAGGGGCCGCAACATTTTTGCCAACAATACAATGTCTTAAATATTCATCATACTCCAACTTTAGTTGCTCAATTCATTCTGATAAATCAAACTCAATGTGAGAAGTTCCAGACGGAGCATTTGAGGGAAATGAGAATCAAGGAGGATTGCATAGCAAGGAAATGGCCAGGCTACTGTAGCAAAAATCTGTGTTTAAACAAAATAAAAGGTTAGCTGTATCTTACAGAGTTCATCCCTCAGCTGTGGTAGAGAATGCTGTAACCTGATTGATGGAGAATATTGCTTTTCCATCAGTGAAGTCCATGTCTCAAAGAACACAAGCTGCCACAATAAACAGAGGCGATGCAACAAACTGGGAATTTAAGAGAAAGAAAATCCAACGTTTACAGAAAGAAACGATGTGACTATGTTTACAACAAAGACATTTACCTTTCACTTTTGGAATGTTCTGCAAAACCAGGACTTTCATATTAGTTTTTTTGTTTGGTTTTTGATTAAAATAACCCTTAAAATCAGAAATAAGAATAAAGGCACCAGCAAGGGGTGCTGTTCAGTTATATACTGAAGGGTGGCACTCGATATATCAGAATCAACTTGTTTAAACACCTCAAATTCAAACCAAGGATAAAAAATAAGAACTAACAACAGGTGAACACAGACCAGACTTTTTTGAAGCTACCGAAAACATAAATATGCTTTGTAATTATTATTACATTGTTGGATGCTGAACATTTGGTCTGTTTTTTTTTCAACAAAATGTAAGCACAGAAGAAAACAAACATGCATCTGTATCGACACTTCTTACTGGTTAGAACTATTTAAGGTGGTGCAGGGAATCAGATACGGCTGTATTTAATAATTCGTCAATAACCAATGACGCTTGCATGCATTGCCTCGGGCTGCTACTAAACGTTAATGCTTGGTAACTGCAGAGCTGGGGAGAGCACCTAAAAATTGTACTCAGGCAAGAGTGGCACTAATTCAGTATATTTTTACTCAAGTAAAAAGTAAAAATGAACTGTCCTAGTAATTGCTCAATTAAGAGTAAAATGTATTCTATAAAAAGGTACTGAAGTGCAGAGTAAATGATTAATTTTTAATTATAACATCTGATTAAGTATTTAAAAATGATGTCTGAGTTCCAGGCATAGCTGGAACATCTTTCCAAATGATACCTGTTGACAGTCCATGTGTTTGAATCCACACCTTCATAATCTGTAACTAACTGGAAATGGCCGAGGGGACTTGTTCATGGTTTTGCTGTGGCTAGTCACATTTGTTTCCATCTGCAAGAGGATCACGGCTTCAGTGAACAGTTGTTTTCCTGCAAGACAATGACCTGGACCATGGAGCTAAAGCTACACAGAAATGGTTTGAAGACAACAAGATGGATGTTCTGGAGTGGCCCAGTCAAAGCCCAGACATCAATCCATCAGAGAAATTGTAGCTGGATCTGGAAAGGGCTTGAAGAGTTTTGCAAGGAACCGTGGAGTAGAATTGCAGTTTCTCTCTTTTTTTCCCCAACGCGTCCTGTTTCAAAGTGTGGCACTCAGACAGCGATTCCCAACAGATTTACTTTCACAAGCAGAGAAAAACATCTTTAGCTATGATGCTCCACTTGAGCATCTTCCTGAGTCTGTTGAATTATTGCCCAACAGGACAATTGCATCCTTCTGTGTGCCACACCCTTCTTCGGCTGACAGTCTTGTCCGATTTGTAGCTGGAAGCCATGCCTGTTCATGGCAACTTCTAACTGCTTGGAGAGAGAAAGAAGGATAGAGAGAATCAAGACAACAACCCAGAGGTCTGCAGAGGAAAAAAAAACAACAACAGAGAACCAAAAAACCATAGCAACCAACGATATATGCTTATATATATTTTAAAAAATACAACATCACCGAAAAGCACACGGTTCTAGTTAATACAAGATGTATTTAGTGGCAACCACATCCCAAAAATAAATGTATCTGAAAACACCTGAATGAAAACAACTGTGTATGTGTGAGCATGTTTGTGTATATAAGGTTTCCCCATAAGAATGCTCACTAGCATGTGTGGAGAACAACAGACCCAACCGAGGCAGACATGAGGGAAATTGGAGCCCAGACATCCAAAGCACAGAGACCCGAGAGCACCACCACAGGGACAACTGCACCTCCCTTCCAGAAAGGAGCACTGAGTCCCAGAGGAACCCCCTGTAGCCACAATGCAGACGCCTAAGTGGCCTGCCCACAGTTTCCACCAACAACTGGATATGCTGTTGGCTGGATGTGCAGCATATCCAGCCATGAACACCAAGACACAAGCCCCCAACAGCTAGTATGCCCAGGTTGTGCCAAGCAGTCACTAGAAAAGGAATCTACCCAAACACCCAACCCCAGACAGCGAAAATCACCAATGCACTGGCAGGCAGAGGCACCAGCCACCAGAAGGAAGTGTGGCAGGGGGGAAGAAGGCACATAGATGATTCAGGAGAGGGAACACCCCAAGACCAAACCTGGCAGATAAACAGGCAGACACAATCACATGTTCCCATCCTCGCACAGACATCCACACCCATTCACCCAATGTAAACACACACAGAAATGGATGCCATACACCCACTAGCACTCCCGATACACACTTTGTACTCCTAGGTCCAGGTAACGATACCCCTGAGGGGCAACTAGCACCCAAACTCAGGAGGTGCTTCTCTTCAGTCTGGGATGGAGCCAAGCAGACTGCCCGAGTTCCTGCAGTAGTGCAGTGGTCCATCAGTCCAGACTAGAGGTTGGTACGGTCCAAAATACCCCGGTTCAGACAACGACCCCATCCAGACACAGTTGCAAAAAAGGTTCACAGTCCAAACGTGCCAGTCAACCAGATCAGCCCCAACAGAGGTCCAACTCTATGTGCCCCCACCCTCCACAGTCCTCTAACATGAACCCCCCCAATAGGCCACCCCCAACCAGTGTATACCCAACATTCCAATAGAGATATGATAAACCTCCCACTCTCAGGGCGAGAAGAGAAGTCCACCCCAAAAAGCAAATGAGAGCACAAGCACACGATGCGAACGCCTGCACACAGCCCGGCCACTCCAAACACCTCAAAAATCTGATGTGCAATTGAACTCTGATGCGGATCAACAAAGCAAACTTGTTTGCCTACAAACCTAGGTTTCAGTTCTGTTGAAGTGAACTCTGGTACGGTTGGAATGCATATATGAATGCAAGCGGACCGGAAACATGGGAAGCGAACTTTAGCGCGAGGCATCCTGGATAAATACAACCAAAACAAATGTGCATGTCTTGCGACTGTGGGAGAAATGACTTGTGGTCTTTTTATCAACGACGAAACAGGAAACCCTACAACCGCTAAAATCAGACATCACTCCACTTTTGTTGTTTTTAATTTCATGGAGAAGGAAGTTGCGCTCAGTTTCTTCTTCCATTGTTTTCTTGTCGTTTTCTTTAGTGGATCTTGGTGCAGCGCCACCACAGGCGAGGGGAAGAGAAGGATCTTTGAAATAGTGCAGTGTGAAAGCTGCACCAGCCCAAAATGTACCAAAAGATGCAATTTTGGACCCCAATCAAACCGAGTTCCCCGGTGTAAAAACACCCTAGTCACCATATTTCTAAAGTTATATAACACAAGCAAAGGACAAGGAGCACAAAACTATTTACATTTTAAATAGCAACAATACCAATAATAGTAATAATAATAATAACAATTTTCACACTAGTCGGTACATTTTGAAATTCATGACTTTCCTTTTTTGCAAACCATAAAAACAATCCCTTTTATGCAACAATTGACAATCAATTTTATGCTTCATATCCGTGAGGAGGATGACCGGCTCCAGAGGGAAGGACTGGCTGAGGCGATGCTGATGAGGTTGGGAGGGAATCTGCTTTCATGTGCGTGTCTGCTGAAAAATATTAAATGAACAACAATACAAGCGGGGCTGCCATTATTCCAGCCTCCCAGACGATTCTAATCCGCTCAGCTCAACTGCCACTGACCCCCCACCACCCCGCCCCTCGACCCCGAAGAAACTCCAACAAAAGACGGAACCAGGCTGGAAATCAGACAGGATTTAAAGTCTGGCTGTCTGTCTAGCTTTCTGGGGAAATCCTGAGGCGGGATTCATCATACTCGCTGTTTATGAGTATTATTGTTGTATCCAGAGCAGACAGATGATGACCTGAATGCTTTTTTTATTTTATTTTTTTACTGAAGCGCAGTGTGGAATCCAGAGCACCGATCATGACGCGCTTTGGGGGACTTTTTCCTGCAATATCTCGTAGGAAAACCAGTCCCAGGGACATGTGTGGCTGGAAGTCAAGCCGCAGCTGCTGTAGATGTGAGGCAGGAACATGCCAGTTGTGCCTCGCAGCGTGTCTGTGGGTCCCGATCATTTCTGACCGCGGTGCTTCCAGGATAGAACTATTCTGAGCCAGGGTTTTATTTGGGGTGCAGAGACAGTTGCCCGCAGCAGTCACCCAGCTCGTCTCAGAGCAATCTCCAGAGAAGGGGGCAGAAAAAGGAACAAGTTTCATCTCCTTCCCCAACTCACCCACGTAATGCACCACACACGTCTGGCCTTTTTTGGGGAAGGTCCTTCCTGTGGAGGAAGCAGAGAGGCGCTCAGTTGGAACCGTGCAGAACAGGCGGTGATTTCTGCGTCCTGCAGCGGAATTAGACAGGAGGAGAGCGGACAGACGGGCTCTCCTACATTCCCTCTCCACCCCTCCTGTGCGGCGGCTCTTACCGTCTCCCGGCGTGACTGTCTCGATCTCGACTCCCATGTCAGCGGTGTGCGTCTTCCTGCTGCCCAAGGACCCGGTGCGCTCTTAGTGCAGCCCTTCAGCCTGCTTGGTCGCTCCTTTCCTGCTGGATCTCTCTCTCTCTCTCTCTCTCTCTCTCTCTCTCTCGCTGCAATCAACGTAAGGAGAGCTACAATGCATTCAAACCACTTCCGCTTCGGACTTCAAAATAGTTGAAGTCTGGAAAAATTTGGCACTTCATTTCACAATTTTAATGAAAAACACACAAAAAGAAAAGGATACGGAGGAAATATTCTTCAGCTGTTGTGTCATTCCTTTATATCCTTGCTTTCATCCTTTTCCTACCTCATGTCAAAGGCGCAATGAGGTGGGAGGTTTGTCATATAGTATATATACTGTATATATATATATATATATATATGTAGCTTCTTGTTTCTGTTTTTGATTTGGCACTCAGACAACAATTCTGTAACACAGCACCAGACAGGACATATTAATAAAAAAATATATAAAAATAATGATGTGATCCCTAAGAAGAAATTTAACACACATTTTGTATGTAAACAGCATTGCTCTGCAGACAGATTGAGATCAATTTCCATATGCAAAATAGAAAAAAAAATCATCAGACAGTTTCTCAAAAAAATCAGACAGTTTCTCATATCTTGTCTAATTAAAAGTGTTCCCATGGTGTTTATGTACCCATTCTGGGTAGGAAATAGTATTTTGATGAACCAGCTCCATGTTGTAGCAAGATAGCTTCCTTTGTCTTTAACGAGAGGAAATGAATTCAGATTGAACTCCTGTGAAAGCGATTTATTCTGATTTTATTGATTCTGTCTTGCCTTTTAGCATCACTAGCTAGTCTGGTCATCTCAGTCTGAAAACCTAAAACAGATTGGGAGCCTTGGTTCTGCATATAATTGGAATATATCTTACTAGTTTAACTATAGATCCATGAAATAAAACAGAATAATACTGACCCCCCCCCCCCCCCCCATTTATTTCAGTAAATTAAATCACCAAATAAATCAAAAATATTCAAATTTATTCTGAATATTACAAAACAAGATAAGCGGCAGAGTAAAGATGACAAATAAAGTCTTAAAGTAAACCTCGTTATAAAGAATTGGATAGCTTCCCTGCTTTTATTGTGAAGGTCCACTGGATGCACCATTTTCCTGTGTTTCTGACTAACCTGACGCCTGGAGGGCAGCGTAGCAAAGTGGCAGAAGTACTTTTCGCTACAAGTAAGTCATAATTATTCACAAAGAAAATCCAGAGATAAACAACCATTATTCTGGTTACTTCGATCCTTTCATCAGACACATGGGGTGTTGAATTAATGCAGAGTAAAGGAAGAAGAACTTAGATGTTTCTAATTATACAAAATAAATAAATAAATAAATAACAGGAGATTTAAACGCTAATATATAACCATACCTGGCTTTTAATTCTCTAACTTTTACATGAGGAAAACCAAATATCAGGGCTCTTTCTTGTTACCATAGAGAAAGTGTCAGACATGTGAATGCTGATTTGAAAAAATAAATAAATAAATCAGCGTTAATCGGAATGCTTTTTAAAATCTTGTTTGACTTAATTACAAAATATAAAATTAAGATCAGGCTGTTAAGTCTGACTTTTTTCCCTCCTTGTTTCATCATGCATCACCTGTCTTGTTTTTCAAAATAAAAGTCCGGAGAGGAAGCAGCTATCTTCACATATCCTTGATTAAACGAAAGCTCGACATTTTTAAAAAACGTAAAATGATTTAAGGCAATCTCTTCCTAACCCACATGCATGAGAAAGTCTGGAGACAAATGTGAAGGTTTAACAATTATTGGAGACAATTTTAAATGTGGGCAGTTTCTATATGTCCAAGAGTTGGTTACATACACAGTGTTCCAACTTATTATGCAAATTGGATTTAAGTGTCATAAAGATAAAATTTTTTGTTGTGCTATTAAATTTATAGATGGTATTGTGTGTCAGGGCTCTTTGAATCACTATAATTAATTTCAGAGAGCTGGTTGATTAAGTTTGTCTGGTGAGCTCAATTAAAGGAAATCTACTTAAGAAGGATGTTCCACATTATTAAGCAGGCCACAGGTTTCAAGCAATATGGGAAAGAGAAAGGATCTCTGCTGACGAAAATCATCAGATAGTGTAGTGCCGTATGACAAGGTATGAAAACATTAGATATTTAAGAAAAACTGAAGTGTTATTGTACTGTGAAGAGATTTGTGGCTGATTCTGAACAAAGATGGGTTTGTACAGATAAAGGCAAAATGAGGAAGGTTTCTGTTAGACAAATTCATCGGATTAAGAGAGCAGCTGTTAAAATGCCCTTACAAAGCAGCAAACAGTTATTTGAAGCTGCTGGAGCCTCTGGAACCTCAAGGTGGAGGATCCTCCAGAGGCTTGCGGTGCATGAACCTACTATTGGGCCCCTAACCAGAGCTCACAAGCAGGAACGGTGGCAGTGGGTCCAGCCGTACATGAAGATTAATTTTCAAACAAACTTGTTCACTGATGACTGCTGTGCAACCCTGGATGGTCCAGATGGATGCAGTAGTGGATTGGTGGTGGACGGCCACCACGTCCCAACATGGCTGAGACGTCAGTAAGGAGCTGGTGGAGTCATTTATTGGGCCGAAGTCATGAGGAGAGAATCATTGGTCGGCCCCTTCAGAGTCCTGAAGGTGTGAAAATGACCTCAGCAAAGTATATGGACTTTCTGACTGATCACTTTCTTTCATGGTTCAAAAAGAAGAGCCGTACCTTCAGTAGCAAAATCATCTTCATGCATCACAATGAATGCTGCAAGGAATACCACTGTGTCATTGGCTGCTATGAGAAACTCATGGTGTGGTCACCATCCTCCTCTGACCTCAACCCTATTGAGAACCTTTGGAGTTTCCTCAAGCAGAAGAGCTGAGGGTGGAATGCAGTTCATATCAAAACAGCAGCTCTGGGAAGATATTCTGACATCCTGCAGAGAAATTCAAGCAGAAACTTTCCACAAACTCACAAGTTCAATGGGTTACCTAGCAACAACCTATTGAGTAACTTGCACAGCAACAGTTTCAGGTTTCGCCACTGTGGCTCATAACTGCTTAAAATTAAAGGATGGCATGGAGTGAAAAATGTGAATAAGATAAGGAAACGTCGTGCCACCAGCTACATCGCATTTCAGATATTTAAAACAAAAAAAATTAATCAATAATTATTGATATCAGCAATTATTCATACCAAGTGACATAAAATGCTTATATTGTGATAAGTGTTCAGTTAAAGTCACAGACTCAAACTGACAACAGACAGTCTGAATAATGGGCAACAGTTTAGAAACATTACTGCATCTGAGATAAATGATTTCTTGTTAAAAGCGCCTGGAAGAGGGAAGCTTAAATTCCCCAAATGGGCCATGGAATAAATCCCTCACAATTTGTTGGGTCATTTGTTTTTTCGTACCTTTTTGTATAAATCTCCCAGCATCCTTTGCTCTGTGGCAATCATCTTCTTGGCCACACCCATGATGATTCTGGACAGAGGCGGAGCCACAACGGAAGATTTAAGCGTCACCTTCTGGAAAAGAAGGTCAAAGTTAATGAAGAAGAGCAGAGCTGCAGTCGAGACTAACTTCTCTGTGTCTGAGTTTGCTTTTTTCTTTTTCCAACACCTGAGTTAACCAGCGGTGAGTACAGCTGATAATATTGATTGTGTTTCTTGCCATCAACATCAACATGGAACTAAAAGATTTCAACAAGCAGCAAACTGGGGAAAATCATCTAGTTACTTTCGGAAACACAAATCATCTCCAGTCATTTGTCTTGTGTATGGTGCAGTTCTTGTTTTACTTCCATTAAGAAAAAAAACAAAAGCATCTGTAGTTCAAAAGTCGGTTTTATTGAACTCCAGTCAATAACAATTTCTCTCCACCCAGTTTAAAGTTCACAGAGAGACTCTTGCAGGCAGAACAATCCCAGTTAATGTGTCTGAGGAGATTAAATGTTATCTTTATAATGTGTCAAAACAAAGTCCACGGGGAGATTCTCCAACTTCTTAAGGACTGGTGTCCGTGTTTCATCCAATTTTTGGGCTTCTGCAGTGACGGTCTAGTCAAAGTTAGTCCAGGAGAAGTCGAAGCCTGTCCAGCATCTGGATTAAAGCTGTAAACTTTGATGTGTTTTCTCTCATCTGTCATTGTCTCGGTCATTTCTCTGGACCACTTTGAGCTGAGACGTTTCAGTTGGACCCCTGGTGGTTCCTGGTGCACCGCTTGGTGAATATTATTCCTCCAAAATCGGTGACAACACGGTCCAGACCAGGAAGCATAATTGCAGTTTAGCACCTCTTTCCGCACTGTTCCGCACCCATCACCCCATTAGGACAGTGCCAAAGCCAAATGGATTACAGATTAATGTCATAAAGATAAACACGACGAACGAAACAGGAACAATGTGAAGGTTTAACAATTGGTTTATTGAACATCAGATCTCTCTCTTCGAGGACTTTTCTCATTTATGACTTGATTTGCGACATTCAGATTGACTCGTTCTGCCTCACAGAAACCTGGCTGCAGCAAGAAGATCATGTTAGTATGAATGTTCTAATTGTTCAAATATTCATATTCCTCAACATGAGGTGGGGGAGTAGCAACTATTTTTCATTCAGATTTACTAATTAATCCTGTGCCTACTAATAGCTGCAGTTCTTCTGAACATCTAAACCTTAGATTTCCTCATCCTAGTTGCGAAGCAATAAAATCACTTTTCTTTGTTGCTTTGCATCATCCACCTGGACCTTAACTCTCAATTTTGAGATCATATCTCCTTTTCTTACCTGAATCAGTGTTAAATACTGATAAGCTCACTATAGTGGGGGACTTTAACACTCATGTTGACAAAGAGTTCGATAGCCTAATTCTATCTTAGACTCAATTGGCTTTACTAAAATAATTCACAGTCCTACCTACTCTGGTCATCATACCTTAGACCTTGGCAGAGTGTGAAGAAATAACGGCAACTCTCCCTCCCCCTCTCCCTGTGCTGGCTGAACATTTTTGATAAGCTCTAATAAAAGTTCATTATAGAAGATCTTTATCTTCTATAAAGATAAAGTAAAAACTTTTAAAGAATTTGTTTCAAGCTTAATTACCTCAGAATCTCAGAAACACATCAGAAGGCAGCAATTTCATTTGCTTCATAATGTTTCTTCCTCATTGCATGTGGCATTAGACAACTTAGTTGCCTTAAAAAAGGAGGTTGGCCCCCTTGATTTAATTCAGTGCTGTGTACTCTGAAGAAGAACACTAGGAAATCTGAGAGAAAATGATGGTACACATTTAGAGGAGTCCTACTTAACTTATAAAAATAGTCTATTGCTGAATAAAAAAGTCCCTTTGCCAATCTATAACACTGTATTTTTTTGTATTAATAGAGGAGAATGTAGGCTTCGTTTTAGTCCAGTTGCCAAACGTAAATAATCATAGCTCTGGTGATTCATTCATTCACCCAGCTCTCATAAAGTAGAATGCCTTTATGGGATTCTACTGAAATAAAATTGGTTCAATTAAAAATGAAATTGTTTCCATACTCCAGAGTGTGATTACTACATCCTCTCTAAGTGAGGCAGCACAGAATGTAACTGTAGAACCTGATGTGTGTTTGGTCTGTTTGGGGTCAGTTGAGCTTTATGATTTGTCAAAAATATGAGCTTCTTCCAAACCTTTGACATGATTGTTGGACCTCGTCCCAACTAAATTATTTTTAGCTAGTTGTTTACTGCCATGTTAGCTACGACTAACCTATCCATAGTACATGGACTTGTACCACAAGCTTTGAATGTAGCTGTGATTAAGAAACCTTCTCTCAACAACAACACTATTAATATAACACTATAAATAGTGATTTATATATAGGATCAGTTGGAATGTATGTATTCCAACTGAAAAACATTTTTGCATAGAGAAGATGTTTCTTGCAAACTGCCGCTATAGAAATCACCCATCACCCCATTAGCACAGTGCCAAAGTCAAATGGATTGAAGATTAACCTGAAACAAGCAAATGATCAAAATGTCATAAAGATAAACACGACTAACGAAACAGAAACAAGTTAAACATGGTTTATTGAACATCCGATCTCTCTCTTCGAGGACTTTTCTCTTCAACTGAATTGAAATTGAACTGGTGTTTCAGAGAGGATCAGATCATTTATGTCTTTGTCTGATTTGGTTGGAGGTGTTGAAACCATTCAGGAGAGTTTGCCTTGTGAGGCAGAGAATCTGAAAACAAGAACCGATGTTTAGGATGCATCTCGTTTCACACCGAAAGTGTTTCAGAAAGCTGAGACAGCAGGTCCTGAAGTAACAGCTTCTATTGCTCCTGACGCCATCTGGTCTCAGGGTGATCAGATGTTCTTCTCCTTTGGTCCCACCGACTGAACTCCATACGTGGAACCTGATCAGAACGTCATTGCAGACCTTCAGAGTATCTTGATAAATCACTGATCTGTGTCTCCTGTCCTCAGAGTTCAGACATGTCTTCTGGCACCTACCTGTGGTCTGAAGATCAGTTCCTGTGCTCCATCTGTCTGGACGGGACAGATACGGTCACCACGCCATGCGGCCACAACTTCTGCAGAACCTGCATCACTAAAAGCTGGGATGGAAGCAGTCTCTACAAGTGTCCTCTGTGCAACAAGCATTTCACCGCCAAGCCTCAGCTGAAGACCAACACTTTGCTCTCTGAGGTGGTTGATCAGTTCAGACGTGACGCTAACCAACAAGCCGTCAAACCAGAAGAAGTTCCCTGTGACATCTGCACGGGACCCAAACTGAAGGCCATAAAAACCTGCCAGGTGTGTGTGCTCTCCTTCTGTCAGACACACCTGGAGCCTCACCTGACCGCTCCACGGCTGAAGAAACATCAGCTGATGGAGCCTGTGAAGAACCTGGAGGACAGGATGTGCATGGAACACGACAGACCCCTGGAGCTGTTCTGTAGGACCGACCGGATGTGTGTCTGCTCGCTTTGTCCCGTCTTAGGTCACAATAACCACAAGCTGGTTCCTCTGAGAGAAGAATCTGAAGGAACGAAGGCAAAGCTGAGGACGACGGAGGCCGAAGTTCAGAAGATGATCCAGAGCATGCAAATAAAGATAAAGGAGATCAAAGAGTCGGTTAAGAGCAGCAAAGATGCTGCGGACAGGGAGAAAGCGGGAGGCGTTCGGGTCTTCACAGCGCTGAAGGAGTCTGCTGAGCGAGGCCTGAAGGAGCTCCTCAAGGAGATCGAAGACAAACAGAAAACTACAGAGAAACAGGCTGAAGACTTCATCAGAGATCTGGAACAGGAGATCTTTGTGCTGACGAAGAAGAGCTCTGAGATGAAGCAGCTCTCCCAGGCTGAAGACCACCTCCATGTCATTAAAAGCTTCTCCTCCCTGACAGCCACTACACCCACCAAGACCTGGACGGCGGTCAGAGTTCGTCCACCGCCAATTGACAAGACCGTGGCGAGAGCTGTGGCTCAGGTGGGGGAGGAGATGAAGAAGATAATAAAGGAGGCGGAGCTGAAGAGGGTCCGGCAGTTTGCGGTGGACGTGACTCTGGATCCTGACACAGCTCATCCTAAGCTCGTCCTGTCCGATGACAGAAAACGAGTGGAGGTGGCTGATGTTTGGAGGAGCCTTCCAGACAACCCAGAGAGATTTTCCAAGTGTGTTTCTGTTTTAGGCCGGCAGGGTTTCTCTTCAGGCAGATTTTACGCTGAGGTTCAGGTTAAAGGGAAGACTAAATGGAGTTTAGGAGTGGCCGCAGAGTCCATCAACAGGAAGAGAATAACTCCACCGAGTCCTCAGAACGGGTTCTGGACCGTTATGTTGAGGAATGTAGATGAGTACACGGCGTGTGCTGACTCCCCGGTCCGTCTCCATCTCCAGCCTGGTCCTGGGAAGGTGGGGGTGTTTGTGGATTATGAGGGGGGTCTGGTCTCTTTCTATGATGCAGATGCTGCAGATCTGATCTACTCTTTTACAGGCTGTAGCTTCGCTCAGAAACTCTACCTGTTCTTTGATCCCTGTAACAATGATGGAGGTAAAAACTCTGCTCCCATGATCATCTGTCCTGTAAATCGGGCTGGTCGTTGATCTGTTGAAGCGCCATGCAGAACTTCTTTTATATATTTGTTATTTAGAGCTGATCATAAATATGTAGAGTATTTATGAACAGAGGCTTGTTTCACAAAAGCAGGATTCAGAAATCCAGGATATGAGATAAAGTCAGGCTCGACATAATCTTAATGGGATCAGTTCAGTTTCACAAAACCCACATCAGGCTCAGGAGGCACGACTATGTTGAGCCAGGCTGAAGTAATTCAGGTGAATGCGCCTCTACAGATTTCTTCCAACAGACCATGAGAGCTATCTTTTCCATGCTAGCTGGACAAGATAAGTTCCCATGGCAACATATGCACTACTGCTTTTGTGAAACCGAATCAAAGCTCAATTCAGCCAGGATATCCAGAAGCCCGGCTCATTCCGCTGCCCTGGCTTTGCGAAGCCGGCCTCCAGTTCGTGGTTCTGCTGCAAAATATTCTCCAAAAACTGGAAACACAAATAAACTCATTTAAAGCTAGCAGTCAAATAAGACTGAAAAACGCACAAATAATCTTAGATAATGACAACAGATATGCTAAAGAGACCCAGCTGTTTATAATTCTGGGCCTTTTAGAAGCAGGTTTGGGTCCTCTGTTCTGGACCAGAACCAGAACCAGTCACATGTTCCCCCTGCATCACTTTCATGTTCTCTTCTCTTTCTCCGAGCTGAACTGTTGGTTGGATCATTGAATAGAAGTAAAATATATGGAGACTAATTATTTTGTGTTATCTTTACACAAATATATTTGTGTTTCAATATACATGTATTTCTTTACTTTTATTGTAACTGGTGTTTAGTTTGTTTTTATTTGATCCGATCAGATTAATTCTGTACTGTACTCCAGATAAACTAATAATAGTATAAAGGGACAGACCTGGTTGGTTGGTAACTAATAAAATGACAGAACTGTCTGGTCTGTGTCTTTTATTTTGATGTGTAAAGTTGCGTCATGATCTAGAAAACTGACCTGTTGGATGTAAAAAAATAAATAAATATAATCATCAAAAATACACCAAATTATGTTTTTGTTGGAAAAATGTTTTCTCATCATGATTTTTATCTTTTCCTTATCTACTCATATTTACACATGTATTTTTCTCAATATGTTAGTCATCATTTGGTACTTAGTCATTACATTGTTTGCTAATTGTTGTTTATGTTCGTATATATCCTACATTTCCAGAGAGTTTAACTATGGAAAAATATGACATTAACTTTGCTCATTGTAAAAAAAAATAATTTTTGCAGTAATTAGTTCATTTCCTGTCTGTAAGATGATTGTCTTCTGCTGGGGGTTTTTGCAAGGTTGAAAAAGCATCCGCTCTAGTTTTGCGCAGGCTTAGGCAATGTACTGTTTATAAGCACAATCTTTTCTAATGGTTGTTAAAGAACGTTGTGATCTATGAACTTTATGTAACTCACTGTATTTTCTCCTTACTGCAAGTAAAACCCAGTGAAACAACAACTGCGCCTGCCTTTGTCACTGTTTGTGTCTTGGTTTGTCCCAAATATTAAGTATATGAAGTACTCACACATTTTGGATGTTTTTTTTTTTTTTTTTGCCTTTTTGTTTTTACAAATCAGTCATGAAGAACAAAATGTGGCTTTTTTGACAAAGAAATTTACTTTTTTGTAAAGTTTTGTAAATTTTCATAACTGTGAATAACAAATGTAATATTTCTAGTGGGAGTAATACATGTTACGTTAATGACAATAAAGACAATTCTAGATAGAATTAGCAGTAAAATATTGGACATGTGACTATTCCAGAATTAAAACGACTTAGCCAAAAAGATTTGGTTATATATTAAAGTAAACTGACAAGATCTTATAGACAAGCAATATTCAAGGCAACATTCCCGACAGACTGTTTTACTTCATTCAAAAGGAGTTTCTGCCCCCCAAACACTCTGCGCCTGTTTGAGGGTAGGTTTGTGTTGTGCCTTCAAAACAAAAGCACGCGAGTTGAAGATTTCAAAATCAAATATTAACAAACACACCTGTCTCCAATATTAGCGGGGAAACGTTCCCCCGTCTCCTACCTCTATGAATACTATAATAAAGTCGCATTACGTGAGTAAAGTACGAGAATAAAGCCATATTGAGAAATAAAGTCGTAGTATTACGAGGATAAATAAATCTTCC
This sequence comes from Xiphophorus hellerii, assembly GCF_003331165.1. Taxonomy (NCBI): domain Eukaryota; kingdom Metazoa; phylum Chordata; class Actinopteri; order Cyprinodontiformes; family Poeciliidae; genus Xiphophorus; species Xiphophorus hellerii. The sequence goes on along the minus strand of NC_045672.1, from coordinate 4,791,688 downwards.
ACCTGCACCTTTTAAATAAATAATATTACTAATAAAAACAAGACAGCGGGTTCTCCTTACATCAACCATAAAATGAGTTTATTTCACTGGAGGTCCAAACGTGTTTCTGTCTTCCCCAGGATGCATAGAAGATGTCATTGTCACAGAAATTCAGATTCTACTAAAGGAAACCAGTGTTTACAATCTCTATGTTCATTTGCTCAACCGGTTTATTAGACCAGACTCTCGCTAATATGCTGCTGTGGGAACGGGGCAAAGCATCTTTAACTGAGAAAAGGAAATTAAGAAACAGAGGCGTTTTAAAAAAATAAAGTAATTTGCTTTTCAACAACAGACCTGTTGTGGCGTTATATTAGAAGAAAGGAAAGTAAGGCTACTGGTATCAGTTGGTTAAATCCTTGTGTGGGGAAAAGAAAACATGATGAATCTAATCTTTGTTATTGTTTGTGCAGTTTACAAGTGGAAATCTGCTCCTGTACCAGAATATAAACTTTGTTCAGCGGCCAGATTATAGTACAAGCTAAAGTGTAGACTGGACTCCAAAGTGGACCAGCATAACGTTCCTTCAGCTAGACTCAACAAGACAAGAGGAAGTGACCAGCATCTGGTGATTTCTGACTGGTTCACCAGCGTTTCAGCCCTCTGGAGTCTGTGTGGATGGAGAGGGGGGAGCAACATCTTAACATTTCATTTTAGAAAAACAAAAATCAGGAACTAGAAGTCCATTTAAGTCCGTGTGTTCTGCTCCGTCAGAGGGGCTGTGGTTCTTCAGCCACTTTGGGGCGAGGGAAGCAGAGGGTCAGGGGGGGATTCCGGGGACGGGGGTGGCTGTCTCGTTGTCCCAGCCTCAGTTTAGCCGCTGGACGATGACAGCGTTCAGCAGGTTGGCCTCCTGCAGCGTCTGGCTCTCGTCTGCCAGCTCCTTGTTGGGGAAGGTCGTCATGAGAACAAACTCTCTGGCAGCCATGGCGGGTCGGGCCAACACCACAAACTGCCGCAGGTCCGAAATCCTGAGGAACACCGGCAGAAACAAGGAAAGGTAACATTAGCTTAGAGAGAAAATGATGCAGAACGCTTTATTATTTTAGTTTTTCATCAGTTAATTTCATCAGTTCGATTCACTTTGCTGCTTTATTGGCTTTATCTGTATATTAAATACGTTGTTTCTTTTGTTTGTTTGTTTTTTTTTTCTTTTTCCCTTCAAAGCCTAATGACCATGCATTGTCTTCTGTAACATACTTACTGTACAGTCTCTTTGTTATTTTTGTGTTTTTTTAACCTTTGTTTTATTATGCATGTTCCAACTTGTTGCTATGACAACTGAATTTCCCCGTTGTGGGACAATAAAGGATATTTCTGCTGACGTTATTCCCCCAATAAAGACATTTAGTGGAACACAAGACATGTTTGTTCTAACAAACTTTGATTTTATGTAAAAAAGAAAAAACAAAACTTGCCCCTCTGTGAAACTATAATTGCCCCTCTTGATTAATCTTCAGTCAACAGTGATTGACCTCACATGTTATTATTATTTTTTTTATTATTCCTTTATTTAACCAGGTAAACCCCGTTGAGATCTAGATCTCATTTTCAAGAGGGACCTGGGCAAAAAATTTGCAATCACTGGTGCAATCACAGATCACTGGTTTTAAATAAAAAAAAATAAAAATAAATAAGAAGATCACTTGAATAATACTTGCACTAGAATTTGCACCAGTTAGATGTTTTGGTTTCTTGAACTGGGACTTCTCTCCAGTGAGGGTGTGGCGGTGTATTAGCTTAACATTACTCGATCAAATATTTACTTTAAGGAGGCTCCCTTTCTGAATGAACAACCGCCATTAGAGTATTTAAACTATGTTATGACACCTATTTAAAATACTTGAACTTGTTTTGTTTCTGTAGATGTTTGGACCTGAAAGCATCATCCTAAATGGTGTCCTATAATGTTGGACCTGGGACTGGTCAAGAGAGATGAAAGCTGACAATAAGAACACTGATCTATGATTACATTATCTCCTTGTTATTTGTCTGCATTAAGTTGACTATTTCTTATCCTGTTTATTATAAAAAAAATAAAAAACCCAAAAGACAAATGAGGTTTAACTAAAAAGTGAGGCTTTTTAAAAGTCACGCTTAGGTTACAGTTTTGATTACAATCTTAAAGGGGCAGTATTATGCGTTTCCAGCCACATAATGTTTAGTATTTATTGATATAGCAAATCAAGTAACCATGTTACCTTCAGTTATTATAAAAATGCTTTATATATCAAATTACTTAAAAGAAATTTTACTTGAAATTGGGCGTCTGTCTCTTTAAGGAACTCATGCTCTTGCTGAAACTCCACCTTCATGAAGTCATTAAAACATGGCTCCTCTATTAAACCTTAAAGTTTTTACCAGAATTGAACTGAGAATTGAACCTATAACGAGCTCAGCAGATGCATAATTCCACCGGGTGTTTGCTGATTGCTGCTGGCTAGTCTGAAGGAGCTGAGTGGGGCAGGGGAGGGCTACTCTGTGAGGCAAGAGCTTGAAACCTGCAGCTGATGAAGAGCTTCAACTTGAAGTGAAATTAGGTTCAACCAGGTGTTTTGTACAGTTGGTTGCCATGATTCCTCAAACATGCATAAGAATGAAGACAACACCCCAAGTATGTTTTTGATGAGGGTGTAACATCTTAACCTGTCATAAAGCTCAAAAAGTCAATTTAACATAATACTGCTCCTTTTACAAAGTTCTGCAGTTTTCCGATATACAACTAACCCACTTCCAGAAGTCTCCGCCTCCAACCCTATAAGTGTTCACCTGTGGGTGTGGTTGAACCTCTGGACCAGCTTGCCGCCGTCAGCCAGTCGGATCTGAATGTTAGTAGTAGGTTGAGAGGGGTCAAGGCTGACGGAGGAACTGGCTTGGGCCTCGTTGGCGGCCTGGTCCTGCTGGGAGGTGGGTGGAGCTGAAATCAACTCTGGAGTGGCACTGGAGAAAAAAGAAAGAAGAAAAACCAAAGAGATACAATAATCAGGCTAAATTTATAAAAACTGTTGATATCCAGCCAAATATACACCTGGTTAGAAATCTCACCTTCCTAGCTTCTGTCCTTCACCTTCGAAGGCTTTAAAGGCGACCTTGGGCTTAGCAAAGTCCTCGTCTCTGTGGTCCTCCATGTCCAGGTTGACCTGGCCCCCTCGAGCACGCTGCCTCAGCTCCAGAGGAATCTCCCTACAGGAACACATCAACGTGACTGATGCTGGATCTGATTTATCCGCTTAGGACACAAGTGTCAAACTCCAGTCCTCAAGGGCCGCTGTCCAGTTTTTAGATGTGCCACAGGTACAAAACACTGGAATGAAAAGGCTTAATTACCTCCCTCTTGTGTAGATAAATTCTCTAGAGCCTTGCTAATTATTCTATTCAGCTGTGGTGCAGCAGAGGCACATCGAAAAGTTGCAGGGCAGTGGCCCTCCAGGACTGGAGTTTGACATCCCTGGCATGGGACATACGGCCTGTGAAAGTTGTCTCACCCTCGTCTAATTGCCTCCAGGAAGTTAGCGTTCCCTGGGTCGTTGTAAGTTCTAAGTTCACCGTTATCCAGGCTGAAGCCCGTCTTCCACAACTTCAGAACCACATGTACCTTAAGCAAAAAGAAACACACCATACCCGCATGAGACACAATCACTACACCCTTGGGTTTAATTCTGATGCAGTTGAGGGGGGAAAAAAAGCAAATTTTTTGTAGGGGTGCAATAATTGCAATTTTCTGGCTGACCTTTAAACACCAACAAAAATGACCACACCACAGACATTAGCTGCGTTTAAATAGGACTGATAAATAGGATTGAAGGCAATTTCAAAAATGTTTTTTGATAAAAAGTTTTGGCGCTAGGTTGAGGTGGTGTTTTTGGTCATATCGAAATGAATGGATTTTGCAAAACTGCAATGGAAACACTTCATTCACATCACAAGTCACATGATCAACAACCAGATGTTGCTACTGGCAGAAACGACAAAGAAGACGGCAGGAAGTGATAGGAGGACGATGACGTAGCGTGTTTTTAATTACTTATGTGAACAAACTTATTCACCTGTTATTTTAATTGCTTTATTTAATGGAAACATCGCACTTGCTAAATTTTTGAAAATAAGCGGAATAGCAATATCAAGTTTGTGGTGGAAGTGCAGCTACTGAAAACATGTTTTTATCACTCAGTGAGATTTTAAAGTGGTACATTTTCTGCTTTGGATTATTAGTGTTCTCTTTATTGCTCAGAAAACAGACTCGGTTTGTAAGGTGGCTCCATGTTTGTTTGCATCACAGAGGATAACCGGGATCTGATTGGCATGGTAACACCAAGGCAAAACCGGTAGGAAGTGAAGGGAAGGAGGACCTGCTCTTACGTCTTGCTGGCTGTTAGACGCTTGCCTCTCTCCAGATACGTAGGTTGACTCCTCTTCTGGAGCGGCGCCCAGTCTGTAACCTCCACCAACAAAAGCCTAAGAAACGACACAAGGTCATGAAAACAGAGTGAAAGACAAACAGAAAACAGACAGTAAAAACGTAAGTAAACTGGACCTTTGCTTTGCTGGATTCTCCAAGTCCTTTCCCAGTTCGGTCCAGCGGCACGGCTCCATGTTCTCTGGCCCCTTTGAACAGATCCTCCACGACCTCGTTGGAGCTCTTCTTCTTTGGCGGACCAACGATCTGTTGCCCGCTGCGCTCTGATCCCCCCGCGAAAAACCTGTTATGATTGAGACAATGATAAATCAAAATTCTTGTATTTCACAATAAGGGTGAAATACAAGGAATAGGGTTAGGGTTAGTACAATACAATAAATGCCCACCCCTGCAAAGCGAGGGAGCTTTCTCTGTAAATTTGTGTTTCACACAAAACTTTGTTTAGTCAAATCATCAGAAAGTCAAATGAATCAGAAGGGAATGATTCAGTCGTTGGCCTGGCCAGAGCAAACTGACTCATGGGAAAGCATTTTTCTTATGAATGGGGCGTCAGTAGCTCCGTGTCCCCTGACCGTACAATGGTGCTAATTAACATTATGAAAATAAATTAACTTAATGCAAACACAGCAATTTTGAAAAAAAACTGTTGTTTTACACTAAAGTTTTGGTGCTAAATTGAGGCGTTTGTTCTGGCCGTATCAAAATTTATTCATGTCGCAAAACTGCCATGGAAACACTTTTTGTGCATCACATGATCAACAACTGGTGGAAAAGATGAAAATGACAGAAAAGATGAGGACGACGACAGGAAGTAGTTGCAGGATGATGGAGTGCCATGCTTTTCAATGACTATTGTGTAAACAAACTTACAACTTCATGTGTGATTTTAATTGCATTTGTTTACTGGAAACACTGGAATTGCAAAATTGTATTTGTTAGACATTAGCAGAACATCAACGTTTTGCGCACATTTGGAAAGAAAACGCAGCTAGTGTGGAGAGTGTTGAACGGGACACAATGCTGATGTAGAAAATGGAATGTAAAGTATTTATCTAAAAGTATTTAGACAACATTAGCTATTTTGATCTGGGCCTTTATTTTCTCAGAGCGTACTAAAAGTAATAGAAAATAAAACAGAGATGGTTTTTGGGTTATTCCATAAAGGTTGAAATTCTCAGCAGCACACAGAACCAGAGTCTGTCAAGGCAAAGCTAACTGGTTTGGACTGGCATTCTTTACGCATTTCAAAGGGAAGAAAAAAACATAATTCAGTTGAGCAACTATTATGGTCATTGTTTAAAAAAGTGAATAAGCAGCTAGTCACACCAACTCAAGTCTGAGATACACAATACAAACAATACAGAAAATACCAGTGAACAAACACACCCAAAGCACGACTACCTTTGTTTCCAACAAAAAGTATGATTTAAGCCTGGTTTAAGACCATAAAGCCAGTTCAAGAGTCTAGATTAGTAAAATATTTGATAACTATTTATGGACAAAATGTTCGGTTCGTGTGCTGATTTAATAAAATCGCCATTAAATCCTCCCTCATCCGTTACAAAGCAGCCCAGTGGATCGCCCTGGCAGAGGAATCTGTTTATGCAGCAGGAACACCAGTGGCTCCCAGTGAACGAGGTGGGGGCCCAAACTGGCTTGGTGCTTTCTGGAACCAGCTTCCTAAGGTGTGCCTCTTCCTGTGTCGGCCTCAGTCAGGATGAGGATGCCAGAGAGTGCTGCTATGAGTGCAACAGCCATTTATAAGGGAAAGTGCAAATTGCTTTTCCCTTCATTAATCTAGAACTTATCAAAGCTTCTGAAATATCCACGTGTTTATTTTTATATTTAACAGCTGTGTTCCCATCCGATTGTTCTTCAAATATTCAACAGATTTTTTAAATGTTGCAAAAAAGAAGAAATAAAAAGAAAACAGGCAAATTAAGTGTGTTTCCATCTACTGGTTTGGAGTGTATCAAACAGGCTATGCAAGGCAGGATTTTGTCAGATGTTGATGTTGCGTATGGAGTAATAAACAGGAAGCAGAGGTTGCTAACAGGCATGGAGCACACATCTCAGAAAAATTGAGAGAGTCTTCCTTTGATAAACTTTAGAGGTTTGAACTTTGTCCCTCTGGTAAGGCACAGACACACCACTGGATGGGAAAGTTCGCTATGTTAGATTTATCCTGAAAATGTGTTTCCATCTCCTCTTTAGCACGTTAACTCTTTTTTGGAAAAGCCAAGAACCATGTCAAGTGAGTGGAAAAACTTGAAGAAGTTATTTAGAACTGTTCAGTTTCCATCAACCCTTTCTAAATCAATACATCAAAATGCAAATGAAAAAAGTATTGAAAGAAACATGGCAGGATTTTCCCCAGAATACAATAAGCCTGGAGGGCCATCAGGTTTTCTGAGGGCAACTCTGCATGACTATTGTCTAAAAGCTCCAACATGAAGAAGCTATTAAAATATAATCTGAATGACCTTTTATTCTTTAATTACACATTTAAATGTAGAAATAATTCCACCTGAGAAACAGAAAAAAGCCATTATTAGTCAGTTCACTTACCTCTGACCCTCCTCTTCATCACTTTCATCCTCTGCCTCATGCATCAGATCTCTGAAGGAGGTCACCCTGGGCTGACTACTGTACATAAATGGTAGTTTTTATATTGCAAAATTACTAAACAATAGTAATAATATTAATACAAGTCTGAATAGAACAAATGTTGAAGAAAAGATGTAAAAAAGATCCCACCTGGGCCCAGTAGATCGAGACACGGAGGAGCCGCCCTCAGGCTGAGGAAGTGTGATAATGTCATCATCGTTTCCATCTTCAAAGAAACTGCCCAGTGCAAGCTGGGGAGGAAACGTGGAGACGGAAATGAGATGCAGGAATGCTGCCAGGCGGCTTTCACTCAGCACCTGACTGGTGAACTAGTATCACCGGCCTCAGTGAGACCTGAAACTAACATCTGTCCTGGGTCAGGGCGGATGAAGAAAAACTTCACGTCAAACTTTCATTCCATGGTCTACTGGTTCTTTATGCACAGTGAGCAACAGAAGGCTCTCTATGAGGAATGGGGGTTGAAGTCTAGCCAATATTATGATACCTAATGTTAGAAAGCTGAGAAATATATTGATCAATGGATTTCTGAAGACTACTATTAAACCAGGGGTCTGCAGCCTGTGGCTCTTTGGCCCCTCCACCCATGGCTCTTCTATTAAGAAACATTTTTGATTAGAAGGCAATAAGATAAGGTGGTTTATGAGTTGTTTTGTAGGTTTATGCAGTATCTCCATATGTAAAACAGAAGGATACCAATCAGCCAAGGCTTTTGAAAATAACTAGCGCTACACTATGCTACCCATCTTTCTTTATTTGACATGTTGATGGGCAGGGCATATTCACTTGTTCTCATATGACAAAATAGGGGTTTTTTTGGTCATTTTTAGTCAGTTTGATCAAAAATATGAAGATTTTTGTTGAATTTCCTTTGCTTTCCACAGAAGCCGAGCGTGGACATTTGCTTTTCCCAATGGTTTTCTTGAAATAAGTTAATTTCCCAGTGGTTTTCTTTAGATGAGTTAATCTCGTGAAATCAAACCTTGGTTTCTCAAAACTAACACGAGACGATTGATGTGTGCATTAACTTCCATTCCTCAAATGCATGTGGTTGTGCCTGCATTTTAAGGAAATCAATTTAGAAGAAAACTATTAGACAAAATATATGCGGAAAACATCTGTTCTTGGCTTCTGTAGCTTTCAAAATAAGACTTAATTTAGCACATATTCAAAAAGACATTTCATGTGGCTCTAGTCAAGTTTTTAATTTTGTAGCAACAAGGGGAAGGTGGCTTTTTGAAAAGGGACACGTTTATTTTGTCTGCACAGTAAGTAACTCAGATCTGATCGTTCAGGCCAAATCTTAAAACCAAGTGAGAACAAAGGAACCTTTAGTTGCCGAATGAAACTGAAACTGCCGGGATAAGACAGAGCGCCATGTTTTCCCACAGCCACTGTTGTAGGTTTGACAATTAAAAATGAGAAGCAAAAACAAAAACATGTTGATTTATTTAAAGTAACGTTTCACATATCTAATCAGTAGCGGTAGTTGGTCTTGGTTTTTCTAACTCAACTGCTTACACTAAAATGCTGCCAGGTCTCTTATTTTTCACTAGAGTTTTTGACAGTTATTACATTACTGTCAAAGAAATTCTGGTTGAACTAAGCCAACACAGTTTAACAATGCCTCGTAAAAAAACGTAAAATCTGTTATCCAAACTCTGTTCTTGTGCTCACATGAGTCTGGCATGTTTCCTTTCGTATCTATGGAGTCGCTTTTAAGCAGAAACTCGAGATTATTTAGTTTCTCTAAATAACCTCTTTCGTTTATGTGTCTTATTAATATGTCTGTAATCATAAACACAATGTTATATTTGAATTCGACTGATGACTCTGCTATCTTTTCAGGTTACAGGCAAGCAGCTTTACCCTTACTGCGTCAACTAAATTTAATCCAACCTAACCTAACAGGGGGCTAACGCTGGCTAGCACGGCTCATTGGAACCACGGCACACCGGCTAAAACTTGACAGAAAGACGCCCGTATATAGACGAGTACAGCTGTTCATATTTGGCTATTTGGCTGTCCGACGACGTCGTTGTTGGTGTCTAAAATCACTCGGGTCGGTATTGTCCAGGGGTGACTTGCACAAATGACTGGCGACACAGGCTAACGTTAGCCGGCGAGCTACTCATCAAACACACCGTTTAACCGCAGTTTGCTTCTGACAGAGCGCGGTTCTGCCCGATACAGTCGAAGGAAAACCCGCTGAAAATCTCTACCTGCAGGTTCCAACCGGCGGACTCCAGGAAAAAGCGGGCCCTCTCCTCCTCCACGCCGGTAACAGCGACGAACTCCCTCACTGACTCCTCTTGACTCGCCATTTTGATTTGCTCCTTCAACGAGCCGTCCGCTTCCACCTGAGGAAACAAGCAACAGTTGTTCGTTCCTGTCTGATTTCAAAGTAGAAACAATAACGAAGAAATATGACTGAACCATAATTAAATTAATAAACCTGAAAATATACAGAATTTCAAAAAGTTTTTTTTCCTCATTAAAACACGCTCAAATTACTTATTTTCTAAAGGTTCATGCATATCATGCCCAGGACTTACTGAAGCAAGCATTGATAAAACCACAAGAGGGCAGTGTAAGCCCACATTAGAAAGACCATCCTAACTTTGACATCAGTTCAGTTAATCAAAACTAAACATCCATGTTGAAAATACAGAATGTCTGAAACTTATTTGTATTTAAAAAAAAAAGTATTTTTAGCACAGCTCCAAAAATCTTTTCTTAACAATGATATTCTTCTTGGTTAGGTAAATTCAAGGTTTCTGGAGAAGTTATATGGGATAGTCAAACCTAAAATTCAGGAGGAACAGTGTGGGTTTCATCCTGGCTGTAGAACACTGAATCATTTCTACACCCTCTTTAGGATCCTAGAGGGTGCATAGAAGTTTGTTCAACCAGTCTGCATGTGTTTTGTGCCCATCACCTGCAATGCGTTTCATTGTATTATTCAGGTAGTCCTGGGCGTACTCCCCAGGACTTTGGGTAGTAGCAGCTTGATACCGGCTGCTAGGTCCCTACATCCAGTGTGAGAGCTTAATTCACATTGCTAACAGTCAGACTTGTTTCATGGCCAAAGTTTCTAGGCAAAACCAAGGTGCTGAGGAGATCCATTTTGGTAGCCTAAAGATTGGGTTTCTTGTTTTGCAGATGACATAGTGCTGTTAGCTTCATCAGATCATGATTGCCAGCTTGCACTGGGAGCGGTTTGCAACCGAGTGTGAAGTGGCCAGGATGAAAATCACCACCTCCAAATCCAAGACTACTGTTTTGAGCCAGAAAAGAAGAGAGTGTGCTTTCCGACAAGGTCTTGCTTCAAATGGAAGAATTTAAGTATCTCAGGGTCTTGTTCAAGAATAACAGAACAATGGAGTGGGAGATCGATAGGTGGAGTTGTGCTGCGTCTGTTGTGGTGAAGAGAGACCCTCATTTCCTGGTGTAAGTTCCTACCTACCTTCATCCATGGTTAAGAGCTTTGGGTAGTGACCGAAAGAAAGAGATTGTGGATACAAGTGGCTGAAATGAGTTTCCTTGCAGAGAGTTTGGGCTCTCCCTTAGAGGCAATATGAGGAGCTTGGTTATCCAGGAGGGATTCAGAGAAGAGCGGCTACTTCTCTAAGTCAAGAGGAGGCCGTTGAGGTGGCTCAGTTGTCTGGTTAGGACAGACAACCCCTTGGTGAGGCATTCTGAGTATGATCACCAGGAAGAGACCCAGAGGATTACCCACGATACACTGGAGGGACGGTGTTTCTCGGCTGGCCGGGGAGTGTCTTGGTATTCCCTCAGAGGAGCTGGCCCAAGCGGCTGAGGAGAGGAAAGTCTGGTTGTCTGTGCTTAGATAGTGGATAACTTCATGGTGTGTTTTGTTTTAGTCTAGTAGTTTTGCTTGTATCACCCAATTCATTTATTTATTCAAGCTTTGGTATGATGATTGTGTATAAACCCAAACATAGCTATCTGTCTCTCACCATGTTATTCAGAGACTCTCTGATTAACAGATGCTGACTGAGAGTGAGGCCCCTCATCTGTTCCAAAAACTGTTCCAGCAAACACGAGGCTCCGATTTGCTAAGATAAGCAGATGGTGAGAGTATTCCCACAAGAGTTACACCTCTCCACCTCCTGATAAGGTGACTGCAGGCAGGGTGGTCACATGTCATAGAGCAGTAACTGAGACAGATTGAGAGCGTCTTAATTGTTTCAGGAGGGGAAAAGACTAGGTGGGAATTTAGTGCAACCTGCTGTTGGTTGTTTGGTCTTCAACACTAATTAATCTGAGAAAACCTTGTTGGCATTTCACCTTTTGTAGCACCACGCTCTGTCTCTTGGCACATGCAAACACAAAGCAAGATAAAATATGAACAGTGGCAATGGGTAAGGCTTAAACAGCAGGGGTTATGTTTTATATTCCCTCTGGGTGGTTTTTTTCCTCTTTCTTTAAGGTTTGAATGAGCAGACAAAAACAAGAAAGATATGAGAAAGACGAAGCAAAAAGAATTCAGATAGAGGAGAAGATAATGTACCACAAACGATGTCACACCTTCTGGCCTGGAACAGACTTATTAAGGTTTAAGTAACACAGCATACACAGTTATGAGTCAAAGAAAATCCACATGACAGGTTGCAATCAGGGAGTCGTTCCTCAGGTAAGCCCTGCAGGGATGTGAGGCTGGATGCTAATGTTTGCCTTCCCATGAAACCTGAAGCTGGAGCTGCAGTGTAATATTACAACAAGTGTCCTGTTCCAGAGGCTTAGAGGTGGAGAGCTGGACTCATTTTGAAGAAAGACTCATGACAAGGCAAGTGACAAGAAATGACAAAGATACAAAAAACTGACTTCTTCTTCTATCAAAATGACATTTAAACCAGCTTATGGAGATGAGATGAAAAGTTGTCATTCACATGTCCAAGAGGACCAGTGATGTTTTACTTGGCTGTAGGCATAAACGACAAAAAGCTATCCTTTTATTTAAAAAAAAGTTTGCTGCGATACTTAAAGGGGCCGTATTATGTAAAATTTAAATTTTTGAGCTTTACATCATGTTATTATGTTATTCCCACATCAAAAACATACTTGGAGTGTTGCTTTAATTGTTTCATGCACGTTTAAGAAATCCTTTAATCTCCCATGGAAACCATTCAGTTGTGTAAAACGCATAGGTGGACCTAACCCCGCCTTCAACATGAAGCTCCTCCTCAGAGCTGCTTGGACAATGCGAGAAAATTCTACATGTTTTGTGTATGTAGCATTTCTATAACAACTGACTGTAACATAGTTACTTGATTGTACTATAAAATGACACCATGTGCCTGGAAAATAGATAATACTGCCCCTTTAAAAGATGCGTAATTTATATTACAGAAGAGACAATATAAATTATGAAGACATGAAGACAGCCTTGATATATAAATGTAGTTTGGAAAAAAAAAGATTAAATGTCATGACACACACAAAAGAAGACTTTCAACAGCCCTGTCAGGGATGACAATGAACTATAAGTCCAATTTCTTTTCCTCCTGTCTTGGGTGATGAGGTCTGATGACTAACTGACCTGAAACAAGTTAAACGAGTTAAAAAGATTAAGCTGGTGCAATTATGTGTGTATAAGATTTACAAATTTGCAAATTGATACAAAATTGCCTCTGAGTTTATTTCCTTGCCCTGGCAGAGTCTGCTGCTTCTGTTCTTTCCAATGCCTTAAAAATGAAACATTTTATTTTTTTTTTACAAATAAAAATCTGAACGCTATGATGTCATGTATGAGACAAGTCAACATGTTGAAGAATGGTCTGACTGAACCCAAACTGAACTTTTTGACGTATAGTGCAAAACACCATGTGTGGCAGAAAAGCAACGTTCGCAGATGTTTTCCACCCAATGTGACTGAGCTTGAGCTTGGGCAAAAGAAATCAGACTTTGTGTGTAAATCTGGTAGAGATATACTCCAAAAGATGTAGAGGTAAATCTGGAAACAAGACATTCTACTTTGTTACACTTCAAATTTATGCACCATTTCTTGTCTCTCTGTTGTACACAAAAAACAAAACAATAAAATACATAAAGTCTGATCTTTCAATCAGACATAATTAGAAAAAGTTCAACAGACAAGAACACATTTGCCAGACAGAATACAATACAGGCACCCTTTATTGTTATACTTTGGGCAAATTCAGGTGTAACAGCAGCAAGGTGAAAGGACAGCATGTAGATTCAGAGAAATATTAAAAATCATTAAAATATAATAAACACACATGATCCATCAAAAATGAAGAACAATATACTGTAAAGGCATCATGACAGCATAAAAATAGTGTGGAATTACTAAATATAGCACATATTCATCCAAAGGAATGCCCAGCTGAGTCAGATCATTTTAAAAAACAGGGACATGTGTACTTGTGTATTAAAAATACAGACTACTTACATGGAAATACAAGAGTGGAAACAGACATGTGCAAATACCAGCAGAAATGTTATTTGAGATGGGCAGATCTGTGGAAATCTCAGCACGGATTTTATTTTAACTATAAGTACTGCTGAAAATCTCCATGAAAATTATTTTCAGCATTTAAAGCTAAACATTGTAGTCTTAATGACAAAATATTCCCCAAGCTATTCCACAAGAACAAGTTATGGTATTTCTGTACCCTATATAAAAAAAAAAGGATAACCAGAGTCAAGGGGAAAAAAAAACAGAACACCTGGCATAAAAATGCTTGAGAAAGAAGAGACCGTAACAAAAAGAAACCGGAGAAATCCACTTCAGTGAGATAAATCACAGATTGAGCACTGAAGTGACGTGAGAACTGCGTAGGAAAGCACTGGCCACACTACCTACGAGGATCAGGTTTCAAGTCTTGCTGTAATTACTCAATCGAATTTAGCTCTGGACTTTGACTACGCCATCAAGCCACAGGCTTTGTCAGATTTTTATTTGTCAAACCAAAATCTTTAACAATGCATAACAGTTGCATAATAGCGCAAAACCGTTTAACGCTGTTTTGCGCTGCTTCTGTGTTACTGTGGTACAAAATCCCAATAAAACACATTACAGGTTTCCTCGGTGTGAATACTAAACCCAGACATTGTATCTGGACCCACGACAGGCATCCGTAACCACATTCCAAAGGATAAGTGATGAAACATACAGTACAAACACTCTTTTTGTCTTTAAATCTTATTAACTGCATTCAGTAGGGCTGTTTCAATCACCTTCTTATGTTTTGCAACGAGACCCCGGCTAAGCCCCTGTACTATAATACTTACTCTGGTTGTGTCAATGTCATCGCTGGCAGTGGTTTACTTTAATAAAGAATGCAGAAGTGTACTGACAATATGACATCAGTATTTCCCTTGGGAGACATTTTTAGATGGTTTGACAGACACTGTCATGCAAATCCAGGTAAAAATGCTCCAACAAAGGCGACACCGGAGGGGCCCTGTCAGTGTGGGTTTTCTTCCCAGCCGTCATCAGCCTGACCACAAGCGCTAAACCGCCAGTCATACTCTTCTCAGGAGCTAGCTGATTTGATACTGCTGCAACACGATAAAGGTGACCTATGGTGGTTTCCTGTTCCATTAGAGTGAAGGACCTCCGGTGCTGCATAACAGTTTAAATCAAATCCTGATGAGTAAACTAAACAGAGTACAGAAATGGATTATACTTATATTAGTTATCAAAATGAAAAATTACCAATAATATGAAAGTTTTTCATAGTCAGCTTAAAAGGTTTTCTTAAAGGGTCAGTATTTTGTAAAATCAACTTTTTTGAGCTATAAATCCTGTAGCACTATTATTCTCTCATAAAAAACATACCTGGACTGTTGCCTTGAATCGTTCATGCATGTTTGAGAAATCCTCTAATCTTCCGTGGCAACCATTCAGTTAGGCAGAATGCCTGGTTGGACCTAGTCCCGCCTTTGAGGACAAAGCTCCTCCTCGAAGCTGCGGTTTTGGAGCAGCCCTCCCCCAGAACTCCTCCACTCAGCTCCTTCAGACTAGCCAGCAGCAAGTAGCAAACACCTGATGGAACTGCACATCTGCTGAGCTCATTATAGGAGCTACTTCTCAGTGCAATGCTGGTAAATATGTTGTAAAAGGGTTAATAGAGGAGTGATGTTACGATGACTTCATGAAGGTGGAGCTTCAGAAAGAGACAGTTTTTAAAGAGACAAAGACTCAGTTTCAAGGTAGTAAATTACAAAGTCAAATTTCTTTTAAGTCACATAAACCATTTTTAAACCAAGTGAAGATAAGTTACTTGATTGTGCTGTAAATACCGCTACATGCCTGGAAAAAGCATCTAGTGCTGCAGCTCTGAGAAGGAGCTTCATCCTGGAAGGTGGAGCTTGGTCCACCCAGGCAGTTTGTACAGCTGAATGGTTGCCATGGGAGATAAAAGGATTTCTCAAACATGCGTGAAGCGGATCAAGACAACACCCCATGTATGTTTTTGATGAGGAAATAACATTATAACACGATGTAAAGCTTAAAAAGTTACTAGTTACTTTTTGGGTTAATGTGTGACTTGGACACATAATGTGCCTCGTTAATTGTCATGAGGACACCAATGTCCTTATGGACCCACTGACTTACTGCCATTTTGCTCCAGGTTTAGATTTGACCACTAATGAATAACAGTAAAAAGAAAAGTATGTGGGCCCTTAACAAACTCACAAAGGAGGGACAAAGTTCTTTTTTTTTTGTTTTTTTTTTAAATCTCTCCAGGAAGACACTGATGCAACTCATCAGCTTTGTGTGCAAGATGTGTAATTGAATATAGATCCACTTAAAAGGTGAGGCCAGATATTACTCAGCCCAGACGGTGCCTAATTACTCTCTGCCTCTTTCAAAGAACTAACAGCTTCTGTAGGTAAAAGGAATCTTCCCTCTCAATCACCAAGGCTTCCCTTGGGTTCTGTGGGCAGGGCAGATGTACAGGCCGTCTTATCTGTTGCCTTCTCTACATTTAATTCAGCCTCTGATGTTTACAGAAAAGAAAACATCTACTATCAACAGGAAGGAGGTGCCAAGAAGGAGCTTATTATCTCCACAGCCATTATGCTGTTAGTTTTAGTGTCCATGTTAACAGATGCCTCCTCCATGGGCTGCCACCTTATCGTGGTGGAGGGGTTTGAGTGTCCCAATGATCCTAGGAGCTATGCTGTCTGGGGCTTCATGCCCCTGGTAGGGTCACCCAAGGCAGACAGGTCCTAGGTGAGGGACCAGACAAAGAGCAGCCCAAAGACCCCAATGATGAAGGAAAACTTTGGACTTGGTGTTCCCTCGCCCGGACGCGGGTCACCGGGGCCCCACTCTGGAGCCAGGCCTGGAGGGGGGGCACGATGGCGAGCGTCTGGTGGCCGGGCTTTTACCCATGGAGCCCGGCCGGGCTCAGCCCGAAGAGGAAACATGGGCCCCCCCTCCCATGGGCCCACCACCCGTGGGAGGGGCCAAAGGGGTCGGGTGCAGTGTGGGATGGGTGGCAGCAGAGGGAGGGGACCCTGGCGGTCCGATCCTCGGTTGCAGAAACTGGCTCTTGGGACGTGGAATGTCACCTCTCTGGTGGGGAAGGAGCCGGAGCTAGTGCGTGAGGTCGAGAGGTTCCGGCTAGAAATAGTCGGTCTCACCTCGACGCACGGCTCTGGTTCTGGAACCAGTCTCCTTGAGAGGGGCTGGACATACTTCCACTCTGGAGTTGCCCAAGGTGAGAGGCGTCGGGCAGGAGTGGGCATACTTGTTGCTCCCCATCTCGGCGCCTGTACGTTGGGGTTTACCCCGGTGAACGAGAGGGTAGCATCCCTCCGCCTACGGGTGGGGGGACGGGTTCTGACTGTCGTTTGTGCTTACGGGCCGAACGACAGTTCAGATTACCCACCCTTTTTGGAGTCCTTAGAGGGGGTACTGGAGAGTGCTCCTCCTGGGGACTCCCTTGTTCTGCTGGGGGACTTCAATGCTCACGTGGGCAATGACAGTGAGACCTGGAGGGGCGTGGTTGGGAGGAACGGCCCGCCCGACCTGAACTCGAGCGGTGTTCTGTTGCTGGACTTCTGTGCTCGCCATGGATTGTCCATAACGAACACCATGTTCAAGCATAAGGGTGTCCATATGTGCACTTGGCACCAGGACACCCTAGGCCGCAGTTCGATGATCGACTTTGTCATCGTTTCATCGGATCTGCGGCCGTATGTCTTGGACACTCGGGTGAAGAGAGGTGCGGAGCTGTCCACTGACCACTACCTGGTGGTGAGTTGGCTCCGGTGGTGGGGGCGAAAGCCGGTCAGACCTGGCAGGCCCAAACGTGTTGTGAGGGTCTGCTGGGAACGTCTGGCGGAATCCCCTGTGAGACGGAGCTTTAACTCCCATCTCCGGCAAAACTTCGAACACGTCCCGGGGGAGGTGGGGGACATGGAGTCTGAGTGGACCGTGTTCCGTGCCTCCATTGTCGAGGCGGCCGATCGGAGCTGTGGCCGCAAGGTTGTCGGTGCCTGTCGCGGCGGCAACCCTCGAACCCGCTGGTGGACACCTTCGGTGAGGGATGCCGTCAGGCTGAAGAAGGAGTCCTATCGGGCCTTTTTGGCCTGTGGGACTCCGGAAGCAGCTGATGGGTACCGGCGGGCGAAGCGGCATGCGGCTCGGGCGGTTGCTGAGGCAAAAACCCGGGCGTGGGAGGAGTTTGGAGAGGCCATGGAGAAAGACTTCCGTACGGCTTCGAGGCGATTCTGGTCCACCATCCGGCGTCTCAGGGGGGGGAAGCGGTGCAGCACCAACACTGTTTATAGTGGGGATGGTGTGCTGCTGACCTCTACTCGGGACGTTGTGGGCCGGTGGGCAGAGTACTTCGAAGACCTCCTCAATCCCACCAACATGCCTTCCACTGAGGAAGCGGAGCCTGGGGACTCTGGGTTGGGCTCTCCAATCTCTGGGGACGAGGTCGCCGAGGTGGTTAAAAAGCTCCTCGGTGGCAGGGCCCCGGGGGTGGATGAGATCCGCCCGGAGTTTCTTAAGGCTCTGGATGTTGTAGGGTTGTGTTGGTTGACGCGACTCTGCAATGTCGCATGGACATCGGGGGCAGTTCCCCTGGATTGGCAGACTGGGGTGGTGGTCCCCCTGTTCAAAAAGGGGGACCGGAGGGTGTGCTCCAATTATAGAGGGGTCACACTCTTAAGCCTCCCTGGCAAGGTCTATTCAGGGGTCCTGGAGAGGAGGGTCCGTCGGATAGTCGAACCTCGGATTCAGGAAGAGCAGTGTGGTTTTCGTCCTGGTCGTGGAACGCTGGACCAGCTCTACACCCTCGGCAGGGTCCTGGAGGGTGCATGGGAGTTCGCCCAACCAGTCTACATGTGTTTTGTGGACCTGGAGAAGGCGTTCGACCGTGTCCCTCGGGGAGCCCTGTGGGGGGTTCTCCGGGAGTATGGGGTACCGGGCCCTTTGATACGGGCTGTCAGGTCCCTGTATGACCGGTGTCAGAGTCTGGTCCGCATTGCCGGCAGTAAGTCGGGCTCGTTTCCGGTGAGAGTTGGACTCCGCCAGGGCTGCCCTTTGTCACCGATTCTGTTCATCACTTTCATGGACAGAATTTCTAGGCGCAGCCAAGGTGTTGAGGGGATCCGATTTGGTGGCCTTAGGATCTCATCTCTGCTTTTTGCAGACGATGTGGTCCTTTTGGCTTCATCAGATCGTGATCTGCAGCTCTCGCTGGAGCGGTTCGCAGCCGAGTGTGACGCGGCCGGGATGAGGATCAGTGCCTCCAAATCCGAGGCCATGGTCTTGAGCCGGAAAAGGGTAGAGTGCCTTCTCCGGGTCAGGGGGGGTGTCCTGCCCCAAGTGGAGGAGTTTAAGTATCTCGGGATCTTGTTCACGAATGGGGGAAGAAGGGAGCGGGAGATCGACAGGCGGATTGGCGCAGCGTCTGCTGTCAAGCGGGCGCTGTACCGGTCCGTCGTGGTGAAGAGAGAGCTGAGCCAAAAAGCGAAGCTCTCGATTTACCGGTCGATCTACGTTCCCACCCTCATCTATGGTCATGAGCTTTGGGTCATGACCGAAAGAACGAGATCGCGGATACAAGCGGCCGAAATGGGTTTTCTCCGTAGGGTGGCTGGGCTCTCCCTTAGAGATAGGGTGAGAAGCTCAGTCATCCGGGAGGGACTCAGAGTAGAGCCGCTGCTCCTTCACATCGAGAGGAGCCAGTTGAGGTGGCTCGGGCATCTGGTCAGGATGCCTCCTAGACGCCTCCCTGGTGAGGTGTTCCGGGCACGTCCCACCGGGAGGAGGCCCCGGGGAAGACCCAGGACACGCTGGAGGGACTATGTCTCTCGGCTGGCCTGGGAACGCCTCGGGATTCCCCCGGAGGAGCTAGAAGAAGTGGCTGGGGAGAGGGAAGTCTGGGCCTCCCTTCTGAAGCTGCTACCCCCGCGACCCGACCTCGGATAAGCGGAAGAAGATGGATGGATGGATGGATGGTTAACAGATGCTTCTCAGCACGTGCTCATTTATTCCAAATGGTCTCTTTTTTTTGTCTCTTCAAAAAGAAAAAGCCAGCTCCGTTTCTCTCTCATGGCAGCAGACAATCATCTGATACGGTCAGCCAAAGCAGGTCTGCAGAGACCGGGTTTAAGCTACTGACCCACATACAAAGAGAGTCCATGGAGTGTGAATTAAATTGCAAGAACTCTTCAGCATAGTGTTGGTGGAGATCATAAAATATATAATGTAATGCTGTGGTATTAGCTGCTACAGCTAGAATGTTTTGTAAAGCAAAATGAGAGGATTCTCCTTATTTTCTACTGCCAGAGCCAGATTGATGACGGGTTCCAGTCTTTTCTTTCTGGGTCTTTCTGTAAGATGTCATATGTTTTCTCCTTCCACAGCCCAGGGTCACTAAAGGTCAAGCACTCACCACTCCCTCATTGTAACTCATTGAACAGATATTAATGAGACTCTCCAAAGAGTTACGGTCAACAGATTGGCAACAAATAGAGATGTAAGAGGATAAATCATTCAAGTTTATTTGGTAGTAAATACCATCCAGTCTGCTACTTTGTGCACTTTGAGTCTAAATTCCAAAATATTGCCTTGCAGTTCTTTATACTTATCTTTGAAGCAATCTTTAACATAAGGTGACGGTTTTTTAGAGATTTTCTCTAGACTTTGTGTTCTTTTTTTGACTTTGTGTTCTTTTTCTGCTCAGTCTGATGGAGACAGAGCAGAATGGGGTTAAGGCCTAGTTCAAACCTCCCAGTCCACACTAATGTCTATTTGATCGCCAAGCCTTTGTGACAGGATGTGTTATCTGTTCCTGCACTTTAAGATCTGAGTCCTGCCAGTGTAAACAAACAGTATATAAACTCAAGTCTGAGCTCCAACCATGGGTAAGTAAACTACTTTTTTTGCCAGTAAACTTTTTCTGCCCAAAGCAGATGGGTTTACTTTGCCACCGTGTCTCACTTTTTGTCTCACTCATGACACTCCCGTCAAATGTTGCTCAGAATACGACAGACCTCAGTGGGAGAAAGAATCCCAGAAAATCGCTAGCGGTCTGCTAACGTGTTCTAACTGCTGCGTACATCATCGTGCTCCGATCTGTCGGATCGGATGCCATAACAGATCGGGTGAGTTTAGGGTCTAAGTCTTCAAGGGAATTTGGAGGAATGAATTTAACCAAATGGAGGGTTGAAAAAAATAATTACAATGATTAAATATGTCTTCCAACACATGAATTTGAACGCGCTTGTAGTAAAAAATAACAAACAAAATCTGGCATAAATTAAACTCAGTACCTGAAAGATTATTCAGTTGATACAATTTCCCAGCAGATCCTGGGAATTCCCATATTGGAACTAAAATTGGAACTTTGTGGAACTGTGTTATATTTGGTATCATTGATGTACTCAGACAAGTGAATTGTTACAAATACTATCTTTGTAACCGATTTCTGGTAAAAAAAAAACAACAACAAAAAAAAAAACTAACAAGTAGTGAAAACTTTTTAGCTATAGCCGTAGCTAAAAATTTAAGCAGTATTTAAGAAAACTGCAGAATTTTGAGGTAATTTGACAAAAAAAAAATCCAAACTACAATAACTAGATTTTATCAAATCACATTAAGCTAATTTATTGCAAAAGGTAAGTCTGCTAAATTTATGCATATTCCACACCTGTCAGATTTTAATTTGTCAAAAAACAAAACAAAACAAAAAACTATTTAAAACCAGCTATGCAGCACATTTTATCCATCATTATGTCACATAATACTAACAAAAGTATGTGCAACATAACAAAATGATAAAAACTTAATAGCAAAATATATACTTCTGGAAGCTGCTGTATGCACACAATTATGGAAGAAAGATTAGTATCAGGGCAAAATTAGATCTGAACACAAACAGTGAGTTGTAATCTGATCTCCTGACTTCACTGTCTTCAATGTTTACTCCATGACTTTCTCCATAACTAACTCCATAACTGAAGCAGCTCAGAAAGACACACTGATCTGGCTGAAAGAGTGTGTGAAACAAAACTTCTCACTTTGTTTAAAAATGCCAGCAGCAACATAAATTATTCTCATTTACCTCTAAAGTCTACGACTACATCTTACATTTGCAGCAACTAGAAGTAAACATGTTTACGTCTGCCTCACAGTGGAGCCTACAGGTAGAGAGAAGAGGTCTGAGTAATCATTAGCACACCAAGCCCCCTGGCTCTGTGTGCTGCTGTTAATGACCACTAAATCTAAATCAGACGTTGTAAAAGAAGATAATAAAAAACACTATAAATGAATATTGAACCAGTGGGGCTCTTTGTTTGTGTTTTATTATCCCACCCCCCACCAAACACACACACACACACACTTTAAATGCCCAACATTTGCTCCACATACACACATCTCTCTCTGCTTGGCGTAATACCACATGACAAACCACTAACTGCCTTCCAGACAATACAGCCCCCCGCCCCCCCTTCACAACCCAACACCACAGCTGTCCAGTGTTTCTACGACGGAGAGGCAAGGGTTACCGTAGTAACCACACGCTCCTCTGGATGCGGGAGCTCATCTGGCTGTGTGTCCGTCCATGCTGTGCCTGCAAGGAGCCTGCCCCAGATCAGAGTTGACATTTGGCAGCCTTCGGGGTCCGCTGTGTGTGTGTTGGTGAACAATTGTGAGGGGGAGGGAGGTGAATCCAGTCTGGTTGCCTTTTTTTTTTTTTTTTTTTTAACGACTTGAGACTACCGGGACCCTCTGGGCACATCAGAGATGTTCACAATTTTGATATTGTCAAACTTTTTTTTTTTTTCCAAAGATTTTGCTAAATATCTGAAGCTGAGTGCACCAATTTAACAGCTGGAGTGAGAAGTCAGGATGAAATATGAATTCCATAAGTAGGTCTTTTGATGAAGAAAACGAGGCTGGGACGTGTTCTGTGTTCCACGATTCCCTTTTCGTTCTTTTTGCGCCAGAGCTTACGTAAGATGCAGACAAGGCTGAGCCTCAGAAAACCAGAGTGAGAGGAAAAAAGGAGAGAGAGAGAGAAAGAAAAAGAGAGAGAGAGAGAGAAGCCAGGAGTGATTAACAGGATTATGCAGATGCTTGACTGGTGCTAAAGCCTTACAAATCACTCTCCTCTCAGATGAACAGGTCTGCTACATAACTAAATCAATTTCTACCTTACAGAGGCTGCAGGATCATCATCCAGTAACAGATTTTGCCCATTTTTTAATATCACAATGGAACATTTTTGAAAAATTTTGTAATTTTAGATCTTTAACGGGGCGGTATTATGTGTTTTCCAGCCACATAATGATATTTTATAGCATAATAAAGTAACTATGTTAACTTCATCGTTATAAAAAATAAGGATGTATCAAAATATGATTTAAAAGAAATTTGACTTTATAATTTAACACCTTGACATTGGGCCCCTGTCTCTTCAAGAAACTCCTGCTCTTCTGAAACTCCGCCTTAAGGAAGTCATCACAACATGGCTCCCCTATTAACCCTTTAACAACATTTTTGCTGGTAGAAATGAGAAGTAGCTCCTATAAATAAGCTCAGCAGATCGGCAGTTCCATGTTTGCTAATTTCAGCTGGTTAGTCTGAAGGAGCAGGAGCTCCTAAGGTTGGAAACTGCAGCTCCAAACAGGAGCTTCATACTTGAAGGCAGGGCTCAGTCCAACCAGGCGCTTTGTAGAGCTGAATGGTGGAAATTAAAGGATTTCTCAAACATGCATGAAAGAATCAAAGCAACACTCTAGGTATGTTTTTGACGAGGAAATAACATTATAACGCTGTAAAGCTAAAAAAAGTTGATGTTTCATTTACTGTCACTTTAAAAATATGGGTTAGATTTTTTGCCCTTTTTTCTTGAAGAATATGCGAAGCTAAGTCAGACTGGATGAGAGGATATAATCAGAGATCCAATTAATCAGATCCCAGATTAATTGGATCTGGGTTCTGGACTTTGACTGGGCCATTTTAACAATCACATGCTTTGATCTAAACCATTCAGTGGTTAGGGTTATTTCAGGAAGGTTGAAGATAAGCTAATTTGCATTTGCATCCCTTAAATGCACTGCAGTTTGTGGCAATGTAAAAAAAAGAAAAAAACAACATTTAGAAAGTTTAAGGATGCGAATACTTTTGCAATGATCATTACTCCCTGCGTTACACAACCATGAATCAGATCTTTTACCTCAATAAAACGGCATTCCCCTCACTCTCTCCTCCTAACATGTTTAATGACATTTGAATAGCATGACGTGTCAGAACATAACAGTGGAGCCCAGTGCTACGGAGTCTTGCTGGAATCATTCCAGACAGGAGAACTGGGACGCGGAAAGCAGGCCAAAGTTTCAGACGTTCCGAGCCAGCCGGCGCGGAGAAAGCGATAGCCGGTCTGTTGGGCGAGATAACGTGGAGTCAGACGCTCGGCCCCAATCGCACATGAAAGAGGTTTTTATAGGCTGAGCCGAGGTTTTTTTTTTTTTTTTTTTTTCCTCCCCGGAGCTCCTCCATCCCTCCACCGCAGACACACCAGGCATCATGCACTTCTCTGTCTTCATCACACATTCACCCCGCTCTCCCCATCCACCACCTCGTCTCTGATTCTCTCAGAGACAAAACAAGACCTTGGGTATCGTGACACTTTATGCCGCCGTGTTATCGCTGTGCGCTGGATGTTCACAGCTCTTTCAAACTTTCTGTCATCCTCCCCCATGCGCTTCCTCTCTGACTTTTTTTTTTTATCTACTTGGATTTGACTACACGGTTTGCGTGACAGCTCCCATATTGTCTCGCCGTCATCAATAGGAAAAAATAAATAAATAAATTGGAAAGCGTCAGTAAATATATTCTTTCATAAACGCCTCCGACATCTACGGCTTCATCTGCCTGTCAAACTCCACCGTTTGTGTTTGATCGGCAACCAGACAGCTACGCCCCTCCTCCTCCTCACATCTGTCTCTGTTTATGGGATTTTCCTCCAGGACCAGAGTTAGCAGAGGGGAAGTGATGCCAAGCAGCTTCCTGTCCCGTATAGTCATGCCAGTCTGGGAGTCCCTCTTTGACAGCTTATTGACACGCTGCACGTCACTGTTTGCGTGTGGAAATTTTGGCACATGCGCACAACGCTGGAGGGCAAAAACGTCCCATCCGTAGCCGCCCTGCCAAGGTGGAACAATTTCGTTAAGAAAATGAAACCTGGAGATGTATCATTAATTTAGTGCAATGTGCCGCAGCAAAGGGAAAATAATCCAGAAATAAATGTTGAACAACTCAAAACCACTAGTATTCTTCATTTCTCTCTCTGTCTCGCCCTGGACTATGCTGTGTATGCAGACTCGTTGCCATGGCAACCGACTGACAACAGCTCCACTAGTGTATCAGAATCTAACACCAAAAACCAATGTAAACATTTCCCACAAAAAGAACAGAACACTCAGTCCATTACAATTTTAAGTGTAGATCGCGTTTATGTTTTTTAAGTGAACTGACACACACCGAAGTTTACAGCAAATACATAACATGTATCAAGTACATGTTACGATTGTCAAAGTCAAGCTAGCATAACCTACTTCTCTCTCCCTCGCTATTTTTTTTTATTAAAACTTTTTCCTGTTCTTGTTTTCTAGTCGTTGACTATTTGTAGCAAACCACTGGGTCAGTTTTTCTTTTATATATCACATTTAAGGTTTAGCGTGTTTTATTGGCAACTTTCTCAGCTAAAACCAATGGTAGTCATGGTCGGTGAGCAGTTTTTTGCCCTCCTGCAGGACGCAGTGGGGCAGAATATCTATATGGGTTTTAACGAACATAGACGAATATCTCACGCAATTAAAACATTACAAAAAAGTTCCATATTTTTTGTCCACTGCAACTTCATATATTTGTGCTATTGCATTTATTATAGGCCTCAGGAGGTGTCCTTTACCACTTCTGTTTTATGTGTGTGGCGTTACATGTTCAGAGTCTTCGCATTACATCAACCAAGAGGCTTTTGCATGAAGTAAAGATAAAATGTAATTTCTGATGCTGTAGATATCATTTAGAGCAATTTAATTTGAATATTTAGGCACAATATTCCACCAGGCCTGCCGAGCTTTGTAGCCTTGAGAATCCATCCCCAGCAGAAGGTGCAAATGTTTCGACATTTGTAAATATTGTATGGAACCCTGTCAGTGACAGAAACCAAAATACAATCGCAACCCAAAAATAATCCAAATACAAAAAAAAAAGTGACAGGTAAAGCTCAAAGACCCATCTATCATGACAAGAAAGTCACATGCAATGCCAGCAAGATTTTACACACAAACTGAATCCATATCAACACGGAATTTAGGTGTATTCAGTCATTTGTCTGTCCAAAAATCTTCACACCATCCTTTCTACACAGGTGTTTAAAAGTTAATTGGTTATTTGTACTGAATGAATGAATGTCCTGCACCACAAAAACATGAAATATTCCCAAGTATTTTTGGCTGCTAGAATAAATGTGTTAGTACACTTGAAATAAAAGAAGTCCAGGAAGATATAGAAGATTGTTTTAAGTCAACAATTTCTTAATATTAATGAAAAAGTAATTGTTCCATTGGTACATAATTTCACTTTTAAAAAGATATTTTTCCCATGGTATATGTGAAATAATATGCCAGTGGAACATGTTTACCTATACTTTACTTTATTCAATTTTTTTATTTGATTACTCTATTAATTGTCATAATACATGATAGATACTTAATTACTAAAATAAACATTAACAACAGCCTCAAAGGAATTATTGACTTAAAATAATATCCTATAGCTTGCTGAACAGTTACTTGTAAGTTAGTTATGTCTTATTACAAGTATACTAAGATATTGGCATGCTGTGGAGGCACACGGGTAAAGCACAACCCATGCATGTCTTCCTCCTCTCTCATAACCCACTTTCCTGTCTGACCTCTCTCAAATAAAGACCAATAAATCCAATTGAGCAAATAAATCCTATAATAAAAGTGTAGTAAGATGTTTACACCAGAAACCAGAACAATATTACTTGGTAAGATTTTGTGGTTTTGCAGTGTGAAAAGTTGTGGCATCCATTTACATTCAGTCCTCATCTATCAGTGCTTTGTAGAACCATTATTTTCCTGCAATGACAGCTGCAAATTATTTGGGGAATTTTTATACCAGGACGGCATGTTTAAAGATGACATGTTTTCTCATTCTTCTTCTATTTTTTTTGTTTTGTTGTTGTTGCAAAACATCTCCAACTCAGACTAGATGGAGAACATCTGCGAACAAAACTTTTCAGGTCTCATCACTGATTCTCAGTATTTCATAGCTCTCGGTTTGACTGGGAGATTCAAACATGACTATGATTCCATATAAATCTTCCATTGTAGATTCCATTTGTTACATTTTTTCGTATTTAACAGTTTCTATGAAGTGACTGGCGCCAGCTTTTAGCACCACTCACTGCACTCATCTCACCCCCATTATACTCATTGTAAGACTACAGCACCAATTGACTTTACCTCTGTTGAATTACTTCAGTCATTTCAAAAGGAGTTCATATTTATTCAGTCATTTATTTATGTTGCATATTTTTTATGCAATTGTTGTTTTGTAGAAATCAAATTGTTCTTTTTATTTTCTGCACTAATTTGTGTTTTATCACACCATATTCCATTGAAATACATTAGTATATACACTGAAAAAATGAGAATTGAGGGGTCTTTCATTTTGCACAAACAAAATAAGTTAATAGTACACAAGACAATCATGTCTCTTGTATTTACACGATTGAATAAAGAATCATTTACTTAATTATCAACAATAATGAAACTACACATTTTCTTTACGTTGGTTTAACGTAATTATATTACATTTCTAAAACCATTGTAATCATGTTTTATCATCACCGGAAATGATGCAATATATCAAAAGACACTATCAAATATGATTGGACAATAATAAGAGCGGTCTTTTTAATCTTAACCAATCAGAAGCCAAACAAGATATTTGTAAAGATATCGCGATTGCCGCCCAGTTTCTTCCGACTCCTCAGCGACAAGAACGTTTAAGACAAATCTTTAGAGGAATATCGATTAGGTAAGTGATCTAAATATATATATTTTTTGTAGTTCAGAATGTTTCCACATGATTATTGTCTTGTATAATAGCTCATTGTTAAACTATCTGCATGTTCTTTTGTTTTCATTTTGCTAGCTATTCTTATTAGTATAGCTAATAGCTGTAGCTAAATACAGCAGTACAGAACAGTATGCTATAGTCCATCAAAGTTGTCCACAGAAGACGGTTGTTACCGATCATATTTTTAATTTGTGTGCTTGGGATAGATCAACGAGGTGGTTTCAATAGTTTCCAAGCAGTGAAATGCCACCAGGAGAAGTGTCCGTTACTTTATTTCCCTCATGGCTACTGTGACGATTTAGAACCGACTGGCTTCTCAATGTTCTGTTCGTATAGAAAATGCATGTTTTTTGTTCTTTCATATTAGCACTGTCAAGCAAATGAGCCACCTCTTCTGGGATTATACCCTTGTGGAAACATGATACACTAACAGAACCGATATTCGTTATTATGGTAACAATTCTGCATGTAGCGTCGCTGACAGAACGACAAAATAAGAATATGAGGGATTTTGAGTACTTCGACGGGTTTCTGGGTTATTTTCCCTTATCTGTGGTGCACTGCGCAACATTAATGATCCCCTCCATCTTCATATTTCAATTTGCTAACGTAATGGTTCGACTGCATCAGCGCCGCTGTATGGATGCCAAGGCCATCCAGCACAGTTCGCTGGGGGCGCAATGGTCCAGCGCAGTGCTGGAGCACAGTATTCGGTATGAGTAAAAATCCGAATGTTTTCCAAATTCTCAAGACTTATGCAAAGTGTCCTTTGTAAATATCTACTGATAACTGCAATATATGGTAACACATTTTTTTTTCTTTTTTTTTAAATGTATAGAAATATTCGAAAAATAGTGTGCTAGGAACATTTTTGACAGATTTATGAACCACCTGCATCGGAACAGTACTGTTTTGTGAATGTGACATGCTTATTAATGACAGGTAGAATGTTTGTCATGTAGATGTTGTTACTGTGAGCCCAACAGTCGTCTCTGGCTCGCTGTCTCTCGCCGCTCCGCAAGTGTCAGCCCCTCCAGCGGCGGCGGCGTCTGAGAGCTCACCCTTTTTTCAATAGCTTAAGGGAAGACTCAATGTAAAGTGTTTACAAATTTGGGTTGTAGAACAGATGTAAATTAATTATGGCTCCTAGATAGGAATTGCTTTTTTAATTCATTTTTGTAAGCCAAGATGATTTAGTATAAAAAAACAAATTTAAGTTTCAAATGTGCCTTCCAAACTTTAGCACCCATGAATTTTATGCTGATGGCAGATATTTGTCAGGACATTGAGTTTTGGTAATCTGGTGAAGAGCTTAGATTTTTTTTTTGACATTAGAGAGGTATGACCTGTCTCATACATGTTTTTTTGGATACCTTGTTAATCTAAGATGTCTAGGCACATTTACTTCACTGTTCACTTTGGCAACACGAGTGATTGTGGCCTTCTTCCAGATGTTTATAATTTGAAAATCATTCCTTTGTGCTCATTTTTTCAGATAAATGCTGAGTTTAAGAGAATTACGACCATACCGCTTCATTCAAAGTTCTTCTCTCAACTGGATCTCCACTGTGACAACCTGAGGAAGCTCTTCAAAAGAAGAGGAGGACAGCTCGGACAAAAGCTTAGACAAATTGTTGCACAAATGGATGATGTAAGTGATGTAGCCATAACACAACTAATAATATAGAAAATTACATTTTTCTTGTTTTAAATGTTGTCAACTTGGACTTTTACTCTTGCTTATTTTCATTTAAAACTGTACTTTTAACTTTATTAGTTTCTATCTCTTCACCATAAAAAACATTTGGGTAAAGTACATTATTAAACTTCATTGTGAAGCACAAGGCTTGAAAAAAATTCTAATTTTTTCATACTAAATTTCCTTCAGTGTGAAGATGTTGATGTTGCACGGGAGTGTGTCATTAAGGGAGTCTGCATATATATGGGAGAAGATCCAGCCAAGCTCATCCATAAATATGTGGTATGTATCTTAATGTGTATTTACACCTAGTGATAGATAAATCAATCTAAATATAGAAATAGATTTAGATCTGCATATAGTTGTATCTATATAGACTTAGATGTCTCTAGATATCTAGAGATAGATCTATCTTTACATGAATAGACACATAGACCTGTCTATATCTACATGTAGGTATACTTAGAGATATCTGTAGAGAAAGGACTAGAGATATCTATCTATCTAAAACTATCTATTTCTCTAAATCTATCTCTAAAACTGTCGATCTATATAAATCTATCTATATATCTATTTCTTTCTCTATGTTATGTTAACTATATCTATATATCAAGAACTAGATACAGCTAGGTCTAGAGAAAGAGATTAATTTGTCATTTCTTCACATAGGGTGTGGATGAAGCTAATATTGAAGAGGGTATTGGAGCCACCACCATCGGTGTTTTTCATCTTAAAGACTGTTCTTCAGCAGATGAAGACATCGGGGTCGTTCTTGAAGGCATCAGAGTGTTGTGCAATTTGGATAGTGTGCCAACAGCTGTTGCAATGCTTTTTGGACTGATATATGCAATGAACCTCGCCTACCCTGCTGACCTCCGCTACACTTTCGAGGTATTACAGAAAATAGTAATGGAACTGGATGGAGGTAAACTGTCAAACAAGGCATTGTCCCTTAAAAACCACCTCTATGAGTGAATAGAGATTTTCTCATGTTTAATTTGGTAATGTTCTCATGTTCAGTTTTTGTATTTCTTGTTGTATTCTTTATTGGAGGACACAAATGTATTTTTTTAATGAGGAACGTTCACCTGAAAGACTGGGCTTCAGCAGCTTTTACGTTCCAGTATGTAGTGCTACTTATAACACTACTGCTACTTAGTGTTACAAATATGTTAAAGAAATTTGCTATAAAAGTTACATTACACTGATTTATTGTCATGCAAATTACATGTTCAGAATTGTTTTAGAAATTTTACATACTTTTCTAAATCATTTTGTCTTTCATATTAATATCTTATAGATAAACTTTTAAGATGTAGTGTTTCCCTTGTAAAAAAATGTTCTTGTTTTTACACATTTGTTTAGACTATCACTATGGTATTACATAGTAATCAGTAAGACATGTGACAGATAATTGGTGTAAAAAGTTTAGCTTTGTCTCATATTGACATAACATACTGATAGTTTTAACAAATATGTTAAAAAAGTCTGTAAAGCTATGTACTGCAGCATTAATTAATGTCATTTGAATACATGTTCAAAAACAGTTTGTAGAAATTTGACATACTTTTCATAATCTTGTACATCTTTTATAGAAATATGTCTCAGGTTTTCCTTCATGTTCATAAAAATTGTATTTACTAAATTTAAAAAAAATTATGTCTCTTCAATTTAAAATATGTTAAGTACAAGATGGTGTGATTTAAATTTTCTTTCAAATAAAACTAATTTGTTCAGTAGCACTCGCTTTCTTTGTCTTTCTTGTCAAATATCAGTCTTTAATTTTTTACAGTAGAACAGCATATAGAGAACTTGAAAAAATTAAGTAGGATTTAAAGCTGTAACATGTGTTCCATTAACATGATAGAATTGTGTTCGCCCAACACAATTTCATTGAGTAATACTGGCAATGAAAAATAAGCTGGTGTTATTCATTACAATAGTGTTGCTGAGACATAAAAAAAGTTATTGATAATACATAATATATTTACATTATGGTAAGAGATAAAATGTTTGTAGTTTCAACTTAATATTTTCAAGTAATCTCATGTAAATAAAATATGTTGATTTGACGAGCTTTAAGTATTTGAGGGAAAGAGGGAAAATATGTCGGTTCTACTTATTTGCATTGTGTGGGACGGATGTACACAATAAAATTAAGTAAAATGAACAGCTTTTTTCTTTCAGTGTACTTTGCTTATAGAAGTATAAAGAAAACTTTGAGGTATGAAAACTTCGACAAAGCAAAGAAAGGGTTATGAATAGGCCTAAGCATTTTTTCTACAACTGTGTGTGCTTTTAAATCTCACTTCAAGCCACATACGACTTTGAGCTTTGAGCATTGGACTAGAGTCTAGAATCTAGTCACTAAACGGAGTACATGGAGTTCTCTGTGAGCACAAATCACAGCTCAGAACCTCCAACGTGAGTCAGAATAAAAACTGGGATTTTATATTATCCATCACTCTCCACTCACACAACAACAGATTTGGACCTGTTCTCACTGATGATAACACAAGCTTAAACAAGCCTGTTTGTCAGAGCACTTATTCCACAGAGGAAGACTCCATGCCAGTAGCCAAAGAGAACAATGTGTGTGGTATGTGTTCATCAGATTGAGCTGCATTGGCACACAAGAAGAGTTGACGCAAAAGGAAAAGAGATTGGAAGTGTAAAGGGAACTAAAAACAGGAGGTTTGAAGAGGTTTCACAAGTGCTGTGTGTTTTTTGTTTGGGTTACCGATGCTGAAAGATAAGAGATTGAGTAACTTATGGAATACTCCCAGTTACCTGCGGCGCGCCTTTTACGCATGACTTCTTTCACCTCACCGTCACAGTGACGGCCAGAGGTGATTCAGCCTCTGAGGGTGTGTGTGTTTTTCTGGATGTGCTACAATTTAATTATCCTGGTAAAAACCAGCCTCTTGTTCTTCGTTTTGCTTCATCCATAGTGTCTGGACGCTCAGCTATAGAGAAACAACGGCTCCCTGGATTCGTGGACTCTGCCAATCGCTAGCATTTGGCTGTGATGTACTGCACCAGTACATACACTATGAACTTTTCTGGAAATTACCATCCCCCACTGCAAAGACAGAATAACCAAGGTGAACCACATGGCTTGTTAATGTTAATTCAAATTCAGGTAATTCAATGTTAATTGGAAGCACAGCCAACACGAACTGAACAGTTTCATTCACTTCCTTTACTGCCATTGCCAAACTACAACCATAGGCAGACTACACTTGTAAAACAGCCCAAATCATAGTTCACAACTCCTCCTTCTGTTCACTGATTGGCCCGGATGAAATTCTAAAGGGGAAATCTAGCTCATTGGGAGAAATAATAATTTACACAGTTGTGTCCTGCCCTAATTTTTGGGTCATAGTCTCTGAAGAGATGGATGGGACTTTCTTGCTTTGGAGGTCTGTATTTTAAATCCATTAAGATACATATTTATAAGTTATGTTTTGGCGTCTAAATTGTTGACGTCCTATTAAAGGTGTAGCATCAGCAAGATTCCAAAGCTTGCACCACTCTTTTTATATAGAAATACTGTCTTAGAAAAAAGTAACTAAAATTGGTATTGTTTGATTAACAAAAAAAAAAAAGAAAACTAGATTTTAAAGTTAAGTGGAAAAATTATAAACACTTCAACTTCCAGCAAACATCTGCAGAATGAGCTCCTATATGGTGTCAAAGTTGAATGGTTGGGACTCCACAACAAAGTATTCAGTTAGTGAATGCTTTGAGCTTTCACTGTATTAAATTAAATTATGCATGGGATTTAAGCATTTTTATCACTATTTCTCCCTCCAGTAATGGAAATCCTCTAAAGTTACGCCACAGATCGTTTGCATGGGTGTGAATTGTTTTGTTTACAAGTACAAAATGGAGATAGGAGGAACAAAATGGCAAAACTTACATAAAAACTGGGGCTCTGAGTGGCAAAGGGTTGAACTCACCCTGAACCCAGATTTCCTCATCCACCATCTGTTTTAAGTAAACTTCTCTATTTTTATCTCATGTTCTGCTTGGCAGTGTACTCAATGTTCTTTGTCAATTGTCTCTGGTGCCACCTGTTGAATGGGAGGCTTTACCACATACCACATGCTTTGTTGGGATGTCCAATGCAACATTTTATTGCCATTTGGCAATACAGATTAGAAAATATATGTGACACAAATGTGGATGAAGTCATCCAGTATCCATCAGGATGCTGAAAAAAACAAAACAAAAGGAAACTCTACTTGTTTTAGAAATATTGTGTCAAACTGTTATAAATTTGTTGATTTGAGGCACAACAATAAATGTTTGCGTCCATATAAGCCTTGAAAATGACACAGTGCTTGAAAATGTATGAAATAAGCTGCAACAGTAGTTCTTTCAGACCTTGCAACAACTGCCATCAGCCTGCGATTATGGGAATCCATAATTGAGCAATTTTCCTTTTGGAAAAAATCCATTTGCTGTTGCAGACATATAATTCCATAATTTCTGAACAAAGGGAAGTAATAAAAGAGCAGCAATGTTTAGCTCTCAGACAAACAGAGCTAGATTGTTTTAGATGTGAAGAACAATGTCCTCGATTCAGAAACACATCCAAACAGAAATGAGTTTGGCCGTCACTGCGTCACACACATGCAGACATCCACACACTCTCTGGTGAAATTCCACACCAGCCATGGGTTCTTCCTCAGATTACACTGTGGTGCATGAATAGTTCTTGCAACATCGAATAAACTCACTTGAGAAACAACTGAGACCATCAAGAAGGTTTCTGTCTGCTGATCATCATTTCAGATTTTTCTACTTTTGAAGGAATAACAACTTGGCAAGAAATAAGAAGCAATAAAGTTTAAAACAGGGAACATCTTTGTTTCAGTCCCAAAGATATAAAATGTCATGCGCAACATTGTCTTACAGATAACCAAATGGACATATACGTGCATTCATTTTTGTGGAAATTCCATCTAACACTTTAACAATGTGCTAATGACTGGTAAAGTCACTTCCCATCTTTGTTTCTCTTTTTGCACTCCATTAATAGTGGCCTTTTTATTTTTCTAAAAATTCCTTTTTCAGCTCTTCCTTTGAACTTGACATTTACTAGACAGGCAGCAAGCTTCTCTGGCCAGAAAGGATGGGGCATTTCTTAGGGGTAAGAATTTAAGAGATGGAAAATAAGCCTCAATGAGTTGAAATATGTATTTGTTTGTTCTTCATAGCAGGGCATTTTTGAATGTCCATCTCTAATGTGATTGTATTCTGAAATCACTATTTGCCATGAACTCCTCCTAACGTCTGAATTCTACTTTGAAAAATCAGATTTCAGTAGGAGGGGAATTATGATGTCACACTCTAGCTAGCTACAACTACTGCGTCAGATCATGCTTCGACATGGGATGAATGTTAGTCAAGACGAGATAACCTGAGACCAAGTCAAGACCAAGACCAGGGCGTATCGAGACTGTGACAAGACCAAGACTCTAATGCTGAGTCAAGATGAAGACCAGCATCCCACACAGGGGCATCACTCAATAAAATGTGAAGCATTCCATTTTCTTACTTCCCTCAATATACTACAGGTGATGTTAGCTTGTGCACCAAGCTAGCTAGGTGGAAAACAGCTGACAAGAAACAGAAACCAGTGCCCTAAAGCATCCAGATACACAGGTAGCTATATGGGGGAAATTTTCCGCCATAATCCAAGAACACACATTTTTCAGTTTGAAAACAGGATTTTATATCTTTCTTCTCAAAACGTATAATTCTTGTACTCAAAACTTCTCCTTGTGCTCACACTTGCTCGGAGAGTCTCTGCTATGATTCTCTGCTTGCTTACAAAACATGGAACTGCCTTTCGGCACAGTCGCCTGGAAACCTCTCAGCCAATAGAATGAAAGTGTTGCACTGGGTGCATTTGTTTCCTTCCAGCAGGTGTATCTGTGTGGCTACTATGGATTGTAGCAACCTGCCCAACATCAAACGCCAAATGTGTGGAGTGAGCAGGACTGCAGGCCTAAACTTGACATAAGTTTGTCATTTTTCACATTTTTGGGAAATGTCACAAAGAATTTTGGTCATCTCCAGAAGTGTGCCGGAGCTGGATGGGGATAAAAGACAATGGATTACATGGAAGCAGGTCGGACACATGTAAGAGGATTGGTCATGTGTCCAATACGATGTGGGGAAACAAACAGACGAACAATCAGCCAGCTGTAAACCCGAACTCAACAACGGTTATTATAATCTGCCTTCATCTCCTCCTCCACAGTCAGCAACCTATCCTTATCGGCCATTGTGTTTCTGGTAACTAACGCCACCACAAACCGAAGTAGCTGTCCTTCGTCAAATCTTATCAGTTTAATCTGAGAAATTTTTCCTCAAGTAAAATTTCTCTGATGAAATGCCTTTACTTTCTGTTTTGTTGCAACACCCTCCTTTTATACTTCAACCAACCTCTGCATCCTCTCAACCCCCCCATGCTGGCCAGCAGACAGTACAAAAGAGGTTTACTCTAATCATTTCTATAATCACCCCCTGACCAATAAATACCCCCGTTTCTGTCCAGCATGATACGGAAAATTGTAGGTCATCATCCTAAAGTCTTTGCAAGCTGAACCAGAAGAAACAAGCATCTTTAAAAACAATCTGTGGCAAAAATAAAATAAAATAAATACTGAATGTTTAAAATTGTGAAAAAGCATCCTTTGCATACATTAATGACAAAAAATATCATTGAAAGTTCAGAATATTTGTTGTTTTATTCGTCAAGAGGACAATCAGACAATCAAGAGGAATGTATAAATGTAGCGAGAATCTATTGTGCTTTCATCAACCGCATGACGGTGGATGTCAAAAAAAGAAGACGTTAGATAAGTAATGCAGTAAAGACGTTATTTGTTGTATGGTCTTGAAACTGTCCATAGCACTCATTTTAATTTTGAAAATAATAATTCATCAATTATGCATCAGTGATTATATAGACTACTTTCCGCCAAGCTCAAATTAATTTTCATAATTTTAATAATTTATACAAATATACCTGCAAACAATAAATGGATAAATGAAATCAACTGGAAAACCCACATTTTTGTTGGTTGTTCAAACTAAATCTTTGACAAACATTTCAGTTTATAATGATTAACGTTGGATATAAAAGACTCAAAGTCCTTGACCCAAAGTCAAAGTCTCTGCATAACTTTTATCTCTATCCCTATGCCTATGTCTACGTTCTCCTACTGCAAGGAGGAAGACCAAAATGTATCACTTGAGAAGATCCGACTGAAAGCCTCTTCTCAGGACTTGCTATACATTTACATTGATCCCCAAGTCCCTAAATCTAGGGATTTAGGGACTAGATTTAGGGACTTGTCCCTAAATCTGATCTTCTTTATGTGGTGAAGATCAGGGTTCTGTTATAAACAAAATAAAACCAGAACTCATAAAATAATAACTGGATTGTTTGTCTTTTGCATATGCATGAACCCCACAGTATGGTGTGTCTGTAATGGATATTACTTGTAATGGATATCCAATCCTTGCACTAGCATCCAATCCAGTGCAAGGATTGGATATACCTGACCTGGTTAGCACAACCCTGAACTGGTTATGTTAAGGGGTTAATAGTAAAGTGGACTAAACCTTAGCTATTGAAATTTTTTTTTTGTTAACACACCTATGTCTTCCAATATTTTTCTGTCTGAGAAAATCCTAATTTTATTAAGTAAAGTGAAATCTACATTCCAAGAAGTGACAGCTTGCAGATAAAAGTTGCTTTATCTGTAGAAACAAGAAGCCTGTCTCCAGTCAGAACAGCGTTTGCAGTTCAAAGCAGATGAGTTACTGAAGATCTGTGGAGTCTAAAAGCAGCAGAGGCCTTTCATCTGGACCTGTTTCCTCGTTTGCCTGGGTTCTTTTGCTTTTTATGTGTGGATGCGCACCAATACACACATGCAGTGTTGTACTAGGGTTTTATCATTTGTGTTGTGCCTGAGCGGACAGGCGTCTTGCATGTGCACTATTGTTCAAGCAGTAGCTTAAACGACAAAGAAGGCTTGGTTTATTTCCACATTCTTCCATTTGTGTGTAAGAGTTGGGTTAAATAAATTGAGTTCCTATATTATCTGAGAGAAAAAGAATTGAATTCTTAGAAAATTCACTGAGCATCTCCAGTTTGACCTTCTTCAGCCATTCAATGTTTTATCCCCATGCTAATGTACGTCCTTTTACTCCTCAATATCGTACTCCACCTCTCTGATTTCAATTATCAATTATCTTTTCACAAAGGCTTCCACCGCTCACCCAATCCATAATCTCTTCATACACAAGTCAAAAGAAATCAGCCACGATGTCAGGGAGAGAATAGTAGCATAAGATCCCAATAAAATAGACCAAAGCTATAAATGTCAAAACGTCTAGGGAGCATGAATGTTTTTGGAAGCCGCTGATATTCATATTCCTTACATTGCATACCTCTACAACTTTTACTTCTCACGTGTTCCGAATCCTCAGGTCAGAGGATGTAAACACATCCCAGCTTCTATTCTCCACCTAAACAGAGTTCATCAGCTGCTGCTGCAGCTGCTCCTCCTCTCAAAGCCGCTGTCTCCACAGTTCATCTGTAGGCTTTCTACACATCCATAAACGGATGGACGGGCCGCACATGGGAACACATCCATATCTCAACAGTGCTTATGGAGTCAGTGTTTACATATTTCATGACTGAGGCAACACCGAGTCATAATGGCTGAATTACGGCGACCGTACGACTGTCTCACAGGGTGCCACGTTTTATTGGCACCCGTGGTGACTGACTTGCGCTGACATACCAGCATAGCGAGAGGCGTATGGATGTATTGCGAGTTCTCTGATTGACAGGAGGATATTAAAAGCCTTGTGGGGTCTCACCTCGTCAAATTTAAAAGCTTCCCAGGTTTGGCACTCAGCTAGCCTCACGTGCAAGAAGCCTCCCATCCCAGACCGCACACACTCACACACTCACCCCGAGAATGGGCTTTTATTGGTGTGGCACCTTTTAGTACATCAATTTGGATAAAGAAAAAAGAAAAATGGAGTCCAGGACTTTTAACTAGTTTGAAATATTTCTCCAAAAAAAAGTAGGAATGCCCTCTCACTTTCTACTTACAGATTATAAGTCACTTTCCTATTGCTTTTGTACATTTTTCCCCCATTGCATTTGGCAAGTAAATAAAAGCAGAAGCGTTTATTCAGGTCTGAACCAAACACACTTTAATAATGCACTATTTTTGCCCCTCGTTGCATGCTAAATTTCAATCCAGTCTTGCAAAAATCCTCGGCTCATTCCGGCGACCTAGTTTACAGCTCCCGCCTCAGAGACACGGAGAGTGGGTGCCTTTTGAAGATGCGCTGAGCAGCTCAGCATGACAAGCCCATTACAGAGCCGCGGGAGGAGAAACCCCTCAATTACCAAACGGTGAGAGGAAAGCAGTGCTCGCCATTCACTTAAACGTGGTTTTTATGCCTTAATAATACAAATATATTAATGTTTTGATACACGGTTACGTACTCTCTCTCAGCTCCTGTTGGAATCTCATGTGCGCCAAAATTAGGGCTTAATTAAGGCTCTTCCTGGCACTGCCAACCCTTCATCAGATTGGAAACAGTTTCACAAAAGGTGAGTGAAATTTAAATGGAATAATGAAATTCTACTAAGAAACTTCTAACTGGGCTGATATTAATCAAAAACTAATAGATGATTCCTTTAGCATTTAACCGGTCCAACGTTTGCAACATTTGTGACCTTCGACCTCAGTTCTAGAATGGAGGACGTGTAAACACAGGTTTCTGCATCAGGTTAACACGTTTTTTTTTTCACTGACAAATAAAATCTTTAGCAAAAAATTTTTTTATGTACAACAAAAAGTTAATAGATACAAAAATATCCAGCAGCTCTTATTCAACAGCAGACTTGGGAGTCCCTTCCTCACAGATTAATATGACGAGGATCCATGTCCAAATCTTGTTGCTAAACTAAAAAAAGTTTTAGACTAAAAAAACAAAAATCTATCATGAAGCAAAAAAACTCAGTTGGTTTTGAGTTTCAGTTTGATTACCAGCAGGGTCATCTTTAGCTTTGACGGGGTTTTGCACAGGAAGCAGGACACGTTGCTGTAGTGATAACAGCCTTGTGGCGACCAAACGTTGACGGCGACGCTGCGTTTCGTTACTTGAATGTCTGCTGTCACTGCATAACAGTGGATTGTTCACTCATTAATAGAGAATCCAACAGGTTGGCTTGAGCCAAACCTATGATTTGCTACTGCAGCAGGAAATTGGCTTTGAGTTATGCATCTCTAAAGCAGTCTTGCTGGAAAGTTGAAAGTTGCAATCACACAGCAGGCAAATGCAGTCAGTACCTGACATTTTTTCACAGCAGTGACGGTGCAGTCAGCTCCTGTTGCTCAGCAACTTTAAAATCGATCCACGGGTGTGACGAAGTTCCTCTTCTACGGATGCAGATCGCTTTGGGGTCACATATCGTTCATGCAGATTTGACCCCTTATTGGGGCCAAATTTAATTAGTATCATAAACAAAACAAAACAAAATGTTAAATTGGAATTAAGCATCAAAACCTACTTCGTGAACATAACCAAGTCTTTGCTTCGAGCAGATGTTGGACTAGACCTGGTTCGAATTTGGGATTCAGGGTGAATTATGTACATTCTTTTCAACATTAATGCTGCGTTTTGTTTATGCTGGTATTAGGAGGTTTAATTTTTATTTATTTATTTCCTAATTAGAAATACAACAGGAACAGTTCCTGAATACAGAATTTTTAATGGGAAAGTAGCATGTGTTTTGCCAGCCGAGTTCGTTATCCAATATGTCTACCATGAGTATAAAACTACGCAAAATATATCTGTGAGCTTTTTACTTCAGTGTTTGATTGCTCAAATTAGAGAGTTGTAACACTAAGGGCTTGTTTTGCTAATAGTATCTAGCACTGCCTTGTGACTTGAACGCTCTCAACTGTAACTTAATTCCCGAATCTATCTTTGACTTCTGAGGTAAATCAAAAGCAACATAATTCAAGCAGAGGGAATATTGCGTGCATTATTAATGTTGAAAAGATGTTTGTTGCTCAAGGTTTAGTTCAAAGTAAAGAATTAGTTGTAAGCAGTCAGTCAGTATCTGTTGACAGCGATTAGCATCATTTCTCTTTGGAAAAACCAGAAAGAGTTCTCATTTGAGAATTTTGCTAGTCTTATTTGAAAGAGATATTCCCACAAAAATATTACACTCACACTATGAAATCATGAAGCACTTTACGTTTAATAATATTTTGTGAGTTTTTGCATCACTTTGAGCAGTGGTTGTCGTGACCCACCAACGAGAATCGGTCCCGAATTCTGAAAACTTTGATTACTGCTGCACACTTTAAAAAAAATATAAAAAAATCTGAACTGTTCCTTTAAATCAATCAAGACCGGTTCAGCATTGCAGAACCATATTGCTGTACATTTGCGCTTCATTAGCTGCAAAAAGAGCATTTCACTGACTCTTGACCTGAGTAAATAATGAAGAAGGATCTTACGCCCGCATGCGCACACACTGGGACATAAAAACTCCCACAACATGTGATGAGGCCGTCCGCTGAAGCGATCAGGCAGACACTCAGTGCATCTGTGCCGCACTAATCACGTCACAAACACGCACACGCACACACACGCGCGCGCACCCCTGCAAACACAAAATCTGTTCAACAATGCCAGTGAAATATTAATCGAGGCTTGCATTTGGAATCTTTTCCTCGGCGCGGTGAGCAAAGAGACGAAAAATAAGAACGGGAACCTCAATATCAGTACTTTGATGTTATTTCTCATATTTTCCCGCTCTTATTATAATTGAGCAAAAGTCTTCCTGCGGGAGCGAGCCGCGTGAGACGGGCGAAAATGAGGTTGTGTGTGTTAAAATAGAAAAGAAAAGAAAAAATGGAACCATGACGAGTTGCCACGACAGCGTGCTCTTAATCACTTTATAACCCGGAAGAAATTGCCATTTCACGAACTGGATTCCTGAGAAAAACCGGAGGCGCAAACTGTCAGCGTTATCTCATCGCGCGCAGATTAGATGTGACACAATATTTACACGCAGCTTGTAGTGACAGGAAGCTGCAGCTCAAACAGCAAAATCCCTCAGCGTGTGCTTCTGGAACTCTGCAAAGATGGATCATATCTAACAGGAGAAGTTTTACATTTTTATCTTAAAATGAAAAAAAAAAAGCATTTAGGAAGCGCTGCTGAGCATAAACGTTTCAGCCAATGATGATTTAGGAAGCTCTCTGGGAGCACAGAGCATATCTGAGAATAAAGGCCTTATTGCGTTTTTCAGATTATGTGGTTTTTTTAATCACTTATTCGTTTCTTGTTTCTAGCACCAATATCTCAGTACTCTGAAATTAGGATCAAACTAACTTGCAAGTGTTTTTTTCAGGAAGATACAGGAGGCTGTTTTAAGTCAATATTTCCTCAACATTGATGAAAATTTGTTCCGCTGGTTGATTTTTTTTCACTTATAGCACATGAAAAATGTCTTGCCACACAGTTAGCTAAAAAGTAAGTATTAAATAATTCTTATTGTTACGTATTGCTATGGGAACACTAGCACAAAATATCGTGATAAAACTTTTAAGTCCAGATCCAGACCTACTGAGGTCTGAGTTCAGTTGGTGTTGGGTTCATTACAGCGTGAAACTTTCCCACTTTAAAAAGTGAATACATTTCTTTATAGCAACGTTGGTCACACTGAGGTCAATGGAAACCTCTGGTCTGAGCAGGGAACAGCAGCTAAAACCAGCTTGAATTTACTTGACCAAAACAAAAAGAAGCTTCCTTAATTTGGAGGAATCCCTCAGGGTAACAAAGGTGAGCAACGTTTTTTTTTATGTTTCTGTTTTTATATTGGACCATCTTGAGCGTAACTTTCTGGTGTAATCAGGCTGCAGTTGGCAGGTTGTTGTCTGAGTTATTTTCCCATAGTTCAGTTCAGTTCGGATGACAGCTGCTGATGACGGTTTTTACTGAATCCCTAAGTGCCAGCTGTGGCCCAACGGTCTACGGGCACACACACACGCACACCCCCACACACACACGTTCTATTGCACAAGAAGCTGCCGTAATGACTCTAGGGACACATGAGGAGTTTGAGGAAGTTCTTTGCCTTGCAAATGTCTCCATCAGAACCAAAACATCCAGATTATTCCGTCTGTAACCACCAGTATTACCTCGATATTAGAAAAAATAAATTAAAACATAGCCTTTCGTGATGTTTACACCACTTTAGGTGATCACTGAGGGAGGCATTAACCGTTAATCCTGTATGGGATGGCTGGAGTTTAATTCTTCTATGAGCCATGTTGCACTTTCAAACATTTTTAATTTGTTGAAAGAAATGCACAAGGAAACACGGTTAAAGGCTCCGAATGGAGTGTCTGAGGCCTCTAACCTTCATGAACAACCTTCCTGTAGAACTATATCTGTTATATGCATATAATCACCTAAAATGTGTTAATTTATATACAGTTCCTATCATCAGGGCCACTTTTTTTCTCAGAATTGTGAAAGTCAAAATTCTGCCAAAAAGAAAAAACGGTCAAAATTCTGAGATTAAATTCTGAGGTCCTATTTACATGACAATGATCCAGCAGAAATTGATTTTTTTTTTTCCCATTTCCAGATTAAAGAAAGAATTCAGAGATTACATTCAGATTTCTTTTTTCAATGCTCTTCCATATGTTCTCCTCCTTTGTTCTTTGTATATGTTTACTTAATTTAGTGCTTCTTTCTATTTATTGTTTGTCATTTTTTTTCCTCCTTAACTTCTCTCTGCTTTGTTCATCTTTTACCTTTCCCTCAGCTCGCTCCCCTTCCCAGCTGCCTCTCAATTCCACGTTTGCCTCCTCCTGCTTCTTTCCCCAGCTGCATCTACTCCCCTGTGATTAGCTCCTCTGGTCCTCATGTCATCCTCCGCTCTCTCCACCTTCCTTTCTACGTCGTTCTCCACTGGTTTTTCCGTCTTTATCCGTATTTCTCTGCGTTCTGTTCCACTCTGCATCTCAGTCCAACTTTACACCAAACATATGGACACTTGTTGCTCTTTTGCTAAAACACTTTAATTTATTGTAAAACATCTGATCATTATTTAAGACATTTGGGGCAAAGGATGTTTTTGCTTCTTCAGTTCATATTCAAAATGCATTTTAAAGTAAGATTAAATCACACTAGTCTCAGAAGTCTCTCCAAGCTCATAGAATCATCACTGATTTTTTTTTTATTTGTCTTTGTAGCATAGCTTAGCACAGCTGTGAATGCTAGCAAAGCAGCATGGTAGCTGGTGTTTTTGGTCAGTTTTCCCATCAGACACGAGGTTAGGTAAACATTACGCTTTCAGCTGCCAACTGTCTTTCACTTTCTGTCTCGCCGACAGCAGCCAGTGTTCCTTGGCAGCTTTCACCGGTGGGTAAACTCCGTGTTTCCACCGATTGCTGCTGTAGAGCTGCTGGCCAACAATTCTGCTTTGGCTGCAAAAGTGAAGTGGAAATCCCGCTTCAAGCACATCTTTTTTTTTTTAAAACTCAACTT
The DNA here is from genome assembly GCF_003331165.1 of Xiphophorus hellerii. Lineage (NCBI taxonomy): Eukaryota > Metazoa > Chordata > Actinopteri > Cyprinodontiformes > Poeciliidae > Xiphophorus > Xiphophorus hellerii. The sequence continues at coordinate 4,747,642 of NC_045672.1, read as the reverse complement.
TTTAAAAGAATTATTTACACAGAGTGAAACTAAAGTTAATCAATTGTGTTCTTATTTTATTATTTTAATCGGGAGATTGTCCTACTCAGAGAGAGTTTATCTTCTTCGCCTCATGTCAGCGGCTGCAGAATGAAAGAGAATCTGTATGGTGAGCTGGGACCGAAGGGTCCAACAGCAGCCTGGAGGCCATGTCTGCTTGGTGTGTTCAAAGGAGTCTGTTGTCATGTTAAAGTCCAGAAGATCTGTTTACATCGTACTTGGCAAAGTCGGAGGGCCTTCAGCTCCATCCAGCTTCTGGCAAGACACACTGTGACTCCAAGAAGCATGAGTCACGAAAAATACCACAGGGGGGAAAGGATTAACAGCAGCAGAGCTGGGGGAACAAAAGGCCATTTTGCAAAGATGAGAGTCAACAAAATAACTTTCTATATACACTGTAAAGAGTCTGAATGTGACGACTGAAAAAAAAAAATCTGCCTTCAAAGACGTCCTGCGTGCATTTCACTGCACATAAATTAGCCTGAGCGTTTAGTTTGGAGCTGGCCTGAAAATTAGAACACAAATGAGCCTCTTAATGTAGCGCAGCATCTATTAATACCTATGTACCAAACTATGAGGTGGGTGTTGATACAGCATGATGAGAAGTGTGATACAAACTGACAATGAAATTATTTAAACTGTTAAGATGGATGGATGGAAAATAACATCTGTAATAGATAGTGAAATAATATTGAATTGATGAAATGGCAAAATTCATACTCAAAGTGAAGATTGTTATTGTTTGTTTTTAATCTAGAGATGATGACAGGATGGGGGGGGAAGCTGGAGACTTGACAGCAGGACAGTTGGACTAAACATGCAGGCAGAACTAAAGTGAAGTGGTTTAGATCAAAGAACTGAAATGGCCCAGACAAAGACCAGACATAAATCCAAATTGAAAATCTTAACCCTCTGATGCATGACATATTGACTATACAGTCTTCCATGAGTGGGTCTTTTTGGACCCGTGTTTAGATCAATGTGTTTTTATGCTACTTTTGTCATTTTGATTCAAAATAACGTTTAGTATGATACTTTTGGCTGTGTTTTATTTCACACAAGTATTATTTCATGTTGGCGCAGTGGGTAGAGCCGTTGCCTTGCAGCAAGAAGGTCCTGGGTTAGATTCCCGGCCCGGGGTCTTTCTGCAAGGAGTTTGCATGTTCTCCCTGTGCATGCGTGGGTTCTCTCTGGGTTCTCCGGCTTCCTCCCACCGTCCAAAAACATGACTCTCTAAATTCTCCCTAGGTGTGAGTGTGTGTGTGGATGGTTGTTTGTCCTGTCTGTCTCTGTGTTGCCCTGCGACAGACTGGCGACCTGTCCAGGGTGAACCCCGCCTCTCGCCCGGAACGTTAGCTGGAGATAGACACCAGCACCTCCTGACCCCATTAGGGACAAGGGTGTAAGAAAATGAATGGATGGATGGATTATTTCATGTTTGAAATATTTTAATTTTTCACTTTTTTAAGCATTTTTAGAAGAAATTGTAGAACATTTGTGACGATTTGTAGAACATTTTTAAAACAAAGCTAACCAAGCTAGCTAACATTGCCGTCTGTATTCTATTGTGCTGTGTGTATCATGCTTGTGAGTGCGTGTATGTATGTACATTTATTTATCCATCCATCCATTCATCCATCCACCCATTCATTTTCTTCTGTTTATCCAGAGTCTGGTTGCAGGGTCAGCAGCTTCAGAAGGGAGGCCCAGACTTCCCTCTCCCCAGCCACTTCTTCCAGCTCCTCCGGGGGAATCCCGAGGCGTTCCCAGGCCAGCTGAAAGACATAGTCCCTCCAGCGTGTCCTGGGTCTTCCCCGGGGCCTCCTCCCGGTGGGTTGTGCCCGGAACACCTCACCAGAGAGGCGACCAGGAGGCATCCTGACCAGATGCCCGAGCCACCTCAACTGGCTCCTCTCGACGTGAAGGAGCAGCGGCTCTACTCTGAGTCCCTCCCAGATGACTGAGCTTCTCCCTCTAAGGCAGAGCCCAGACACCCTAAAAAACTAACACTAATTTCAGCCGCTTGTATCCATGACCTCATTCTTTCGGACATGATCCAACGCTCATGAACATAGATGAGAGTAGGAACTTAGACCAGTAAATCAAGAGCTTTTTGCTTTTTGGCTCAGCTCTCTCTTCACCTCGACAGACTGGTACAACGCCCGCTTCACTGCAGACGCTGCGCCAATCTGTCTGTTGATCTCCCGCTCCACTTGGGGCAGGACATCCTCCCCGACCCGGAGAAGGCTCTCTATTCTTTTTCAGCTCATTTATTTATGCATTTATGCATTTATTTATATATTTTTAAGAACCTTGATCACATTGATCAACAGGTTTTGCATTTTATTCAACACATTTTCTCTTTTGGTTTTCTCATCCAGGGTGTCAGACACACACAACCCCCCCCCCCCCCATACACACACACAAATAATACACATGCACAATAAAGTATAGGCAGTAATGTTAGCTAATTTGGTTAGATAATTAGTGTTAGCTAACTTCAAAGAAGGCTTATAGGTTGATTTGTGACAATAACACTGCCTCAGTACTGATGATCGACACACACCCACACACACACATTTTTGAGGTAAAAATACAGATAATAATAAGTTCTTGCTGTGTAAGATATTATTATTCAGGGGTGAGACTTAGGACTCAGTGTGTATGGTTCACAAATAAATGTTTTCCTGACAGTCACAGCTGGTAAGAAACAAAGATTCCCATTAAATTCCATCGGAAATGAATGCGGGTCATTTTGGACCCACTTATGGAAGAATGGGGCAGTGACATAAAACATGCTATTTCTTAAAATGTGTAAAAGGTAAATAAAAAATTTGAATTGCATGATATCAATAACATGTTTGTTGAGGAATACCTGGAATATGAAGTGATGAAAGCTTTTCATTACAAAAATATTGCAAAAAGATGACCTCACCGGGTCAAAAAGGAGCCACTTATACATAAGAGGGTTAACAAAGGTGAACAGCAGAAATCAGTTTCCTTCTGTATCACAAGGATGCACTACTTTGGGCTGGTCTATCACATAAATCTTAGTGAAATATAGTGATTGTTGTAGAGAGGCAAAATGGGAAAATGTGTATGAATACATTTCTAAGACACTGTATGTGACAAATAACTGAACTCGTGCTTGCTTTCTGTATATCTGTGGTTGGATGAAAATGTAATCAGGTGTTAGTTGGACGTTGGTCCACAGTGACAGAAAGTTTGTGACATTCATCTGTGTGTGTTTGTGTTTCATGCAGATCATCTTAACAGCTCCTCCCCGTCTTGTCTCTGCACGTCTTGCTTTAAAAAAAAAAAGTCGCTTGTGGTTCGTTTGTTCATGTGTGTTTTCCAAAGGCGGCCATAGGTGTGATGTCACGTAGTTTGTCGCTAGATGATTTCTGTGCAGCCTCCCACACTCTCATGGTCCTGTGGGGAAACTCAGGACTAATCATTCGTCTGCTGACAGACGGTCTGTCAAGAAAACATGAAGAAATCTGTATTACACAACGCTCCCATCCTTTACCATTAGCACAAAGAAAGACTTACTTACACTGCTGATGCCCCATAATAGTTTTTTAATCCGTTTTCTTTATTGTGTCAGAATGTTTTCACTTGTTCATATAAAATGGTTGATCAGTGTCCAAATAGACCTAAGGAATAAATGAGAAATCTGAGTGCCTTCAGTTACTGTGTCCAGGGTTCCTCCGGTCAGCTCCTTTAATTTCATTTCATTTATTTGGTAGGGACGATGCACATCAAAGAAAGTTTCTGTAAATGTGCCAGAATTAGCCAAAAAGGCTATTTTTCATATTTTGTCCTTTGACAACGCTCAATTTGTCTTGCTACAAACAAACTGAGGCTATACAATCTAGTTTAAAATGATTGAACTACACCACCAATCACTTTAAAGCTTTAATAACTTTTATTTAAAAAATTTTAAAAAACGCATTTTTTTTACATATTTTCCAAAACTGTCCCTGTGTTGTGACAGTATGCTATGACACACATAATCTGTGAAAACATCCAGCTCCTCTGCCCTCTCCCAGTCCGCCCAGCGCTAACTAGAAACAACCAATCACAACTAGAAGGCGGGTTTTAGTGCTGTCAATCATTAATCCGGCGTAAAACACCAGAAAATCTCAACAGGGGTCAAGGCTGGCTCAGGGTGGGGTCTGAAGGGACGCTTTCCCCAACAATAAACAAAACTATATATACATAAATATACAGTATATACGCCATAAAAATCTGCAGTGGCACAAAATTTATCATAGCTTCTGTACTTAGATCTAAGGGATGAGTGAAAACTGACAGAGGTGTTGCTTTTTGAAGGGGTTTCTAGTTTGTTTCACCCACTTCATCCATATGACAACGTTTACACTAAGAGGTTCACCCAAAATCTTGGGAACGGGGATCATCCTAAAACCACACTGAGTGTGGATGTACTCAGGCGATCCGACGGAGAGGGAGAGAGGAAGAAAGGCAGATGGGTCCGAAGCGATAACGGATGTAAATGCATCCCTCTGCAACAACACGCTAAGCTAACACAGACAACCCAGTTTTGTTTTCCCATGGGATATACACTCAGTCTCACAGAGAGAGAGACACACACACAGCCACGCGCACACACACACACACCCAAACACACGCACGTCAAAAACCCAGAGATCCCATCTGCCCTGACGCTTTAATCAGCTTATCACTCCCTGCTCCGTGGCCATTCAGGCCCTGACATAGTTCTGCTGTACACAGGAGTCAAGTATACTGTCCCACTGCAGCCTGCATCAGCTGTCGCTAGCTAACCCTGAAATAAACGGAGCTCTGATGTAGAGAAGCACATCCTTAAAAATACAGATGAAGGAACATCTCTAATCTTGCTCCCGCACACAGTTGGGGCCGTTGTAGGCAGAGAAAACGGGAGAGAATTTCAGACAAAACTCTCGGAAATCTTTAGACTAATCTGTTTTAGTCTACCGGAGTGTTGTAGAAAAAACTTGAACGTTTCTGAGCTTGAAAAGGCACAACAAAAAAAATTGCAAGGAAAAAGTCAGAAAGTTAAAAACTTTTTCTGAGACTTTGGAAGTTATTTCTCAAAACGTTATGAGATTAATCTCAAAATTTCTCACTTGTTTCTCCTGACTTTTCAAACTCAGAAAGTTTTCTTTCCTGAAAATTTCTGATTACGTTCCAAATTTCACTTTTTGTTTCAAGCAAATTTGTGATTTTTCCAACTCAGAAATTTCCAATTTTCTTTCAATTCAGTCAATTTAATTCAAACAGGAAAAAAAAAAAAGATTGAGACAACAAGCACATACTTTTCAACTGAGGAGAACTGGACAGGTTTTACAGTGCGCATTCTGTCCTGAGTTGGACTTTTCACTCAGAAAACGACACAGAGCTGAGGCTCACAGACGTATGAGCGTGTTTGTATTCCAGCAGCATGCCAGAGCCCAGCTGATCCCTCGGTAAATATTGACATATGGTCGGTCTGTGTTGGGAGAAGGAGCATTAGGATGACATAGATGATTTCATTGGGTGGGGGACGTCCTCATCATCTGTCCACAGGGACACATCGCATTATCCCACTGCATGTGTTCCTCTTCCAAAGGCTTCAGGGGTTAAGCGTTGTGGGACTCTTTTTTTTTTTTTTTTTTTACATCAAGCCTTCCCATCATATTGTTCAGTGGGTCAGAGGTGCTTACTCTGGGTTACATAATGAACAGAATGTCTGTGCTGGAAACGAGACGAATCGTCATCCTATCTTCTCAGTCAGATGTGTTTCTTACGCAAGTGTCCGATGGGGTTGGAGTGGAGAACACATCAACGCCTCCTTTTTGCTTCTGCTTCCTCAAAGCAGAAGCAAAGGCGCTCTGTATAAATCATTATACACCGCTCAGTTTTGAGTGGAAAAATATATACAGTGCCAATACATGCAAGATACTGTATATTGTTTAGTTTGTGTGAAATTCTTCTATTTTCCGAGATGCTTTGGTCTTTGATTCATGTCTATAGAAGCTGGTGTCCTTTCTTAGATACTGAATTATAAATGTAACAGCTCAAATTGGTCTTTACTACGGTCATTCAGACAGCACACGGTCAGACAGAAATGAAAAAATACTTTATTTAACCCAAAGGGAAATTAAATGTGTAACTAGTGTCATTCAAGTATCTTCAAAGAAGCGTGTGGATGGTAATGTTGTTGGCAGGATGGATCTCCAGTAGCAGTCAGTCTTGCAACAAGTCTGGAGAAGTTTCTGCCTGAAGACTGTTGCTGTGTCATAGTGATGGTTATTTATGACAGCAGAGACAATATTCCACAGTAACATCTACAGGATGAGACCTTCAGTTGTTGGCAAGCACTACAAATCCACCTCATTTGCTTTGGTCTTGGAAAGTCAGGTCTTGAAAGGCCTGATTTCAGTTTTGGAAGATCTGATCTTGGAAGGTCGTGGTCTTGGTGCGTCTGGACTTGATCTAGTTCTTGGAAGGCCTGGTTTCAGTTTTGGAAGGTCTTGGTCTGGGAAGGCCTGGTTATTATTTTTTATAGATTTGTTATTTTTTGGAAGCTCTGGTCTAATCTTGGTCCTGGTTTCAGAAGAATCAGTCTTAAATCCATCTGCAGCAAATACGAGTCTCTTCTTAAAGTCACCTGAGGGTTTTGCAAGTCAACTATTCAAACCAGCCATGAATTGTGACAATGCATGATTACATAATAGTGAGGATGCTGGACCCAGACGTACCCTTACATAAGCCTACATTCCTACTTAATCCATCGTGGCTCTTGGTCCTGTGGAAGTGGGTGAAGCAGTGCAGCGAGATTCAGGGACATTATTGAACTGATCCATCATTCATCCATGAGGAGAAACATTTATGGAGGCCCTGTTACAGTTCCTCTAGTTTAGTGTTTCAACCTCAAGCTTCTCTGCCGTGTTTGAGCCTCATAACTGTTGTGTCATGTCGTCTTGTTGGATCTGTGATTCTTCCTCTGAGTGTTTCTGCCTGTTAATGAGGGCTAATCTGGACAGCAAACAGCTGCTGTCATGATGCCCAGCTTCATCAGTTCACATTTGTCCTCTGGCCACCCACATCCTCCGCTACAGGAAGTAGCAAGCAAAAGGAATCTAGGTTCCGAAAGAAATTCCTTGCACTTCTCAGATCATTCTTTGCCCGCCTCCATCTGTTTCGGCTGCACGATTTAGGGGCAAAACCAATTATGTCTGAACAGCCCTGGAAAGACAGCATTTTGGAAAATGCTTTGAAGCTTCAGGGTGGAACTTGTAATGTTTTAAAAATGACAAATCTAATCAGTCTTCTGTCAGTGGTCCCCAGCTCAAAATAGGTGTAACCCACAGTGCAGATGTCTGAAAACTCCACCTCAGACAGGAGACCTCATCCAATGTGGCGTTTGATCTGGAAAACGGAAGCAAAAAGGAAAGTCTTTATGGCGAGCCGGCTCAGTTTTTAGTTCTCTGGAAATTCATTGTAAGGGAGAACTCATTTTCTATTAAAGCGAGCTGAATCATTGTTACTGAAATCTAGGATCTTGGAGAGACTGAAAAACAAAACACTCCATGCTCCTCTATTTATCTAATTGTCTCACAACTTCAAAACATTGTCTGGCTAAAACGTGCTATTATCTAATTTCTAACACAAATGAAATCAGAGTGTGGAAAGTAGCTCAATGTAAGTTATTATCTATTATTGCTAAATTCTTGTTCGCCAGGAGTGAGTGCTACAAGTTAATGGCTCAGTGCAATCTGCTGGGTTTCCAAAACTTTCCAACCAATTTCAAAAACAAACTGTGTTGTTTAGTTATTAGGATTCATTGCAAATGTAAAAGAATTTGCATGTTTGGATTAAGTCGACGTTTTTGTGGAGTGCCTTCTGGCAACATTTCTTCTGAGTCTAAAATGAGCAGGAATGAAAAGACTTCAGCTGCCTCAAATATTAAAAAAAGAAATCTTTAAGAAAAAACTGCTTTACTGAAGCATACTTTTGAGCTATAAACTTAAATCATTTCATCCAATGTCAGAAAACATTTTAGATTTTCTGACATCACATTTCAAGTAAGAATAGAATTTACTGCCAACATAACCCTTTCACACCCATTCATTTTACACTGCACCTCTTTAATAGTGTTTTATGAAGCAGTTGAACCCTCCAAAAAGAGATTTAAGAGCCCTGAAAACAGGTGTGGTTTAGTGTGAAAATGAGAAACCCCCCGTCTGCTCCCCCAGTGAAGCGAGAGATGTTCTGAATTTTACAATAATGGACTCTTAAGACAGCCACAAAAAGCAGGAAAGTGAAGAAAAACTCCCCTGGGAAGCTCAGTCTGAGCGCTGGGTGTCAATTATTGATGCAGGAGTGAGATGTGGATTACCAAGAGTAACACTTGCCTTCACTTAAAAGTGCCCTGCAGAAGTATTCATACCCCTTGATCTTTTTTTTTTATTGCATTTAGTAAAAATTCTGTTTACATTATGTGATAAAGAAACAAAGTCGTCCATGTTTGGAAGGGAAAAAAGGGAAAGGATGCAGGATTTTCTTTTTTCCTTTACAAATAAAAAGTAGGAGAAATTTTTACTCAAGCTCCTGCATTCAAACACGCCTAAATAAAATTTACTTAAACAAAATACCTTCAGAAATCACAAACTTGTGTGCCAATTCAACTCGGTAGAAATCTAGTTCTGTGAAATTGAACTTCATGAAGTCCAACTTTGGGTTGGAAGTCTGTGACTATACCATGACACAGCAAAAAACCTCAAACGGTGTGAATACTTTAGCTGATCCCAAAACAGATTTTGCATTATAACCTGAGGAAGTGACACAAAGACTTCTTTAAAACTCAAAAAGCAGAAATACAGACAAGTTAATACTCAAACATATTTTATTAATGGATTCGGGATACAACACTGTAAAGCATTTCGGACCTCTTTATCAAAGACTCTTTGGGCATCCAGTGCCTGAAAAAAAAAAAAAAAAAAGCATATTTTGTTTTCAGATGCTCTCTGATCTGATTGCCACTGCATGCTACTGCTGATTCTGGTGTGAAGAAGAGGAAGACCAGACCAGACTGAGAACAGTTCAACAGACGCAACAAACAGGAAGTTTAATACAGAGCGATTCTCTCGCGCTCCGTGCGGAGCAGCAGCTAACACATCGCAACCCTTCTGTTTACTCACTGAACGTGTGAGTGCATTTAAATGCATGTGCGACTCAGTCTGATCTCTGTACACAAAATCCCCTTTTAGTGAAAAAAAAAAACCATTAAGTTATGTTTTCCAAATAAATACTGGTCCATTTGTTACTATGCCATCTTCCTGAGTCACGGACATATTCGTGCACCACAGATCCCGGAGCGCCCTCTGTTTGCTTGTGAGATCATCCTTCATCATATGACTCGCTCTTCCCTCCCCCCCGTGCCAAGACGCACGTGGTAAACCGATTTCCCAGGCTGCGCCAACGCAGAGTAATCCAAGGCTGCATCGGAGGCAACAAGTAAGGATCAGATGAAAACTCCCCTGTGACTGAACTGGATGTGCTGTGAATCTGGAAGCCTGGGGCTCGCTTCCTGATTTTTTTTTTCTTCTTTCTTTCTTTTTGATATGACGTGCTACGGTATAGTGTATACAAACATGCTGACAGAAACATTTATGGTAACAGTCTTACAGCCAGCCATTTTCTCTGTAATTTTTTAAAAATACGAACATATTTGTGGAAGCTTTACTTGTAGGTTTCACAGTATGAACGTGCTTCTCTTGCTGCTCTGCTTCTCTGTGCTGTGCAACTTTTTGGCAGTCTGTAGCCAAACTCCGGTATAAAACACACACACGTACATGTACACTTACAGTACCTATAGGGACCTTTTAGCACCCTCTGCCTTCATTCTCACCAGCATTGACAATAATCTGTTATTGCTTGCAAATACCAATGAGATCAACTAAAAGAACGTAACAATGCATTGTCCAGTTGCAGTCCTGACTTGCAGCCTTTAGAACAGAAACTAAGGGGTGCACCGACTGATCAGCCGGCCAATCAGCCAATACTTGCATGTGAAACCGATCTTTTGTGACCTGGAAATCAGCTGCTGATTTTCTGTTTGTGTACCGTAAGAGACGGTACACAAACAGACCCGACAACGTCTTCATATTAACAATAGTTACCACACTATTGCCAACTTAGTGACTCTGACACTAAATTTACCAACTCTTCAAGCAAAACATTTGGTATTTTGCAAAAATCGGAAACAGCAGGTCAGATTTCGAAAGGCCACTAATCGAGCAGAAATTTGCAATCGATGCACCCCCAACATAAACTGACTCATTTCTGTCTTTTTGCCCAGTAAAAGTGAGTCCTCTCAGGAAACTGAAGACAAACTACCAGATGATCCGGAACATTGATCCGGAACATTGATCCTGAACGTGGAAATAAGGCAGCGAAACAAGAACGAACAAGCCGTCATCATCAGTCTAGACGTTCGAGACGCCACTGTTCGCCTCTCTCGCCTGCCGGATGCCGTACAGCCACTTGATGACTCGTGCGTTCCTCTCGATGACCGAGATCCCGTAGGGGACTCTGTCGTTCGTCCTCAAGGGCCCGTCCTCATCATCCTCCTCCTCGTCACCGCCTCCGTACCCCCTTATTCGCTCCACGTCGTCCCCGCACTCCGAGCTCGGCGTGCTGACGCTGCGGAGCTTGGAGACGGACACAATGTCTGAGTTGGCCCGGGTGAAGCGCTCCACGCCGCCCAGTCCCTCCACCTCCTCTGGGTCCAGCCCACAGTAGTTGAAGAAGCGCTCCAGGTCAGCAGTGGCGCGCGAGTAGCGGTCGCTCAGGTCCGACTTGGAGCGGTGCAGGGATGGGTGCTTGCGGGAGGAGCCTTTGGAGCTGGCGTTGGAGATGCGTGTGAAGGCTGGGGAGGCCGGCGGGATGATGCCCGCTCGGACCAGCATAGGGCTGGGGGGTGGGTAGGCCGGAGGCGATGCCAAAGTTTGGGATGAAGTGTTGACCTTGGCTGGTGGCTGATTCTGTGATTGAGGAGGCGGCGGTGGAGGGGGGAGCTGGGAGTGTGCAACCTGACCCTGGGGGATCTGTCGAGGCCTCAAGTGGGGATGCAATGCAACTCTCGGTGGCTTCTTCACCTCAGCATGAGGCCGAACGTCAACTCTGCGGACAGTCACTGAGTTAGGGGCGTTGTAGGGGGCCTGAACCCCCCGTACAACCCGTGCTGGGACGGGGGGTGGACGACGGGACAGTTCTGCTGCAGGGACGCAACGGTTATTGCTAAGCAGGGAAGACGTGCAGGAGGAGGTGGACGAGGAGTTGTTGGTACCGTGGTTCAGGGGTTTGAGGTTGTTGACGAGTCTGTTGCTCTTATCCTGTTCTGCAGACAGGCTACTGCAGATGCTCTTCACCCCTGATGATGGAGACGAAGAGGAGGGGGAGGTGGAGGAAGACGACTGTGCTCCGTCACACACATCATTGATTAGATTATTCAGGATATCCAGGTTGAAGGGTCTCCTCTCCCCCAGCACCACGCCGCCTCCCCGGTTCTCCACATCAGCTGGGCAACGGGGAACCTTCCGGGCGGTCGGGGCGCCCACGTTGCCCTGGAGCATCATCACTGGGGGGACAAGGGGCTTCCGGATGAGTGGTGCCTGGATAGGCGCCTGCCGAGTCAAGGCCACTTGCTGGCTCTTCACGTACTTGGCCTTGTCGGCCTCCAGGCGCTCCACGGCGCTCAGCTTGCGGGCTCCTGTCTCGGCAGGGGGGCGGAAGTAGTTGGGACCCTTGTTGAGTATTCTGAAGGGTCTGCCTGAGGTGAAGGCGACCCCGGCCAGGCGGCCATCTGAGGGCCTCAGCGTCTCCACCGGCATCACTGCGGGACCTGAAGCAGAGACAGATGTTATTGGAGAATTCTTACGAATCGTACGTCAGACATCCCACCTCCTCCCACAGCCCACATTAACTTTCTTACCAGTCGCTGATCTGAGGTCCTCGCTTTTCTTCTGTCGCTCCTCTCCTTCTTTTTTTCTTCTTTCCTCAGTCAAAGACTACTTGTGGGACTGGGTCAGCTGAGGTCAAATTCCACATCAAGACCGTCCGGACTGCCTCTGTCACCTCGGTGGCGACCCACTTGGGGGGCGGGAGATCGGGATCAGAGCCTTAATGAAGAACTCAAAGGTCCGAAGATGAGCCAGTAGTGAGAGCGGTAACACGGCAGCCCTCTCTGATCCTCTTTATGACGTCCTGCTCGTCTGCCGAAGCTTATCCCTCCAGCTGTGATCAGAGGCAACCACTCAGCCGAGCCGCTTCGGTCCTGGAAGGGTAGAACAAGGAGTAGTCCAGGTCAGACTCAGATGGAGTTTCTGGTTGCTGCTCAATAAGAAAACGACAAACAAAAAAAAAAACATCCACACAGTCAGATACACACTCTCTCTCTCTTTCTCTCCTCACACCGACACACACAGCTCTCCGTCTGACAGACGGAGACTCTCTTCAACTCTGGAGTGGAGCAGACTGGGGGGGGTAGAGAGGCTTTAATAGTACGTCTGGCTCCTCCCAGGCGCCCAATCACCCCGCAGGCCGGGAGCCGTGGAGGCAGGAGCCGCTCCTGTATTGGCCCAGCTCGAAAGGCACTCCAACCAATCAGACCTCTCCCCACCTCCCCTCCTCCTCAGAGCACAACAAAACACTGAGGCAAGGCTTTCATTCAAATGAAAATTCATTGAAAGGGAGAAAGGGGTGGATGGGTGCAGTGGGGGGGGACAACGGACGAGACAGATGCAATTTTTTACATTGACTTGCATCAAGCTCAGTGGGGTTCTATGACGACGCTGTGCAGAAAAAAAAACACACACAATTGCACTTCTTTGTTCGTCTCTGTGTCGGGAGAAGAGGAAACAAAGTGAAGAGTCTGTTTGGGTGTGAGCAACTGATTCTTTAAATAATTAAACAAAGGACGGTGTTATTTTAAAGACATAAACTGGTTTCCACACAGTTTAATAGTTTATGTTGGGTAAAACGCAACTGAAGTCAAGAAATGCTGGTTTAAAGTTCAACAAAGGCAGACAGGAAAAGTTTCTATCCATTTATTTCTAGAAATAACAGCGATTAATTTTGGATTATTTACCTCAGATGTCAAAACTTCAAAGTGTTGCTGATATGAACAATCTATTTACTCCACCTACATGTTTCTGGCTGTACTTCTACAGAAAAACAACTTCCCCTCCCCCAGGACAGCCGTTCTTATCATTTACCACATTACCTCTACAGTTACATCACACTCAGTTAAGGGTCTTTCTCCTCCCTACCCCCACCTCTCCTCCACCTGCAACCCATCTATCCACACAATTTAATGGGGCTTTTTTTTTTACTGCCATCCTCCACAGCATATGAACTCATTGTTTTCCCCCTGAACAACAGCCAATTAGAAAGAAGACTGAGAGCAAAACACATCACTACTGCATTGAGAAACAGGAAGTTGGTTTGCCTTAATTTGAGCCTCAAGAGACAGAAAAACATGTTTACTAAAGCTACGCAACATGTCCAGTTGAAGTTATCATTGCGATGTGTGCAACATCAAGACAAACAGACTGAAAAACAGTTTACGCCCAGTAGCCATAAGGGCATTACATGCTACCTAGTACCATTTATAACCCAATTTTGTTATAGTCCATGTAATTCCATTACATGGTTTTTATAATGACAATAAAGATCATTAATTGATTGATAAAACCACGACTAAAAGTACATGGGTTAGGATGAGGGAAAGGGCAGCCAATATTTCTGCAGACCCCACACATTCTGGACACAAACCGCTTAGACCTTTAGTTTCAGTAGTTGCTTTTATACTGTGTCAAAAGGGTAGGGAAATATACACACATATATATAAGTAAATATTTGTTATTGATATACGATATTGATATGGAATATCAGCATCGGCACAAACTTTTACATGGGTGCATTCCTAATTTCTTTGTTTTTAATTTGCCAACGTCTCCAGTACTAAATATCTCTCTTTTGTATAAAAGAGATGGATAAAATACATCTTTTTTTAAAAAAAATCTATTTTGCTATAATGCAAAAGAGTTAATCATTTGATATTTTCTGTAACTCAAAAAAGTTGTTTTAACACAGAAGTGACATCTAATGAACACATTTTGATTCAAAGTGAATTTCAAAAGCTGCAACATGATTAAACTTGCATTATGCTGTAATGTACAAATGAAAACATCATGAGAAAAAATACTTTTACTTTACACTGTAAAGTATCTACATTTAGCAACTCTAAATAAATAGAACAAAAATGATCTTTCACAACACTTAAAAGTTACTTTGTCACAGTAACTAAGTAGTGTACATGGTAGATTAAACTTTCTTTAACACCTAATGGGCTGAAACTAGCAATCTACACAGTAAGAAATTAAGTCTGATGTCTCTCTTCAGAGAAATTCTACACAATAAAAGTCCATATTTGACACAGTTTCAACGAGCATCACAAGTGTTGAACGTGATTCAAAGCAAAGCTCAAACATGACCTTCAAAATACCAATCTTGCTCATTCATAAGTTAGATTATGAAGAAAGCTGCTTTGAAATTTCTTCATGCTCAACAGATCTCTTCCTCTAGCGTGCTTGGTAGTTTGGATGAAGCAAGAGGAGAACTTCTCTTTCAGTAATGACGGCAATCACTGAACTAGGTTTGGATAAATCTGATGAGCAGGAACAGATTTAAAGGAACTTAGAAGGAAAGGAGAGGTTTCAGAGTTTACTGTAGCTGTCGGGAATTTTCAGCTGAAGGAGGAAAATCGATGGCATCATTTCTGTTTGTTTGGACAACAGCTGTCTGAAAATTATTCTGCTCATCAGGCATGTACTTTTTCTGATGACCAAACTGCCTTGTCAAAAACTGGTTCCTATTAACACGACAATCTCTGAATTCCTCTTGCCTTAAGATTTAAATATAAGTGGAATTTCTCTTTAACACAGAAGCCAGTGAGCTGAATGCAGAAACCATCAAAACTCTACAATTTATTTACACTTTTCATAGATGGTACAAGAATCCTGCAGGTGAAGGAAAATTATTCATGGATTTGTTTATCAAGCACATCTGCGAAAGTGCAGCTAATGAAGCTGAAATACCGAGTAGAAATTCTACTTGACACATTATTGGTTGACGTTTGGAAAACAGCTCAGTTCCTGAGACACTTGAAAGCTGAATGGGTAAAACAGAACTTTGCTTAGATCTGATGGTTGAACAACCTCAATAACAAGTTAAAAACAATATATTTGTTATTGAGCTCATGTCTATTTAATCACTAATTTATCAGCAAAAAGGGGTTTTTAATTTAAAATGTTGCTTGTCAGCATAGCTTTTAATAAAATGTGATCAATTACAAACTGCAATTCTCCATTGTTGCTTTCTTTTTACAGAATCAATCATCAGACTCCCTCATCCCTGATGTTGGCAAATCCTTTAAACAAATGAAGGACTCGATGCCAGTCACATTAGCTTAAACTCATCTGCAGATAACTTTAACCCAATTATTCATGCTTTATTCAGACAATGTTTACTTACAATGTAGTCATGAATAGAGAGACAGAGCACCAATTCTCATTAAGCTGCTAAATAAATTCCCCCCATATGGAGATCAGGTTTGGTCTAAGTATTTAAATGTGAAAGCTGTAGAGCTATGAGCATGCAAACTATCTCCAGGCTGGAAAGTCATTCCAGCTGAAAACAGCAGCTATTGTCATTCGTTTTCTCATGAAAAAGGGTCAGACGGCTAAACCGTTATCTCCGCTAATGTGTGTGCAAACAACACCGCTACCCCACTGATCAATAAACCACATTAGCACCAATCAGCGTGAAGCAGAAAGCAAACAAAGTGTAAAAGCATTTTGTGCAGCCACACACACACACACACCAAGACACACACAAAAACCCGGCTGATGTCTCCAAAAGCATCAGACTGCAGTCCCAGTCCAAGAAATGACATCTCTTTTCCACAGTGGAAACTTCGATTGGTTTCCTTATTATAAAAAAAAAAGTGTGATCCACAGTGGTATGAATAAGACTGCTTTTTACATTTAGTGTTTCCAACCACTAACTGTGGTTGGTGGATGGTGGCTTATGGTTTGTGTCTCATAGTGGATGTAACAATGTGGAGGGTAGACGACGTGTCAGAAAATGAGTGAGAATGCTGCAAAAGAGCTTAAATGGAGCAATAATAAGATGACACACCAGCTGGTTTTAAGGTCAAAGTTAGTGAGAGAATAAAAAGAAAGTAGCAACATGTAAGGGAAATGGGTTCCTCGTCAAAAATCATGTAATCCTGCACAAAAAGTGTTCACACCAAGTCAGGGACAGTCAAAACATACAGAAGGAGCTCTACTCAACTCCATGTGTGGTGGAGACCCTGAACACACCATCACCATGGTGACAAATGGTGGTGGCAGCATCAAGCTTTTCTTCAGGAGGTGGAGGACAGCTGGGCAAAGCAGATTTTTCTCTACATGTGCAAAGTTGGTAGAGGTAACCCCAGGAGGCCTTGCAGGAGAAATATCATGATATAAGTTTGTAGATGTGCACGAATTGATCGGCCAGCTGACCGGCCGATACTTGCATGTGAAATCAATCTTATCTACCATTGCAAAGGTCTAAAATAGACGTCGTCCCGTTTTGCTCTGCTGTAAGAGAACTGATGAGCCCACCCAGCAAGTCACCATCTACATGTATGCCATTAACAATAGTCAACCCACGTTTTGCCAACTTTAGCATTACATTTTGCACACAAAAAAAATTAATGGTATAAGCCAAAGTTAGAAAGTCAGGCTTTTCAAAGAATGGGGAATGGCTAGAGGACTGGAATCTGTGTTTTCCAAATCTTAGCTCTTCAACAGAAAATGGTACAAAAAATTTGTTTCTTGGGTACCTCAAAATTTTTTTCTCACATGACACAACTAAACAACTTTATATTAAGAGTAAATGTGTTAATATTGTCCAAAACAGTTTAATGGATCATATTCACATAGTTTCTTCCGCTAATATCATTGAGTGACTGGCCAGAAAACTGCAATTGATGCAGCCCCTAAAAGGCTGTTAAGGCAAAAAGCAAACTTTGAAAAGCTTAAATTATTTTTCATCCACGTAATTATATACTATCTTCCCAACAAATTACATTGAAGTTTGAGGTTTTAACATAACAAAAATTTAAAAAGTTCAGCAGGGTTGAATATTTCTGGAAACAGTTTACTTGGAAAAAACAGAAAAAGAGGATGTAGCCTTCTGAAGGTCCAAACAGCGAAGGCCGTGGCCAAGATGAGTTCGTATGTGTGTGTGTTCTGTGACGCCAGATTGTCGGTCATATCACAGCGGCCTTGGTCCCTGCAGACACTGACTCCCCCCACCCTTCACCTCCACCAGTCAGCATTGAAAACAAAAAAAGCTCCGCCCAAAAGAGTTGTCAGAAATGTCCTCTACTCACACGTGGATTTGACTGGAGGAAGTCTGGTCAAGTTTGATTACAATTAAAAAAAAAGAAGAAAAAAAAGAAATAGTGAGAGACAATTTGCTCTAGAGTTTCTAAACAAACTGAGTGACCTGGTGAGTTTGTTAGCAGTGACTTGTGAGGGCTTTGCCCCTGATGGACGAGGCGAGCAGGAAACACTGACACATTTTACAACAGCATGACGATAAGAAAGAGAAAAAAAAACAATAAAAGTTGCTCAGCTATGTAGGTGTGTTTGCGTCTTGCAGGACGGCCCTGTTTTTACGAGTCGTCTATTTATGGCTGCTTGCCATTTTCCAGGGAAGATTTCAAACAATACACTGAAAACGTTGTCTTAAAGACTGCAGAAGAACTTATCTGCAGCCTGACAAATACAATATAACAAATACTGATGCGGACTTACAACTAGCAGTAAAGGAGCGGTGTCGATCGGTTTTGGAATGGAAACAGACATAACAGTGTACCGAACATCACCGACCCGTTATTGGAAACTTTAGAATTAACAGAATGGAATCATTTAGGCAGGTGGTGCTGACATCACCTTTCTAATTCTTATCATGCCTCCCATATTCAAAGCTCTAACTAAGCCCAATTTGAATTTTTAAAACCAGGCTCCATTTTATCTTGCCGCTCATTATCCCACAGAGACATCCTGACTTCAACCAATGACAAACTGAAAGAGTTCAAAAGGCTATCCCCCCCGTCCCTTTAAAGGCTAATTTAAGTGGGGTGTTGGGGGGTCCTGAGACGTCTAATGAAGACAGACAGCCCAGCAACACGTCTCATTGTCCTGGCCTTTACACTGAGCTGTGAACCCATTTCCTGGAATCAGAAATGAGCAACATGCATAACTAACATGACCGGACTCCAGAGTTATGCAACTATATTAACTGCAGAAACAACCACTGAACCATGAGTCAGTTGTTTTAGCACTTAAACCTCTCTTTGGCAGCATCCAGACTCCCCCTCTCTCTGTCCATAAGGGGCCTCCACCCCCCCAAAGGTGGGAAAGGATGCAAACAAAAACTTTTTGTGTTGTACAGCGTTAGATGCATGCACCCATTTATAAATATTTCACTGAGTTGGTTAGAAGTGAAAGGAATAAGGATAATTGTAGCTTAAAAAACTAATAATGAAAACAGAGAAGGAAGTTGAAACAATCGTGCCTTTCAAAGCAAATTCAAAGAAAAATTATTGGGAAATGTTTCTTTCTGACTTCTCGTGACAAAAGGTTCATTGCAGCCTGATATTCAGCAAGATTTTGGAGAAGAAGAAGAAGAAGAAGAAAATGGTGTTGGGTTATTTCACAATACTGCCCTGCTGTAAGGCCAGAAAAAAGGCCTGGTTCTCAGCTTGATCGTCTATGAACAGCTGGTAGAAACTCAAAAATCAGATTTTTTTTCTGATCTGTGCTGGCACCATTGCTAAACATGGAGAGGACTCTGCAACAACAACACTCTTCAGCGTAACAGTTGTTACAGACTAAATACAGATAACTTTCTATTTTAATAACTTACCACCTCTTTACCTTCTTAAACTTTTTATGCTGCATTAAATAACATGGATGACATACAGAACCTGAATGCGTGGCACAGATAATTAGCTAAAACTTATTGCAGCGCAAGTAGTTTTTGGCAAAACATATTGCATACATTAACATTGCAATAATGATGAATTTGCAGCCTACTGTGTTTTAATCTTTTGAGTTTCTACACTGTCTGTCATGGAACATGCTGGCTTTAGAAACGTTACAGATATCAATTTCAAGAGAATCATTTACATTAGACGTGAAGGAAAGTTGGAAAGTTTAAAATCCAATTCCTGCCATTTTTTTTCCTTTTATTTAGAAAATAGCAATAAAATCCTGGTTTACACCAACTTTTCTCTCTCTCATCCACACAGTGTCACTTTGCCTCTCCTCCAAATAATTACACACCTCTGCTGCAGGAAGGCTAGAAAAAATGTTTCGAATGATCTTAGTCGGCTAAAGTCAGTATTAAAGCTCTGCAAAATCAGATTCTAAGAAATTGGCTCCAAATCAAATGATGCTGTTTCCCAGCTGTTTTATGTTTGACCAAACAGCTGAAGCATGCATTTTATTCAAATCTCTGCTAGCATCAAGGTAAATGATTTTAGATGAAAACAGATACAGTTTTGCACAGAATTCTGTTTTTACATTTTCCCAGGGATGATTCTCAAAACCGAGATGATAAATCCCCAACTGATCCGAGAACAGAGTTAACCATACATTAGAGCGCGAATGAGTGGCTGACGGCAGCTACTTTCACCTCACTCAGCTGGAGCTGATCTGCAAAGATAACCAGAACACACGCACGCACGCACGCCGACTGTCACACACCTGGGGGCATAAAGCACACATTAAACGCTTGGTTTTATGCAGCAGCTACAGCACCCGAAGGCAAACAAAAAAAAAAGAAAGGAGAAAAACAAAGACTTTTCTCTTAACGTGGTGAGGAACATTCCAGAAACGAGTAATCACATACTGCTGCCCTGACTCAGATCCAGAACCACCATACACACAATCACACACACACAGGAAGAGAGAGTGGTCACCAGGATGTCAGTGTTGGATTTATGATGAAAGTGTGTTACTCACACACGCACACGCCCACACAGAGGCATCATTCTCCTATAGTTAACCCTTTGTAAATCCTGGTTCTCTTATCACAGACAGGTGTTGGCAGCAGAAACAGTTTCTACTTGTTTTAGCCAACAGTTTGATTAACTCCTTCTCTTCGGTCTAAAAATATCACATTAATCGGTATGAGAGAAAACTTTTCCTTTCTAAAACATCTTCTCAGTGCCGTGTGTTCATCCAGTCAGCGTGCCGCGCCGCGCTTCAACCCGTTACAGCCGAGAGAATGAAAACCTGCCCGACGTTACAATTCACATCGGTATTTTTAGATCTGGTATTTGCAGAGAAGGACAAAGAAGTCCAGTCAGCGCGCTGAAAAGCACAACAGCTACTCATACTATCATAGACATTTTCAGATGCTTCTTGGGACGCTTTACAGTAAATTTAAATGTTTGTTTTTTTTCTTGACAGACAGAAGTATAATGCAAAAAAAAATAAAAAAATCAATAGATGACAAATTAAACTCATTTAAAGTGGAGAAAAAAGCAACATGACGGCCCCTTCTTTTAAGTATCTAAACTCATATCTACACAATGGATGAACAGCTTTCTGCTCAAACATGCAGGACATAGAAAGTGTACTTACTCTATCTAAACAAGCCGTGTAGGCAGCTCTGAGGAATCCCACGCTTCACTGAAGGAAGCAGGTAACAGTGCAGCTTTATAAGTAGCGCCGTGCCTTCCTGTGAGTAAGTGTTCAGGCCAAATGAGGAGCAACCTGAAAAGTCTCCCTGCTCCTCAGGCTCCAATCCACTCCTCCTCTTCCTCTGCTGGCTGAGGAAGACTCCACCCTGCTCTGCCTAGAAGCAGGAAGGGAGGTAGGGGAGCAGGAAGTGAGAGCTTTAACGAGAAACCACATGGTCCTCCCAGCACTTTATTATGATCCGGCCCTTTGTTGTTGTTTTTTTTTGTGTGTGTGTGTGTGTAAATAGAAATTATTTTACCTTCCTTATATGGTTTATCTCATTTTACCTACACTGTTGAGTTGAAAAGTATATTGAGGGCAACAAAAGATTTATTTATTATTATTATTTCTTATTAAAAGTTGTAAAAAAAAAAAAATATTTTCATCTGCACAACTAACACTAGGGATGTGAATCTTTCAGGGTCTAGCAATTAGTGCCATTTTGCAGCAGAATCAAGTAATTATGTTAACTTCATTTGGTACAAAAAAGGTTTACAAATTGCTTCTACATATGACTTAGAAGCAATTTGACTTCGTCATCTAACGTCTTGAAATCTGCTGCTTTAAAAAACTCCTGCTCTTTTCTGAAACTCCGCCTTCAGGAAGTCATCACAACATTGCTCCTCTATCAACCCTTTAACAACATTTTTACCAGTGTTTCACTGGGAAGTGGCTCGTATAATGAGCTCAGCAGATGCACAGTTCCACAAAGTGTTTGCTAATTGCTGCTGGCTAGTCTGAAGGAGTAGAGTGAGGGAGTCACAGGGACAAGGCTGCACTGAGGAGGAGCTGTGGTTTTAGGTCCACCCAGGCATTTTGCACAACTGAATGGTTGCCTTGGAGATTAAAGGATTTCGCAAACATGCATGAAAGATTCAAGGCAACACTCCAGGTATGTTTTTGATGAGGGAACAACATTATAACATAATATAAAGCACAAAACAGCCAATTTTCCATAATACTGCCATTTTTAAAGACCTGTAAAATTATATCCCTCCTCCATCTTTATATGCATAATCAAACTTTATAGCCAGTACAACACATGTACGGTACATGAACATTTATGGTGGATCATTTGTGACCTAATTACTTCACTTCTTCATTTGATCTCACTTAGTAGATAAAAATATCAGTGTTTGAAGATAACCTTTGCATTAGTAGAATTCATTCTCCAAGGCTATATTTTGTCCTCTGATCATCTCCCAAACATTTGCCTGGAAGGGATCCAATTCATTCTCCTCTAGCACTGAGGGCTGTAAGTTTATCTGATCAAAATGACTAAGCTTCAAGTAAATATCACAATATCACAACACAATTAGTTGTTCGATAACCCATCAGTCAGAGCAGCTCACTGAATGTCAGAAGTCAGAAAACAAGCACTTTCATATTGGCATGATTACATAATGAACTCAGGATAAAAAGTTGGAGTCCAACTAAATATAAACAAGGGAAGCAATGATTTCAGTTTGGTGGCATGTTTATAATGCCGGTAAACATTTCGCCATTTCCCCTTCCAACAAATTTCTTTTGAGTCGGAAAGAAATTCTAGGAAAAGAAATGCAATGTGAGGCAGCTGATGAAGGAAGGGGTTTTACTGTAAGCAAGGTGTGGTCTGTATCCTGCTTTGAAAACCTGGAAGCAGAGATGCAGGAGGAGCTTTACTAATGCAACACATTTAAGCAAGTAGGCAATTCCTTCTATGGTGCCTTGTTCAGATATACAAACTTCATCATGTTTTACTAAGATGCCATCCATGTGACACACCAACTATAATTGATACTTAATTGTAAAGTGGATGTTTCTGGATCCTTATTGAAACCTGAGAAAGAGGCAAGGCGAGGAAAATTTTGTATTGGTCATTTCTTAAACATTTTAATAAAAGTAATTTTTATAACAGTATATGTCAGCCTTATGAAACCAGCAGGAAAAAATGTATTGTAGCACAGGGCATTCTGGGGAAATACAACCAAAACAAATGCTCGAGTCTAGCGCTAGCAAGAGAAGCTTGTTGTTTTTTTTGCCAAAAACAAGAGAAATCCTACAACCGATAAAATCTCACGGCAAATTTACATTTCATGACGCTCACTGTTTTCTTCAGGGGTTGTTGTGTTATTTCTTACAGTGGTTATTGGTGCAGCATTAGGGTATCACATATCTGGCCACATGTTGACTTGGCTTGAGATTCTGCGGCAATTGTTGAAAATTGAGGTTCTGAACAGGCTCTGGAGTATTGATTATTTAGCAAAGAATAGACTAAAATGTCTCTCGATGTCCAAACCCAGCAGAGAAGCACGTCAGCAAAGTTGCAGCTGCAACAAAATGAGATCCTAGAACTCAGAAAGGCCAGAAACAAATGCACGTCACATACTTGGCTTCAAATTTACACACTACTATTTGTGTTTGTAACCCGTCACATAAAATCCCAACACAATATAATAGCTTCAGCAGATTTTTTTCCGAGACACAGTTGCCGAGCATCCCTCCCTCCTTACAGTCCAAGCATCCAGCGCTGCTTGTTTAAAGGAGTCAGCACGGGAGGGAAGCGCCACACTCACCTCCCTGTGGTCAGCACACATGTATACTGTACATTCTAACACACAGATTCAGGCACTGCACCCCCCATCTCACCCATCTCACCCAACAGTCTTAAGTCAAACCCACATGACTGCAGTGGTCAGTCCCTCTACAGAGCCAGAAACAGCGGGCGGATTTCCCCTGGACTCTTTGCTAAGCATGAAAATAAAAGCAGCGTCCAAAAAACACAGAGGGAGTAGATAGTTGGTACAATAAACATTTCAGCTGGGTCAACAAATTCCGACACACCACCTATGGTGCCAATCAGACCCCTGTCCCTTCCTTCCTCCCCTCCCTTCCCTACAAATATTGAAAGAACAACATTGGATCGCTTCACTCCTTCAAAATTCCAGCGTCCTATCGGCTGTCTTCCTCATTCATTATGAACGCTACAACACTTTTAAGCTGGTGGATATTTTTTTTAAGTCACAATACTTTTGTAAGTCTCCTAGCAGCAGTAACGTAACTCCATGGGAACGTGAACCTTCTGGCGGAGATGCAGCGGAGGCAGGTGGATTAAAAGTATTAGTGTGAGTGTGCAGTGCCTTCTCATTTGGCCAAACACTTTGTGATTCCCAACATTTAGCACACTCACGTGCCTACCTACCCATAAAGTGATGAGTCAATATTGACACCACCATGGAAGTTTACAAAACACGCACACACACACATTACCGCTCTTTTCTTATTTCCCTTCCTTGATCCGTCACTTGGTCTTTTTATAAAGACCACCATAAGAGAGTGACGGGTATTAGGTTCCTCTGGCTCCTTTCTCTCATACCCAAATCATAATCTCTGTCACGTTGAGCACACACACACTCCAGAAATGCAAGGCGCGCCAACATTGCCACTCACATTACAGCATGCCTCCACAGGCCCTGTCTGCGACACCCCGCATCCTTGTTGGGTTGAGAAATCCACCCACAACAAACTGGAGGAAATGTCCTGGGAAATATTTGTTAAAAGAAGAGACAACGTTAATATCTCTTCCAATATTAACGTCAGTGGAAAAATAACTTGCGCGAGGACACGCAAGATGAGCAAGAGTAGTTTAGGAGCATGTGGTTTGAAGACTAACTCTGAAATTATGTTACGTATTTGGCCATAAACCTGGAAATATTTCAGGAATGATAATAGATGGGAGCTGGATTCAGATTTCAAGAAAGACTCGGTTAACAATGATATGCAGTGTGTGCTGAATTTCACAGTCAAAACAAATATTATAGGCTGAATCTAGCAGAAATGTTCTTTACAAAAAAATTAATTTACATAAACAGGTAATGTAGCAAAGGAGACGACTGCTAGAAGTCTTTATTGAATTGAAGAGTTTGAAATTCAATGAAATTGAAGTACAAGAAAACTACTTTTGGGATATTTTTGCTTGCCAAAACTCTGACTGACAAACATATATATATATTTTTTTTTGTACAGCGCTTTGTGATGTTATGTCTGTGAGAAGCACTTTATAAATAAACTTTACTTACAAGCCAAAACATTGTCACATAGATATGGAGTTAAAGCCACATTCCAAAACATGATCATTCCTACCCTAGAAAAAAACCAGCCCCTTGTTCCACTCTTCACTTCACTCAGAGGGCCTGGACCCTCGGCTATTGAGAAACGATTGCTTCGTCGTGGTAGGGGTGGAGCAAGATATCATCGTACAAGATCTCGCGATATTAAAAGAAAAACAAAAAATACCACTATTTCTCACTGAGTTGATTGTTATGTCGTGAGCACTTTGCCTTGTTAAGTTGTAAGAAAAGATACCCCGAGTACACTTAAATCATTTGTTTGGTCACATTTTAGGTTTCCAGTAGGAACTATGAATGGCAAAAGAGTGACAATCAAGACATAAATAATGTGTACGCACTGCATCGCTGTAACAACCAATGCATGGATTTCTAAGGGTACGTCGAGCTACTTCGCAATCACAACACACCATCAATAGCCATTGGGAAATGTTGTACCTGTTGTACTGCAGACCATATTTGTAGCACAGTCCTAACGTCTGACAAGATCAAAAGAAATCAGAAAAAGGCAGATC
Organism: Xiphophorus hellerii; assembly: GCF_003331165.1. Lineage (NCBI taxonomy): Eukaryota > Metazoa > Chordata > Actinopteri > Cyprinodontiformes > Poeciliidae > Xiphophorus > Xiphophorus hellerii. The sequence goes on along the minus strand of NC_045672.1, from coordinate 4,722,127 downwards.
AGGTTGTTCAGTTTTTGGCAAACCTATAAAAATACAGAATAAATGTCTTCATGAAGAATAAATTTGATCTTTGAAGGCATCTTAAGAATAATATAAAATTCTCGACCTGTCTTGTTCTCGTGAACGCAGTATTGTGAGTTTTAGGTATAGTTACATCCCTACTTCTTGGAGGTGTGAACTCTGTTGAGGTTTTCAATTTTACCCAATTGCTAATGTTTGTCCGTGACACATGGACCAGTGTCACGGACAATTCATGGCATCGCCAGTTCGATGCCATGAAGATTACTGGAAATTGCCTGCTCTGTAAACAACCAACCTTCACTGCCAAGAGAGAAGTGTCGATCTGAACGAGGCAGCGGTTAATTTTAATTCAGTATTTGGAAGCGTAGCCAACACGGACTACATGGCTTTGTTCACTTTCTCTCCTGCCATTGCTAAAGCTACAGGTAGACAGTAAAACAGTGTAAAAACTTAACGGCATTATTCACAACTTTTCCTTCTGTTCTCTGATTGGCCTGGTAGAAATTCTCCCTGATTGAATTTAAGTTCAAGGGAGATTATAACAGAGCCGAATTGCGTAGGAAGGTGATGACCAGGCTGCATCATACCACAAGTTCAAGGGTTTTCTGGGCTTAAAAGAAAGTTTCCGGGCACTGTGTACCTATATCCAGTAAAATCAGTTCAACACAATAGAGCAACATGATCTATAACATAGACATGCTACATCCCACTTGTTCAAACCGTCTGGTTAGTAGGTCAGTGGATCCAGTGAGGAGGGGGCAGGATAAATAATGGTTAACCCAAAGTATGTCTCTAGATAACGACCTCCAAACAGCCGGAGGCACTGATGACAACAGGGCAGAGTCTGTCTCACGTGCAGTGCTGATGGCCTTATGGGAATTAAAATAGGAAGGAATGAGAGGAAGGCTGGGATTCAAACCGTCATCTGCCTTAGAAGGGTGCAGCAAGTGAAACTAAATGGGCAAGCATGCCTACAGAAAACTGCTGCAGAGAATTTGAAACCAATTAATCCATAAGAACCAAATGTTGCTCACTTAACCTGAGCAGTCATCTACATTTAGGTGCTAAATGTCTGGTTAACCAGCCTATGACCCAATTTGTAATAATGACTCAATTTGGGCTGCCTGCAACACAAATGCCAGAAGATCCAAATCCACTCCCACACTAGGTGGACAAAGAGAAAGCATTAAGGGAGATCTGTTCAGACGTATAAAACTGTATTACATAACACGTTCAAAAAATTTTATTCAAGTATAGCTGGACCAAAACCTGAAGGATCATAGTGTTTTGGGAGGACAAAAGTGAGGGCCACCTGTCTGAGTCAGTACTGAGTTCATCTAAGAATCCTTGGCGACAAGACTGGCCATCCACACGTGAAGAGACGGCATGCAAGGCCTGAGCCTCTGCAGAACCAGAGACTAAAACCTGCCAGGACAAGTCACACTGACCTCATTCCTCAGCAGGAGGCTCGTCCAGGCTGCAAGCATCCAGAGGCTGGAGGGAACTCCTGCAGTCAGGAGACTGGGGAATTCAGGACAAATATAGCTTATAGACTTAAAACTGACGATCAAGTATTCTCCATCCAATATTAAAGAATAGAAAATGAAATGTCGGATGTGCAGAGCTAGTTGAGACATTCGATCAAAAAAATAAAATAAAATTAAAAAAACAGCAGTTGTTAGTAAAATGTACTTCTACAAAACATCAAATAAGAATGGATAGTAGATACATCACACAGAATTTTATTGGAAAACCTCAAATTATTTTCAATTCATTTTACACTAATTTTCTTCGTTGTTTTGGTCTGTCACATAAAATACCAAGAAAACAAGGCCGAAAGCTAACTAAAAAGTTAGTTGCCTTAACCCTAAAGTGCTAATCATTCCTTATTTCCACTAACGCTCAAGCAATACATCAGCAAAAGTGAAAGATAAAATGCTAACTTCAATTTAAATAATATCAGGTCTTGAGAAACTACCATCCTGAAGCAGCAAGTTAACTTTCGCTTTATAAATTACATGTGCAGAGATATTGTATGCATTTATGTTTATATCTTGTTCTCTATTTGTGTTTTACTCTGTTTTTCCATGTTTCTTGTTTGAAAAAAAAAGGTACTTGGAAATAAAAGCAAGAGAACATGAGGACAGGAAATGGAACTGCTGCACAGTCTTCACCCACTTCAAAATAAGAGCATGAATCTAAACGACTATTTGAAGAACTCTTTAACATCCAAAACTTCAACACAGATGTTTAACTTTGCTTAACTGAAAGTTTACAAAACAACCTAGTAAATTAGCACATTAGAATTTATACCAAAAACTTTATTTAGGTCATGATGAATGCTTTCAAAGTTAGCAAAAGTACTAAATGAAAAATTTGCTCCTCTATTAGCACATTCACAAGCTATTTTGTCGTTTAGGCTGTGCACCCACACGGATCCGCCGTTTTTGGGAGACCAGAAACAATCATTTTTGTGTTGAAATTTATCGGATCTATGTTTCAATATGTACATGTAAGCCACGTCTTTTTCGAAACAATGACGTTGCTCCTCCCTCTCTCCTTGTAACCCGTGTGCACGTTACTCTCACAAACAACAAACATGACACAGTAAGCTGTTGTTCGGTGTTTTTTTGCGTCATTCTGTGGCAGTGTTAAAGCTCCACAGATAGGCCCGGCATGCTTACTACAGTGTTTTCTGTCATGCTGCATCCTGTCCGCACGACAGTCTTCATTGATTTTTCCCTAATTTTCTTCTTTATTGTTTACAAAACAATTGGCATGTTTGTCTCCATGTGGAGGGAGACTGAGTTGACAAAATGTGTATAAAGTTTCAGGGGTCATAAATACTTTTGTACTTTGCTGTATTTCTGCACTACAGGCAGTGGTACAGTTTACCACATACAAACACAATGACGCCATGTTGCCTTGTGTTGCACCTTTCAAGAACACATCACTAATCCAAATGTGTCAAAAAAAGATGTGAAAGATTCGTCTGTGGTGTTTTCCAGTTAATCACATTTTCTGTTATACAACTGACTAAATGAGCAGACAGAGGTTACAGGCTCATGCAGTCACACTTATTCTAGGTATTCTAACTCTATAAACGTGAATCTAGGTGGGGTGATGATACAGCTGGGATTAAATGTTGTAGCTTTTCTGTCTGTGCAGTAACTCCACTATGCCAAAGAGGACATCTACCATAAACCTAAATTAGAAAGGATTCCCTCTTCTTCTTTTTTTTCCAGATGAGCTAAATTCAAAAACAGGGTATCACCACAAGGGAGGACCAAAATACTGCAGAGTAAACATGAACAGCAGGGGGAAAAAAAGACTGAGACAGAAAACCTCACTTCCCAAACCTCAGACATGGTGACGGATAAGACGCTGTGAAAAAGATGTAAATCTTAAAATTCTTTCTTAGCTGTGAAGATTAAGAATTGAAGCAACCAAAGAAAAACTAAATAAAAACAACTTAAAGAAGCCCAAAACAAAATAAAAACTAGGTGTGCATCAATCCCCTTTTTTACTTCTATTGAAAACCAATCTGAGGTTAAGTATCAGCCAATACTGATCTGCTACACAAAACCAGTGCTGAATTGATTGAAAACATTTCTATCTCTAAATAAATGTACTGAATTACTAACTTATTTGACAACCAGTACAGTACACTTAAATACACATACATCAACATGCAGAAATAACTTTAATTTGTCCAGTTAGGAGTCTAACAACCCACTTTTTTAATTGTTTATTTAATTATGAATAAACTGAAGCTGACAAAAATAGGTTGACTAACTTGGTCAAACATGCAATAACTGCAACAAAATTTCTTTCAAATGATTCAGAAAGTGCAATTAAAAATTCTACATATGATTTAAAATAAATAAAGCATGATGTCACTCAGAGCACAAAGCATTAAGCTGAATAGATCTGCCCTTATGGATCTGAAAAACTGTCACCGATACCAGATCTAAAGCAAATGTCAATATCGGGACCGATACCGATATTAACATTGGATCGGTAGATCTCTAATAAAAACAGTTTCATGGACTTTTGTCTTGTTTTTATTGCTGTAAACTAATTTCTCCTTCCATTCTCAAAGGATTTTATTCACAGAAAATATTCATATGATTAAAAAAAAGAAAACTACCTATACCTACCTAAAAAAAACAAAAAAAAAAAAACAGAAACGTCTTTTCATAGTTTTTTGAAAAAAAATAAATAAATAAAAATCGACAAAATCCAACAACCACGAGTTGCTGTATTTATACTGAGATTACTAATAAAGTAATGAATCCCGACTAATTTTTCTACATTAAAAGAGGCTAAATATAACCATACATTTTATTTTTTTTCTATTTGTACAAAGTTTTGAGAACCACGCATTAAAGCCATACGAATACATTAGCGAGCGCCACAACTCTCTGAGTCAAGGATTAAACGGTAGCTGTCGACATAGTAAACCTTTCTGAGGGGCTGGGAGTAGCTGGAAAGCAACAGGAAAGAAGTCAAGAGTAAATTCCAAGAAGAAATCCGTGCAGACACGCTTTCCCAAAGTGCCACGCAAAGAGGGAATATTTACTTGTCTAAAAATAAAGAAACATGTCTATTTCCAACATGGGTAGTAGTTAGAAAAACAGCTACACTGCCGGTAAACTATAATCCTTCAACATGACAAGATGTTCCAAGAGCATGCTGGGAGCAAGTTCCCATTTCCTGCTTCAATCCCAGCGAACAAAAACGGGACGCCGGTGGGTTGTGGTGGGCCTCTGCCTTGAGCTGAAAACCTCATAAGCTTCTTTCCAGACACCACCAACCCGGATTCCTTACAGCTTTTCATTTCTGTCCCTGTATAAATGGACAAAGAAAACCAAAACTTGTTTGCATTTCTCTGAAAACAAAAGTGAATAAGAATCTGTTGGTTTCTACCAGCAGTGTATGAACTCTGTCATAAACTAATACTGATTGAGGAGTGAAAGAGAAGCCAGAATGTTCCAGAATTCCAGCAGCATCAGCAAACCCGCCGTGAAGAACGCTCCCAACACTGAAAGCTCGTAAAACACGCTCCACGCTGACACGTAGACGGACTTTTCTAAGCTGCAGGATGCGCATTCCCGGCCTGGGAATGATTAAGAATGGAAATTACAAGGTGGCGTGTGTGTGTTTGTGTTGCTGTGGCCCCGGGGAAGATAATGTCTGAGAGTCATTCACACCTTCTGGTTAAGAGCTGAACTGGGTGACAGCTACACAAGACTTTCTGACAGCGTGAGGCAGAGACGGAGCAGTTCCAGAGGGATTTGCCCAGCTTCGTCACTCAGGCTGTGAGGAAATCTTTCAGATAGTCATCAGTTTTCAGCTGACTCTCAGTCTACTGAGGAAGGACAGCTTGAGCCAATATAGGAAGGGTCATCTGAGTAATAGAAGCACATTTCAGGTTCCAACTTCCTCCTGTGACTGAGAAAAGGGAACCATTTCCCTCCCCCTGGTGGAAATACATCAACAGCTTCATGGAGGGAAGCCCATAGTGACCTTTACACCACATTCATATCCTCCAATGCAGAGGTGGACTTCCTCTTCTAACGCATCAGGCGCCATGCAAACACAAATCCGATTAAATTCCACTATTGACACTGGAACATTTTTTCATCAAATGACTAATTTGAAGCTGATGTTAGCATCCAATTTGAAGGATTTAGTATTTTTAGTAAAGGGCTCATTTAATGCCCACAGGATTTTGTGATTGTCTTTATGATTTTATATTCTCCAAAACACTGATATTTTGGTACTACCTCAGAAGTATTTACAATTTTTGCGCTTACATATGACAGGAAATGTGACGCTTTGTTACTCGCTACATTGATGGCAGTGTATAACTTAACAGGTAAAGCTGAGGCAGCAGTGTAAGGCAAGTAAGAAAAACAGAATCACTTAAAACCAATGTTTTTGATCTTTTTTTGCTCACAATTATGCTTTAGCACCAGTAAATGCGGGAACCTGCTGATTTTGTGTGAATTTCCACAATTGCATAGAAGTGGTGCCCCCAAAACATTTTCACAAGGGTGGTCAGACCAGCCCAGTAAGAATTTTAGGTGGGCACAGCTTAAAAACCAAATTTAAAAAATAGATAAAATTATATCATTTCATTTATTTATTTTGTATTCATTTACTTATAGATTTTTACATTTACGTGGGACATCCAGAATTTTTCAAGAGGGGGCCATGCCTCTCCAACCCCCACTTTTGGGGCGCCACTGCCGCGCAGTCACAAAAATCTAGAGAGAATGTTTAATATACCTTAGAGCTCCAGTTCATAACCTGAAATATGGATAGAACCTACACTGCACTAAAGATTGCATGAAGATAATGTGTTGCAATTTCAAAACTTCGGGCTTGTGAATCAACTTTCAGCAGATTCAACAGTAAAGTTCAACTTAATCCAATTTCCCACAGTTAACCCTACCGCAAACATTCCTCTCCGTTCTTATCAGTGCACAGTCATTTCAGGCAGTGGTCAAAATATTCCACTAGGAATCACCTTCAGGAAGCAGACATGTCACTGGCTTCACTGTAAAAATGTACAGTTAAGCCCATGTTTATTGTTCTCCTGGTAAATTCAGCTTGAAAATAATTGCATTTAACAAAAATTGAAAGCAAATGAGGTAGAGCAATCCCAAATGATAATAAAAAAAATGCAAAAGGTGTTGTTTTTTTTAATTGTCTGTTGTCTGGGATACTGAAAGTAATGTCTATTGCTATCAATAATTGCTGATCAGTTCTTTGCATGCATCTGCTGGTATTTAAATGATTTATCTTAAAAGCTCCATGTCGTTGAGGTTGGAAGGCCTCCTTGCCATCACCCTCATCTTTAGCCACCTCCACAGATTCAAATCAGAACTATTCTGCTCCGTCTTTAAGTCAGAAGAAACAAAAAGACGAAAAAACTAAAAGTTTTCTTTAAATTTAGATCTGCTACAGGAAGGGATTGTAGAGATTGTATTTTGTTTAATACAAAATGATAGAAAAAAGCTAACAAAATATTAACTAATGAGATTTCTTTTCAAAAATGGTCAAAAACTAAACACTGAACTCCCTTAAGAATTACATTTTCTCAGCCGGCAATGTGAGAAGTCTTGCTCAAAGTACTGTTTAAAAGAGAAAATATTTTGAATGTAACCTGAAAATAATGCAGATTAAGTTCACACTACTCTGAAATCTTTCTTAATCTTGTAAAAATGCTTAAATAACTTCCATACTGCATCTTAGGCCCCATGTAAGAGATTATTGTGCAAAAAATGATTCGTCATAAAATCAAGAAAAATACCGAGAACCCTGAGCATCCTCTTCAGGAGACCGCTATACAAGTCTTCAGTCGGAGGTTTAAAAAGGTTTGCTGCAGCACAGACTGCTAGAGGAAATTCTTCCTGCCCACAGCCATCATCATCTGCGACTCTTTTAATTACGACAAATTAATTACATCTGGTTGATCCAAAGCAGAGTTATTGTGAATGCCAATAAAACGACACAATTCTTTTTTTCTGTGTGGTTTCACAAGTCGCGCAAATATTTCACATATTGTGGTGTTAAAAAAACTCTATTGTCATATCAGAATAAATCAGTCCAGGTATGGACACTCAGAGTAATGCAGATGTTGACCTGCAGCTTGCCCAAACTCGTGAAAAACTGTTAGGTAGCCCGTTAAAAGCATCGACACGAAGGCTAGAAACGGGATGCTAACGTCGGTCGTACATTACTTTCTTCACACATGTGCAATATTTGTTGTGTTCATAACTAAAATGTATAGCTGTGGGATAATACGTACCTTTCGTTACTGTAGCTTTTCTGAGTCAAACGAAGCTGGTGGGGTGTTTTAATAAAAGTTCACCAACATTATAAAAACAAGCTGGGGAAACTTTCATTGAAACTTTCAATGCTAGCGCGGTTGATACCATACGCTAGCCTAAATAGGACTGCAACTATTACTTCCAGCCTATAAAATAGGAGCATATAGTGTCTCATATGTATCCAACATGATATTAAATTAATATGCTACTCTAAGAAAATTAGAAGTTTATAAAGAATTATGCAGTAAAAATAAAGGGGTGTCTGCGTACAGCACACCCCTACTCTAAGGCTTCTCAGCTTTGGTACGGTCCGCCTCTCCTTCATTGGTTATTCGGATTCCTTCGCCATTTTTGGAGGATACTAAGTGTGCGGTAACCTAGCAACTACTGTTTCTCGCGAGAATGGACACATGGCAGGCAAATCTCTGCCAAAAGCATAATGGAAAACATAGACATTTGAGTTCAACAGTGCTTCCGATATTTTTATTCACCCATATGCTTCTATATATTTTGTTTCGCCTCAAATCCTAATAGTTAAATACTATGTATAAAGATTTAGTTGTAGGGTTAAAAATTGATACATTTTCCTGTAAAAAAGGGAGGGTTATTTCCCATGCTTTAATATAATTATGTATCCACTGAAAAAATCCCACCACAATAAGGAATCAAATTACTTTCTAATAAAGAGTACAACAATTGTAGGGTTGTAACGACCCCAGAAAACGTCGTTAGTTGATAGCTTCCTCCAGTGGAATCACTCCATTAGAGAACTATATGGGTGCAAAAAAATCTGAAAATATCATGCTTTGTTGACATATTTCTTTGTAAACTCTTGCCGCAAATTCCAATACATACCCATGCTTATGTATACGCATGTATGCTCTTTTATATCACTACTGAATGATACGCACATACCAGGGATTGTATTGGAAGCACTTTGCCACAATCTCATCGTCAGAGACAAGACTTCCATAGCTAACTTACATACTAAATACTTACATTTAAACCTGTTCTATGTGCCATATTTGAAATAATCATCTCAATTTAATTTCAGATCAATTTGACAGCGCACAAACAATTTATTTTTATATATATTTGTAAATAAATCCAGGCAAAAAGGGAATATTTAAAAGCTATCAAGTCCCACGGTGAGTCATCCAGGAAAGATTCTTTCACTTCAGCAGCATCATAGATCTCCTTTAGATTCTCGTGGAGATGGGGGCCAATGGAAGGGCTCAAGTTCAACTAATGACAAAACAAGCTGTGGGGATGAGCTAATGTTTTGGCAGCAAACTGCTTTAATTAACTAATTCAGGACAGCCTGAGCTCTAAGGAGAGGAGAGTTTTTCTCCCCTTGGTTCACGTGTGTGCGTGCAAAGGAGACTGGTTCCCAGGAGGAAAAATGTTATTTTGTTCTCCTCTGAAACCCAACCGGTACTCCTTGGAGCGCTCTCCTTTGACTCAAGGAGAGGAGGCTAAACGTCTGGATGGGTGTTGATAAGAATGAGAATGATGCAAAAATTTCCACACATCAGAAAAACTGCCAAGAGCAGCATGAGATGCGATATAACACAAATTATAGCTGCAGATGCTTGCCTCACATCTTTTCTGAATCCAATCATGAGAAAAAATGTTTCTTATTTTTCTTTTTTATGAAGGGAATGTAAATGTTGTTCTGTTAGCACTGTCGTCTGAGATCTAGGTGGATATTTTAAGTCGCCGTCCTTGTCTTTTTGTGAGGAGTTTGGATGTTCTAACTGTGGCATGTGTGAACTCACTCCCACAGTAGAAAAACATGCATGTTAGCTTATCTTGCTGCATTTCCACTGACCGTATAATTGCACAATATGGCATTTTGAAAATAAATTTGCTTAATGGAAACATGGCAATTAAAAAAAAACCTTTGCTTTTTGATAAAAAGGTTTTGCCGCTACGATGAGGTGTTTTTTTTTCTTTGGTCGTATCAAAATTGGTTTATTTCGCGAAGCTGCAGTGGAAACACCTTTTCACATCACACCAGTCACATGACCAACAATCAGATGTTGTCACTGACACAAACCACGAAGACGAAGACAACTGGAAGTAGAAGGAGGATTATGGCCTGGCATGTTTTCTAATGACGTATGGCGTCAAACGTTTTCACTTGTGATTTTAATTGCTTTTCGTATTTAATGGAAACAACGCAATTACGAAATTGTGCTTTTTCAACAATAGTGGGATACTATTTTTGTGCACATTTGTGACGAAAATGCAACGACGGTTAGCTCTACATTTAATGAGCTGTTATATTTCTGTGTTGACTGTAAAGGATTCGGCTCCTACTTGCAAATATCCACTTCTGATTCTATTCCTATTTGTTTGGGTTGCCTTTAGTTCCTTCTGCAGTTTCTGTCTGTGCTCATTTTAAATGTTGAGTCATAAAAAAAATCTACTTTCTCTGACTGAAAGAGCAGGTATTCACATGAGGACAAATTACTCCCTCACACTGAACTCTGTGGAAATTCCAAATACCGCATCATGTTTGCCATTACTGCTTTTCATAACATTTGAGCTGCAGCTTCCGCTGTGTGTATCTCCTGCTGAAAACACTTCCATATTGTGTAGGTGAAACCTTAAATCTGCTTAGTTTTGGTTAAACGCAGACGTGCACGGTGGATTGTTTGGTTTGGGTTTTATGCATGAGTAAGAAGACTGCAGGATGCAAAAGAGGAGCGTGCGAAAACCGTTCAGAAAAGATTGGATATTTGAAAGCTGTTTCGGCATCGCAGCGAAACAATTATTACATGTTAACCTTCTGAGTTCTGACCTGAATTGCTAAAGCAGTAAACACTAAGGGATTTTTTTTTTTGTTTTTTAGATCCTTCAACATTAGCACTGATCAGGCCTTCAAGCATTTGCTGTTCAATTCTATGAATCTCTTTCTTCACATTGTGGTGCTTTACAGACCTATTAAAACTGATTTTTTTTTTTTTTTAAATCTACACAAAATAGTCTACAAAGCCAAACGTTGCCATGAAACCCATAATTGAGCTCCTGCGGATCCATTGGTCATCTTGGGATGCTTCTTCTATGTCATCTCAGGTGAAACAAAGATTTTATACAAATTCCAAGTGAAAGAAGTTCGGAACTAAAAGAACCCTTCAGAGATCCTCCAACCCAACTGAGTACCCAGAAAAGAAAGACCTTGTTCAGAGAGACGACCAAAAAAGCAATGGTTGCTAAGGTGGATTTCAAAAGTGCTACACTGAAAAAAGAAAATAGTTGAACCAACTTAACTGAATTGCTTCAATTGGTAACAAGTAATTGTTACCAATTGACAATTTCTCTAAATTGTCCCTAGGTGTGAGTGTGTGTGCATGGTTGTTTGTCCTGTTTGTCTCTGTGTTGCCCTGCGACAGACTGGTGACCTGTCCAGGGTGTACCCGCCTCTCGCCCGGAACGTTAGCTGGAGATAGACACCAGCACCTCCCGACCCCACAAGGGACAAAGGGTGTATAGAAAATGAATGGATGGTAACAAATAATTCAGTTAAGTGTATTCAACTTAATTTATTAAGTTGGTTTAACTTGACTAATTTAAGTCAGGCTTGCTCAATTCACTGAAGCTTGCGTCATGTCGTCAGACACAGGATACGAAGGCAGCATTTAACTTAATTGTTTCAAGTAAAAGCAAAGTAAAAAGTTCCTTTAAGTAAAAAAAAAAGTTAATTCAGCTCAGAAAAGTAAGTTGTCATCACTAAACCAAAAGAATTTAGTGAGGTTAATGTAAATGAGTCCATAACATGAACTACAGCCCAAATACACTTTTTAGAGTGTGGGAGATTCCCTCAGGGAACCTGACATCTCCGTCTCCCACACGGCTCTCTAATGCATACAGAAAACACAACGTTGAAAACATGGAAACTTAGACTGACCCACTGACTAATTGACTAACTGATCAACAGTCAATATCAATCAATAATATTTAAAGGGTAGTGTCTGGCTGCTACATTTTATCTCAAACCCTAAGGAAGTAGCAAGAGTGTACTTAGGTTTTATTAGTCATAAAAAGTTTTTATTATGGCAGTAAGAGAAATAGCTTTCACTATTGTGTTCAATAATATAACTACATCAGTCTATTAATTTCATGTTTTTAATCTCAGACATATGAGATTAGAGCAAAACATTGCTTAAATAAATTATTGCTGTTTCATAGCCCAGCAGTGAAGTTCATGAGTATTATTATATGTCTAAAAACACAAGAAGATGTGAAAGATGAAAGTTGGAAACGCACTCTTTGGTTTGGTTTTTGTATCTTAAAAAAGCGTTTGGTTTTGAAAGTGAATGCCAAACATATTCAATCTTTATATTTCCAAAGAATAAACAGAGTTAAGGTTTGAAATGTGAGACAAACTTCTTCAGCTCATCAACACAAGCCGTGGCGTCTGACTGCGTGTTGGTGCCTTTATTTAGCGCTTCTCAAGCAGAGGCGCAGACTTCCTCCTGACTTCAGTGCTATGAGACTTGGCAGCTCCTCATTTTCCAGCTTACATAACCGTCTTATCGTTTCATGTTTGGTACCTGGGCTCCTGGCGTCAACACACACCATCTCACAAGCACACACCTTCCAAAGCCAAATGCTCAAAGTGAAAGTATTTATAGGGGAAAACAGCTCGAAGCAACATGCTCGTAAAATCACATTTGTCAGAAACAATTTGGTCTCCTTACGTTATGCAACAAACCTTCTGTTTCTCCACAAAGATTAACAATAATGTGTTTCGGAACCTGTTGACTAGCCTGTCTGGCTGTTGTTTAACCTGGCCATGTTGATAGGTACTCGTGTCATTTCCAATCAGGCAAGGATTGCCTGACTTCAGTCAGGAAAGGATTCTGATTCAGGATTCTCCCTGAAATGATTAGATCTGTGTCTAATCATTTCAGGGAGGACGAAATCTCGCATGGAGGAACTGAAAGTCATTATAAAATCAGGGTCTGTCACACAGGTTATTATACACACTAAAACAATGGAAACACATTTAAAGGGGCAGTATTATGTGTTTTCTAGGCACACAGTGCCATTTTATAGTACAATCAAGGAACTATATTACCTTCAGTTGTTATAAATATGATGTATATCACTTAAAAGAACTTTGACTATTCAATTTAACACCTGGCAATTGGGCCTCCTTAACTTTAAGAAACTCCTGCTCCTTCTGAAACTCCGTCGTGAGGAAGTAATCACAACATTGCTCCTCTATTAACCCTTCATCAAGACGAGACTCAAAATTGGTGGGAAGTAGCTCATGCTGATGCACAGTTCCAGCAGGTGTTTGCTAATTGCTGCTGGCTAGTCTGAAGGACATGAGTGAGGGAATCATATTTGTTCACTTACAAAGTAAAATTTCTTTTAAGCCACACACATATATATATATATATATATATATATATATATATATATATATATATATATATATATATATATATATATATATATATACAGTATATATACAGTATATACTGTATATATATAGCATTTTATAACAACTAAAGGTAACTTAGTTGTTACTTGATTGTGCTTTAAAATGGCGCCATGTGGCTAGAAAACACACAACCTTTAAAACTCGAGATGTTTGCTTTTATAAATCAGAACTAAAAACAAGACTGTTTATTGTAAGTATTTGTAAGTACTAAGTATTTGTTTTAAATGAGACTTTTATAGTTTCATTTTCTGTGTGATGCTTAAATTTTTATATTATTTTTACAGGAGGTTTTTTGTTTTAGTGTGATTTTCTTGATCCCTCTTTACATTACCTTGTGTATGAATTGTGAAAACAAAATAAAGTTACCTAAATTCCGAGTGGAGATGTTAGAAAACTCAAAGGACGGTGCAATCTTGGTGCAAAAAAAAAATGTCATTCAAACCTTCTGTCTCATTTGTCATGATCTGTTTTCCCTTTATGATGTTCCTTTTGCATCCCATGGTAGAAACAGGTGTTCACCTCTACACCAAACAGCACTTCACTCAATTGGTGTTGTAGTTATCTCGTGTAACGTACCATTCACTGGGTCTCTGTAAAGGAGACATTTTCATTCGAATGTTTCTGCACCTTAAATCTGTTGTCTTGATAAAATCGTGATTCCGTTTTTCTCAGGAAAGTGAGATGGGAGGGTATTATTGCAACATACCTGCACTAAAAATTCCTTGGAAGCGTCGTCTGGATCCTGGAATTTTCCTACAGCCATGTCTCAAACAAGCACAAACAACAGAACTCCCTACAAAATGATAGAGATTTGATCTCTTTGTTTCTGTCGAACTCAACCCGGATAGTTGTTTTTTTTCTGATGAAGTACACATTGTTGTTGTTTTTTTCAGAAACCTAAAGGTTATCACAACAGCCATTTTATAGTATAACAAATTAAGCCCTGAAGATGAAAGCTGAATGGACCAAAATGGTAAAAACCTTTTTAAAACTTATGTAGCTTTATGTTATTAAAGCTAAAGTTTAATCAGCAATACTTTTATAACAAATTTTTGTCAGATCATGATTTGTTGGTTAATGTCAAGTTGTCATAACAAAGACATTTTGAATAAAGTCAACTTTGTATTAAAAGTGTCATGATTTACCGAATGACACTTTATGACAACAGTCATAAATATTCATGAAGACTTATTCATGGTCATGACAGGTGTTATGTCATGTTTGTGACGGAGTCATGTCAGTCTTATTCACAACCCGTCAAATAAAGTGTTACCAAAAAAAATGTATCAAGTTCATTAATAAACACCTTTCTTTCATTTGTCCTGGAGGAAAGCAAAGTTCTATCTTCTCCTTTTTTGGCAATGCAAATCATTTCCTATTGGCCTTGACCATAAATGTTCATTAATGTTGATTTGATCAGCTCTCTCCATCTGGCGTAACACCGTAGAACTATTTATACTGCCGGTTTCCTGGTATTCAGAGTTCGCTGCTGGTGAAAGGCACGGCTTGGAAAAAAGCAGTCCATCACGGCCGACAGATTTCCTCTTTAACGCTTTTCGTTAGATTCATTCAGGCGTTGGTCAACACTCCTCATCTCCTTCCACCGGGCTATTTCTAGAGCTTCTCAGGAAGTAGATGTGCAAAAATAACACATGCCTTTGTTGGCTTTTTGGAATCATGTAAGACTATTTATAATTTGGTCTTTCCCTTGGAAACTCTACTCGGTTTTGTTTCTTTCACATTATGAATTGGAGCCTGCGGAAGAGGATTTGGAACAAAAGAATGAAAGGATCCAGACTTTATTATCAGAATTGTGACATTTTTCTTGGAATTCCGACTTTAATCAAAAAATTCTGAAATTTTTCTCAAAATTCTGACTTTTTTCTCAGAGGCCATTTACTTTTTTTTTTCTCAAAGTCAGATAAAAAAATTTTTCAGAAGCTTGTTCCCTAAGAGCCAGATGAGATTAATTATACTTTGAAACTGTGCCTGATTTCAGCCCAATTGGAGGGAAAATTACTTTAAGTACACAATGGGCATCGGATATGTCTCCAAACAACAATAAAATGGGGGGACAAACAAGCCAGAGAAGCAGACCGAGGCAGAGTCACGAGGAGCAGCAGAGGTCCTCCGTGCCTTGGCACTCCGCTGGAAAACGTGTGCAGAGATCGGAGCCGTGGCCCAGGCAGCGGACGAGGCTTCCAGGGGAGCGGACCGCAGCGTTCCTCTGGCTTTCCTAATAGCAGTGTACAGCTGTGTTACCTCCACTCGCTGGAATGTGAGAAAAACGGAAAAACTGACACGCACACATATAAAAACACTTGCTTAATGACTGCATTCTGTGCCATAAGCTTGTAAAATAACAAAAAAAAAAAAAAACTCAACAAATTTCTACAACCACAAAGACATGAGCCGCCATGCTACAAGTTTGCACTAAATGTAAATTAGTTTGTTCTGTTTATATGTCATTACAACTCTATATTCCATACCTTACAAGCAGCCTTTTCACTTTCATTGGCACATTTAGTTTGTAAGAGCCTTGTACAGGGCTGGTTCATTCTGCCCAAAGTTTGAGAAAAGAAAAGAAAAATACATCCTATTCAGATGCAAAGAGATATAGAATCAGTTCTGCTTGACAGCGGGTGCTGAACTGTAAAAATGTAGTGCAGATTAACAAAACCCAGACTTAATGCTGCCGTCTTGACTGCAGGGTGTTAGGTTTAACTAATGTTAGTCAGCGTAGTCCTGTTTAGCATTTGGGCGCATGTGCAGGGTGATGGGCCAGCAGGCACGTGTGGGGGCGGAGGGGTAAAGGTCAAGTCGACGGTTTCGGGTCAGGTGATCTCAGGATTTGGACAGATGGTGATTTACCAGAGTTTGGCAGCAGGTTCCCTCTGGGACATCCCAGACACCCCTGGGGCTTTCCACACAAGTCGACTGGAAAAACAGACGAACGGAGTGAAAGTGCTCAAAATCGGACATTTCAACGGAAAATAAAATAAATAGATGGCGAAGAGGTTTTTAATTGAATCATGCTTTCGTGTTATTTGCAGGTCAAAGCATTATTGTGCATTATGGGTTTCACTAAAGAAATAAACATTTACTAGGTTAAATTTGCTCGTGGAGGATGTCAAGAAAACTTCCCCTCATGTCTGTCTGCATTTTATGAAGCTGCATGCTGCATTAGCTTTACTTATCCTGGCAGGAGCTTTGGCAGGAGAAAATGTAGTAGTTTTGTAAGGGCACATTGTGGCGACCACAGCTATCTCAGCAAACGTTTATGTCTTCAAACTTAGAATTTACTGCTCTGCTTTTGCTTGGTAAGAGTGCTGAAGACAAAGAGACAAGGTCAACATGAAGGTTTTCCAGAAGACTTCCTGAGCCTCTCACAAGCCGGCTACTAGAGCCGCTCACATTTACTTAAAAACAGCAGATCTTAGAATTTTTCATTTCCAATGGCTAAAAGAATAACAAATAAGTGAGCACTGATGTACACCAACCTACTTTGTTGTGGAGAGTTAAGTTTTCCCTAACACGCATTTTCATGTTTTTCTTGTTTATAGTTGCAGAAATTCTGTGTGCGTGTGTGTGTGTGTGTGTCCGTGTGTGGGTGCGCGCGTGCGTGTGTGTGCAACACAGATCTTTAATTTTAATTTTGATCTTTCAAACTAGCCTGTATTAGAAAACCAGCCTTACAAACCTGTATTTTCTCTCTGTTTTTAACATTGTTTAATGTGCTGACTCGATGAAATAACTTGGAATTGAATTGAACATCTCAGAATAATTCTTGCCTATACAGGAAAACAGATTGAACTCATAAAACACTTTTATATTCCTACTGACCAGTCAGAGCACTGTACACAAGAGACGCATTCACCCATTCACACTCACACTAAAATATCCCTGAATAATTCATTTATTTAAAAGTGAATCTCATATGTATGAGGGGCCGTTTAGGACAAAATTTACGTTTGTCTCTCACACACTACCAAAAACTCTTGCATACTCCAAAAAAGTAGCCACGCACACTCCAAAAAATTACGTTTTGTCTCTCACACACTACCAAAAACTCTCGCATACTCCAAAAAAGTAGCCACGCACACTCCAAAAAATTACGTTTTGTCTCTCACACACTACCAAAAACTCTCGCATACTCCAAAAAAGTAGCCACGCACACTCCAAAAAATTACGTTTTGTCTCTCACACACTACCAAAAACTCTCGCATACTCCAAAAAAGTAGCCACGCACACTCCAAAAAATTACGTTTTGTCTCTCACACACTACCAAAAACTCACGCATACTCAAAAAAATAGCCACGCACACTCAAAAATTACTCACGCACATTCAAAAAATACTCAAATTGCGTATACACACACTACTAAAATGTCACACACACACACACAAACGTTAACTTTCTCGCTCACATACACTACTACCAGCTCGCGCACATACACCCAAACGTTAACTTTCTCGCTCACATACACTGCTAACAGCTCGCACACACACAGACGTTTATCTCTCACATACACAAGACTAAAGTTGAACACACACACAGTACTAAGACTCGTTTTATGTATGTGTGAGAGCGAGACTTTTTATGAATGTGTGAGAGCGACACTCTTTATGAATGTGTGAGAGCCAGACTCTTTTTGAATGTGTGAGAGCGACACTCTTTTTGAATGTGTGAGAGTTGTCACGGAAGAGGCGGGGCATAATTTTTGGATCAAACTGCGCATGCGTAGATCCTAAACTATAAGTTTCGATTGTTGACTCACTGTATGTTCTATTACTTAGTATATTTGTGCTTTTAAATATATATAGAACGTTTAACTTTCTTGTAGATTAAATGTGCTATAGAAATAAATGAATCTGATTGATTGATTAAAAATAGCAAAATTGCTGTAGTACAATCTGTCCACTGGGTGCCAGATTGTAGCACTGCGGGCAGTCGTTGAATCGTTTAATGCGCCTGTCAAAGTGCTGGTTGCCTCCGGAGAAGATAGAATGGTGTTTAAAATGGCAGCTGCCTGACCAATTCTCTCTCGTTTCGAATTAGAGTTAGCCATGTTCGGTATAGCAAACTCTTTCTTCTTCGGCACTAGTTGGCGCCGGTTAATAATTCCTGTAATACTGGCACCCAGTGGACAGATTGTACTACAGCAATTTTGCTATTTTTAATCAATCAATCAGATTCATTTATTTCTATAGCACAATTAATCTACAAGAAAGTTAAACGTTCTATATATATTTAAAAGCACAAATATACTAAGTAATAGAACATACAGTGAGTCAACAATCGAAACTTATAGTTTAGGATCTACGCATGCGCAGTTTGATCCAAAAATTATGCCCCGCCTCTTCCGTGACAACTCTCACACATTCAAAAAGAGTGTCGCTCTCACACATTCAAAAAGAGTCTGGCTCTCACACATTCATAAAGAGTGTCGCTCTCACACATTCATAAAAAGTCTCGCTCTCACACATACATAAAACGAGTCTTAGTACTGTGTGTGTGTTCAACTTTAGTCTTGTGTATGTGAGAGATAAACGTCTGTGTGTGTGCGAGCTGTTAGCAGTGTATGTGTGCGAGAAAGTTAACGTTTGTGTGTATGTGCGCGAGCTGGTAGTAGTGTATGTGAGCGAGAAAGTTAACGTTTGTGTGTGTGTGCGCGAGCTGTTAGTAGTGTATGTGTGCGAGAAAGTTAACGTTTGTGTGTATGTGCGCGAGCTGGTAGTAGTGTATGTGAGCGAGAAAGTTAACGTTTGTGAATGTGCGAGCTGTTAGTACAGTGTATGTGAGCGAGCTGATAGTGTATGTGAGCGAGAAAGTTAACGTTTGTGTGTGTGTGTGTGACATTTTAGTAGTGTGTGTATACGCAATTTGAGTATTTTTTGAATGTGCGTGAGTAATTTTTGAGTGTGCGTGGCTATTTTTTTGAGTATGCGTGAGTTTTTGGTAGTGTGTGAGAGACAAAATGTAATTTTTTTGAGTATGCGAGAGTTTTTGGTAGTGTGTGAGAGACAAAACGTAATTTTTTGGAGTGTGCGTGGCTACTTTTTTGGAGTATGCGAGAGTTTTTGGTAGTGTGTGAGAGACAAAACGTAATTTTTTGGAGTGTGCGTGGCTACTTTTTTGGAGTATGCGAGAGTTTTTGGTAGTGTGTGAGAGACAAAACGTAATTTTTTGGAGTGTGCGTGGCTACTTTTTTGGAGTATGCGAGAGTTTTTGGTAGTGTGTGAGAGACAAAACGTAAATTTTGTCCTAAACGGCCCCTCATACATATGCAGTCATGACACACAAGGTGAAATATTTCAAGCTCTTTTTTTTTCTTCTAATTTTGACTGGTTATCTGTCTGCTCACAGAGTGCTTTGTCAAAGAATGTTAATGCAAAGTTGAGTGGAAGGAAAAACGCATTTGTACACCAATCGGCAGGCCACTTGACATGGATGATTACTCTGGCCACTGAGCCACATTTTAAAGCTGCACTATGTAAATTTTATATATATAAAAAAAAAAGCCATCTCTTTACACATTTGTTTAAACTGTCACTATGTTATGACAGTATGATATGAGACAGATAATCTGTGGGAAAAAAACAAGCTCCTCTCCCTTCTGCAAGTACTAACTGGAAACAACCAATCACAGCCAGGGGGAGGCTCTTAGCGCTATCAATCGTGGTCATGTGTGCACCACTCACAAAACCCTTATCTCACCTTTGCTCTCTGCTACAGTGTGGCTTTTCCCCATCAGCAGAGCCTGTCATGAATCCTAAGGCTCTGCTGAGCATTCACGTGAATGCTAGTCTCTGATTGATGGGAATGCCAGTTAGCGTTAGCATTCGCTGTCAATCCATGAGGTTGACTGGTCCAGCTCAGACCCGCCTCCCGGCTCTAATTGGACAGCAACAGTAGCTCATGGTGGAGGAGATTAAATTTTTCAGAGTCATAACATACTGTCATGAGATGGTGACAGTTTTAACAAATATGTAAAAAACAACAACACTTTTTTTTTTACAAAAGTTACACACTGCAGCTTTAATAGCCCCATCTGCAATGTTTCTGTTCAATCACATTAAAACTATTGGTACAAGTTCAAGAAAGTGAGAATAAATGTAAGAAATCCAAACTTACAGTATGTTGTAATAACAATATCAATCTGTGCCAAAAATAAAAGAAAACTTAAGGAAGATGAGTTTTCCTACATAATACGCATCACCCAGTATACAGCCTCTATTCCTGTCCTACTGACAGGCCGCTGCTGTGCCTCCTCTCCATCTAGACAAACAAGTGCCAAGAGGATGAAGGGAGGAGGAGGTTGAAGGGCAGGAGCGGGTGGGTGCAGCTAGATGCTGCAGGTCATAGGTCAGACCTGGGATCTTTTGTATTATTCTGCTTCATGCTCCACCTTTTGCAGTGAGCTTCAAAGTAGACACATGAAATAGTCTCTGGAGATTTCTGTCATGCACACACTCGCTCACACAGAGTGTGGTTGATTTCAGCTGCAAAGTTGAGGTCAGAACCCAAGGGAAGGAGCATTTTCTGACCTCACAGATCCACGAGAGAGATAATTTATAATCCACCAATTATGTCATCAGGGCCTCACCACATCCTCTACTCTTTTGCACTAACCTCCTCTAAAGTTTCGTGTTTGTCTTAAAAAAGTGCTGCCTCGATGAATTTTACGTAATCAGAGAAAAGCAGGTCACAGAACTTCTCTTTGTTTCTGCGCAGCAGACAGGAAGCAGCCATTAGCAAACTCTTTATAAAAATGTAAAACGCTTTGCACATGTGCCAGAAATTTCTACAACACTGTGCTAATCTTATACCTCTGAGAGAAAACGCTTCATACAGCAGGACTGCAAAGCTCTCACAAGACTGCACTAAGGACGGCTTAGTGCAGTCTTGTGAGAGCAGTTTTTTTTTTAGATAAATAGTGAGTTGAAAAAAAGGGCAGGACAGGTGTTTCATGTCTTATCTGGGGAGGTTTGACAGGATGACAAATGACTAGAAAATCAGCACGTTGGGTTGATTTCCACTGGATGTTAACCATGTTTTTAATTCCTGGTGTGCTTTTTTGGGGATTTATGATGCTATTTGTTCTCCAACGTTGCAGTTTGTTTTATTTTAACAGACGTTCTCTTCAAAACTCATAAACAATCCCTTCGAGGCTTTGGTATGGCATCCGAATCCATGTGCACAAAACCACTGGAACTTGCACTGTGACATTTCATTTTGTTCTATTCTCACTCACAAAACCTTTTCTTTTCACCTGATTTTATATCTGGTGGACAACATGGACTGAAAAGTTTTATTACGATATTTGGTGGATAACAATAAAAGTGACGTGAAGAACTATTTATTACATCTTTTTTAGGTAATTAAATGGGTAAAAATGTAGTTTTGTAATAAACGTCTTTAAGTTTATTTACCTGTCCTGCCCTTTTTTCAACTCCCTGTTTATATGCCTAAATCATTTTTGCCCAAATTATTTTTGTTAAAAAAAAAATTAGACGTCTTTTTTTTTCTTTTACCATAAGATGATTTAAAATCACTTTTGGTTAAAAAAAAAAGACTTATGCCATTATTTTAGTAAGGTACACAAACACTGAAGAAAATCAATAATAGGTGAAGATGTCAATATATGCCAGCTAGCAAGACAGTTTGCGTTCATCCATTGTCCCTTCATCATTAATCACCATTCTGAAGCATGTTATAGTAAGATATTTATCAGGTCTTCCAGCTGACACAATGACACTCACTTTCTCTATATTAGCTCTGCAGAATCAGTGCATATAAACCACAGCATCAGCAGATGAACCAGTCACCAGTGAGCCTCTCATTCCCACCGTTTATTCAGTTTATCCTGGCCCCCTCCACCTCCTCGCCTCTCCACATTCCTAATCTGGGACATGGAGTGTGGCGCGTGCATGACTGCAGCAACATGGAGACCCTAAGGACCCTCTGCTGTTCAAATGTAGAGAGATGCACTTCAACCGCAACCATGAATTATGGATCTTATGAAAATGAATAATGAATCAAACATAATGACCATCGTTGAAGGAAGCGGTGCAGAGATACGGGGGGGGGGGTGTGTGGTTTAATCCGCCAAATAAGTGTTTCGTAGCAAACGTGCCGTTTTGGGTTTGAGAACATTCTGTCTGCGCTGCAATCTGAATCCACAGAGAACAGAGTTAGAAAATGGATTACAGTGAAGCCCGGTATTTGCAGGGCTTCACTTCACGCTACAATAGCCTACAAACAGCTAAAATAAGCTTACACTAATAACTGCCTATTTTAATAGTTCAAACAATAAATGCATCAATATGAACCATGTAAACCATCTTAGAAGCTATCTAGCTAATCAGTGTTAAGGAAAATGAATGGCAAAGCAGGTCACAGAACTGCTTTGCCATTCTGTGACATCATAGGCATGATTTTGAAACTACATAAAGGCAGCTATGTGTTTGCATTGTGTGCTGACTGCAGACTGTCAAACCTGCATAGATCAGAGGGAAGTTCAAGTCAGATATGAAGCAAGAACACTGCAACACGTTGGAGGAGGTCTGATGGTTGATGTTTTTCTCTCTGTTAGGAACCTAGGACATACAGACAGGTTGAATTTCCTACAGGAAGTGTGGATCACCTTCATATGTCGCCGAGTCTCCATTAACCATCAATTTGGGCAATTTGTAATTGCAAAGATAAATAAATAAATGTTCTTAGCTAAAAGTTTTTGGAGCTAGGATGAGGTGGTTTTTCAGCCACATCGAAATAGATATATTTTGCAGTATTATAATGGAAACACTATTGTTCACATCACAAAGTCACGTGGTCGGATGTTACTACTGTCAAAAACCACAAAGAAGACGACAGGAAGTGGCAGGAGGATGATGATTTGTTTTTGTTTGTTTTTTATGGAGACAATGTGCCGCTGTCTCCACCAGAGCTCTCACAGCATTACACAGTTCATGAAAAGCACAAAGTACAATTTCCCCAAAACGTCTCATGCATAGAGGCTACCAAGTATAAGTGGCACCACGCAACATTTACCTCCATCTGATAAAACACACACACCTGGTAACCAAGCAGGATCTCATGGTGAAGTGAGCTGTTTTGTTCAAGCCACAGCTTGTTGTTGGCACTTATCATTTCATTCACTCTAGTTCACACATGAGTTAGTTTTGATACTAGCTGACTATGTTTTGCTCATTCCATAGCTTACCCGTCTCTAACTAGCTGTAGAGTTCAGATTCAGTTTGGTTTATTCAGTGGTTCCAGATGAGCCTTGTGAAAAGCAATAGAGGAGCTCAGATGTTTTCAGTAGGAATAGCGGAGAATGCCTGGCAAAAGTATTCGTACCCCTTGAAGTTTTTCATATTTTGTGTTCAAGAGGTATTTATTGGGACCAATCAATCAATCAAATGTTATTTGTATAGCACATTTCAGCATTAAGGCATTTCAAAGTGCTTTACGTTATAAAAACACAAAGTCATGCAGCTTAGAATCAACAGTGGAAACATTACATTAAATCAAGTGCAATCGTTAAATTCTTAATCGATTGTACTTCAAAGGCAACTCTTAACACAAGTTAGTTTTTAGTCTAGATTTAAAGGCACTTAGTGATTCAGCAGTTTTGTAGTTTTCTGGAAGTTTGTTCCAGATTTGTGGAGCACAAAACCTTAATGCTGCTTCTTTTCATTTGGTTCTGGTTCTGGGGATGCAGAGCAGAACCAGAACCAGAAGACCTGAGAGGTCTGGAAGGTTGATACCTGATATGATTGGTTGATATGATTTATCTGATAGACCAACACAAAACAGGGTGTTGTTTTCAAGGGCAGGGCAGATAATATATATTTATTTTTTGCTCAATATGCTGCTCTTCCCTCACATTATGTGTTTTACAATGATTTAAAGAATTAGTAAAATAACAAAATCAGTGTTTGATTATATGGTAAGTCCATCAGTCATGAACCTCGTCGGGTCGGGACCCCGGGCTCGTTTCCGCAGGTGATCCATCGTGGGAACTGAATGTTTCCTGACACACAGAGGAAGGCCCACCGCTTTCAGGATGGAGACAAAAACTGACCCTTTACCGCCATGGAAACCAACCAACACAGCAGAGCCAGAAACAATGTCACAGGAATACCAACTGAGGAACAAGTAACCCTGAAAATAAACTGTTGGAACTAATTTAATAAACTTTTTTTTCTGTTTGCTTAAATAAAATAACATGAGAACATCAGCACTATTTGTTCACTCTGCTTATATGAGATTGCAAATTGACTTATTTTATGTTTCATATTTTCATTTGTCGGAACACCCTGAACTTGTTCTTCTTCAGTCCAATCTGACAGAGTTTGAACTATTTTTGCGTGGAACAATGGACTCCGGTTTCAGTCTTTAGTGCTGGTCAAAACTTACTTCTGTAAAGTTTTGACTCAGACAGGCTGAATATAAACTCACCAAGCACAGCTATGCACCAATTTCCTTCTAGTCCACGAATATGGCGAAGTTTAGTGCTGTTAGGAAAGATTTAGGAACATTTCAAGGTGTGAGAGTACAATATTTAGGCAATAACAAAATTAAAAGGGTGGTAATATGTAAAAATCAACTTTTTTTATCTTTGCATTATGTCATAATGTTACTCCTTCATCAAAAACATTCCTGGAGTGTTGCTTTGATGAAGCTCCTCCCCCACTCAGCTCCTCCAGACTAGCTAGCCGCAATTAGCAAACACTTTCTGGAACTTTGCATCTGCTGAGCTCATTATAGGACCTACTTCTCAGTGCAATGCTGGTAAAAAATGTTGCTAAAGGGATAATAGAGGAGCAAAGTTGTGATGACTTCCTGAAGCCGGAGATTCGGAAAGAGACAGAGTATTTAAAGAGACAAAGTCCCAATTTCATGTCATTTAATTACAATATCAAATTTCTTTTAAGTCAAATTTCATGTATACAGCATTCTTTATAACAACTGAAGGTAATAGTTACCTGATCATGCTATAAAATGACACTGTGTGTGTGGGAAAACACATAATTCTGCTCAAGGAGAATTTTAAACTTTAGAGCAGAACTTTGGGTTTCAGTTTTATAAATACTTTCAGGTCCCCAAGTACAGACTCCTCATGGTCACCGCCAGGATGCAACAAGTAATCTTGTTTTCCTCCTCAGTAGAATTCTGTATATTAAGAACACATATAGTGATTGGGATACAGTTAGTTCAGTAAAAAAAAAAAAAAAACACGCTAATGCTGAACCTTCACACACAATGTTATCTCACCACAGCAGACTTAACTTTAGAAAGAAGAAGAACTGAGAGGAGGAGCCCTGGAGGGAGACACAATAAGAGCATGACTGAGGAAACAAAGAGGAGAAGTCTCGCTGCTGACGAGGCACTTTATCCAGGTCAGCGTCAGAAAAAACAAACAGTGGAAGTCTTTCATCGGGTGAATGGACAGATAGCAGCTGATTTGTGGATCATAATGTGTAGCACGGCATGAGCCTAATGTCGGCTGGCGGTGTAAGAATGTGGAGCAACGAATCTGAATGAAAAACCGCAAGAAATGTTTATTGCTTAAACAAAGAAACCAGAGTTTTGAGGTTACAGTGGGTCTGCTGAAGAGAAGAAAATTGACTCAGTCAGGCTTTGATTTTCATTTCGGGGCTTTAGGAAAAAACATCCAATTTCGGTGGACTTGATGTTCTTCGTGAGGACTCATGATTCCGTTGTCTGTGCTGCTCATAGACGGTGATAAATCAGCTCTCAAACAACTGTGCGTCCATCCCTGAAGTGAATTTCTTTTCCACATAAATGCTGGGGTTTGTGGGATAGATTATCACCGAACCCTGGAGGCTTAGAGAGTGTCCAGTACTGTTGCCACAAAATTGTTTGCCTTTTTCTGTGTTATCCCATTTAGATCCCAGAATGATGAAGTCTCTCCCATCTTACGGTATGCAAGAAGTGGTAGCACCATGGAGAAGTCACACACACCACCACACCAGACTGAACACAGACAAATACTAGCAATACCATGCTTTACTGAGGAAGGAAAGCAGATTGTCTGTGGAAAACAGGTTAGCTCCCCCACAGAACTGCATGTGCAAAAGTACAAACCAATATCAAAGGGGAAAATATGTCTCTGTTCTTCTACTTGGTCATCTGGTTGCCAAAAGGAATAGCTACATTTTAGCAGGGGTCTATCTATGGATGTGTTTATAAGTAGTTAGGGCCCATGCTGTTAGTGACAAGCTCCTTACACCTGACAGTGGCTAAGTATTCTGCGTTTTGGGGAAATTGTAGTCTGTGATTTTACAGAAGAGTTATGGATTCAACACATTGGGATGACACACAGCTTTTTAAGAAGTGCATGATGCTGTGAGATCTCTGGTGGAGCCAGTTGCACATTATCTGAAAAAACATGAACAAGCCATCATTCTCCTACCACTTCCTGTCGTCTTCTAAGTCATTTTCGCCAGTAGTAACATCCGGCTGCTGGTGACGTGATTTGTGTGATGCCAGCTTTCTATTGCAGCTTTGTGAAAACTTTATTTCAGTGAAAGCATGTTTTCGAACTTGCCATGTTTACATTAGGCACTTTAATTTTTGTAATTCAATTTAAGCGATTTTTTTTGGTCAAAGGAAACACAGCAAAAGAGTTTGCATGGAATGCGGTGTGCTTGGGGACAGAGAATAGGCAGCAGAGTCATTAGCAATGACCTTCTGGAAACAACTGCCTCTCTCCATCCTGTTAATGTTAATGAACATGATCATCACCTGTGCAATGCATCTGATTCCAGGTAGCATCAGCGAGCTGGTTGTTAGAACGCTTCCATCCAGATGACGAAACACTTGGTCTGCTGTGAAACATTCTGTACATCCAGATGCTGTGGTGAATGTCTGAGTTGAAACTAGATGTAGCAATGGAAGCAGTCGGGACCACCAGCACACATTGATCCCTTCTGCTGGTTAACATGGAGACGGAACACGGACTAGTAGATCAACATCACTGCTGACAACGGATTTACACTGACTTCTCAGAAAGCTCCTTTTCCTTGGCCATCAGGATGTGGCAGGTGCTGCTTCAATTCCAAGTGCTGCTTGATATCCTTCTAAACAGTCAAACTCATCAATACGCCCTGGACAAGAGAAGCACCATTTCCCCTCATTGTCTATTTCTGATATACAAGAAATACATAATAACAAGTTGTGAACTGAGGTCATACAGACTGCTCCTGCAAACTTGTGCAAAAGAATGGGTCGTCCTCAAGAGCTCAGTGAATTCCAGTGCAGTGTCGTGATAGATGGACACTGCACTGTGTATCTATTGGTGAGTTGAAAAACTTCACCAACCTCCTACAGAGTCAATAGCTGCAGACCACCAAACTTTATGTGGTCTTTAAAATACCTCAAGCAAATCCAAAGCCTCACGTCACCACGTGCAATGCAGTGGTGTGAAGTATGCAGCCACTGGAATTCAGAGCAGTGGAGACTTTTGTGTCTAACTTCACAATAATGTGTTTTTTGGAAAAATGCCCAGAAATTTCCACAAGCACACTCCTAAACTTTGTAGAAAGTCTTTTTAGGAAAACTGAAACTGTTACCTGTACAAAGTTGAGCAAGCATGGCCGTTGTTGTGCCAATGGCAGTGGAGGATAATTTTTAAAAAACAGATGAACATTAATAAAAGCACCAGATTCACATTATTAATATGTAACATAACAAAGTAAACAGTGAGATGAAACAAAAGAAGGAGATGTTGTACAAGTTCATATGTGTAAAACCAAGAGAGTCTTTACTTTTGGCAATATAGCATCTATGCAACTTGTCTAAATTTCCAGAAAATAACTGGCTCAAAATAACATCAACCCACTTGTCCATGGATTTTATATAGCTGCACGATTCAAGACTGAGGCATATTTTGCTTTCCTTGATTTAGATGATGAGGAAAAAAACTGATTTAGGAACCATATTTTGCTGCTATTTTGGATTATGCGTGCATTGCAAGCCGCTTGCCGGTCCCTTTCATCCTTAGTCATGCTTTGGATGTTCTCTTTGAGGAGATGCCAGCCAGGGGGTGAGAACACAGGGCCCACCAGTGCAACACAAAGCAGCAGGGTAGAATATGACAGCAGTCTTTGGCAACAGCAATGAGGAGAGAGAGGAAGAAATGAAACCTCGCTGATATGGGGGAGACAACAGTATGACCCAGTTACGTACAAAGCCTCGCAGGAAGGGTCTTGAGCACTCATGTGCTGACAACAGCATACTGCAGAGTACTTCCAATGTCTCCACAAGTTCAGCTGGTGAAGGAAGGTCAAGAGTTGTAGAGGTTAAGGAGCGACAGATCTGAGGTTTCACACAGCAGTCCCAGAGATCTGAGGCCACACACCGTCACAGATGGGGGTTTGGCTCAGTGTGACCTACATTTGCAACGGGAGAGGAATTAACGGTTTGCTGCAGACGCATTCTCCTGACAGTCTGCGTTCCTACAGTCTCTCTGGATTTCCTTTAGAGGAGGGAGATCAGTAGTTACAATGATGGACATTAGTGAGACAAGACTTGGAGAAGTGACAGTTTGAGAGGACCACCGTCAGGACTTCCTTCCTACAGGAAAACTGAACTGAATTCATCAAAACAGTGTGTGTCCATCACAGCAATGATAAAACAACACAAAGGCATCTAGTTACACTTGATACATCCAGAACACACCAGCTTAGTTTGCAAGAATTAGGCTAAGACTGCATTCACACCAGCCCCGATTAAACCGCTTTAATCAAACTAGTTCATTTGCCTAGAAGGTCTGGGTCACTTGAGGATGTGTAATCAAACTCTAATGTGTACTTGATCTGGTCCACTTACAAATCTCAGACTGGGCTCATTTGGAATAAACTCTGGTGCTGTTCAAATAAATATGTGAAAGCCAAGCAGACTGGAGGCCACTTCAAAAGGAGGAAGCGGACTATAGCGTAGAGAATGCTGGGTAAAAACAACCAAAAAAAACACAAACAGACAGGAAAAATGACTCGTGGTATTTTACCATAATAAAAAAGAAGCCCTACAACAAAATACAACATTTCTCCAGTTTTGTTTTCATTTTGTGTCTACTTCAGAAGTTTTTGTGCCGTTTCCTTCAGCAGTTCTTGGTGCAGCGGCCCCACAGGTGAGTGGGGTGAGAGGGGCACAGGTTGCAGTACAGTGTGAAAGCAAACTGCAACAACTGAAAATGTAACAAATTTTGCAAGTTTGGTTCTCAATCAAACTGAGTCTACTGGACTGTCAGGCTTGAAAACATCATAAACCTGTCAGTCGTCTAGATGTCAGATGGGAAATATATGTGAGTAGGCTGAATGTGTTCTGTCGTCGGGCGGTTTGAGGAGACGGGTTACTGTGTGGTTGTATGGCATTTGGACCCAGATCAACGCCAAGCTCATTACCACGTTTCGATCTTCAGTTCTGCTGTTTTACCGTTAAAAAACAGACGATGGGTGTGGGATGAACACAATGGGGAAGAGAATTGATGGATGAAAAACGTTTCCTCTAGAGAGATGGAGGGACACCTCCATGTTAAAGGGGATGGAGCTGGGTGGGGTGCTGGAGGTCAAAGAGGGGTAAAGACCCCCCCAGGACCCATAGCACAAAGTGTGCGGTGGAGGAGGTGTTTGGGAGATATATGCATTGTCATGGTGCTCAGCTAATTTCCATAAATAAATGAGGGACGCGTGCCCTACTGGGTCATGCGTTGAGCTGGCAGCTGCTGTCTTGTTTGACAGATGCTTTTGTTAGATGTCATGGAGGGAGCAGCTCTCTGTCTGGAGAGACAAATAGAAACTCTTTGCTTTGATTTACTCTGGTGCTTCATTTCTTACGCTGCAGGTTGTTTCAGTTGCTTTGTGTCAAATGATTTTCCAGGATGGAAAACTGAAGTCTGACCTGTTTGGCAGCTTTTTTTTTATGACTTTGATTGTTGACTGCTTTCTAAAATTGGAGCTGTCGCTGATGCAAAACAAGAAGTCTGGCACTGACTTCCAATATAGACAGATTATCAAATCCTGATATGAAAAGTCAACTCTTCCGGAAAATGGTTGTGTGCTCGTTGAATATTTGTGCAACTCGACAGTTGGTAGTCATAAATCCAAGTATGAGAACCTCCTTTGAAGATATGTTCAGTTTCTTTCTAATAAAACGTTGGTGCTTATTGCAAATCCTCTGAATACTTGCAGTAAGGAGGTTGAAGAGTTCAAAAATGCTAATGCCCCAAAGGGCATTGTTTCAACTCCAACTGAAAAGATTTTTACTTTTATTTTCTTTCTGAGTTAAATCCACCAGCTTGTATCTTTGTCTTTACTATTTATGTAGTGCTGCCATCAAGTGGACGTCTGTGTTATTACTTACCAAAGAAATCCATCCATTCTATATTTTATTATGCATTCTTAATATCTGGTACATCTTTGATGTGTTCCGACTTAGAGATCCCCTGTAATTGATAGAATTATCTATTTTATAAATATTTTTTTTTTGTTTACTATTAGCAATGTTCTTTAGGTTGTCTATCTAGTTAGTTTGATAATTGGTCATCTGTGTGTCTCTAGTTTTATATATATATATATATTTTTTTTTTTAATCTGTACATTAATTTTTAAAAAAGACAAAGACAAAACAGATGGTACAAGGCTACTGTTTTATTAAATTCCGACCTGAAGATACTGAAGATAGTTATAAAAACGTAGCAAAGCAGACTGGTAAAAGTGCATCCACAAGGGAGGAAATCCCATTTCATTACAGACCACAAACAGGGAAATTTGTGAAGAACAATTTATTAGAATGTAAATGTATTTTTTATCATGCTAGCTTTTTGTTCTTGGGGGGCCCCCGGGTGGCGTAGGGGCCCTAAGCAATCGCTTAACTCACATGTGTGACTAATACAAATGCATATAGTGAGGAGTAACCTTTATTCAGTGTATCATTTGGAACCTAGTGGTATTTATTTCTTAAATACTGAAATGTAAAATCTGGCCAAAACATAAGGAAAACAAAAACTGCTTTAGTTGACTATCTCTGCAGCCCCAGAGGGCCCAGTTTCTCATGCAGGCAGCAGGAAGCAGAGGCCTCTCCACATCCTGTTTGGACATGTGGACCTCCAGGCTGCTGACTCCAGGGAGGAGCATGTTTACATGTTTGGCTTACAAAGATACCCAACATAACAGCTGTGTTTACCTCCATTAAATGAAGATGTGAGGTGATCCGCCTCTCCGGAAGTAGCCTTCTGGTTAACAGTAGCACATCGGTTACCACGGAGACCAGATCTATAACAAAACCCCAAGGTTTAAGTTTTCACTGTCGACTCAAGAGTCACCCAGAAAACTTTTGTACGTTCGTTCATTCATCTTCTGTGTCTGTTTTTCCTTGCAGGGTGAGGAGTGTGTGGTGTTGCCTGTCCCCAGTGGTCACTGGGTGAGAGGTACGACCTGGACTGGTCACCAGTCCATCAGGGCAGCACAAAGACACACAGGACAATCACCCATGCACCCACACATTTATACCAAAGGACTCAGAGAGACTAATTAACCAGCAGTCATGTTAGGAAGGAAGCCGGAGTATCTGTTAAAAACGCAAAATATGTGCAAAGACTGCAGACTGGGATTCAAACCAAGACCTTCTTGCGCCGTGGCAACAGTGCTACCAACGCAGCATAAATCTGACAAGACTCATTGAGATATTCTAATTCATTGAATATGACAGTATTGACAGAAGCAGAGCAGATCTTCAGCACTTCTCTCCTTTTCAACACAATTAAAGCTGCGATATGGAGCTTTTATAAAAAAATTTTTTTTTTTTTACATATTTGTGAAATTGAGATGTGATGTCGAGGCAGCAAAAGACGTTTCGGCATCGAGCTCTTCTGCCTTCTCCCTGTGCTAACTACAGAAATAAACCACTCAGTCAAACAATCAGTCAGAGGCAGAAGGAGGGCCTTAGCGCTGTCAATCAAGCACATGTACATGCCTTCATCCTCTGCTGTGCTGCAGCTGGTTCACCACAACACAGCCTACCATAAGTGTGCGTGCTAGTTAGCATAGCCACCAATGACAGCGCATGAACAGTTTCCCTGTAAGTTGTTATTAGCACATTTAGCAGCACATACGTGAGGTTAATTGAGAGCACTAAACCTCTCCTCCTGGCTCTGATTGGTTGTTTTTGATCAGGAGTGGTGTATTTCTGCAGATGGCAGTAGGATCACAGGGAGGGAGCTTAATTTCTTGCTGATTATCTTTCTCATGCTGTCACAACATGGTGACAGTTTTAACTAATATGTTTTAAGGAAAACATATTTTTGTAGAAGTTACCTACTGAATATTTAACTGCTAAATGGCTCTCCAAACTCGCTCTGGTTGTACTTTAACCTGAGTTGGCTGCAGATGCAAGAATCATGTCAACCTGGCAAACTTGGTTAGTTACATAATACATTTGGAGTGCTGACCAGTGACCTCCTCCCTTAAACTCACAAAAATGACAGAGAATTTGCATTTTGCTCTTTACTTAAGCATTCAGTATATTCTTAAAGTTACTGGTCTTGTCAGTTGGACCAACAGAGGCGTGTCTGAAAGTTAACCTGTGCTGTTTTTGTGTTTGTTGTCCTTATTCAACCTTTCCAGTCCGACTTTTGCTGCTGACTCTTGGCTGCCATGTTGAGATAAAGGCGGCTCAGTGCCAATCAGTACCTGTAATCCCACACAAAGCTGTATCTGAAGGACTCTGGCCGCCCCATTGGCCTAATTAAAACCTGGAAGGAGGCTGTAAATTGTTCTTGTCTTATTTGAAACTGAACCCCCTCTCTGTTTTTGCTAGTCCTCTCACACACTCTTCTCGATTGTTTATTTGTCCGATCTCTCTCCCCTCCTCTAAGCTCGGTCCCTCTCCCAGCCTCCCTCCCCTCTTTCTCTCTCTTCCTTTGTCGCCCGCCCACCAGTTGATTCCAGCTCGGTGTCAGGAGGCGACGGGAGAGAAGGCCGAAGAAGACTTTTTTTCTCACGAAGCGTTGCTGCTTTTCCCGCTGCACCTTCCAGTCTCACCATCACCGTGAGTATCCGGCTTTGGTCGCTCACACCAACAAATGGAGAGGAGCATAACGGGATAAAACCAGGAATAGACTCCCACCCACCACCACCACCACCCTTCAACACAGACCCAGTCTCTGTGTTGAATCCCAAAAGGATGGGGAGAGAGGCGGACGTGCAGGGAGGACAGGAGCACAGATTGACCGGAGAGATTTCTAGAAGTGATTCAGTGAGAGAAAACTAAAGAGGAACTGAGTATGTAGAAAAAAGTTACAACATAAAAAATAACTAACTTCTAGAAAAAAAAAAATTCTGTCCTTGCAGACATTAAACAGCCGAGTAGAAATGTAAACATGAAGGCTCGTTGGTGATCCAAACATTTAGACCTCTGATGTGTTTCAAGAAAGAGACCAGCTCTGAACACTGTGACCAACAAAGACTTAATGTCTCTAGTTGGTCTGAATTGCACATTTGAAACCAATGTCTGGAAAATCTGGGAACTTTGAAACTGGACCTTTCTACCCCTTGGATCAAATCACAGTTCAAATGAAATGCAGCAGATTTACAATAAATGCTCTTAGAAGCACAACTTGCAGCAGGAGCGTCCAAACACAGTTCACACGAAACACAGTCGGCTAGCTGTCTTTAGAGGCGGTTGATGTAGACAGACATGTTTCTACATTTTGACGTGTAAGATCTTTGCCAACAAATTATACTTTCTTGAAATGGCAATGTTTAGGCAAAACGCAAGGCATTTTCTTTTGTTAACCAAGTTTTTGCTTTCAATTGTCAAGAAGACCACAACCATTCGGTGAATTTTATTGACCAGCGTGCCTCAGGCCATAAACACAGCTAAATGTGTTCAAAGTGTAGGTGACCTACATCCAACCTTTCTTTTGGTGCTGCTCTGTTATTTGCTTTAGCATTTTGCATGTTTTGTTTATTGTAGGTAAAACTAAAAGAAATTCACCATTAATGCATTTCTAATTTATCTATGCAAATGTTGTGACCCTTGAGCACTTTCAACTCGTGTATTCTCACATTTTTAGTAATATCACAAAAATAATAATAATAATTTTAAGACATCATCCCAGTTGTAAAGTCCCTGTAGCTCAGAGGATATACTTTAAAATACTTCTGTTTGCTTATAAATCACTGAACTACTTAGCACCAAAATACATGAAAGATCTGCTGTTGAACCTTCCAGAGGTTCTGATTCAAATCTAGAAGAGCAGAACCAAACATGGAGAAGCAGAATTCATCTACTACTCACCACAAATCTGGAACAAACTTCCAGAAAACTGCAAAACACCCAAAACACTGAGTTCCAAAGTTTTAAATCAAGCCCAAAAACCTTCCTGTTTAGAGCTGACTTTTCTTAATATTAACTGGAACATTGACTAACATATTTTATTTTTTTTTTTTTTTTTGCTTGATGATTTGACCAAATCTGATGCTTATTGCTTGTTCCATCGTTTCTTTCTGTATTATGGTTTTTTAACGGCCTTGTTGCTGAAACCTGCCATGATGACTTGACTTCAAAGAAGCAGAAGATCCAATCACATTAACTCAATGTCATTAAAACCTCAGACGACATTTAGCTGTGAGCTTTGGGGTGAAGTTTAGAGCGAGAGCAGAGCCAGTAACGGCGGCGGCAGCAGCAGCATCTGGAGTGTTTGCATGAGATCAGGCAGACACACACAGATCACCTGGCCATCATCACTGCTGCTTCAAAGCCTCCCCTTGTTTAAAGAACCCAGACTGATCAAACCTAAAATACCAAACATGGAAGTAAACGTGACAAGGCGGGTTGTAGATTGCAGCGTCGTGTGTGATTAACAGTGAGAGCCGGACGGGTAAAGAAGGGATTTGGTTTCCTGCCAGGACGCCTTTCTGAAGCTCTTAGTCAGATGGTCTGTGTCACTGCTGTAAATAACAACATGACGGAGCAAAGTTTTGATATTTAAAGAGAAACAGCAGCTAATTAAGTCTATGAAAGCATTAAGCATTGTAACAGCCAGCACACGTGTAGAAAAGTTGACTTTAACTTTTATAATCTGGTGTCTCCACCTGGGTTGTTTTAAGACTAATTTAGGTTGTGGTTACTGTTTCTCTGTTCTTGTTTGAGATGAAAATCCAACTTTCTGCTCATCGCGTTGCTCTAGTTCCTATGTTTAAAAATATCGGTGTTCTAAAATTATGAATAAATGAGAAGTGCTATTTTACAGATGCTGTGAAATTTATTAACAACCGTGGTTAAGATGTTTCAAGTAAAATGAAGTCACACTTCTGCAAAATGTTGCTTATTTCAACAATAAACATGTATGTATGAAAAGAGGCAAACAGATTCACACCATGCGAAATGAAGGAAGGAAGGAAGGAAGGAAGGAAGGAAGGAAGGAAGGAAGGAAGGAAGGAAGGAAGGAAGGAAGGAAGGAAGGAAGGAAGGAGTACTATAAAAGTCAGAAAACAGGCTCTGCCAAAGTGTTAACATTTATGGTTTAGATTAAATTATATTTTTACTTTGTTTCAACTTACATTTACAATTCAGGAGAACTCGGAGTGCGACGACCAACAATTTGGAGCTTAAGCAGCTTGTATTTCTAGTGTTAGTCATGGAAACAAAATTCTGTCTCCAGATTTCTAGTAAATGACCGTTTTGAGCAGCAGACGGGATAAAAACATTCACTCGTGTGTTTTGCAGATGCTGCGCTTGACCTCGTCTCGCCTGGGAAGTCTTCTGGCCGGGCGTCCCACAGCAGCCCTGACCTCCAGCAGCAAGGGGAGGCCGGCGAGCCAGCAGAGCCATGGTACAAATATTACTCATATTAATAATCTGAAACAACTTTGATTTGCTTTTTGCATTTTTTTTTCTGTCATACACTGGCAAGGTTTCTCGTCCTGAACTCAATTTTGGAGCAAAATGTGAAGTTGTTGTAAATGATTTCTGTCTCTTTTCTTTGTTGACATTGAGTGGAAAGAATTTAATATAAGACTAGAATTCATATAATCTCTAAATAACACATGGCGTATGGAGAAAGTTCCTGATTCTTACTGTGCATTAATGATCAACTCAACGTGTTTTCATGAGATTTGGTCATGGTAACTAATCAACAATGGGGCTTTTTTTTGTTTGTTTGTTTGTTACCTGTTTGTTCATTCATTCCAGTTTCAGGTCCCACATGAGTTCTGAATAAATTTACCTGAACCTGTTGTCATAAATGTAAACAAATTATTCCGGGGGGGGGGAAACAGACCATAACTCAATATTGATCAGAGGAAACTACATTGAGATCTAATAAAACACAAACTGATTCCCTCCCTGTTCCATGTATTTAATCAACAAATTTCTGTTACAATACAAACAGGTTTTGCAGCTTCTTTATTAAATGGTTCCCTGTTAACATAAAAAAAAAATAAATAAATAAATTACTCGAGAAATGCGTCTTATTAAGAATTTGTTCTTATTCCACTTCATGCTAGTCGCGCTTCTTTTGATCATCCAACACGTTTATCCCTCCAGGGCTGAACAGGGAGGCTGGTGCCTAAATGTCCAGCAGTAATTATTATTATTACCGGTGTTTTTATTTGTACTTCAACAGAAACAAAATCCAAACATCAGAACGTGTGTGTGTGTGTGTGTGTGTGTGTGTGTGTGTGTGTGTGTGTGTGTGTGTGTTTGTGTGTGTGTGTGTGTGTGTGTGTCAAACCAGCAGATGGCACTGTTGCGCCATCTTGAAAAGATCGCGTCCTTTACATGACTGTGAAAACAACAATAAAAACAACAACAATAATAATAATAATAATAATAATAATAATAATAACCATATCTTCTTGTATTGCCGTCCTTCCAGAGGTGTCAGATTCAGTGGACATGTCTCGGCCGACGTACTACGACCGCGTGGACATGCCTCTGCCTGACAAGCCCTATAAGGACGTGCTGAGCGACGCTGAAGAGAAGCTGAAGCAGAAGGAGAAAGGACCCTGGAGTCAGCTGACCAATGAGGAGAAGGTCGCCTGTAAGTCCCGCCCCCTTTTTAATCTGAAAGGTTAGAATTTTCATCATCTGCTCCAGAGGAGCCGGCGGATTATTAATACCAGTAACACCAGTCAGACGAAACCTCTCCTGTTGAGAATGTGGAAGCTGACATCAGTGAGCAACATCAGGCTTGTTCAGGTTTCATTTCCTTTGTTCGTATTTATAAATCATCATTTGTCACATGTTTTAAATATGCTTTGAAAATAAACTCAAACTGATGTTGATCATGACTCAGACAGTTTATACTTGGATGTGTCACAATAATAAATCTTTCAGGGAAAATTTTGACAGGGGAACTGAAATTAGTCAAAAAAAAAAAAAAGAAAAAGAAAAGAAAGAAAATAGAAACCGTTACATCAGATGGTAAAACATACATTTACAGCGCCGTGTCATAAATGTAAACCAACTTTCCTTTCACTAAAATATGCAGAAATGTATCAAACTCAAGAGATTTACGCAGATCTGTGAATGAACCCTCTGATTCCTTCTCATTCTTCAGGGATTCATTAGTTCACACAGTTAGATATCTTTTTCACATGTGACCACATTGTGAAAAATGTGGTCACAGTGTGTTTCATTGCGGTTTCATGTGACCACATTAACACATTCAGTGTTTCATTGCGGTTTCATGTGACAGACCAACAAAAAGTGACGTGAAACAGTGACAGTTTTTAAAGTTCTGCAGATTTCAGCCCAAGACCTCTTTCCAAATACTTCATACTCGGTCAGGTTGGCTGGAGAGTATCTATGAACTATTATTTTTTTCCACAGACTCAGTTTGGACTTTGACTGTACCATTTTAGACCAATCCACCACACTGGTCTAAACCATTCCATGTGTTGCTAGATTTGTAGTTGTGCCCTTGTAGCGGATCAGTGCTCCTTTGAATATTTTGAGTTTAAGATATTGTTTTGGAATGGGGAAAGCTTTTATCGTATTGTTTATTATTTTATTGTGATAAATGTCTTATTGTTGTCACAGTAAATTCCACTTAATGATGTTTACAAAACCCCAAAACTGTCCGTATTGTTGAGATGGTTCTTTTTTTTTTTTTTGACAATTTTTCTCCGCAGATTGTTCAATAAAGGCGACTCAATAAATATCAATACATTTGAAAATGTGATCAAATGCAGTCACTGTGGGCAGTTTAGCGATGAAAATCACACTTCTTTATGTGAACGGTGTCAAAGAAACACATGGAAATGGTGTTCAAGAGCAATATTTGTGTTGTGGGGCTTTAATTGTTGGGTCATGGAGTCAGTTAGGTACAAATAAAGTAATAAAAAGTTATTTTCATCACTTTAAGCTTTATTACAAGAGTAATAATGATACTATTACAATACCGTTACTGTTGTAAGAGAATCGTTAAGGTTCTTCTGCTTTCCAAAGATGCATAGTTGCAATATCACACAATATTGTGATAAAATTGTAAGTTTAGACCATAACTCTTCTTTAAACTTCTCCGCCATGTTCTCCCTGACCCGTCTGCTGTGCTCCTCGGTCCTGGTGGTCCTCTTTGTTCTCTAATGCTGCCTAACAAAACACATTTTTAGGCTTCGTTTCAATATGCGCCACTTTGTGCTGGTCAATCGCATAAAATCACAGTTCGGCGCCTTAAAAGTTTTAGTTGCAACGAGACAAAATGTGGAAAAGTTAAACGGATCCAAACGCTTCTGAAATAATCATTTTGTAAAACACGCAATTCTACTTTCGGCTTTCGAACTTGTTCCCTTTTGGGGTTTTATGTTGTCTTTTTTTTTTTAAATCTTGAACGTAGAAGTTGAAAGCAGGCTCCTCTCTGCTTCCCTCCAGTGTACCGTCTCAAGTTCTCCCAGAGCTACGCCGAGATGAAGGCTCCCACAGGAGAGTGGAAGACTGTGTTGGGTGGAATGCTCTTCTTCCTGGGCTTCACGGGCCTGGTGGTCTGGTGGCAGAGGATTTACGGTAAAAAGGTTTTCACTCTCTTAACAGGTTTGGCAGTGAAAGGAGAGACCTGGGGTTGTAACCTGTTGTTTTCCCCAGTCTACCCCCCCAGGCCCAGGACGCTGGAGGATGACTGGAAGGCCAGGCAGCTCCAGAGAATGCTGGACATGAGGATCAACCCCGTGGAGGGATTATCCTCCAAGTGGGACTACGACAAGGGCCAGTGGAAGTGAGACGGGGGGCCACAGAAGCTCCTTTACCGCTACTGAAGGCTTCTGTCACTACTACTGCTGTAACCGTCCACATGTAATCACAGATTAATAATAAAACTTTATGATAACTCAGTTTAGCTTGTTTTGATTAAGGAGCAGAACCAAACCTGTGAAGAGAGTCTTATGAAACTGTCTTTCCTGCAGCATTGAACTAAAACTTACCTTTTATATCAACAAGTTTTTTATTTGACAGTTTTATCAAATAGAAAATTCACATTTTGCACTTTTTAATGCTTCCACTTGGGTTTCTACTGCTTCTAAAAACAGTCAAAGCGTTGAAAAAAACAAGCAAACAAAAAAAATAAAAATAAAACCACTCAGATGTTTTCAGGTAATACGTTAAAGTTTTTTTTTTTTTTGGTGTCTGGAAAATGAAAACGTCCCAAATGTGACGTCACAAATCAGCAACCCCAGCGAAGTCCAGCCTGTTTCCCAGCATTCCAAGCGCCACTGCAGCACATTTGGTCAGCTGGATTCACTGCTTATGCAGTAAATGAAAGAAAGGCTGCTGAAAAACAGAAAAAAGTGTTTTGTTGTTCACTTATCATCCAAAAACCACTTGTTGTGTTTTTATTGGTTGTGCAGGAGGCTCCACATCTCCAGCACAACACATGGAGGGAGAGACCAGCAGCAGCTTATTTAGATTTAAAGTGACAGACGCCCTAAAACATTTCGAAAGGAGCTCGAAATAGGCAGAACTGAGCAGACTCAAATCTCATTATCTAAGGATGATTTGTGCAAAAAGATGTGATGAACATGATTTTTTTTATCACCCATAGACGTATCCTAACCTGTTCAAGGAGGCATAATAGGTCACCTTAAAGGCTGAGTGGTGTATTACATTTGCAGAAATGTCAACACTGAGTCAGAAATCACCAGCCATGTGATGGAAAAGTCCAATTTTACAGGAAATCTAGTTATGAAATATACTATGAGTGTTATTTGATTGCTTACAGTTTTGATACATGATGCATACACTTCTGGTCAAGATCTGATATAATGATATAATACAAAAAAAAAGGAAAGAGGTGGAAAGAAATTTTAAAAATGATTTAAACTATAGCCAAAGTCTCAAAAATGGCCTCAGTAATGAGTAATTAATCAGCAACATTTTGCTGAGATTTCATCTCCACATTTTACTAGTTACATTTTACTAGTTAATACAGGTCCAACTGTGGT
Organism: Xiphophorus hellerii; assembly: GCF_003331165.1. Lineage (NCBI taxonomy): Eukaryota > Metazoa > Chordata > Actinopteri > Cyprinodontiformes > Poeciliidae > Xiphophorus > Xiphophorus hellerii. Next base: position 4,681,338 of record NC_045672.1, on the reverse strand, counting down.
TTGTTTCTTTTTTTAATCTACATTTTATTACATCAACAAAGAGGGCTGCTCACTGCAACATCTCTGCATCACCAGCTGCAGTCTGAAGCCCAACCTTTAGGTCCCGGTTGGACGTCCACTGGGACGAAACATCTCTAATTCATTTCAGTAATGTTGGAAGACGTCAAGGTTTATTTTTTTCTTATCTGAAAACAAAACTTTCTTACATCTTTAAGTGTTCCATGGAGAGGTTTGTGGGCATCATAGACATTTGTTATTGAAGCTCTTCTCTCCTTGACGGCCTCTGATGGTTGTTGGGGCTCCAGTTGAGGATCTGAGGATCATCCGGCTCAACTCCGGTGAAATGATCTTGTTTTTGTTCCAACGCCCTCAGGATGTTTAATTGTTTTGTTCATTAAACCTTAGCAGTGATTGGTTGTTGCTACAGACTTTGCTTTTGCAAATCAGCAATGTTTCCACATTCGGACACAAAAAGCTTTCTTGTCTTTGCCATCAGGGAGACATGACAGTGAGTGTTGAGATTCAATGACATGTAACAGTTTGTTTTTTTTACCCCTCCAGGGGGTCTTTTGTGGGCTCTAGTGTCCCTTATATGATAGTAGGCTGACAGGAAACGAGGGGAAGACATGCGGCAAATGTCGTCGGGTCCGGGAGTCGAACCCGCGACGGCCGCGTCGAGGACTCAAGGCCTCCAAATATGGGTCGCGCTAACCGCTACGCCACCATGGCATACCCACAGTTTTTTTATATATATGTATATATATAGCTTGACATTTCCTTTTATCTGTCTACTTTATGTGTTGTATTTTTTGCCACCTCTTGGCCTTTGAAAAAGGTTTTTAATCTCAATGGGTTTTTATTCTGGTCAAATAAGAAGTTAAAAATATATATATATATAAATAAAATATTTCTGCAGAGATCTGGACTTTTTCAGGCTGGATCCGCTGACAAACAGCCTGTTTACCAGCTCGGTTTGGTCTCTTGTTCCTTTTTGCTTGTGTTGCGTTTTGAAGCTCCACGTCAAACCTGAGGTACTTGTGGCTTCTTCCCCCTTTAGATCCGGACCAGGAGAGAACATACACTGAAGATGCAACACACTCCAGAAGACGGCTCATTCCTAAAGCTTTTACTGGCTTGGAGTGTTTGCACTTTTGCATTCAGTCATTGATGAATGTTGTGGAATAATGTGTCTTTTGATGCAGCAGAGTCTTAGGCTCTCAACTTAAGACTTGGGCCTTTACTCTTCAGGCTGTTTGCTTTTCAACATACAAATCCACAAAGAAACAGAAATTCACATGCGCACACTCAGCTGAGGGCACTTTAGACGTAAAGTATGATTTTTTAAATTTTTTTCTATAGAAGGTGAAGAAGAAATTCTCCAATCAGGAGCTGAATCCATGATCGTCTCACTGTGAGGATCCAGAGCTACCCGGTAACACAGTGTGCTGCCAGAACCACTCAGATTACAATAAAACTGAAAAGTTCATTTGTTTCGGAAACGCAGCTCTCTGAGTGAAACACATCATATCAGGGGTTATTGTATCAAAGTGGGGCCCGGGGGCCACTAGCAGCCAGTGGAATGATTTTATCTGGCCCCTGACTTCCAATGATATGAATAGAGACTTTCTATTTTTAATTAAGGCGAAATTATCAAAGTAAAATTTCCTTAAAAATAAATTTTACACCAATTGTTTGTCTTTAAATAACCGCACTGTTTGCATTCTCTTGCAAGGGTCAAATATATCCAGTGACTTTTACTGAAAAGCTGACTATGCTGCCCCCTTTTAATTTATTTATTAAAGTTGATTAAAGCAAGCGTTTTCAAAGAAAGAGGAACACAAATCCTAATTTTATTGCTCAGAAATGACAAAAAAATAAAAATAATTCCAGTTCATACAGATAAAATTAGCTAAGTTTCTTTTAATAAGGTAAATTAGCTAAAACCTTTTACAGTTACATGCTTAGTTTACTGTTGTTGTAGGTACTAGAACGTTCTTTTGACCAAAAGTTTGGACATCTCTGCTAATATAAACTACATTGATGTTTTCAAGCCTTTTATTTTGTTAAATATGATGACTTTCTGCTTCCAGCTAATACCGACCTGAGTTATCAACGGTGTTCCTCAGGGTTCTGGGTTGGGGCCAGTTCAGTTACCTCAGGTTATATTTCCTTTGATAATAACCAACACATGATCTACATTTACAATCTTAGGTGGATGATGTACAACTTTGTCAAAAAAAAACAGAAAGCATTGCATTCTCTGATCGCTTCAGTTCGGGGTATTTTTTTCCCAACATTTTTAAAAAAAAATCATAAAAGAACTTTCGTTTTTATTATTATTATTATTGAACAGGAATAATGTCAGCATATCTTTTTGCTGCAGGCTGTGATTGTGTTTCTGTTGAATGGACTTCTTAAGATGGGGCTTTTACTTTCAGTAGTGAAAGTTTGGCACTGGAAAAAGGACATCAGCTTGAGGCTCACCCCGAGATTTGAATTTGCTCATTCCATCATGCTTGACCTTTGTTTGTATTTACATTCCACCTGTTTCCTCATGTTTCCTCTCATCAGTCGTGCCGTCACTTGGACTTTCTCTTTCTTCAATTATGATTTCAACTTTTTGCGCTCACTTTCTGTAATATGTTCCACTTTTTCTGTTTGAAGTTAATTAGGGGTTGCCAGGATTAAGCGTAATTATACAATGTCTGAATAATGAGAGAAATCTTCTGTTCTTATTTAAAATGTCTTAAATTTCTTCAAATTAGGAAATGCCTTCTGAATTTGAAGAAATTGTGCCTATAATTTCGTCAAATTCAGAAGTTTATGTCCTTTTGGTAACTGACCTGAAACAGAAAGTGATCATTCTGATTTAAAGTCTGGACTGTATAAAGCATTGTGTATAAAAAAATAAAGCTTTCTAGTTGAGCCACTGTCATCAAGACTTAAAAAAAAGAAAGACTAGGAAAACTTAAAATACCTTTAAACATTGTTTTATTGGGTTCAGTGTTATCTCAAAGTTTACAATGGCATTCTAAAGACATACTAAGAGACAATTGGACATAAATATGATTTCCTTTTTTTATTTAGATTTTTTTTTTTCTTTTGCTTTTTATTGATCGGCTTGTTTACCCAGCATTAAAGAGACTCAAAAATTCGTGTCTTCCTGTCTACCAACATTGGAATAATCCTTAAACAAAAGAGAAGAAGAACCCACAGGTGACGACGCACACCAATGCAAAGATGGAGTTTAAGGCCATTTTGAAGGGGCACAAATATGCTTTTTTTATTTCTTTTTTTTTTTTTACATCAAATATAAATTAGTCTTAAAAAGCCATCAGTTCTTTACTTAAATATGTCACTAAGCTAACTTACTAACCTAATCAATTTAAATAACAAGCATATTCATAGATGTACGTCGAGGGCCGTGCCGTCACACTTCCTTCATATGTGCCGCCTTCAGAAACGGGTTGCCTGACAGAAACACACGTACACACACACCCCTGCACACGCACACACACACATATAGATGTTTGAGTTGGGGCCCAGACAGCAGAGAAAACTGTGAGCAGCTTCTTAATGGAGCATACACTAGAAAAATAGCTATATAAATATACTGTACTGGAATGTATGACAGCAGACCCTGGTTTGTAGGATGATGCTCGGGATACAAGCATTTTAAAATCAATATGGATTCCATTTCTGCTTATTTAGTGAGATATTTCTCTCAAAGACAGTGATCGGGATTATGGGAGAAACAGAGAAGATGTGGGGAGGGAGAAACTTGAAAGAGGATATATCAGAGGTGGAATGGCCGTGATAACTATGACGAAGTGAGAATGAATGTTTCACTCATTAACCGGGACGATTTTATTTGAATTCTTGACTCTCGACGCAACATGGCGGCACGCTGACTTCATCAGGAAGCGGGTCCAATTCCAGCAGCGCGAGGGGACAACAACTCTGAATTAAAGATGGATACATGTTCAGAAACAAAGCCGAGGTCTTCCCCCCCCTCCTTCAGTTCTCTCCTCCGAAGTCTCCAGTGGATGGCTTCTCGCTGGTGCGAGGCGGCAGGTGGCCCAGCCGTGAGTGACGCACACGAGTAAGCTGCCGTGACAGCCGTGGGACCCGCGGAGGAAGAGGAGGAGGCGGGGAGACGGCTGGAGGTTTGACAGCTTCCAAGTGTCAGGGGAGGACGGAGGAAGACGAGGGGGAGGACGGCGGACTGTGGAAGCGAATCACGGAGAACTTGGGAGTGGTGCGGTTTCATGGTCCTTACGGTGCGAGACGTTTTCCTACTAGAGGTTTGATGGCGGAGCCACATCATCAATCTGCAGGCTGTAATACTTCGGCTGGTATTAACTGGAAGTGAGCTGCTGATAAATGTCAGGTGTGAGTAATGGCTCAACAACACACAGCTGCGGAAAGTGACAGCAGGAATTCATCCCTCTGGGTTATTTCTGAAGAGCTACGGACAGCAGGATGGAACCGAGTCTGCTCACTTTTAAACCTACTTAAAAAAAAATAGGTTTTTTTAACCTACTATTAAAAAACAGCAACTCCAAGTCCAATTACTGTGACTGTAAACAGATACAAATAAGGCTAATTAGCTTTGCTCAAGTTCCTTTAATGAGTGCAGCTCTGCTGGTGGAACAGGCTACAGAGAGATGATGATTTATGGCCGGAGTCCTTTTAATTAGCCTTAATAAATCAACAAAAGCATTTGTTTGTATTTACAGCAGCAGTTAAGGGGTCTGACACCCACTGAACCAAGATTAGTTACATTTATTTCATGTATGGAGTGGAACTTTATGGAAGCCTTTAACTGCTGGAGGTTGGAAAGAAATTCAGGAGTTGTTTATTAAATCGAAAAGACTAGTTACGAGACAAAACCCCTTTAAAACGAGTTTGAGGCTTATTTTATAACTCATTAACTTGTCTCATTACAATATAAACTTATATTGTTTTAACGAGTTTTATATCTCGAGACATAAAACGTCTTGTAATAACAGAAACTCATGAGTTTTGCATCTCCATGCAAGGAGAAAAAACTAGATAAACCAGTTGAAACAAGTTTTATACCTCGTTATAGCGAAAAAATACCTTTAAAAGTCTCCTTTTAACAAGTTTTATATATCTTTGAAGAGTTTTGCTTCTTTTATAAGGAGGAAAAAAACAATATAACTCCTTAAAATGAGACGATTATTATTTTTGTTATATTGACATGTAAACGTTCTCATTTTAACGAGATCAAATGAGACGAAACTCATCTCCTTATGAGAAACTTGTAAAAACAAAAAGACAAAAGAAACTTTAGCATAACCAAAACGTTTGTTTTAAATCTCGTCATGATGTTCCACTTACAGATCACTTGTTAAAAATGCATGAATGGGTTCAGTAATCTCCTTGTTCTCATCCTGGGTCTTCTAGTCTAGACCACATCTGAAAGTCCCAAGAGGTGTTGCTGTTTTACTGCGACTGTTCTGAGTTATAACGAGCTTATTAATCCCCTTATAACATATTTTTTTTTGTTTAAACAAGGTACTGCTCCTAATTCCCCCCAAACCCCCCAACCTCTGGCAGCTAAACACTTCTGTAGAACTTAAAAGGACAAATTTAGTATTTCTGTTCTTTGCACCAGCAGGTGTAACACTGACTCTGGGTGGTAGAACAAAAATGCGTGCCGCATGGCAGCCTGTTGGAGCTGCTCTGCTACGTTAGTTTTGATTTGTTCTTTCTACAGACTGTGACCAGTGTCTTTGGTTGAAGTGTTGCATGTCTGGACAAATTTTCCCTCTGGTTTTGCATGCGGTGTTACATTTTTACTTTTGAGCGCTTGTTAGGGTGCTTAACCGTGGCAACGAGATATTATTTTTCCAACTGTGAGCAGGTGATTCTCATCTCAAAGCTCGAATGACACCTGAACTACAACAACGAGTCCCAGAGGAGTTGAACAGGATGCTTCAGGGAAACGGAGACGGGAAGTTTAAACCGTCTCTTCCAACAAGCAGGAATCATATCCTAACTCCAGCCAGAGGCCTCTTCAGATTCACTGCGAGACTGACTGCTGCTGGAAACCCTTCCAGCCCACAATGACCATCTGAAGATACTTTGATATGAGTTAAAGCAGCATTTCATTGTTGAATTGTAATCAATTTTTAAAGAACGTTGCACTTCACTAATTACGTTCTACTTTGTGTTGGTCAATTGCATTAAAAGCCCACATTAAAATACAATGAATTTTATGACTATAATGAGACAAAGGGGGCGAATGAATACTTTTACAAGGTGTTGTAAACTGCTTCATGTTTTCATGTTCATCTGTTTTCCAGTAAGTCATGCGTTGCTACGGTCTTGTCTGGATCCTTTAACCGCTCATAAGAGATCCTGACAAGCTGCCAACCAAATCGCCGCGGTAACCATGAGGCGAACGGAAACACCGACACTATGCCAAGATCCAACAATGCTTTCCTCAGCTAGACTTTCCTTTAAACTGCGTATGGACTGATGGATGAGGATGATGATGGGGATGGCAGACAGGAATTTGGAACTACAGAAGGTAGTTCACTCTCCATATGGCACAAACAAAGAGGGGGGGGCAACAAAACACACCGACTTGATGCGACAGGCTTTCAGTGTCACCGTTAAAACTAAACTCAGCTTTGTAGAAAACTAGAATGGCAGAGAAAAAAATTTGTTAAAACTAATTCCAAACATTCGAAAAGAACGATGAAAATAAGATCTTTAATAAATCTGGGCAGCAAAAAAGAAAAAAAGTTTAAAGAACAAAAGGAAAGTGGTGGAGGGGAGAAAAAAGGGAACAAATGGCTCAGTGAATGAAAACAACATGTCAGTCTTTGTAGAACCACAAAATCGTATCGAAGAAAAAGTGAACACAAGAATACTAAAAACTTTTCTTTTTTTTTTCTTTTTAAGTCTTCCGGCGACGTTTTGGATTCTCAGTCTGTTGTGGGACGAAGTAAACATCATCAGCAGTTCTGATGAGACGAACAGGACCTTCATGTTTAACGTTGGGCGTAGTGATTGGACGGCCGGGGGGGGCTGTCCCCTCCGCTCACAGGCGCTTCTGGGCGAAGATGGACCCGGCTATGAAGGCCGTCACCACGCTCATCCCCAGCAGCAGCCAGTTTTTGAAGCTCTCCTGAGATCTTCTGCTCTCTGCCGCCGCGTTGCCCCCGAAGATCTCAGCGAAGCGCTCCTGGAAGACAAAGAGAGAGAGAGAGTCAGCAAGACTTAATCTGATATTAATGTCTGCATCTGATCCTGAAAAATATTCAGCATCGGGTATCGGTGACAATGTTCCCAATCCATAAAGGTAGATCTATTCGGTCCAATTCTGTGTGTGCGATTATATTTTCAAAGGAAACAAAGCTATTGAACAAATTAAAGTTGTTGTGTTTTTACATTTTTGACCAAGCTTGTGAAGCTATTGGTATATTTAAGTGTGCTGTACAGGTGCAGAGTTATCAACTTAATTCAGTACATTTGTGACTGTGTCTCAAAAGCAGAACCATTTTAAGCAAATTCAGCACCGATATTTTGTACTGAATCTGTATCAGCTGATACCAAACCTCAGACATCTGTATCAGTAGTGAAAAATGTGGGCCGGTGCCTCCCTAGTTAAAAGCTGGGGGGGTGGAAAACACGCACTTTGTTAAAAAGCACACACACATTTTGCAAATGACAAGCAGGTAGATTCCCTTTTTAAAGGTCTCCAGACCTCAAACACTCAGAAAGATCCATCACAACCCACAGACTCGCAAACCCCCGAAAAATCCCCTGCGAGGTTCCTGTCTGGACTCCAACAACATGGCCCTGCTAATTAACAGGAAGAGGCCCCGCCCCTTCCCGCTGCCACCTCTCCGGCACCCCGTCAGCCCCGCACAGGTCCCTCCAGAACCGCCGCCGTCGCAGACAGCCGTCCTCCGTCTGCCAAGCCCGCACTGCCTCACCGCCCACTGACTGTTATTTCCTGGAAATGAATCAGCAGAGGTTTCGGTTTCAAGTTCTTGCCACACAGAGGCGCCAGCGAGGCTCTGATCAACACACACACAGACTGGAGACTTTCATCAGCTGACACGGACAAGGCCCCTGTTAAGTCATACTAATGTCCTCGTGTTGTCAGGAGCATGTCACCAAAACAACAGTGACAGTGACTGACTGAGGTGGATCAGTGTTAGTCAGAGTGAACTCAGCAGAAGGGCTTTAAAAGGAGTGGGCCAGGGGGGCTTTATTAAGTTTTAAGCATTCAGATATGTGGATTTATGTGATTTTTCCCAACATCCGCATGATTTCTACCTGCACAGAGAAAAAAGGAAATAAACTGCCTGACCAAACAGCAGAAGGGAAAGCGTCTAAATGGAAAAGGACTGCCGTGAACAAAGTTTCAGCTGACAGCAAGGTATTCACTGGAGTTAAAATCTCACGTTGTCACGATGTTCTAAAGTGACGGATGAACCAACAAAATATGATGGAGAGTGTCAGATAAAAAAAAAAGAAAATACCACGTTTGGTCTATAAACGAACAGCATTTAGTTTAAAATACGCTTTCTAATAATCTGACAAATCCAAAAGAAAATAATAGCCACTGAAAAAAAGAAGAAAAAGGAGAAGAATGTCAAAATTAGGCTGGGGACACAAAGGTTCTTTTTTCTTATTACGTTCCATCACAATAGTAATGTATTCAGCAGTGATTGGGGAAATTCTACCTGCTAAAATATTTCTGCACATGTATGTGAATATCTCATTGTAAGAGACATCTGAAGTTGTACACCTTTATCTCTGGTCAACCATGGGGTTTTCCATCCCTGCTCTAAAACATGAACACAGAGGTCGTGTTAACGGAATATTTTCCGTATTTGACCGGTTATGTTTTAAACGACGGGAAAATGTGAAGCCCGTCGGTCATTTGACAGGTTATAATTCACACCTTTGACTGGTGCACATGCGCAGACAATATAGACCAGGGGCGCCGTACAGGGGGGAAAAGTTAGGACAATTCTAAGGGCCCCTGTCCGACAGGGGGCCCTCCACAATTTATTTATTTATTTTTTGTTCATAGAAATAAATAAAAAAATTTGGGCCCTGTCAATTACAAAATTAATCATATTGTATTTTCGAAGATTGATTGAATCTTGTTGATTCCACAGCAGCTTCATCCCTCACGACTACAAAATTGCTATTAATTTAGTCTTTTATCGTATTTATATTGGTACTTTTATTATTATTTATTTTATAATTATTGGAGCCTTGCAACAAAATCTCTTTCGGTATGTACATATTTACATTTACAATTGAATAACAATAAAATCGGTCTATGTCTATGGTTATCAATGGGCTTGTTTTCATGTGCTCTCCCATCTTCCGCAACTTTTTTTCACTTGAAAAGCAAAAAAAGAGAGAGAAACTGGGCCTTTTCTTTCTTTTTTTGCATCTACTATAATTTACTGATCCATTCCTACAGAAAATGTAGTTTATTATTGAAAAGATAACATAAAAAGGGGCACAAAAAGTTAGTTTTAAAAATGTAAAATTATATAAGGTCCTAAGAATTTTGTGGTCCTGTGCTTTCAAGTTAGCGATTACTTAAATTTTGGCCGCTTTGGTAAAAAGCTTGGGCTCTAGGGAGCTCCATACAATAAATACAAAACATCCTTTATTTTTCAGAAAGTCCAGCTGTTATCTTTCAGATTATGAACATCACTTTTTGTCCTCAACTCATCGTTTTCCTTGCTTGTCAAGATGGTGCAGGAACCTTGCTTTTGTCCTTTAAAAGAAAAACAAATAAAAACGCAGGCAGTCAGCTGATCACCGTCTGAATCACTGGAGGTTTCCTGGGAACAAAATCATTGTTCCCTGACGGCCTGGCCATTTTCCAAGCAACAAAGCCGGGGTTCATGACTGGTCCGGAAACCATGAGACATCATGTTACCAAACGCGTTGGAAAAACATAAAAGCGCTTCTAGAAAAACCTGAATAACAGATGCAATGTCATCACTGCATAGTCATATGAGAAATAATTACTGTTATCACGGCTATCATCAATGTTATTACTATTTAATGAAGTTGTCAATTATGGTATACTGACTTAGAAAGAATTTTAATTTTAATATGTACAAAAGCGATTCCCAGATCAAAGATAAAGGAGGCTAAACAAAACATTACAGTGCAATTTTTTTTCTATGTACAACCTGAGGCACCATTGTTCCACTGAAGGAAAAAGTTCCCAGATGATGAGACGGAACCTCCAGATTTCACCTCCAGGGGTCTCTACCCATCATGGCAGTAGCGTTGGAAGGAGCATTCAGAAGAACAAGAATGATACTTCTACTTTTCAATTACCAATTTTTGATGCTCCTTTGCAAATTTTAAGTGGGTAAGTTTGAGGTGTGGTAGGACAGGCGGCTTTGTAAGGGTTTTTGTTCTTTCAAACTTTTGCTCACAAATGCCATCTTATGATTATTGGACAGTACTTTGGGTCAAGGATCTGTCTTTTCATCCTCCAGCTCAGCACACGTGAAATTTACTTGGGTTTTACTACTTGCTTCGTTTGTCCCAAATGACTCCAGATCCTTTAGGAAACTGAAAATGACTGCATCCAACCTTGGCAGCGATTGGTCCTTACGAGAAGCCTCATTTATGATTCATTTCAGATACATTTATGAGTCTCTGAGATAAAAGGACGGAGGTCATATTTATGATTCAGACTTTTCAGGGCTATGGCCTCAAACTGCTGATAATCTGATGAACAGCTTGAAAACTGTTTTGTCTCTTGCTTCGGTTTCTTCTTGCATTACAAAACAACACACAACCCGGTTGTGATGCATTGTCTTCAGGTTTTGATAAGGAGTGTAGTTGCGCACCATTGTTCTCTGTTATACTGAAGGACTCTAAAGGGAATACGGTAATAAAAAAAGAACTAATTCATTTCAACTTTTAATAGATCTTCATTACTGTTGCGCACTGCAACTTTGAGCTCTTGGAACTGCAATATCATACACATGGGACATGTTAAAGATTGAAGAATATTCCATTAAAAGCCATTATGGTAAGTATAACACGAATACTCCATCACTGCGACCAATTACAGCATGACAAATATGAGATCACCCTGCATTGATTAAGAGTGTGCTGTGCATACAAAGCTTCTCTCTGAATAATTCATTATAATGTATCGGCAGAAAATTACAGTAAATTGCAGTATAGTGGACTGTCCTGATGTCAGCGCATTACACACAGATACACGTGTGATGCAATGCTCATTTTAAACCAGGAGAGTCACTGCAGCTAAAAGTGAGAGAACAGATCACCTGTGACACATCCTGCTTATGTTGACGTTTTAAAAAGATAACTGTGGAGAATGATGCAACATCGAGCCAATGGCACCCGTGACTTTCTAATGTAAATCTTAAATTAAAGAGCTTAAATGAAAAGACGATCAATAAGGAGATGGAGAAGGGAGGGGGGCCTCTCAGGAACACCTCTCTTTTCCGGCACATGGAGGAAGGTAATACCAGAACCAAAGGCAGAAAGCAAGATGAAGAGGAAGCCGTTCCATGGGTGTGTGAGAACAGATCTCTGAGGTGTTCTTTTCATGCTATTCATCATAGTCAGAAAAGTGCCTGACGCTTACAAAGGAAATGAACCCGCCTTTAAGTTCTCTAGAAACACTGGTTGCTCAAGGTCTGGAAACATTAATAACGGCAGAACATGGAATACCATACTCTGGAGGGTAGGTGTTGTAATGTTGTCAAAGTTCTCAGGAAACCAATGTTAACTTTCACAGGCATCAGAGTGTGCTGCTCTGTGATAAGAGGCTTCAGCAGTGACTGCTGGCACATGATCTCACCAATGCATTGTCAGAAAGCAACACAGACATACTTCTATGTCAGCGCAGAGTGTCACAAAAAGTGTTCACACCACTTTAACTTTTTCCACATTTTGTTACTTAACAAAACTGAATAAGATTTATTGGGATTTTGTGGAGCAAACCAATATAAAGTAGTTCACAATTACAAAGTGGAAGGAACTACAACTACATTTTCGCTCTTGGAAGTTGATGAGAGATGTGGATGTCGATTCTGAATTGATTAACAAACAATTATACTAATGTTGATTCCCATCCCTATTTTGGAAGTTCAGAAAAAGATTAAACTTTGAGTCAGGTAAGTGTTGAATTGGGGCAGTTTCTGATGAACACATTAAACCCCTGTTTCAAGCTTCAGCAAAGTCATTCACTTGGAGTTCAGTTTGTGGGATACTAAAATAAGCTAACCTTGTTGAACAGTAGCTCTATTCATTCATGGTTTAATTCTATGTAAACACACACACAGAAACACTTATGCTGTAAAATATTACCACAGCTTCAGTGTGTAAACACTTAAGGAGCTTTTTTCTTTCCCCCCACATCAGTGTTAACTTGGTCAACTACCTAGGACCTGTGGAATGTGATAATGTGTAACAGATCTGAACAGAGTGAAGGGTTTTAGGCTTCATCAAAAGCCTGCGCTCATGAGGCTGGAATTTGTCCTTTCATATTTCACATTTCTGATCTCTTACTCAATGAAACAGTTTGTCTCGGTAAAGCAAACTCATGACCCACTCTACCAAAAGCCTTGGTAATGACTGTGAGGAATCAAAAGGACTATTTACTCTGGCCATGGGCGGAAGCTTCCAGAGTAAAGTAAATATTTAACTTCCACCTCACCAGAACGCAGGGCACAGCCCGGATGAAGCGAAAGAACACTATCAGACAGGCGGACACTTCGGTCTATGATTTATGAGGACAACGTGAACAGGCGGTGTTCAGGAACGAAAGCAAATGACGTCATGCACAACAAGCAGTTGAGTTCAAAATGTAAATTTGAACACTTTGTTTTGATTCAACTAAGAATGCCCAAATGGATGACTATGCAATTAGAAAGGTTTCTATTGGCTCTAATGAGTGAAGGAGAGAAGCAGTCTGACCCTGGTTTCTCCCTGTGAAACCTTCCAGAACAATGTGAAGAATGTGGGTGTATAACTCTTGATAAGGCCTTGTTAACTTTTCTGAAACAGACAAGCCTAGACATGTTACCAGTCAGTGTTAAGGAATTACTTCTGAAACAAAGTTTGCGAATTACATGGTTTAGTGGACCTTTGAAGAGCTACCTCAACATAGTATTAAGAATTCAACATAATAGGTGTCTGCCTATTTTGTGACACATCATCACTCAAAATTAGTTTTCACACCTGATAGTCCGGTAGACTTGGTTTGATTGGGGACCAAAATTGCATACAAATTTGGTCCCCAATTTTGATGGGGAAAATTTGTTCCATTTTCAGCTATTGTTGTTCTCTTTCACACTTGACTGTGTCAAACAAACCAAATCCTTAGAGCAACCCGTCCGCTCGCCTGTGGTGGTGCTACACTAAGAACCACTGAAGGAAGCAACACATAAATCTCTGAAGTAGACACTAAGTGCAACTCCTTTCTTCACAAAAATGGAGAGGTGGTTGAGTTTACTGGTTGTAGGATTTCTTGTTTTTCTTTGGTAAAAAAAAACATTTTTTACCACAAGCACTACACTTGCACAATTATTTTGGTTGTATTTACCCAGAATGCCCTGCACTGTAGTTCACTTCCTGCCTTTACAGTCTTCAGTCCGCTTGGCATTCACATTTGAAACACAAAAAAGTTCACTTCAACCAAACTGAGATCTAGGTTTGTAGGGGAACCAGAGTTGGCTTTTTTGGTCCGCATTAGAGTTCGATTGCATTCACACCTCCCCAAACAAACCGGACTTTCTAGGCAAACAGACCAGAGTTCGATTAAAGTGGACTAGACAAGGTTGCTGTCAATGCAACCTTAATGTGGAAAGATCCTGCTTTAGTTTGATCCTCAACTAAAGAAAGAATATTTTAATAAACAGTAAGTTCAAAGTATTTTAGGCATTAAGTAACAAAATCTAAATGACTATACAATCACAGCACACATCTTTTTTTTTTTAATTAGAGGACAAAAACAGACTGATGGCAACCTCTGCTAAATATGGCATTCCTCAGGAATCATTTCTTAGACTCCTTTAACTTTTTCATCATCTTTAAGATGATACAATGGCTTTATGATAATAATTAGGGATGAACAATATGGGAAAAGTGACAGTGAAGCAGGACAGGATTGTGGAGTGTTTAACTGGTTCAGATGAGCAATGTCGGTGGTGTGGTCATTATTAAAGTGGTAATATTGATAAATATTTTTCTTTCATATTCAAGGTGAATTATACAACTAATTTTCCAGTGGAGGTTCTGTCACACATTCTGTTAGGCAGAATAATATATGATTCCTGGACAATATATCAAATTAAAACCATCAATGCCATATCAATACACTATCAAAATCACCACGGATTGCTTGGATGTAATGTTTAGTGGAATTTCATATTTCAATGTCATGCCTGCACATTCTGTACTGATAATATTTTTGGTCTGTTCCACCTGTAATGCCCACACGTGATATACGTTTTTAGTGGTAGAGATGCTAACGCTCACAATCTGTGTTTGGGACATTGTGATGAAGGAAAAGAAAGAGTCATGAAAATGGGGGCTATAATTAATATACCATGTCATTCGAATGGTAAGGCAATTACATATTTTCCTGCTATTGTGCAGCTCTACCGCTTGCAGATATACGAGGTCTCAGTGTAACCACCGCAAATGTGAACAGTAAGATAAATCAAATGCTTTAGCTCAACCTTTACGGTGGCAGCCTCATTATTATCAGGTTGCCGTGGTCACACGATACATTTAAATACCAATCACCTGCAGCTACATTCCTCTTTGCATAGATCTGCAGACATAATTCAAAATATGACTTTTCCGTTGTCCGTCTCATAACTTGGAAAGTAAATGATGCGTGTTTTCCTTTCGGAATGCCTTACTCTCCGGCCCATTGAGATTCCAGCTTTATTCTATCCCGTCTATTACCTATGCACATATCAAGTTGGGACTATTGGTGTAATAGGCTCTAACTCAAGCTTCACCTGACAGGTAAACCCCATCTTTATCTTCTCCTTTGCTTTCTCTTTCACACGGTCACGCCTTTTTTCTTTCCCTTCATCTCAGCTGAGTTCCCAGAGGAAATCAGATGCTAGGCAGCAGCCTGCAAAGTGCTTCACCACCAGACCTGCTTTTTCTTTTAACTCAGTGTTTTCTACATCTTTAACTTCCCCTTCCTTTGTTAGCTGGGGAAGACTATAAAAGGATAAAGAAAGGATTAGCCCATGAAAGCAAAAGGGCGAACATTAAAAAAAAAAAAAGAGAGACAGAAGAGGAGTTAAAAGTGAGGGGAGGGATTCCGCAGCTGGTTGCCACGGCTACCGAGAAGCAGCTGATTAGCGAGTGAGACGTGCAAGGGTGTTGTCTGGATCTGCAGGTCCAACTCTGCAGCTGATAAATGGCCCGGTTCTGCGTGTGAAGAAAGGAGTGTTTTAACGATCATTAGAGGCATCTTCCCATTCATCAACCCCTGACTTGTTGTTGCTTCTATGTTGCAACATAAACAAGCTGCAACGCTCAAATCCCCCGATGGTGAAACCTCCTGACCGTGACTCGTACACAAACGTCGATTAACGCCACACGTCCTCTTCCTCTTAGGCAAAAGAGGACTGAAGATGGATCGGAGTTCAATAAGTTGGAGACGCTTTGAAAAACACTGTCTGCCATTGACGATTGTATTTTATTTAAATCAATTCTTCAAGCCTTTTAAAAAAAAAAAAAAAAAAAAGCTCCAATGTCGCTACATTGATAACTAATTTTTCCTTAATCCTGGAACTATTAAGTAATTAACTTCTGCAGTTCACTCTGTATGTTTTTAACTACTTAGTTTGATCAGTTTTTTGGTTGGTTCTTTCTTTTGAACAACTTATTCTTCAGGAAGAAAACCACCATTCAAGGTAATCTTCAACACCTCATTTAGTGAGGAGAGGGAGCTTCCTCTTATTCACCTCCACAACAGCGCAATCTTTACTATCTTTTGTTCAGTATAGCTCCACTCAAGGACTGTGTTGAACTATCTTGGTAAAAAGCCCACTGCCCTCTGGTCAAGGTGTCCTTCAATTGAAGGACACCAGTTCATTCTGAATAGTGCTAGGTTCAGTCTATGCAGGCTTAAATGGGATTTATGTTCACAGTTCACCACTTACATATTCTGAAACATGTTCACAGCTACAAGTAGGTCTCGCTCATTTATAATTTTTCTGAAGAAAAGTTTAAGAATACATACATGTAGGTCATATGCCAATAACGAGGATGTGCATATACCTATTACTAATAATAGGTATATGCAGCATATACCTATTACTAATAATAGGTATATGCTGCATATACCTATTATTTCTCTGTGAAATATGCAAAGTTTGTTCCTAAATCTTTTGTCCACCTCCAAACAGCGCCGCCAAATGATATTAAGGTGTACTGCACTACTTTCCCGTTCCCCACCTGCAAACAAAATCGTTTAGGTCAAAGTTCTGAAAAATGAAAACTCCACTCATGGACAATTATCAGCAGTTTTTTAACTTTTTTCCTTGCAGTCGGTTTTAAAAATTATTTGGAAATGTGGCAGATTTCTCTCAGGTCACATTTTGTAAAGACTGTTTGGTACTTCTGGCCTCTATTAAACAGTAAGTTGACAGGAAATTAGGTGGAGAGAGATGGGGGAAGACGATGCATGCGTTGAGGACTACACCCTCTGCACATGGCGTACGCTCTCTACCTGAGCCACTCAGCACCTTAAATCATAAGATTTTAATTTAAAAGTGCTGTAGTTACTGTTCTTCAGTGAAATTACTGTCTTCACATTAAACAAACCTAAATGTTTAGTAGCCTTCTTGAAAAAAAAATCTAAATACTATTTATGAAAGTCATCGAAAGTTGGAGGACCTGTGCTGGTGTGACTTTCTTTTGGCTGCATGTGGGCTTTGAACTCTCAGTTTTACATCTTCACAGGTTGCTGCATCTGTTTGCAACATCAGATTTAGACATGCAGCTCTTGACAGACGGAACACGCTTTCCAGCAACCCACAAGGCACGTGATGCACCACAAACTGACTGCAAACCAGTTGAAACACGCAAAGGCGGAGATTCTGACGGAGCTGTTGGCAAGGCGATGCTCTAGGTGTCAGTCACACGCAGAGAACAATCCCAGGCAACCAAGCTTTACCCGCTAGATTATTGTTTGCAATACAAGCTGACAAAGACTCCTCCTCCACTTGGAGACATGTATGTTCTCAGTCATCTGCTTTGTATAGACTATCTGTAAAAAAAAAAAAGAAATACAATCCGGATCAACCAGTCCTATCCAGAACAAGTGGAGGAATGAGCCTTCAGAACAAAATGGAACGTAAATGCAATACATGTTTTCTTGCAGGTCTTATGACATAAAAAGCCATTATAGCGATGACTTTCTTAAGATTAAACTGGGTAGAGTTTGGCGATGTCAGTTTATTTAAACTAGTTGGAGACATTTTCTTGAGGAGGGAGTCTAAAAGAATCAACACCCCAACAATAAGCCATCATGCAAGTCATCCATGTGTGTATCTATTAAAAACCTCAGCTGAGTGCAAACTTTTAGGAAATAGAGGAGCTCAACCATCGATGAGCATATGCACACACCCCTGCGTAACTATGAAGACGGTTTGCATTCCATCCAAGTGGTTTTATGAAGCGCTGGGTCTGAGCCATGAAGGACGAGATGAAGACAGACAAAAAAAAAACACCCTGTTCAAAAGAATGGTTAAAGTGACAGGTTATCTGGGCAGAGAAAAATCTAAGTATTGTTTATTACATACCAGGGTGATCTGCAAAGGTCTGAAAGTAAGCCACTATCCCGTTATATGTAGAAAATTGGTATCGGTCAAACTGGATTCGGCAAGTGAGGTTTTCTGAAGATCGGTGATCGACCAGGAAAGTGTAATCGGTGCACCCATAACAAAACTGAAAACTATTTTACTATCAGGAGGTGTCCTCAAAATGGATTATAACAGTTTTGGGCTTTTCATTATAGTTTAGTTTCATTTCAAGGTGACTTTTTCTTTGTCTAGTTAGTTTAAACTACTTACTATTTTTCTAGTTAAATATTGCTTTGTTTCGGTTTAGTTATTATAGTAGAGTTTTTAGTTTTTTCATACTTTCCCATGATTTTTAGGTGTAGAACTAAAAAAGTTCTACACCTTTTGAGTATCGCATTACTTGAGTATTACAAGTATTGGCATTGTGATTATGTTTACAATGATTGAGTAAAGAATACTTTACTACCCAAGTATCTTCATAATTTGGGTAATGAAGATACGATTTTTTAAAAATTGATTCAATTATTGTCACACAACCAACTGACTGGTGTTTTTTCCCAACTTTTTCCGTCGTCATTTTGAGGAAGTTTCATAGCGCGAGTTTCGCCAGAAGAAGTATGGAGAGCTGTGATTTTCCGACTGATTGTGTGGAAAAAATATATTTCACATAAGTCCGAAAGGCTGATAAATAGATTCATAAACACAAAAACGGAGGATGTCATATCTCTAATTTAAATAGGTTTTAGTTTTATAAATGCACAATATAGTTCTTGTGAGTTAAAGTTTTTCCCCATTAGCTACTATTATTTATTTCACTTAAAAATGTTTTCTTAACTGTAGTTTCTGTTATTTCATTATAATAGAGAAATAACGTTCGCTATAATAACGTTGGCTCTCACTTGGCAATTTTGTTAACTTAATAAATAGCCAAAACACACCAATTATTGCACAAGAGCGTTTGTGTGCTCAATCAGAGACCAGGTCTACAAGATCCGAGTTGGCCTAAACGTACAAGGAGCCCTAAAGTCACAAGAATCAAAGTCTGATTATCTTCTTTCTGCATAAATTGATAAAATGCTTTCTTTTGAAATTAGGATGATGTAAGAAAACCATTTCTTTATTTACTAAGATATTAAAAATGAAATGATCAAGCATAACGGGAACAGTTCACTCAAAGGACAAGAGAAAGCATAATCATAGCTCACCAAAGCCTGATGACCCAGAGTGAGCTCGTCAGAAGGACCTTCTTTGCAAAACATTTCAAACTACCATCTGTCCTGGCTGCAGCTGAGCAACACTTTCCCCCCCAAAATTGCAACATTTGCTTGCTTACACGCAAACAACGCATGGGCCCAGAGTGCCGCATGCAACACTATTGCTTCACGTGTTGCTTTTTTTTTTTTTTTTTTTTTTTTTTTAAATCGAGCAAAAAATAAAGGCTCCAGTCACATCCGACTGGATGATGAAACTGCTGTTTACATCACCTCACACAGACACGGAGGCGACTCCCTGTCCTGCCCGGTGAAACCGATCGTGACGTGAGGCTGGGAGGTGATGCGACCTCTGATTTACACCGTGACAAACGGTCTAAGACGGGATTAAAGGATCGGCAAGATGAAGAGATGCAGCTGCTCAGCTCTGATCCACATACAGCTCCTGACGGAGTGCTGACGTGATGTGAAAGTGCAAGTCAGATGACGGTCTGAATGGCTTACTGTATCCGAGATGATAAACATGCTGTACGATAAACATTACCATGAGACACACTGTGCCACAAACGCACAACGGAGAAAGGTTTGCACAGTCCAACCCCAGATACACTTTCTGTTTACCGTTATTATCTTTGAGATAGTCCAACAGTTTAATTGCAGTTCACCCACTTAAATTCAATATCTTTAAAAAGACTCCCTTTATTATTCTATACACACGCTAATTAAGCTGTGACAGACTATATGTTTACAGAGGGCACAACTGATAATTGAGAAAAGTTCTTCAAGGAGGCAAACATCTGTCAAAATACAGTTCCAGGCCAAGGACAGTACTGGCAACAACAACAACCCACTTTTAGGACAGCTGTGCCAAGGAAGTGAGACTAGATGACAAGAAGTTTGTTCATTACTGTCTGTGGGGTCATTTCTGACTCCTGACAGCAAAACTTGGAGTTTACTAAATGACTGGAGAATAAAAAATGAATGAAGCATAGCTTTTTCTATCAGATTTGTCTATAAACTGCATTAAAATACTGTATATTACAATCTGAAATATAAATTAGTGAGAAAACATGTTAGCATTAGCCTGGCTCTTCATCCAACTTCTCAGAATAAAAACATTGTCAGCAGGAGCAAGGGATGAGATTATTGAAAAGTAGTGGTGCACCGATTGGCTGATCATTAAAAAGCCTGATGTGCCAATTTTGTCCAATACCAATATTTATGTCCAAAAAGTTGCTAAATATAGCGACAAAGTCAGGAAGTTGGCAACCCTAGGATGACGCTTGTTAATTGTTATTGTGGCTATTGTTAACCATGCACAGTTGTGGAGGTAAGATCAGATTCTCATGCAAGTATTAAACGATCACTGATCTCTCAAAATTAAGAACATCTGAGCCAATTTGTCTGTGAACATGTACTCATGACTGTTTTTGTAAACAACATATCTTTTACTGCGCAGAAAAACTGATACTGCAGAAAACAAAACACAACTGGTAAATTAGATGAGTTAGTTACTGATGAAATGCATTTTACAGGAATTTTAAAGGGCATTGAAGTTTATAGCAGATTTGTGGCAAACTAAGTGTTATACTCAGAATCAACAAATACTTAATAAAAAATAAAAATGGAGTCAGGGACAAAAGAATGATTTTTTTTTTTTTACCAGTCCAGGGGGTCTTTTGAGGGCTCTAGTGTCCCTTATATGAAAGTAGGCTGACAGGAAAGGGGGAAGTATAAGGAGAAGACATGCGGCAAATGTCGTCGTGTCCGGGAGTCGAACCCGTGACGGCCATGTCGAGGACTCAAGGCCTCCAAACATGGGTCGCACTATCCCCTACGCCACCACGGCACGCCCAAAGAATGATATTTTAATTAAAATGTTACACTTTTGGGAAAGGTAATCACTAAGGAACGGGAACATTCATACACAATGACTGAAAATGGGAAGATCAATAAAAAGGAAATCCTGGGGCGTGCTGTGGTGGCGCAGGGGGTTAGCACGCCCCACTTTTGGAGGCCTTAGTCCTTGACGCGGACGTCGCGGGTTCGACTCCCGGTCCCGACGACCTTTGCCGCATGTCTTCCCCCTCTCCTCACCCTCCTTCCTGTCTGCCTACTTTCGAAAAAATACAAGCCACTAGCGCCGCAAAAACTCTTCGGAGGAAAAAAAAAGGAAATCCTGCTTGAAACAGGACATACAAAACATTCAAAGTCAATCTGAGAAACTGAAGATGCTTCTGTGCTGTTGAAATTCAGATGAGTTTTTGATGAATTGTTCAAACATGGGTCTTCCCTGGCTTACACTTAGCTTTACCCACCTAGCCACAGCATCATCTTGCTCAAATACAAACAGACACAAAACAGAGAACTTACATTGTTAGTTTCTACTTTGTGCATTTCCTCGTCTTCCTGGACTTTAAATTATTAATAATTGTTACAGTTGGAATATCAGACAGCCTCCTAAATGTGATGTTTATTTACACTGGGTCGTCACTATCACATGATTAGTTCATTTTACCGCAAGTACTTTCATCGTCCCAGTTAAGTTGTGGTTTCATGATGCCAGTTTAAGTCTTTAAAGTTTCATATCTGTATCCAGTTAAGATGTGAAGCCAACAATGGAAAGGCCTGTTCCAGCGTCCTTATCAATGTTCTCATCATCTCCACGAGTCCCATTTCTTCCTGCTCCTCCTTATGGGCTTCCGTCCCCGTTTGCATCCTCATCGCCAAGGCATTTGAAAGGATAAGAGAGTCAGGTCCAATGCCAAAGATCCCACATGACCGCCAGAGGAAGGAATTTGAGTGGAACAGAGCTCTGACGAGTGAAAAACTACTTTGACCTCACAACTCAGGCATTTCGGTTAAGAGGTTTTTATGGGCAAGCGCAAAAACCGGTGTAGAAAAGTCCTGGCAAAAGGCTAATACTACTCCATCAACTAGTCAAAAAACCCAACCACTGTGAAGAGATAATATAACAAAATACATGTTAGATTTACTGATCCCTGAAGCAGGGTGCATCCATTCGGCTTGTAATGGCAAAAATGTGCATGTCTTAAAGTCGGATGTTCTTTTTCCATTGCTTAGTATGCCTGGATGTGGTTCCCCTCTGCTTATTTCTTGGATGCGCTCCTCGCACTGAGAATGTGACACGTTAAAGCTGACAGGCAGCAGCGGCATTCAGAAAAGGAGCCAACTGAGAATTTTAATAACTCCAAATTTAAACAAATCCACAGTGGCGCCAGAGATAAAATGGTGGGATAAAAACTTTGAATCTCATTTCATGTCTGAGGGGAGAGGCCCAGTGGAACTCTTCAGGGTCACCCAGAAAACCGGCAGACAAACAATCCACAAGACAGATTACTTGTAACCACACACAGCCGTTTTAAACTGTCAACTTTTATATCTACTTGTAATCTTTCATTGCGTTGGAGGATTCTGTCTTATTTGTGCTGCAAGACCTCAGAGCTACTTTTAATACGGTACACCACAGCATTCCCATTTCTTTTCTGGAATGTGCTGTTGGGATTATAGGATCAGCACCGCAATGCAGCAAAACTTTTACAATGTCTTTTGTGGTGTCCATCAGGGATCAATTCGTGGACCTTATTCATTTCACGTTACTCGTATGCTATCTTTAGGTTCAATTTGAAAAATAATAAAAAGAATCTCATTTTATAGCGACACATCAGACAGAAATGTACAACTAAAGAATAATGTAAATTTATTCTTGACTTTATTCTCACATTTTTACACCTTATATTTTCACAATTTTATTCGCACATTATTTTGACTGTTAACTTTATTGTCATATTTTTAAGACTTTATTTTCACATTTTTGCGACTTTATTCTTGCATTATGACAACTTTCTTGCATTGTTTTGACGTTGTGACTATTCTCATATTTTGGCTTTATTCTCATGTCATTACGACCTTATTCTCGTACTACTACAATTTTATTCTCATAGTAGTAGGGGAATAAAATCTTACAACTACGGTATTATTCTCGTTTTACTACCACTATTATCAAATTATTACGACTTATCGACTTTCTTGTATTGTTTTGACTTTGTTGACTTTATTCTGATATTTGCATGCCTTTACTTTCTTCTTTTACTTCGTTTTCATATTATATTACTCGTGTATTATTACAACTTTATTTCCATATTATTTGGTCTTTATTCTCAAATGACTTTTTTCCTGTACCTTATTCTTAGCCTGGTCCTAATACTCCGTTGGGACATTTTGTTTGTATAATTCCACAATTTTGAGTTTTACATATTGTGGAAATCATTAGACAGCCAGAACATAAACCTTTTTAAAAATGTCTTTTTAACTCTAGCTGCCTGGACATTTCAGAACTGATTTGTTTGTTTAAACCCAAATCCATGTTTTTTTCTGTTCCCCATATCCAGATGAAAGCAGAGGAGATGGAGCTGTTGTTACTAAATGCCCCTAAACAGTTGAATAAACCACCTTTTCATGTGAGGATCTCACAAGGTTTCTTCTTGATAATTTAATCT
The DNA here is from genome assembly GCF_003331165.1 of Xiphophorus hellerii. Classification (NCBI taxonomy): domain Eukaryota; kingdom Metazoa; phylum Chordata; class Actinopteri; order Cyprinodontiformes; family Poeciliidae; genus Xiphophorus; species Xiphophorus hellerii. The sequence continues at coordinate 4,657,761 of NC_045672.1, read as the reverse complement.
GTGTGATGTGATTTTCTTGTCCTATCATGTCGCTGAATTATGCAGTCCTACGGTCAACTTTTTGTTGTTTAGAAATATGCTTCTTGAATTCCTTTCATGTGCTGAGTTTGGCAAGGCGATCAGAAAACAAAGCATTACCGCTGGCCTTCATGGAATGGCGCAGGGCGATGGAAGGAGCGGTTTAAAGTTTGATGGATCATTTCCAGGCAGAAGAAAGCATCACCAACACAAGGAAATTAAATGATTAAACCTCCCCTCGGTGATAACACGTGCGGTTGTTTATGCCAAGCGAAGAAGTGCCAGAAAGTAGTCTTTCTTCCACTTTCTGGACCTTGAAGGCGACATCACGCATGTCTATGTGTGTGTGTGTGTGTGTGTGCTTGAGCTGAGCCGGTGGTGAGACCATGAATTAAAGAGGAGATTAATGAGTCAGGACAAGGAGGCTCAGACTCCAATCTGTTCCCCGCCGCACTCTGGGGGCTGTTTCTCTACAGAACCTAGTTCTGTCAGCAAACACATACACACACACACATCTAGTGTGCACACTGATACGACGCAGCAGGAACACTAAGGACTCTGGACCATGTTAGAGAGTCTGGCAGAGACAGCAGATGTTTGGGACAGTGGAGAGAATGACAGCAAAGAAAACAGAGAGGCTACCAGGAAAGGATGTGTTCAGCAACAAAACCCTTCACCCTGTAGGCCTTCACCCCACCCTGACACCTCACCACGACCCACAGACCTGCCATCTGTCTGGAGGAGCTGAAGGAGAAAAACAGGGGACGGCGAGCTGGACTGGAGAGAGACGGAACGAAGGAACAAAGGGAGGCAGAGTAGAGAGCGATGAGACAAAACCAGAAAAAGAAACAACAAAATAAAGGAGGAATACAGTTGGCAACTAAGAGTGTTGTCGCACCTGATAGTCCGGTACTTGGTTTGATTTGGGACCAAAGTTGCAACATTTGCTACATTTTCAGCAGGTGTGGTTCACTTTCTGCACTGTTTCAAACAAAACAAAACAAACCATTAAGAAACCTGTCCCCTTCTCCCCCTTGCCTGTGGTGGTGCTGCACTAAAAATCACTGAAGGTAAATTACATGAAAACCTCCAAAGAAGACACTGTGCACAACTTTCTTCTTCAGGAAACGTGAACAAAAATGGAGTGGATTTTAGCGGTTGTAAGATTTCTATTTTGGCATTGGGAAAAGATCACAAGCCATTTTGTCCACTAACACTAGACTTTGATTTGGTGGTATTTACCCAGCATGCCCTGCGCTCTAGTCCACTTCCTGCTTTTGGAGTGGTCTCTGATCAGCTTGGCATTCATATATGCATTGGAACCCTGCCAGAGTTCACTTCAATCAAACAGACCTGGGTTTTTAGAAAGCCAACTAGAGTTGGCTTTTTTGATCTGCATCAGAGTTCGATTACGCATCCACACCTCCCCAAATGAACCGGTCTTTCTAGGCAAACCGACTGGAGTTTGATTAAAGCTGACCAAACGTGGCTGCTGTGATGCACTCTCAGAAGGGGGAAACCCAGAGAGTCTGTGCAGAGAACATCGTTCATGTCACAGAAAGTTGGAAAACTTGAAAGACGCATTTCCACATATGATTAATATCTATCGGCAAGCGACAAGTTTCCTTTTTGTTCTCCAATTTGATTATTTTCCCTCTCTCACTGCAAACCTGCTGATTACAGCTTCTTCCATCACTGCCTCCCCCTGGCTATTCATTGGTGAATATCACACTGATGGCTCTGATGCTCTCTAGCATCATTTACTCCTCTGGAAGAACTCTGCATTATCATGAAAGACTCATCAGCCGTCTTTATCCAGCCCTCAGTTCCCCAAATTTAATACAGAGCAGGAGATTTACTAATCCCATGATATGCTCCATAATCTGATCATGGATACGAACACAGAAGAGCGTAGAGAGGAGGATGGTGAGGGGGGAGAAAAATGCAATCAGGAAGGAACGGATGCGGATGGATGCCCAGGCTGCATGCATTAAGACAAACGGGGAAGAAAAAAAAAAATCCTTTTCCAAAGGAAGGAGAGAAAAGGTGGGAAAAACGAGGGGACGACCAGCAGCAGAGAAAGAGAAAGAGGGGAACACAGACGGAGAAATGAGAGGATATGGGGGACGGGGGGCTGTGTGTTCTCGCTGGTGACCCGATTTTCCCACTAAGCTCTAAAAAAAGTGGAGCAGCACGTAGGCATCTGAGGCTCGCTGCAGACATTCAGTCACACAACATGCGAGCTGCATGCGGAGCGCATCATTCATGCTGCTTCACCTATTGACCCACATATGGTTTCCTCACGCAGCTGAGTCACTAGCATGCTCTTCCTGAAGCCCTTTGCCTCCTGCATCAACCTCCCTGCATCCTCATCTTCTCCGGGCTTAAAAAACAAACAAACAAAAAAAAAACCCAACCCGACCCGGACCAAGCCTGATCCGACATGACTGGTTAACATTAGTTACAGGCCAGAGCCCGAAACAAAACAGACATTTTAATTAAGATTTTGACGCTTTCATTTTTACTCTATTATTTGAGTAAGTAGTGTAACTTCTCCTTTTGTTTATCATCTTCCAGCTCCATCTCGTCACTTGTAACCACAAGGTGAGTCAGGTGCAAATCATCTGGGATGTGCGATTGATAGGAGCGGAGCTACGTGCTCATTCATTGTGCAATGAGCTTTGCTTGTTACAGTCTAATGAACTTCTGCACCTTACTTTCTTTCCTTCCTCAACAGGATAAGATGCCAACTCCTCTATTTAGACGCAGTGCTGGACAATAAATCTACAATACATTTTGCGATAGACACGTGATCGATATCACGTCTGATAATATTTTCAGAGGAGGAGATTCTGAGGCGGTGCTGGTGTATCTGCGTGTTCCTGTGTGTGCAATGTGCTGCAGGACTTCAGGTCTCATCCTGAAGTCCTGCAGCTTGTCTCATCTGACAAATATCTTGTCAGCCGATATTTACAAGTGGGACCATAAACAGCCAGCAAAATTTACTGAAGTAAAAACTTGGGAAAAAAATACAACTTTATAATGTATATAATATATATGAAGGTCACCCAGAGGAAGACCCAGGACACTGGAGGGATTATCTTTCTCAGCTGGCCTTAGGAACGCCTTGGGATCCCACCAGAGGAACTGGTCCAACTGGCTGGGGAAGTCAGGGCCTCTCTGGTTAGGAAGCTGCCTTGGAGGGAGGGAGGGAAAGAATGAAGTAAGGAAGAAAGGATGGAGAAGGTAACGGATGGGCCCGGCTGCACACACACACACCGAATCACACACCAGTAGGTGACTTGTGTCTTAGTGTCTTGCCCAGCGTCATGTCAAATTGTGACAGATGGAATCAAACTCACAACCTTCCAATATCCAGTCGACTACCAATCCTACTCAGCAATTTTTATGTTATTTTAGGGACATTTCTGACAAGAAAACATTGGTATCGCTTAGGGGTGCACCAATTGCAGTTCTCTGGCTGATCACCAATCTGTAAAAAGCCTGACCAGCCGATTCCGATTTTGGCCGATACCAATTTCTTTGTCTGAAATGTTGCCAAATAACAGTCAAACCTCTCACAGCAGAGCAACAGAGGACAGTGGCTGATTTTTAGACCTTTCCCGAGTTAGTTAAGATTGGTGGATATAATCGGCTTCACATTTAAGCATAGGCTGACCACTGATCTTCCAAAACTAAGGAATTCGGGCCGATTTGTTGGCACATCTCTACTATCAGACAAAATCGGAATCAGCAGTTTTGACTTTTAAAAGATCGGCCAGAAAACTGCAATTGATGCACTTCTGTTTATAATCCGTGGAAGCTTAGGCATGAACGCCTTTGGAAGGTACCACAGTACATGCAACAGAAATTTCTTCTCCCAAAAACAAAAAAACACAGGGATAGTCTGGAAAACACAACTAAAAAAAACAACCATTGCTCATAAGGTCAAAGGCGAGTGAATCAGAGTGTTTGCTGTCGTGACCCTGACTTTTGACTCGCTTGAACAAGCGGTCACCTCTGATGTCACCAAACCGATGCTCGGCTTTAATATATGCATGCAAAAACAATAGAGAAGGGAGCATGGCTGGGAGTGTTATCTGCATAAAGCCGCCCACTGCATGCACACACACACACAGCCGCTTATTGACATGGTTTGAACAAAAAGTGGCCGCCATTGATCCGACGGCCGTGTCAGGATGAGACAAAGGCGAAAGTGGCTTTTCCATCATCAGGTCCTTTGTCTGCAGAGCTGTGACACACCTGTGTGGCATAACTAAAGAGACGGCGAGGCGAATTTCTAGGTGTGTGTGTGTGGGTGGCCGCATGTTCTTTGTTTGAAGAAGTCACGTGACCCAGTCTGACTTGGCGCCGTCCCCTCCCCTCTGCAGTGCGCCACCGTACAATAAAAAAAACAAAAAAAAAAACAAAAACATTCTTATATAAAAAGACAACAACAACAACGTTGCACCAAGTGTCTGGCTCCGTACACCCACTCAGTTCTGGAAAGTTCTATAGCAAACACAAAACTCTGGGATTTGATCGGGGTGGGGGGGTAAAAGGGATGAAGGGAAAGACAAAGGTGGCGAGGACGGGAAGGATGGTGAGCCAGAGAGGGTCGATGAAGCGGTTTTGGACGTTACAGCAATATCTACTATTTAACAAAGTGATCAATGGGAGAAAACTCCGGAAAACAGGGGAATTTAGAGGGTGGGTGGTTATGGGTCTGTGGCTGATTCAGTGGCTAGAGTCCAGAGACAATGAAGAGAGACTGCTGGGACAGGAGTAGCCAAATCAAGAACTTCAGAAAAAGATTATCGATGTGAGGATGATGCAATTCAGATGGAGGTGCACAAAGGAAAACACGGTCCAAAAAAATCAATCGGTGGCAGGAGGAAGGAGAGAGGGAAGGACACGGAGGGGGAGATGTAAAGAAAATGAAGCCTGGGTTGGGGGTGGAGGCAGAGAAAGGTTGGGAGAGAGAGTGGGGGGAACCCGGATAAATCCCAAGAGTGAGATTTCCTCCGTCGATCTAACCGCGCATCTGATGTGCATGTTAATTACAGACGAGGAGAGACAGTAAATATGTCTGCCAGAGAGAACGGTGCGCTGGAAGCTCAGGTGCCCCCCCCCCCGAGTCAAAACAAGTCAATGAACAGACCCTCTTCAAGACTTTAATCTCATTCTCACTGTCCACTTTAATGTACAACCTGCCTGCTTACACTCACAGTGTATCAGCACCCTCAGTTCAAAGGGTAAAAATCCTTCATATGTGTGAAACTTGTGTCAACATACCATCGTCGTAGTAACAAGAAAATCTGACATTTTATTTGAGAATAGTCAGGAATGAATCCCATGATCGTTTTCACTAAATCAGGGGTTGCATAATTATTGACACCTCTTCTGGTAATCTATTGTGTGTATATATATATATATATATGTGATAATAGTGGATGATGTTGAGTTTACTAGTGGGATTTTTTATTATTTATGCTGAGCAAATTCCCCATTTGTGTTAGCAACAGTAGGGCAGGAATCGCTTCTAAACAAGCGGTTGCTATGTAGATGACATCTAATGGTTGTTATGGAGACTCGCTCACTCCAAGATGTCACTCTTTACAGCACTTTTCTAACAGTGAGATGTTTTTTGTGAGTAGTGTCATAGGTCGTCAATAAACCTAGTGTCAAAACAAATGGGTCTCTATGCTGCATCACATTTTTACATTTCTGGCCAATACTGGGTTTTTTTCCCCCTATGATAAGTCAATTAATATGGCTACAAAATCAAAAGGTTTGCAACTGTGGGATGATTATTGTTAACATTTGAGGAGGTCATTAAGATCAGTTTCTCATGTATCTCATGTATTGGTGCTGATTTGTCAGTGCGACCTCATATGATACAGATCAGAAGTTCCTCTAAACTCCTATTAAATTCAAAAAGTCAAAATGTCTTTGTTACATTTATTTTAAAGGGATTCTTGAGGTACCAATTATTACAAACTTACTCAAATGAACAGTAGGATTCTTTAAAAAGTCAACGTATATGCAACTACAATAACTGATTTTACTCACAGCAACTACATCAATAGATCTGCTCATGTCTGTATTAGATCAGCTCTATAAACAGCTTTCCATCTCTCAGTCTAGACTAGGTCAGTTCCTACTTAATAAATAAACAATTTGCTCAGATGAACTTCTTTTTTTAAAGGGTAATTTCCCAAAACACAGCACAGTTTCTGGTAAAGTGATACACATATACAAGTTGAGAATACTTTCGTCAGCTACGGTGTGCGTGGGTCGGTATGTTATGGACAACGGAGAAACACAATCTACGCTGTGTGCTTGTAGAAAGGAATTTGTATTATTGACGGGGAACTTTTGACCAAATGGGTCAGTCAAAGTTATTTTCCCTTCGGTTCAAAACGACAGCTTTAATTTTTCTATCTTGTTTTCAGATGCGGCTCCGCAGATAGATGTGACGCACTTTGGGGCACTCCGGTGACGCAGGGGTAGAGCGTGCGACACGAATACGGAGGCCATAGTCCTCAACGTGGCCGTCCAGGGTCGATGACCCTTGCCGCATGTCTTCCCTCTCTCTGTCATAACCCTCTTTCCTGTCTAACCACTCACAAATAAAGCCAATAAAACCTTTGAAAAAATGTGACAAACTCATCTAAATGCTGAACATGTCAGAGCAGTCGCTGCAGAAGTTCAGAAGCTGCAGAAATGCAACTGTGTGAGCTCGTTCCTCTTGTACTTAACTTTCCATGACCTCACTGAAACCAACGCGAGCACAAAGCCCGCCGCCTGCACTAATGGTGTCCCTTTTTCCCTCGTTTTCCCACTGAAACGCTCCCTTGTTCCCATCAAGCTCCAGCCAAGCGTCCCTAGACCATGGCAACGAGGTTCGCCTTTATTAGGCTGTCAGAGGAGAAAAAAAAAAAAAAAAAACACTGTTTTCCCCAGTAGCTGCTTGAGATATTATTCATCTCTAATTGGTAATAACCCCATCCCCCCTTCCTCACCCCCTCCCTGAGGCAGCTCAATCTCCACTAAGTAATCACTGCCATCGCCTCCTCTGGTGGAAGCAGCCTTATTAGGTCGGTGGCACTGTCTCTACCTCTCCGCTGTCTGCCAAGGAGGTTTATTATCCCACAATATATGGCTTTACTCGGCTGCTTCTTTTAAAAAGCGCGAGCTGCAGAGGGAGAAATCTGGCTGAGCCCATTTATCTCCCATTCTCAGCTCCAATCAGATCTCTCAGCAGCCCGGACAGGGAAGACTCCAAAATAGGCTCCGACGGGATCGTTTAAGCTCAGGCGTTCACTTTTCCTGATGGCGAGGGATGCTCTGTTGTGCAAAACACCTTTCACTTTTCAATATGCATCTCCTCCTCCTCCCGGCCCCAACTCAACTATTTCCCCAGTTTGGGAATCTGCTTTTCTGTTTCCTTTGTCTTTTGAAGAACATTTTATGAAATATCCAGCAAAAAAGTGCAACCTCCTATAGCAGTGTACTGTAGGAAAGACGGGGTTTCTGCATATTTCAAAATTAAAATTGCACTCGTTCCTGATTTCTGAGATTTTGCAGCGTTTTGGACATTTGAGTAAAAATAATATTAAGGGTTGAGTGCTCGAATAGTAACCCGGTCTTAATATTTATAGAATCGGCGAATTCCGAAGTAAAACAATGCTGCGAGTGAATTTCAATTTAGTGCGGTATTGGGTGATTCCACTGCTGTTCTCGACATCTGAATAAAAATAAATATCAATAGCTTTCATACTTAAGACTTGTAAAAGAAAATAAAAAAAAGGAGATTCTGTAGAGGGTGTTACTCTTACTCTTGCTCTTAACCAGTCCAGTTCAATCTGAAGGAAAAGTTGCAGAGAGTAAATAGGATGAAATAATCCTTATTTGATTTCTGGATGAGTTTACATTCAGTCAGTGAAGAATCAAAAATACTTCTACGTTGAAAAGGTGAAATAAAACTTTGAATAAGAAAACTGTGCACTATCAGGTAAAATAAAAAATAAGTATTAAACACTTTTAGAACCATGAACCTTCAAGTGTAGGAGTAATGAAAATGCATGTGTATTTCAGATACAAGAACAGTTGCAATGCGGTTTAGATACTTTTAATTCCTACATTTGCGGTGGTGGGAACCATCTGCTAATGCGCTACTAGTTGAGTTATTTTTTTTTAGCTTAGCACTTTAACATTTTGGCTAATTTTGAAAAGGCAAACGCACTTAGCTTCCCCACAATAATTTTTCCAGATAAATTCTAAAGTCCAGTAATACACTTCAGTGTGGAAGCTGTCAGAATATCAACATCAGAATATGTTTAAAAACAAAGGATGTGTCCAAATTCGGGAGTTGCACCCTTTGAAGGTAACATTTGAAGGCTGATTATGTCACAACGAAGGCCATCTAAAACCGATGGCTCCTTCACAAATGCGTCCTTTTCTCCAGATTTGTTCTTGTAACAATAGTAGACAAAGTAGTTTTTTTAAATATAATTTTTGCTAAAAAAAAAAGAAAAAGTGTTTTAATTATTTAATTAACTTAAATGGATTAGACAAAACAAAAAACTTCAGCAAGATTTTGAGTTCCACTTTTATCAGTTTATATTTAGTTTCTTCACAGTTGCTAGGTGACAGTACGTATATACATCGAAGTAAGGGCAGGAATATATCCGAGAGGGTCAATTTAAAAAAAGGAGACTTTAGCAGATGGTAAGCTTTCACAAAGGCTAGATGCATTACAGCAAGTTTGCTTTGTTTTATCAGCCAAAGACTCACCAAAATCTCCTATCAGTGCATTTCTACAATACAAAGGATTGTTTCATGTCACTCATTCACATCGAATATATGATGTTGACTTTTTTTTTTTCTCTTCAGTTTCAATTCCTCTAATTCATTGCTATTGTAACAATAACAATGAATTAACAAGTACAAGGATTGAGAAATATTTCAGCGCCGCAGAGAGAGTGACCTTGCTGCTTCTCGGGACAGACTGATATTTCATCAGCTAACAGTAAGAGCACACCTGCCTCACAGCGATACCCACATCTGCCAACGGCTTTGACTTCCCTCCTCTGAGGAGGCGTCGGGGGAGGAGAGCGAGGAACAGAAGAGGAAATAAAAGACAGAAGAAGAAGAAAAAAAATCCCACAACAAAGTATTACACGGGTTTTCACCAAGAGACCGATATGGTTCAGAGAAAGTGTAGGGAGAGTCTGAGGAGAAATGGGGAAATAAGTCAAAAATAAAACGGGAAAAGTCACAGCACCAGCGGTAAAACACCTAGCAGTAGATCTCAAGCTGGGCTACCACTGGAAGTGGCCCAGATTTGTCACAAACAGATCAGAACCCAACAAGTTTATTGAGCTGAATGGATCTAGAAAATAAGATGAAGACGGAAAAAAAAAAAAAGGAAGGAAGCAACATCATGTGCTAACTGCAACTGCAGGGGAGAAGTGAAACAACAGTAAATGGAAACATCCATCACCCTGATCCATTCAAAATTTCTAATGAAGTCATTCACGTCTCCCAGTCCGGGTGACACTGACACGCTAATCAGTTAGCACGCCACACACACTTATTTATGCCTAAAATAGTACTGATGTAACTTATGCTAAGCCAAATGGAGGAAGCTTGAGATCATTGGCAATGGACAGATGGGTTTAACAACAACACTGATGTCAACATGTGGTTATGAAGGGAAATTTAGACTGACCTCCTCATGATTCATGTTTTCAAATAACATACGCACTGCGTCTCCAGAAGCACCGTTTTGGTTATTATGAAACCCAAAAAAAACCCCTCACTTTCACATCAATCATGTGCAACTGCATTCCAAGTCATTGTTAGGCATGCCAACAATGTAGTACTGAAGCAGTTGTAATATTTTTGCAGGTAATGATTATACGAAGAAGTCTTCATAAAATGCGGTGATTAGAGTCGCACCGAGAACTCTGCATGTGACTGGAATCGGCTCGTTTTTGGCACGATCGGCTAGTTGAAAACTAAGAAGTCCGACCTTGCACAGTAAGAAGACATCCTGCTTAAGTACTTATCAGGTTGTACAGACAACAGCACTATTCAGTATTAAAGTTGATACTGAAAGTTGGCAAAAAGCAGTTATGAAACTCTAAGATACATTAAGAAATCAGGCTTTTTCAAGCTTGACAATGCTATATTGATTCATACAGTATTAGCGCAACTAGCTTTTTAGCGAGAAAACCCACCAGTGTGGAACTGGCAACTGACCTGAAGTCGACTTTAGCAGATAATAAAGTTGTTATCAACTTTATTGATAACAATAAAGTTAATAAATAACTTTGTTGTGTTTACTCACAACAAAGTTAGGGCAGCTTTGTTGTGCCCTAGCTAGCTAACGTTGCTAGCTAGTTGCTACTATAAGATGCATTTTAAAAATCACAACTCCGTTCGTTTTCCTCATTTGTTTTAAAATGATTGGAATAGTCAGAATCTGATGAGCTGTGATAAAGCTTTATATAAACTAAGAGTCAGAAATGGGTCACAAAATTCTGATCGGCATATCTCCTCCAACTTGAGTTAAATTTGATTTAACCCTTAACTGCCACCCCAAAAACACTTACATGTTATCCAATGGGTCCATGAGGACACTGGTGTCCTCGTGACAGTTAAGGGGTTTTAACAATGCATGCACAATTCACTATATGTATCTAACTCCTCTTGAGAACCTAACTGCTAACGTTAGCAGTGGTTAAAATCTGTCAGCGAACCACCAACAAAGTAGTGCAGCTGGAGTGTAATCATGAGATCAGCACGTGCTTATTTTTTTAAGGTGGGAACTCAATTATGTAACAACTAACAGCATGTTGTAAAGTTTTATGATTATAAAACATACCCTGTTAGCCATTTGCTAAATCAGACTCCTGTAAAATCCAGGTAGCTAACCCTGAAATGTGTTTCTGTGCACAAACAGCGGGGCTATGCCGGCCTAGCTGTAGTTTCACAAACATGCCTCCGAATGCTGAGATGTCGGTTTCTATAGAACCGACCTCTGACCTGTTGTTATCCAGCAGTGGGTGACTATAAACAACTCCTCCCTCTGGTGCTCTATATCATAAAATCAAACGGCTGGGACAAAGGAAAACAGCTGACCTCGACTGTCCTGGAGGTGATACATCACAAAGAAAACAACAGCGCTGCACTGCACTGAACAACTACACCCAGAAAAAAAAGGAGAGGCATGCATAGCTTTCATGTGAATGCAGCTGCTTTGGCAAAGAGCACAAGAGAAAAACACTGTCCTGATAAACTGGTCAGATGGTGAGGGAGTGGAAGCACAAAGCGCGGAGCCAATCAACTGACCGCACAAACAAAGGAGTATCTGTAAAAGCCCTGGACTTCATCTTTCCCTGTGAGAACTTCCATCGCTGAGGCAGGCGGGCTGCAGGACGGCTACAAAGCCCGTTAAGCCCCCCCACTTCGATCCAGCTCATCGAGTTCCCAGATGCTGATCAATTAGTGGACAGCTGAAACAGCTGCTGACCATGCAAACATCCTGCTCTTACTGGGTTCTAAACCCAGACGGTTCTCCGACACTGTGTGCTGACTCCTGCAGAACGTTTCTCTCAACCAATGCGGCTAATCCGGACGTCTGTTCCCGTCTGCCGGTCAGGGCGGCCGACCAGTGTGTCGTCGAGTCAAAGGCATGTTCACGGCTGGGTAGCAGAGACACAGCGTGTGATGAAATGAAACCCGAGCCCTTGCAGGTCAACATCAGCAGGCGGCCAAGACTCAAAGCATCCGACACATTAACACTACACAGTGAAGCAGGTGTAGTCCTGACAGAGAAACACAACACACAAGGAATGCTCCGATCACGCTTGTCTGGCTCATGCCGATTTCTGGTTTCTATTCTCATTCCTTGGTTAAATATAACAGCAATCTTCAGCTAATATGCATCACATTTATAAAGAAAAGAAAAGAAACATTCTATTGTTTATGATCATGCTTGTCTGGCTGATGCCACTTTCTGGTTTTCCTTTATTGGTTGAATAGAACAGCGGCCGTCAGCTACCAATTTACTTTATTTTTATTTTTTACATTTAATCAGCAAGTTAACATTTTCTACAAGTTCTTTGACGGATGCTGTAGTTTAGAAACTTAAAAACAATAATAAAGACTTATCCGCATTTATGCCAGAAACAGTATGTTCATAAATTTTATTTGATTTTTAAAACACATTGTATTGCCTTGTTGCTGAAAATGTGTTATATAAATAAAATTACCTTACCTTTCAATCAACTCGAAATACATGCTCTTGGTTGATGCCTTTGTAGATCAATCATCTTTGATGCATTGAATGAGAGGCGACAGTTCCAACCTCTTATTGGTGCATCGCTACAGTAAAAAGTGTTTAATTTGTAAAGCCCACATGTCCACCCCACATCTAGTTCAAAAATAAGGAAGGTATTTATTTCTGTTTTCCAATCTGATTGCTGCCAGCAGGGTTCCACAAACAAAGGTGTCGACATGGAAATCTTCCATGCGGGAATCTGAACTGAGTGTGGCAGCGCAAGCAAACATGAGACTTAACAGTCTGTGTGTGTGTGTGTGTGTGTGGGTGTGTGTGTGTGTCTTTTTATAAGACTCACCCATCCTCCTTGGCTCTCCACCCAAGGTTCAATCTGCTCATCCAGGTAGACGGTCATCCACTCTACAATCCTGGCTACCAGGTGGCTCATCTCCTTCTCCACGCACTCCACGCACAGCGCGCCACCAAACGCGAAGAGCCCCACGATGCGGCCCCAGTTGACGCCGTCCCGGAACACCTCGTCCATCACGTTCTCGAAGCTCTGGTAGGCGGTGGCCGGTGTGATGTGCAGCGTGCTGTGAAGGTCGTTGAAGGCGCGGGAGTAGCGCAGCTCGAACTCACGGGCCGTGTCGCGCAGGGCCACTTTCACCGCGTCCATCGTTGCCGCCGACGCCGCCTGGTGCCGCCTAGGGGATCCTGGACTCGTCCCGTTAAAAGTCCCATTAGCGTGCGTCTCTAACGTCTGCTCGTCGTCCATCCCCACGTCCCCGGCAGCGGTGCCGTCCGGGGGCTCGTTGGGCAATATGTGTTGGATCGGATAGTTCCTCTGAGACAGTTTAAACTTAATGTAGAAAAGCACCAGTTCTCTGTTTCGTGACATTTTTTGTGTGTTTAAACAAGTTTCTTGATCTTTCTTCTGGTCCGTGTCTCTCTCCGTCTTTTGGTCCCTACCTAGCTGTGGTAAGAGCGAAAACACACTGTGCTTCTTCCTGGGGTTCCTCCGTTTAGACCACCATGGTCAGCTGACAGCCACAGGACTCTTGGAGGTGAAAACCCAACCCACATAAGGCTGACGGATCAAATCAGGCCCTGCAGAAAAAACAACAAGGAAAAGGTCAAAGTCTCCGTAGCCGATCCATAGAAGATACTGCAACAGTAACAGAAGGAAGGGGGAGCATGAGGACAGTCCTGTACTTCCAAATTGAATTTGGACAGGTGGGGTCAAAGAGCAACTCTCTAATTGGGCTGCCGCATATGGAACAGATGGCAGCGACAATAAAGATACAACGGTGGAGTAAGAGAGAGCTGGAGAGAAAAACGACAATGAGGGCGAGAGTGTCAGGAAGGTGGCGAGAGATCCAGACAGTCCTCCTTATCAGTGACCTCTGTCCTCCAGTTTGACCTACCTCATCTCCACGTCGTCTCTGTACAACTCACACACTCATCTGTGTGGCGTCAAACTTATTCATCCGCTTCAATAACTGGACTTTTCCTAAATATTTCAAGTTTTTACCTCAAACCCGTGTGCCTGGGCCAACACAAAGGATCTTCATGGCCTGAAAGTTGTGTTGTCAACAAAACTCTGGCAAACACCACTTGCATAAGAGGAGATTCAGTTCCATTTGAACTAAATCAGACTTTTTTTTTTTGGTTTTGTTTAGCTTCGATCAGTTGGTAAGAAACAAAAAATCTGATTTTTTTTTCCCAATTAGTAAACTCAGCCTTGAAGCACTAACTATTGAAGCTTTTGAAAATGTCTTCACAAGAAATAACGATAATAATGGAGCAACCCCCGGTATTCACAGTGGTAACATCTGTTTGTAAAAACTTAAAATCCCCAAACACTTAACCCCAAAAAACCCCTTATTTAAATAGTTTGAATAATAAATATTCTTTGGCAAAAATCATCTTTGCACTTTCATAGAAGCTAACATCTACAGCCATCCCTCTCTCCAGTCCTGGAGGTACAGCCAATCAGTGCCAAACAAAACAAACATAGCTCCTAGATTGGCTGATTTGCCAACACCATCCAATAGTGTCTCAGATAGCATTTAGCTTCCCATGCTGCGTTTTCTTTTTCAATATTTCAGATACAATCTACAAAAAAGTCCGCAAATAGGCAAATATCCCCCGAATAAAGTGGAATTGCGTTCCACTGGAAAGGCCATGAATACTGAGCTGAGAATAGGTGAAGGGGTCTACTGTAAATTCATCCTTCCATTATCTAAACAAGCTTATCCTAAAATCGTGGGGGTGGAGCTGCACATTGGACACATCGCCAGTCCATCATATGGGACCACTTTAGTCCGAGCAAAGTGGCCGGATAAGAGAGCAGGCGGGTCACAACAACTACGATAACAAAAGCGCATTAGCCCATTCAGAAAAAATGGTCAAACCGACAAGTTTACCACACAATCTTTGACAGCTGGAGCAGATTGAGGAACAGAAAAGGAGGGAGAATTAGCGATTCAGGGGATTTATTAGTGATGGAGGAGGATGAGAGAGACGTGACGAGGGACAGATTGAGGAAGAGTTCAGATTAGCTGCTGCTGCCCGGTAAGAAGGAGTGAAAATGTCCACGAAGAGGCAGAAGGGCAGGTGTGAGTGAGTGGGGAAAGCCAACAGGTAGTCAGAAAAACTCTGGGATAACACAGGAATAATGACGGCTGTGGAATTAATAGTGAACATGTTCTGAGGTGTTTTTAGTAAAAATAAGAATTGTAAATTTCAATAGAAAACGTAATAAGGGAAAACAAATAGAACAGTTAGAAAACAGCCACTGAAACCATTTAATTTTTTTTTTTTTTTAAATCACTAGACACATCTTAACTTAATACTATCTGGGGGAGTTGTAGCCAAAATGTGAAAATGTTCAACATAGGAAATGACTGCAAGAATGTTAGGGTTGTGTAGTTAAATTTGCTGTTAGTAATTACTTCAAGTGAACTTACTGCTTTACACCTCTGTTACGGTGTCCATGCTTTGCAATGTTAAATTAGTCTGTACACGTACATATGTATGGCAAACTTATTATCAGTAAACCGGTTTTCATAGAGTTAAGAATAAATCGTATATTTTATATAGTTTGCTTGTATAGGTGGGGTTTGTAATCGAAAGAGAAAAATCAGTGGCTGGTGAAATGTCTGAGTGGCAGGTAAAAAAATTGATCTACCAGCCACTGTGGCTGGTGGAGAAAATTTTTAATTTCCACCCCTGAACACAACACAAATAAAGAAACCCAGAAAAATCAGTTGGTGACTTAAATTGGACTGGTTTCCCAAAAACTTAAAAATACAATCCTTTACAGAAATGAACGCGTATTATAGTAAAGGGACCACGTTCGAGCGACAACACTCCATGGAAAGGAAGTGAGCGAGGAAGACTTACTTTGTCGCTTTTCAGCATCAGCGATGTGCTAAAAAATTAAACATGCTAGTGGCCTCTAGAAAGAAAATTTATCACAGTGCAACAAAGTAAGGCACACAGACACTCATGTTAGAAAGGCCAACCAAGCTAATTGCTAATCAATCCCAGCAGAGAACTGGGATCGATTATTGAGAGTTTGAGTCTCCTGCAGATTTACAAAACAATTTAGAACTATTAAAAGTATAATAGTAACTAATTCATTACTTAAAATGACTTTAAAATGTGACACTCAAGTGCAAACAAGAGATTTTGTTCCTCTAAAAGTAATAAGATGGGCTCAGCTGGAATATCTTTGATTGGGTAATGTCAGGGTGAAAGGGTTTTAAAGATGGGTGATAGGCCCGAAAAGAAAAGGCATCCCTAATAAAATAAATTAAACATTTTGTGATGCAAGACTTCTGTATTTAACTTGTCTCAGTCTGTTTTATTAAGAACTAATGGAGATGTCCTTCACTTGTTTTTATTGGGCTTTGTGTGTACAGATATATCTGCCCCATATCCTGTTGGATTTTTAGAGATGTAGAGCTCTGTAAATCTAAAATAAATTTCAATGCTTTGTTTTATTTTACAACACAAATGTCTTTTTAAAGTAATTATGCTTAAAATGCATGTAGAAAGTAGAACAGAGTGAACAAAGATCCCTGATCGGTTACTATGACGGATGTTGCCAGCCTCTGGTTCAACACCCACAGAGAAATTCTACACTTTGTTTTGCTGCACTGGTTTAAGGAAGCGGTTTAAATGTTAAACCTCTTGGCAGGAGGTATGTTTGTATGCCAACAATGCACTGGAGTCCAAATCAGATCTTTCTGATGGGCTCGGGATTTACAATGCACCTTTTAGACGTCCAATAATGCAAAATCTACTTTAGAACACAAAAATAATAAATGAGGCAGGTCTTGAAAGAGGGGAAAAAAAATGACTCACTGCTGGGTCACATTATGAAATGAAAGTTATTAGTAGATGAGACTCAAACGCACTAACGTAATCCCTGCTGTAAAAGGAAACAAGCGCATTTTACTTGTATAATTACATTCCCATCCAATGTATTGCTGAGTTGGTAGAAAACATCTGACTGAGACATTCGGTAACAAATCATCTGTGGGAGAAGTTACCTTCATTCTGTTGTTCTTCAGCCCACTCATTCACTTGACTCTTTTGTTTCACAAAAGGATCTGGCTGATGATTCCAAACTATCTCCAAGTTATCACATAACCTGCCATTTCCTGCAACAATAATGGCATTTAAGCCTGATAAGCACATGAGCCTAATAATTAGTGAAGCAGACAGATGGATGCAAATGATCCTGGCATCACCTCGTAACACATGCCTCTTTTTCACAACACAATGGAGAATCCAACACTCTGACTAACAAGTAATATTTCAGGTAAGGTCGGGAAAAAACAAAACTTCAGCTGTCCGTCTGCACCCGCCCAGTTCCAGGGATATCAGGACCAGCCCAGCGTGGCGGATGGGAAGCAACAAGACTGCAGTGTTTACAAAGGCCACATGGTCCCCAGCTGCCAACACGTGGCTCGGGCTGGAACATCGCAGTAGAGATGTAAACACGGCAGCTCCATAGGAATAACAGCGAGTCCAAATGGGGCGTTTGAATGTTTCCACGAGATCCGGCAGTAATTTGATCAAAGTCTGTGGTGATATTGATTATGGGGGGAAATTTTGGCAGGATTGTTTTTTTTTTTTGTTTTGTTTGTTTGTTCTTATTAAAAAACAAACAAATAAATAAATCAGCCCAACTTTTTTTTTTTTCCTGGATGTGTCGATTTGACGACAGTCTTAAAATTAAATGTTCACAGCAGTCCACAACATTCGCCTGACGAGGACAATAATAGTAGTAAAAAATCCGATTTAACACGACTGTCTTACCAGCGCTGGTTGAAAAATAAAAATAGTAAAGGGAAATCCTCCTGGTTCTTTCCGACTCTGTCGAAGTGTGGAGACGCTGTCAAAACGCTTAAATGTAAACACTACCACTCTGTTCGCTGTGTTGAGTAGGTTTGAGCATACATTTCAACATGTGCCCCTTTTATGGACCCTCCCCTGTTGCGTAACAAGAGACGCGATTAGCTGCATTTCAGAGGCTCCGCTTCATTTGTCATCCGGCGAGGCGGTCCGCACGCCAGGTATGGGAAAAGGCGGGGAGGAGCGAGTCATTATGTTCAAATAAAACAAAAAGCTCCGATTCAGCCGCGCGCGAAAGCCACAGCAAGCCCCCCCACGGACAGTTTTCAGCTGTAGGATGACAAACACTATTCCAGGCACGAGGAAGACTCCTCCTTCTTTTCGTCAACGCTTCCGCTGGGTCATTCACCGGCGGACAGTTGGGTAACGCATCCGGTGTCGTGTGGTCCGCGTTTGAATCGTGAGCTGGACCTATCGGTGCAGGACCGCCCGTCTCGACTGTGACTAAAAATGTGCCAGAATCCATGAAATATAATAAGTAAAACAGTGCTGTCTGAAAATCTTACATTTGTTGTCCTTAGATCGATGAAGTTGTTTATTTATTAACGGAAACGAGATATTATCAACAAACCATTTAACAAACTGATTTCTTAATTAACTACGCGCCTTACTAGTACTGCCTATTATTGATTACATTTTCGGAGAAATTACAAAGTTTAGTTTAAAAGAATATAATTAAAGCGTATATAAACTTTCTCTTACCGCATTATTTCCCTAATATTTCATAATGAAAAAAAAAAAAACTGCTTCCCAGAGTGCTGCGGATGAACGAGGGAGTCCCTGAAGGCATCATTACCAGGCCATTCTCCTGACTTAACACACTGGGAAAGGAGCGTTAATCACGACACGTGAAAATTAAGCCACTTTGAGACGCCACCCTGCACCAGATTTAAATAGTATTCGCCACACCAGCAATTCAAACAACAACAATAACATTTTTAAACCCGGCTACGATGACTAGCACAGCTCCACCTCTGCCATCCTTACAGAGGCAGCAATCCAGAGAAATATGGCTGTCACCCTGTCTCATAGGAAGCTGTGAGCTTCCAAATGTGTCCTAAAAAAGCAACAAATGGTTCGCAGAACCACCCGAGCACATTTGGGCTTAAGCACAAAAACGTAACGTAAAAAAAAAAATCTTGGCAGAAACAAAATCTAGGTCTCTCGTTCATCCATATCGGTCGACCTCTTTGCTGTAGGAAGATTCACAAGCAAAGCCACAGCAAGCGCTCCCCCTTTACACGTAATTCCCCCAATGGAAGAACACACGGGTCGGAGTGAGACTCGTGGGATTGAGTGGAACTCTTACTTGTAGGGTGGCCTCCACAAAATCATGTCTGTCGGAACACTATCCGAAGCCCGGTAGAACTAGGAGTGATCCAAACCGTCATTGCTAGCCTGACTGGCTAACGCCGACGGAGCTCGTTACTGGTTCCCAGTTGCACAGAACCGCCCACCTCCTACGTGGTGCGTGACCATACCACAGCCTGTGCTGCGGCCGTTCGCTTGAGGAATAAGTTTATTTCACTACCCTATACAGTTTTAAACCCACGGTAAGGCTCTTCTGGTTGGAAGTCGCGGTTGTTCTGAACGGCACTTGGCGAACCGTCGCTAAAAAAAAAAAAAAAGGAGGGGAATAACAGCGAGTCCAAATGTGGCGTTTGAATGCTTCCACGAGAAGTTAAAACTGTAAGCCGAAAATACAAAACCGTACCGTTAACAGTTAATATTGTCTTACTTCTTGTTTTGTAATATTAGCTTTACAGGGGTCCATGTAGCAGCTGTTGGGCGCCTTTCCACTTAAGTTGACAACAAAAGGTGTGAGAGGTCTCCATAGTAACCTTTGTTACCCCAAAATCCTAAGGCTCATCAGAACACCAGGAAAGTTAGACCACACTGCCATCGTGTGGACACAAGTGAGAATGTCAGAAATCTGTCAACTGGATCAACGGATTAAAACCTCTTTTTCCACACAAGTTTAGAAGCATACTTAAAAAAAATAATAATAAAAAAACAGACTATTGAGCCGGAAAATCATTTGCATTCATGAACAAAAAAAACAAATATATATATAAATATATATATACTGTATATATAGTATATATATTTTCTTAAGCATTGTTCAAAGAGATGTTGAATCTTATTTTTAATTTACGTCTGGGGGACAAGTGGTTTTTAATGCACTTTAGCGTTAATTAAACTAGATATTTCCAAAGAAAAAAAAGGAACGTTTTCACCCAACGTAGCAGAAGGCAGTGTTGTTCACTTCAGGAAGATGCTTCTTGTAACCTTAATACCGTCAACAGTCTGAGGAAAATGTTTTCTTCTCACTTTCGACTGTGAGGCATTTGTAGAGGTTCTTGCACTAGCAGCAAGAAGCAGCAAGAGCTTCTTGACAGTTTTCTCATAAGGTCCAGTTCTCCTTCAACTAATACTTTTTTGCCTCAAGAATTCCTTGAACAATGATAGAACTCATGACATCTATGATGGTGAGCTGGACAGGTTTTGCTGCAGCAGAAGTATCCCTAAATTATCGTGCTTCCATCTCTATACTGCAAAGTTGGTCTGAGGTTCATTTCTTAAAACGGTTTAGTTGGTTCAATGACAGACAACTCCAAGCATCCTCTTTATCAAATTGTCATACAACAGCAGAGTGTCTTCTGACCACTACAAAAAAAAAAAAAAACACTTCCTGCCCACAATCAGCAGTATCTGTACCCGTTGAAATCTTAATGAGGTTTTATTTTTCTTTGGTATTAACAAAGCATTTTTGAATTGAATATCACTTATATTGTGGTATCTAGTTTTCTAATAGTCTGACCTTTAAGTGACCCTATGAGCATGCTCGCAGTTGTCAGGGATGTCCTTCTCGTCTAGACTATTTTCTGTGCAATGGAAACCTGACTTCAAATTCTTTTTGGAGTCGTTAATTGCCTGAGGAGACTCGGTCTCCTTCCGGAATGACTAAAACAGCTTTCAAACTCACTATGTAAGATAAACGTGTGGGGTTTTAACAGGGCTAACCTTCAAACTGCTGAATAATGAAGTGAATCCCAAAGTCAAACAATTTTAAGAGCAAATTATAAGGGTGCCCAAATTTATTCATCAAAAAAAACCCAACCTTTTTTCAAAATTAGCCTTTATGTAAAAAATAGAACGAAAATGTCTTTAGTTTTTGTATGCTTATATTAATGGAATTTTTTTACTATTGTTAAAGTTGATATTAAAAATCCATGTTAAAACATTAAAACTCAGACTTTCATCAGGTGATGGATCAGGTAACGTTCAGCTTTATCCCATTCTGACCACTAACTGGTGAAATGTTACCTGATTTCAAAACTTTGTCACTGCAAAGGAAGAACACAAAGAGGAATCGTGGATGTACTGAATGAGAACCTGATGGAGGACATGACTCAGCTGAGTCTCTAGAGCAGGGGGGCCCAAAGTCAGTCCTGGAGGGCCAACATCCTGCATGTTTTAGCTCTCTCCCTGGTGGAAGTCACAAGCTTTTCAGCAAGTCAATGTTCTTCTTAGGCCTCCTAACAAGCCGTCATTTGATCCAGTTGCGTTAAACCAGGGAGAGAACTAAAACATGCAGGATGCCGGACCTCGAGGACCCACTTTGGGCACCACTGCTCTAGACTAGAGCCTAGGAGCACACTGATAAATCTGCCGCAATTTCCTTAATTTTGCAGAGCTTGGCAATCGGCTCATAGGAACGGTTTTAATGAGAACATGTAAAGTAACCCCACATATCAGCATTGTCCAAAATCAGCTTTGTTAAGATCGGCGCTCGGTACAAAAGCTGCAATCGGTGCACCCTTTGTGGGGATCCACTGAAGGAACAGTCAAAGGAAGACCGTCTCCTTTGAAACAGACAAAATGTTGTTCAGCAGTACGCCAAAAGCACCTGGAACAGACCAGAAATCCGATTTATTGATTACTTCACCAAATGTTTGGAAGATTACATCACAATATTATGTATAGAACCATATAAGCACTTTCATTTCTATGTATCTTACATGGAAAACTTTACAGTCTGTACTTGTGTCATTTACTGTATAATATACATATATATTTATTTATTTATATACTCCCTGGCACAAGGGAAGAAAAAGTAGACATCCATAGTTGCAAGGGAAGGAATGCTTTTTTCAAAAAAAATATATTTAAATGCACTTGAAATAATTACATACATCCTTCAGAAAAGCTGGGGAACACACTCCGAAAGAACCGCGGTCGAACGATGTTGATGAGCGTTATCCTGAACACTTTTGTTGAACTGCGAGGTTAAAGTAAACCAACACTGATGGATATTTGGAACTAATAATTGAATGGGGCAAACAGATGTGCAAAACATGTGGAAATGGACTGTAAACCTGACTGACAGATGAAGGCAGAGTTTTGGGAGCTAACGGATTCTCTAACTGTTAGTCTGGATGGGGAATGAGCAAGAAGCCAGAAGAAAAAAAACCAAAAAAAACAAAATCACCTTTTTTTCAGTGTAAACGTCGCAGTTCTCACGAAAAAACAACCAATAAAAACAAACAAAAGCAAATAATCAAGATAATAAATAAAATGTCGCTGACAAAGGCGACAGAGCGAAGTCCCATGTAAAGCTGCTTGATCTCCGATAGTGTTGGTGCAGCAAACGGTTTTAGGTCTCTGTTAACGGGAATCGGTTGCTACCCAAACAACTCGGATATGGAGGTGGAGCGGAAACTGATGAGATCGTCCTCGTCCAAGCAGGCACATTTGGCGGAAAGCCATTTTTCAACAAAGGGAAACCTTTCGATTCCCGTCTGCTTCACTCCCATTCTCTTAGATTAGCTTTAAAAATGGAAACCAAAAAAAACAAACAGAAAGCGATCCAGGAACATAAAGAGGATTTAGCAACAATAAATTATATCTTTACAGTTTTTGTCAGTGGGACAATGAGAGACGAGAGCCAGTCACAGTGCTGTTTATCCCAGAGAGTGAGGATGGAGGTTTCTCTACAGGCTGACAGACGACAGAAACGTTGAACACTTTGATGTAGAATCCTGAAACAAGACCGGAAACGCACTCCGACGCCATTCCCTCCATTCCCCCTCTAATCCAGTTTGACAGACAGAGGACAGTTTATGCATCAAGTCCACCTTAGACCCTCACGTCAGCTTTCACCTTTGTTTTTATTTTTAAAAATTATTTTTTTAAAAAGTTTTCTCCCCCCTTGCCACACCCAGACATGCGCCGAGCCCTCCTCCCCCACCATCTCCTAGGAGACGGGGGTCCGGGCGGGCGCTCCGTCGGGAGCAGCGATTTGGAAGACGGAGCCGATGCGCAGGAAGAAGCGCCTGAGGACGGCCCGCAGCTCCGGGATCAGATCGAACTGCATCATTTCACACAGGTGGGGGTAGTAACAGGAAGCATGGGGCTTGAACTGCAAGACAGAAATATGCTTATTAGGACAAATGGGGAACAGATGGGCAACATATTCTGCATGGAGTCTTAAACTAAACATATTTAACATTTGATCTCATTCCAATCAGTGGAACTGTATGTGATACAGTTAGCTGAAATGCTAAATGGAAGGAACAGGACGCATGGATTAAAGCAGCAGTATTATGTATTATTCAGTCTCATAGTGCCATTTTCTAGCACAATAAAACTATGTTTCCTTCAGTTGTTAAAAAATGTTAGAAATATCAAACATACCTTAAAAAATTTTGACTTGGTATTTTAAATTGAAATTGGACCTCTGTCTCTAAAAACTCCTCTTTCTGAAACTCCGCCTTCAGGAAGTCATTACAACATGTCTCCTCCATTAACCCTTTAATAACATTTTTACCAGCGTTGCACTGAGAAGTGGCTCGTATAATAAGTTCAGCAGATGTGCAGTTCCACCAGGTGTTTGCTAATTGCTGCTGGCTAGTCTGAAGGAGCCAAGTCGGGGAGTGGCGGGGGGAAAGCTGCTCTGTGAGGCGGAAGCTTGAAGCTTGGAAACTGCAGCTCTGAGGAGGAGCTTCGTCCTCGAAGGCGGAGCTAGGTCCACCAAGGTGTTTTGCACAACTAAACGGTTGCTATGGAAGATTAATGATTTCTCAAAGATGCATGAAAGAATCAAAGCCACACTCCACATATGTTTTTGATGAGGGAATGACATCATAACACAATAAAAAGCTCACAAAAGTAGATTTCATATAATACTGCCCCTTTAAATGTGAACTGAAGAATTCCACTAAAGTGCAGATTTTGCTCCTTTTAAACACTTTACTGTCCCCAGCTACATTTTGTCTAAACAGAAACTGTAGCTCTTTTGGCCTAAAATTCTCAGAAGATATCTGAGTCACAGTGGTGGTCAGTGACGCATCGATGACTCATGGGCTCACACCAACAGGACATGACTAATGGCAAAACATGTCATTATTAACATTTTACATCAATAAAAGCCAACCAAAAACACCTCTGATCCCACTTATTTAAAACCAGTGGGCATTTCACTCATTCTCCAAGCCTCTCTTTAAGGTTTACTGACAGCTAATGTGTGATGACAGGTAAAAATGTGTGTGTGTGTGTGTTCATGCCTTGTCGTCGGGCAGCCGTAGTGTCCTGGTGAGCAGCAGCATCAGCAGGCTGTTCCAAGCCTCTCTGTGGCTCTCTGAGGTCAGGCTGATGAAGTAGCTCAGAGCTTCCGTACACACCCTGAGAGACGGGACACACACAAACACACGCACTTTAACGACAGCTGAGCATCATCGGTGCGGCAGGAAGATCATCAGCGTTCCTTAAAATCTTAGGATTAAGACACCAGCGGCGCTTCCTGAGACAAAAACTTCCACCTTTGCAATCATGAAGTGATCCAGTGAGTCAGAGAAGTGATGAAGGCAACGAGGGGATTTGCATCAGGCGTTTAAATGCCAATATATTCCACTGCCTGCACCAGCTCATCCATTTCTAATGAGGCATGAGACGTGTGAGAAAAACAAACAGCTCCGCTTCATCTAACAGCTGCTATTTATCCCAAGTTGATTGGGCATCAGCCCATTCAGGTCCATTTAAAGTTGAGCATTTGTGTTGAAACTAAAACCTAGGACTAAACAGGATGGAGTAACTTGCAGTGATTTTCAAAAAAAATGTTCCTGTATGAAATATTCTATTGAGACTGCAGTAACCACTGGAAGTCTATGGTTACCTAAAACTAAAATGGGAATTTTATGTCAATTCACCAGAACATTACTAGGGACGCACCGATCCATTCTTTTCACCTGCGATACCAATACAGATGTCTGAGGTTTAGTATGGGCTGATATCGCTACCAATACAGAAAAACAGTGCTCTTTTTTTAAAACACAGTCATAAATGAACTGATTCACAAATATATTTGGTAACTCTGTACAAGAATAGAACACTTAAATACATCAATAGCTTCACATGCTTGGTCAAATATGCAAAAAAACAACAACAACAAAAACAACTTTAATCTGTTCTATCAGTGCAATTAAAAGAACAGCCAACGTAAAATAAATGATAAAGAAACTGACAAAAACAATAGGTGTTTGACTACCTTGGTGAAACAAGGTAGTCATCCTTGTTTGACCGCAACAAACCTTCTTCCAAACGGTTCAGAAAGTGCAATTAGAAGTTCTAGTATAGTGTAAAATAAATAAATCATGACGTCGCTCAGAGCACAAAGCATAGAATCAGACTGAATACATCTGTCCTTATGGATTGGGCACATTGTTACTGATACCCCATAGAGAATTTCTTTTCAGTATCAGGACCGATACAGATACCAATTTGTGCATCTCTAAACAATATAGTCACTGCTTGCTGTTTTGTCTGAATAGAAATGAGTGTAAAAGCTCGTTTGGTTTCCAGAACTTCAGATTTTTCCCTTTCCCGTAATAAAAAAAAAACTTGACTGTGGAATCTTCAACTTATCAGCTTTACAGATGAATGGAGGACACATTCCTGATTCTATGAAAAAACTATTTTTCTTCCAACAAACATCTCAAATTTGTTGTTTAATGCAACAACCATGGGGCATTGCATTACTCAGCAGCATTTTTTTGTAACTCAGTCAGTAATGGTCATTTACATATATGTAGCTCTTTCCGACAGGAGTGTTCTGAGATGAGAGGAGTTCTGTTTATTGATTTGATTATGATCAGAATCATCTGTTGTACTCACAGCAGCAGGCGTGTCTGAATGTCCGGCCACGAGTCCTGCAGCTTGGGGTCCGAGTACATCCTGAACAGGATCCTCAGGCTGCAGGCCAGGCTGCTGGTTTCCTGCTTCAACAAGTTGGGCTTGGACTTCCCCTTAAATCCTAGAGGCAAAAAAAATATATATATAGAAAAGGTTCGGTGGTTTAAATGTGGTCTGCTCTTATTTTGATAGGGGAAAAAAATGTTCTGAAAAGGAATCTTCCTTCCAGAAAAGGATCCAAAATAATCATTTGTAGCGAGGGAATTTAAAGTTTTGTTGATAGTAATTAAAGAGCCCTGCGGGAGCCTCCACCTACCTGCCCTCCACAGCGCCGTCCTCTGCTCGTTGTTGGAGTTGAACTCCTTGGCGAAGTTGTGCGACTCCAGCAGACAGTCGAGCAGCTTGAAGAGGTGAGCGGACGTCATGTGACAGTACATGCCCTGATCCGGAGCCGGCTCTTCTCCCGCCGCCTCCGACTGCTCCAGAGCGTCTCGCTGGGACAAAGGGGACAACACGTTCGCTCCAATCACTGAGGGTGGGGTGGTAAAGGCTTTCTGTTTGCCACAGATTTCATAGAATGATCTGAGAAGGTAGAGCTTTTTTGGTGTTTGAAGACAAATATGGATTTTTTTTCTTTTTATCTCGATAAGTTTCCATAGTTCAGAGTAGTCAATAAATCATGTGATGAACTAAAGCACAATAATTTCCACTTACATCATTTATCGTTTTTCTTTTCTTCCTCTCTTTCTAAGAATCGCAAAACTGAGCTGGTCATATCAGATCTCTTCTACCGAAGCTTTTTTCTCATTGAAATATTATTATTATTATTACTTTTTTTGTCATTTTTAGAGAGTTTTCTTTTGTGACATTACGAGAAAAACTCTGGTAATATTGCCAACATTATGACTATCTTCTCATAACTAAACAAGCATTCTCGCAGCCAGGTCATAACGCTCTGTTGTACAGAAGAGACGACTGAAACTAAAGCCAGTTCTTGAAAATATTTTCTGCCATTTGTAATTTCTGTTTTAGAAAAGAAGGCAAGTTTCATCGTACAATCCTTTTTTTTAGAATCCTTAATTAGATATATATAATCTAATTCAGTTCCAGAAAGTATATCTTTTGTTACAATCATGTAAAATATTTGCTTTCAATCTCTACTGAGAAAAGTTTTCCCGTCCAGATAACGACTGAAAAGCTTCCAGATAAACAGCATGTTGACATAAAGCAGCAGGTTGTTCTCTGCGTACCTGAGCGGCAGCCATGTTGTCGGCATCCTCCTTCTTGCTGGTTGCCGGGTAGAAGACGATGTTGTCAACGGTCTGGATCAGCTCCAGCTGCACAACGCATTTAATGAGCAGGCCCGCAAACAACCTCTGGTCCGAGACTCCTGGAGGACAGAGGGACGGGGGAAAGAAAAGCTCAGAAGTCTTTCGGTTGACCTTGGGTAAAGATGGCGGCCGTGTTTACTCACTGGCGCTGGACTTGCCCTTCCAGGTGTCGTCGCTCGACATCTGGCTGTGCCCCCTCTCAGACAGAGCTCTGTCGAAGCTGCTCTGAGACTGACTGTCGAAGTCGGCCTCCTGCGAACGCAGCAGAAACATTTTGACCGGTGAAAAAGTAACGGGGGACTTGTTGTGTGTGTTACTGCAGGGTGAGTTCCTTACAAAGTGCTTTCCCTCAGCAGCTTCCTCATCCTGTCCAGCCGGTCGCCATGTCAACAAGCTGATTGGCGGAAAAGATAAAACACAGTGGCAGATTTACACAGAGGGCAACGTACGGCCTCAGCGCCAAGACTAACGCATGAGCAAAATGGCCGCATTAAAAAAACTAATTGAATGAGTGTGTGATGTGAGAGTGAAGTGTGTGAGTGGCGGCTCACGCGTGGGGGCTGGTGTTCTGGAAGATCTCCAGCATGCAGGAGCAGGTGACGTCCCAGACCTCAGGACTGAACTTCTCCCCGTTCAGAATCACCAGGTTCTCCAGACAGTTGGTCCCCGACCGGGCCAGCTGCTCGTTATCTGCAGCACAGAGGAACCAATCAGAGAGCGACTGGGATTCAGCGCCGAACAACGGGCAAGACTTAAAGACGAGAGGAGGGACAAGTATGCGGACGGATGGATTTATGGACAGATGAATAAATAGATGGATGGACAGACAAATGGATGGATGAACACAATATAATCCAGTCAGCAAACGTAAATCTTTTTCCATACTCCTGTTTTCTATTTCCATTCTTCTCCCAACCTGGAAAAAGCTGAAATTAAATTCCATTCTTTTCCAAGCTGTGAAGGAACTCTGATATATGCAGAATAAAATTTTTTAGCACCGTCTGATAAAGTTTAGTCAGGAATATTTGGGCGTTTTAAACATTTGGGCGTTTTTAACATTTGGGCGTTTACAGCTGTGTAATGCAGATTATTCCTTTAACTATCACAAATATAAGAATGACACTAGTGATGTCATCACCTTGGCGGACACACCACTGCAGCTGAGTGAAGATGTCCTGCAGCAGGATTTCACTGAGCGGCTCATAAAACTGGGTGAACACGTCACAGACGGCGTACAGAGCGTGGTTACACGTCGTCGTCATCCACTCGATTTTCTGAAAAAAGAAAAATAAAACCATCATTCAGAATTTATTCCACCTATTTGGTGCGTTTTATTAACTCGGTTATTTGAACTCTGACCTCCGTCTGCTGCTCTGGGAGTTTCATATTGTCGAAGATACGGAAGACGATTCTGAAGAGGTCGTGCCACCAGTGCTTCTCAAAGGAGTGGCCGTAACTTTTCATGATCTCAAACATGACCGTGAGGCCTCTGCAGAGCAAACACACACCGGAACATCAGCTCTGTTGGATTATGTCCACAAAACAAAGCGGACATGATAAAGAAATACGGATGGTTAATGTTTTAGGGCAAAAACCTAAAGACTATGGCTGTAAAAATCGAAACTTGAACACATTTTAATAAAATCTACATTAGGTCACAGACTGTTACGACTTTCTTCCCGTCCACCATATACCACCACATATTAGGTTCGTTGTAGATAGAACAAGAATTTCTGAGTTCCAAAAGTCAAAAATTTGCTAGAAATTGAGATTTAAATTCAGAAATTAAGATTAATCGCCAAAATTTTCTAGAGTTTGAAAAGTTGAAAATTTGCTAGAACATTTTTATTAAATTTGAGATTAATCTCAAAAATATGTTCAAAAAGTTTTTTCCATAAAATTTCTGAGATGAATCTAGAAATTTCTGGAGTTTTGGCAGAAATGAATTTTTTCCGTGAATCTTTGACTTTAGGAGCCCAGAAATGTCCTTGGTTTTTCTAAAATAATTCTGAAATTATTCTCAAAATTTCAGCTTTTTTTGGCGGACATTTCCACCTTTTTTTTCCTAGCTAGAATGGCCCTAACACACTGTCATAAGTGCAATATTAGCTTGTAGTGACCTTTTATGAGCCAAACAACCTAACTGCATAACTTAAATGGTTTTAAAAGATGTCTGTCTTTTACTGCTGCATGAGTAAAACCCAGACTGATTTGATGTATAAAGTGAAACTTTTAGCTGCTTCCAATCAGTCCTGCTATATTTTACACAATTGCAGTTTGCTGCTGTTTCCTGATGACTCATTTCACATTTTTTTTATGTTTCCCTGTCCTGGAAGTCATAAAACCTATTTAAAAAAAACTGTTTTCACCTCAACTAAGTAGATTCAAGTGTTTCAAAGAGCTAACCAGGCTCCCTCCATGGAAGCAGCGTGTGTCGCTGTGTGTACACAGAAACCTGAGGCTCGTCCGTTTTTTCTACCTGGTGCGGACATCCAGTTTGCAACGATTGATGATGCATGACAGCTCGAAAAGGATGGGAAACCAGCCGCGAACCCAAACCCGATCCCCAGGCGCAACGTTCATGTCATCGCTGGTGTACTCCCTCAGCGCCTGGAGAGCACATTTATAGGTTAGAATTAGTGCTGGGAGTCAATTCAAATTTTTTATTGAGTTAATTGCAAAGTTTGTAAGTAGTCAAATTTTAATTGAAAATTGTAAGTAATATTTTTAATTCAAATACCCTTTTATTATTATTAGTATTATTGAATAAATAGACACATGAGCTCAACAACAATTATTGTTACTTTTTAATCTGTTATTCAGGTTATGAAACCATCAATTTGGTGCACGGTGTTATTCTACCCATTCAACTTTCATAGTGTTTTAGGAACTCCTGATTATTCATGGATCTTCAACAAAGGTTCCCGCAACAATCTTTGTAATAAAAAATAAAAATAAATAAATAATGAATCAATAAAATGGCTCTATGTGCCTAGAAAATACACAACGCTGCCCCTTAAAATATTTGTAATCTAAATCAATATCTTCCCGAGTTTAGTATAAATGCTTTCTTTGTCAGTTAAACATGTTACGGACTTATCACAATAAAAGCTGGGGAGAGGTTACCTGAGGTCGTTCAGAAACGTATTTAGCACAGTGCCGGATGAGCCGGATGGCCTCCATGCTGGTGTCAGGAAAAGCTGCGTTGCACACAAACTCCGATAAACACTTCACGGCATCCTGAAAGGAGTCAATGGCAGCAGCAAAATGCTCCGGGAAGGTTTTCACTGAAGAGAAAAAGACAAAAAAAATAATGAGCCCAGAGGAGCAATACCGCCCCCTGCCTGTGGTGCATTTAGGTGGTTTCCCTCCTCCCCAGCTTAAAGATGGCAGCCCCGTCGATGCACTCACTGACGATGTGGCCTGTCGTCTGGAAAGCTAGCTCCACTATGGTCTCGTCGTGATCGGAGGCAGCCTGGTGGAACACGGAGAAGATGTTCTTCCAACCAGAACGGATGTTGGCTGCCTGGGAGTTGACCATCTGAGCCACACACCTGATCACCATGTCCCTGATGGTGGGAGACCTGACACATGGAGGGGGAGAGAGAGAGAGAGAGAGGCGCTGGATGTGACGGCGAAATAATCCAAGGTGCTTAAACAGAAGAGATCAGAAATAATTCTCTGTTCTTAAATGTTTCATTTTTTATTGGGAAGTCAAAGACTAAATTCTGTTTTATTTATTGCAGAGTAGGTCGGCAACTAATGATTTTTTTCAGTCATCGATTATTCTGACAAATAATCAGATAAAATATTCGCACATTCTGCAGATTTTTCATTTAACTACTTGATCCTCTTTTACACACTACAAATACATAAAAAGATGTGAATAAGCAATACAGTCCTTTAAATAGGAAAAATAAACCGCTTATTGCCCTTTAGTGAATGCTTGATCATTTGTAGCAAAGGATGCAGATAAAAATATACTGCCAACTAATCTGACGATTTTTTTAGATCAATAAATTGATAGCAAAATGTACTTAATATTTTTTTATTTTTTTTTTTTTTGAACCAGGTGATGCTAAAATGCCACTTCAGGAGTTCTGGGTAAAACATTGTATCAAACGAAGAAGGTTTTTCATTTTAAATACAAAATGTTTAGATTTTATTTGAACAGAGCTTTGGCTGAATTACTGCTCTGACTGTGTTGTCCTTTCAGCCATTCTTTTGAATCTGTATTCTCCAGTTAATTAATCGACTAATAAATTAGTCGACGATTCTTTCGACCATCAACTAATCACGATTAATCTTTTCAGCCGTAGTATTGTTTATTGGGTTTTTTTTCTTCAGAGGGCTGAGAGTACCAACTCCTTTCTGTACTCATATCACCCACATCTTCACCTGTTCTTCTTCATGATGTGCTCAAAAGGCCTGAGGAAATCCTTCTGGAAGCGAAAGTTAGCCAGCTCTCCTTTCTCCAGGAACTTCATGGAGAGCTGCCTCAGTGAATCCACGGCAAAGATGGCGACATCTTCATTAGGGTTGCAGCCCACCTACAATAAAGACCAGAGTCATTATTGAAAGTGAGCTTTCAGCTCCAACTGGGTTCACATTAAAGCTGGAAAATAGATCAACTTGCTCAATACATTTGCGCAAAAAAAAAAAATCATTTAAATTTAACACTACCACAATATTGATTAATAATAATGTGACTTTGAGTAGCAACCTCTTCAGTCAGAGGTAACCAACTATGAAATTGATAGCAAAAGGTATTTACATAACGTTTGTAAGAAGTTTAGTGATCAGTGCTTTAAGTGGACAAAAAATAAATGCCTGTATTCCCCTTATTGTCATGCTAATATGCGACAGAAACATGGGTGATATTTTTGTACAGATTTGTTTACTGATCTATAGATAAGTAGTTTTATAGTTTTAGATCAAATTTACACATGGAGCACATTTTATTAACTTCAAATCTCACAGCATTAATATTAACATGAAAAATAACAACAAAAAAATGACGATATTAAATAAAAGCTCCTTAAAACAAAGAAGTGAGTAGTTCCCTTTAGACTCAGGACTTCAATAAGGTTTTTACTATTTTGGTTTAAAAACGGTACTAGGTATTAGCTCTGGTCTAAACAAACCCATGGCACTTTAGCAATATTCTTTTATCTTCAACACAAATAGAAAAAAGGACACATAGTTTGGTAGTTGTTCAAAAGATTACTACCTTATTACGTTTTAATGGCCTTAGTTTTTGCTAATTTTCTGTACTTTATGATTTATTTGGAGCCGCTGAGACATCAGAGCAGATTTTGCTGTAGAGAAGCGGAACGAGGTGGGGCTTTATTTGGGAACAGGAAGACCCAGGCAGACATTCCGGACCGTTCCACTGACCTTGTTGAAGTGATCTCCGATAACCTGCCAAATTCGAGACCACTGCAGCCGGATGCGGTTCATATTGTAGTACGAAATCTCCACGATTTTCTGCAAGCTGAACATTCTGGGCTGATGTGCCGAGGCCAGCTCGTCCATGGACACCGCACACAACCAGCGGACAAAGTCCACTGCACAGAAACGGACACACAGTGTATGGTTTCGTTTTCTAACCTGCAGCTAATCCCAAACAGCGTTGACTCACCGATTGCGTTTCCATCTAGTCGGGTGGAGCCGGTGAAAATCCTGGAAACAGAAAACCGGATTTAGAAGTAAAGCAAAAGACAGCAAGGAGTGAAGTGTTAACTTTAACTGTTGTCCCACCTATCAACAGCCACCACCACACTCTGAGAGCTGGTCTCTCCCACTGATTCCTGGATGTGAGCCATTTGTCTCTTGTCCTGACTTCCAACCAGGTTTCCTGCAACAGCAACGCATTAAACTTGCAATCAAAACCCACGGCCAGAATTGGAGACAGGAAATCAAAATTAACCAAATCAGTGAAAAACATGACAGTAAAAGTACGACGGCATATTAGAGCCATTGTAGACAGAACATTTTTCAAAAAGCTCAAATATTTTGAGATTAATCTCAGAAATTTATTTTATTTTTTTAGTTCCAAAAGTTTAAAAACTTAAGGAAATAAAAAAATCTTTTGATAAATCTCAGAAAAAAACCCAACTTAAAAAGTTGCTTAAAAAAGTCGATTTTACATAATACTGCACCCTTAAAAAATATGTTGGTACTGCACTTTTTCAGCCAAATATCAAAAGTCGTTTTGGAAGGTCCAAAGAGCAGCAGGCTGCAGATCCCCGGTTTGGGGGAACCTACCCAGTCCCAGAGGCATGAACTCCTCAGTACCAGGAGGAAGCCCCCTGATGCTCCCCTCTCTGTCTCGGACCACTCCTGAGATGTAGCGCGTCTTCACCCCTGTGCCGATCAGCTGGGCCAGCTCCAGCTGACTAATACATCTCAGTATCTATGACAACCGTACAACAACAACAACAAAAATAAAAATCTCTCGTTAAGGTGGAGAAACGGCAGCGCTTCATTTTATGTGTAGGATTCTGCACCTCATGCCAGGAGTTGCCCAGGTAGTTCCCATCAGTGTGAGCGACGGTGATCAGCGTCTTTATGGTGTCGATGTTCTTCTGCTTCATCTCGGTGATGCTGGAGCTGGCCGTCAGCAGCGTGAAGCGGGCCAGGGCTTGGACGTAGGCGTCTCTCTCCAGCTGAGAGCAGAAGCTGAAGTCACTACCCTGACTCTAATGTTCTCACCACTGCGTGTGTGTGTGTGTGTGTGGGCGTGTGCATGTGAGCAGACCTGCATGCTGAAGATGCAGGCGATCCTGACGGCGCATCGGATGCCCTCCAGACACAATGAGGCCACTTCTGGGTCGTCACAGTCCTGCAGTCCCACGCTGAAGGCGGCCAGCAGTGGAGTCCAGGCAAGCTGGGATACACAAATCATAGGTGGAGTCACTTTATTTATCAGGAAATGCAGAATACAGCCTACCTTTAACTACCCAATGCATTTTTACAACAGAGTATTAGGTCCAGACTAAATGATTTTCATTTGAATTACAAGAATAAAGTCATAATATTAGCAGAATAAAGACACAATACTATCATAGGACAGTTGTAAAATTACAAGAAAAAAGTCGTTTTAATGAGATCAACGCTTCCATAGAGTTATCAAACTGATGTGAGAAGTTTATCTAGTCTGTGGTTCTTTCTTCAATCGTTTCAAAATTTTGCTGATTATAATAATTTGATTCTTATGTGTTAAAACACTTTACAAGTATGTTCTACTTGTAAAGCTGACACCCAAATATAACTTTACAAAATGCCCAACATTCCTCATTTTACTTTATTACTATTTTTCCTGTAGGAGATTTTAAGAAATTACTACTTAGTTCTTCGTATTATGACTTTTTCTATTAACAGTACGAATTTATTATCATATTAGTTCAACTGTAATATTGATAATATATAATTTATATTATCCAGCCCTACCTGTGAATATTTATGCAAAGCACTGAACTTCTGATTCTACTTCTGTAGTTTCTAACTAAAAAAAAAATAAAAAATTTTTCTACTTCATTTTGATATTTTATTTTGCACAATAGATGGAAATGGGAGGATAACTGTTACCTTGAACATGGGTCTGACGTGCTCCAGGTGTTTGGCACTGAAGAACGGAGCCTGAGCGTGGCTGACGGCCTCCATTAGCGCTTTAGCCGTCTTCGCCATCTGCTCCATCTCCATATTGTACAGCAGGCGGCGCTGCTTCTCACTGGCCACACCTGGAGGAGGAGCAGCATCAATCTAAAAGCTTAGGGTCAACAGTCCAAACGCTGAGACTGGAATACAATTAAGTCTGATGTGTCTGGTAAGTCTTTTTGGTAAGAAATATCTAACACTGGTCTTCAAACAAACTCGTAAATGCGAGCAAAGAACGCTGACTGAAGTACTCACTCTGCTTGGTTGACTTTGGAGTGATTGAAAACTCTTTGCTTTCCTTCATGGCAATTTTCTTGCCAGCGATCTCATCGTATATGGAGGAGAGGTAGTCCTCGGGGAGGTCCTTGCTGTCGTTAATGCCCCGGTTCATCTTGATGTACTGCTCCTTTGTCATTTTGTTCTTCACCTAAAGACATAAAGACCAGGCTGGTTTGGTGGTCTAAGTCAAAAGCTTTCAGAGACCATGTCCATTATCTCATTGATCTAAAGTGTCCCAAAGGTGGCCAAAAGGCCTATTTATGCCCCTTAGGATGATTATATTGAGTGGGCAGAAAGAGTAGTGGCCACTAGTTCCTACCTGAGGACTGTGCAGATCTGTGGTTAGCATGATGATGGAATACGCCAGCACATATGCAGTGTCTGCACTGGCAAACATGGTTTGTCTGTAAAAGACAACAGAGTTCATGGTAAAAGTTAGAGCATCAAAATCAACCCATAAAGCTCTAAAAGTCACGTCAGATGAGCCCAAGTGAACTCTCCAACCATCACAGGCTAAACGTACCCTTGGTTACATTCGAGGTACCGCGCAGCAAACTTCTCCATGAGCCTATCGATCTTCTGGGCCTCCCCTGGCAGCCGGAAGCCTTCCAAGAACGTTCTCAGAGCCGAAACAAAGTCGCGGCCACAGAAGTCCAGCTGGTCCACGTAGCAGTACATCACCTCTTTGTTGAACTTTGTGTTCTCGCCAAGAAACTCCCCCACCTGCGTCTGTTGACGGGTACACAGAGAGCGGTTTAGCTAGCTTAGACGTGGAATCCATCAGGGCAGATATTGAGGTTGGTGAAGCCCTGACAGTGTCCAGCCGGTCCTCCTGGTGGAGAAACTGGGCAATTTCCTCTGCAGTGGAGCTGAGCATGCCCTGGTCCTGCAGGTACTGGATGCCACGCTTGGGTTTCTTGTTGAACCTGTAAAGGGAACGGTTCTGATTGGTCCCCATAACACCAGGAGGCCTAGATGCAGTCAGAGCCTTGCAGAAACATTTCTACCCCTTAAACCTTCTCACATTGTCAAGTTTCAACTATTGGGATTTTCTGCAATACAGAAACACAAAGCAGTGAAAAAGTTTGGCATGTATTTGTATTCAATCCCTTTACTCTGATATATTTAATAAAATTAGAGCTGCACTGATTGCAGTAATCTAGCCGATCACGATCTTTAAAAAGCTCGAGTTGCTGAATCCGATTTTGACCGATATTAGGGATGCACCAATGTGAAAGCTCCTAAAGCTCATTTCCAATCGTGCAGAGAAAGTGCTCACAGTTCGATGCCGTGCTCGATGATGTCCTTCTGCTGCTTGATCACCTCATACTGCTCTGGGTGGTCTGCCTGCGACATAGTGATGCTGGAGTAGTTGGAGTCCAGCGAGCTGACACTGTCCCGGCGTCCTGCTGTCTGCTCAGGGAGCTTCAGCTCTCCTCCTTCTGAGTCGGGTGGATGCTCCTGACCTGAACACAAAACACGCCTGACGTCACCGTGGATCCAGATGCCCTGTGCCGCATACCAGTCATGGATTTACCCTCCACTCACCCAGGTTAGCTTGAAGGTTGGGATTCACATACATATCTTTGCTCCACTCCACCATGCATTTGAGGATGGACACAAGGCACTCCAAGCCCTTCTTACGTAAACTCAGCTCCTGCAGGAAACCCAATGGGGCAAGTCAGCCACACGCTTTGATTAGGATTTAAATTTCCAAATAACAACTACGTGCGCTGAAGAAACAGCAAATGGCAAAAGAAAATAAATCGATAAAATAAATAAAAATACGGGTACACCGATTGCAGTTTTTTGGCCGATCACTGATCTTTAAAGGGGCAGTATTATGCATTTTCCAGACACAGAGTGCCATTTTATAGCACAATCAATTAACTATGTTACCTTCAGAAACATGACTTTGAAGTTTAACACCTTGAAATGGCGCCTCTGTCTTTTTAACTCCTGCTCTTTATGAAACCCAGCCTACAAAACATGGCTTCTCTATTACCCTTTTAGCATCGTTTTTACCAGCGTTTGCACTGAGAAGTAGCTCCTATAAGGAGCTCAGCAGATGCATAGTTGCACCAGGTGTTTGCTAATAGCTGCTGGCTAGTCTGAAGGAGCAGAGTCCGGGGAGGAAACTGCAGCTTAGAGAAGGATCTCCATCCTCAAAGGCGGCTCAGCTGACATGGAGGTTGCCATGGAGATTAAAGGATTTCTCAACATTCCATGTATGTTTTTGATGAGAGAATAACATTATAACATGATGTAAAGCTCAAAAAAGTCAATTTTACATAACATCACCGCCTTAAAAAGCTGATTTATCGGTGGCACCCCTGAAAAAAAAAAAGACAGCTGATGTTCAGAACAACCGATCACAGTGAGAGGAATCGCACCTGCAGAGGAGTCATGCCGAGTTCCTGCCCACTCCGGCCCTGAGCGATCTTAGACAAGTCGTTGACAAGACGCTCAAAGATGTTGGCGGCATTTAAATCACAGTCGTAATTTACATAGATGTCGACCACACACTGGGCATCTGACGGAGCAAACAGGAAAGCTTTTAACACAGTTCACCTGGGATAATCTGAGATGGTTTCCGGAGTGTTTTTCAAATTTAATAAAGATAGAAAACCAAGAAATCACATTTACATAAATAGAAGGCAACTAGACAGAGATGGGGAAGCAGTTCATGAGATGAAGGCATTTTTTTGTATCTATTACCTGCACAGATGCGTGTCAGGGTCTGAATAACCATCCACTTGTGTTCAAAGGAACTGGTCGTCGTCTCCAGGATGGTAAGGAAGATTTCTCGAAAAAACACCTGATATGGAGAAGGTAAAAGCTCATCATCATCTACTGCAATTAAGCAGCACAACCAGAGCAGCAGGATCAGCCTGCGCCTTCGTACCTCAATCTGCATCTTCAGGTGGACCTTGAAGTGTGACAGTAGAG
The DNA here is from genome assembly GCF_003331165.1 of Xiphophorus hellerii. Classification (NCBI taxonomy): domain Eukaryota; kingdom Metazoa; phylum Chordata; class Actinopteri; order Cyprinodontiformes; family Poeciliidae; genus Xiphophorus; species Xiphophorus hellerii. The sequence continues at coordinate 4,619,616 of NC_045672.1, read as the reverse complement.
TTAGGAAGATGGCTAATGAGAGCTCGAACACCTCTGGCACAGAGGAGACGCCGTTTTTGGACAAGGCCACGCACAGATATTGTTTGATGGCGTTCACGAACATCTCGTGGGTGCGGAACACTGGCCCGGCGCCCTGCAGCACAGACAGCAGCAGCTGCAGGGACACGATCTTAGAGCGCAGCTCATGGGACCTGCAGACGAGAGCAACACACTTAAATTTATTCACCTAACAAACGGCAACAAACTAATGAAATATTCTGGTTTGCTAATAATTCAGCGAGATGTCTAACAAGGTACAGGCAGTTTGCTTTGTGACGTACTTCCTGTACTCATTTCATTTCACTCTGACCTATTTACACCGTCTGGCCTGAAGTCTAGTGTTACAGTAACCAGAACCTCACCTGCAAGGCAGGAGGCCGAATCAACCTTTGGTAAACTAAGAGGCTCAGTGGAGGTTTCAGCTGAGAATGGAGGGAAAATCTTCTGCAACTCAATTGAACTTTTCCATGTTGCAAACACAACATTTTATGTGTTTTACTGAGATTTTATGATTTAGAACAACACAAACTAGTGCACAGTTGCGAAGTTGAAAGAAAATGATGTGGTTATCAAGAGTCGTGTTTCCATCAACGGTTTTTTTATTCGCATTTTAAAAGGTTGACGGAAACGGCGAAATTCAACATCATTTCCTGAACTTCGCAATAAACGTCTTTACGCTCGCTTGAGGTGGTTTGTGGGCTTTTCTGAAAAAGCACAAACAAGTTCTGATGTAGCAAATTTTTCTTCCACTTGCTTGTTTGTGCCTTATCAGAGGCATAAAAATCTGAAAATTTCTAGGAAGTCCGAACCTCCAGCAAAGAGGGGAGAACTTTCAGCCAGAAGAACTCCAGGCTGGGATTTGTGCTCCATGATTCTTAGCAACCTCTACTTCCAGTTTAACACAGTCACCCATAACATCAACATCTGACAAAATCACACTAGAACCCTGGTTGATTCGCTTCATAGAGGTAGATGGAAACACATCTAATTCTCGTTTCCTTTTTTTTTTTTGCTTAAAATGCTGCTTAAAAAGTGCCACGTTTTAGACTGCTTCTTGACAAAAAATAAATTCAAACCACGTATTATTTAAAGTCCACTTCAAAATGCACCACTTTGTGCTGCTTTATTACATAAGATCTCAAATCATTTGTGTTTGGGTGAATCATGTTAAAATTCTTGCAGTAAAGCATCAGTATAAAAACACAGTGGACATTTTTTCTCAACATGAAAAACATCTAAAGAAGGGGTGTCAAACTCCAGTCCTGAAGGGCCGGTGTCCTGCAACTTTTAGATGTGCCTCTGCTGCACCACACCTGAATGGAATAATTAGGTCATTAAGGCTCTGGAGAACTGATCTACACAAGGAGGAGGTGATTAAGCCATTTCATTCCAGTGTTTTGTGCCTGTGGCACATCTAAAAACTGCAGGACAGCGGCCCTCGAGGACTGGAGTTTGACACCCCTGATCTAAAGCATCAACATGAAAGGAGAAGAAAAGAAATGTGAATTCAGGAAGAAAACAAAATACATACTTGGGGTCAGGAGGACCGTCGGCCAGAGGTTTCATAGAGAGTTTGCACAGAGAGCGGAACACCAGAAAAGCATCTTTCTGCAGGATATGCGAGAACCGCGCTGTGTTGTTGGGTCCATGCAGAGCGTCCACATCCTGAGACAGAACGACAGCATGCGCTTCATTTTACAGAACTAATTCTGTTAACGTGACTCATTCCTGCTACCTCAGACGCAAAACTACTGATCTGTCACTAAAACTTCAGTGTAAACATTTTTTGAGAACTCTGGCAAAAGATTGGTACAACTATATCACATTAAGTCTCAATTAACGCAGAAAGCTTTCACATATTTATCAGTCAAACTTTCCAACTTAAGGCTAAATGAATATTTATGAAAAAAAAAAAAAAGGCTTCCCCACCAGAATGTCAGCGGAGGAAACAGAGGTGCGATCCTCGATGATACCGTTCATCTGCTGGGCCTCTGTACTGCCTCTGGATGGCGCCACCTCTGTCTGCTCAGGAGTAGAATGAACTGGGGGCTCACCATCTGAAACACAGGCCCCAGCAGACATACTGTACTTACACTGCAAAAACAACTAAATGTATCAAGTATTTTTGGCCTAATTTCTAGTGCAAATATTTTCGTACACTTGAAATAAGACAAAAGGCATATTAACGTAAGTTCACCCGCTTTGATTTGGTAAAGAAGGCTTAATACTGGAACTCAATTTTTTTAAATGTCCAAAGTAAAACATAACTAAACTACTAAAAACAAAATAAAAAAATAACAATCCCACTTACAACCAAAACCACAAATAAAACAGATTATGATGTCTATGAACAAAATTGCCCTTAAAAAATATGAATCACCAGAATGAAAATTATTGATCTCATTTTAATTTATTATGCGATTAATTGAATAACTGCTTATTGCAACAGGCTTCATCCGGCGCATCAAATAAAAAGATGGCATAAAGAATAAACGAACCGGTTCCAGAGTGAGTCTGCCCAGGCTCTCCTTCTGCTGCCACAGACTCTGCTGGGTTTGATTTGTTCCCTTCCTGAGCTGCTACAGGATGCTTCTCAACACCTTCATCTTCAAACACTGAATCTGATATTAATAAAGAAAAACTCCATGATCCAATCCACACTTTTAAGCTTTTTTTTTTTTTTTTATCTCGTGTGTGACGAACCTCTAGATGGAGTGACCTGCTCTGAACCTCCATCTTCAGCTTCTCCGTTGACAGAGGGCCTGTCTGTGTCAGGGTCAGCTGCTGGGGGTGGGGGTGTGGTGGAGCGGGTGGTGTCGGCGTTGGTGCTGAGGTCTGGGGTACTGATTCCTGGGGAGGGAGGCTCGGGGGTTGAGGTCCGGTCAGAGCGGGGGGAGCCAGACCTCCTGCCGCCTGGAACCGGGGAAGGGTTCTGATGGGGCAGCCGGAGCCGCTCCTTCTCCTGCTCCTGAGCCTCCAGGGCCTGAGGGCACCACCAGGGGGAGAATGACAGGCGTTTGTAACAGAGAAATGAAGAAATAATAATTATAGAAACAGAAGTGGAGCTTTTTTTAGCTGGCTGGCACGTTTTGCCCTCACTTACAGGAAGGAAATTTGCCTTTTAGGCCCAAATTATGATCGCAAAAAGCAAAGATCCTCCAGCCACCCTTAATTTAGTAGGCGTTTATGTTCTAAATTATTATAAATGTCATTGTGTTTGCAGGAGTAGGCAATTTTTGTTTGTTTTCTGTTTTTTTTTTAAGTGTTTAGGTTACAGTTCTACATTAAAGTTAATTTAGGGACTTTATCATATTCATTTCAATTAATTAAGTACATAGATTTTAACACATAAAAAATTTTAATACAATTAATTGTGGTTTTTTTTTTGTTTGTTTTTAATGTCCCCGCATGTTTCTGGTATGCCTGTAACTCTGACACATAAGTGAAAACGTATACAGTCTATTTTTCCAAAGAAGTTCCATAAATGATCAGGGGTTCCTGAAACACTGGAACTTTGCACCATCTGATGGCTTAAGAACTTCAGTAAAAGACTATAAACAATTCATGTCTTTGTTGTGGAGCTCATATGATATTTATTTATTTGCTTTTGAATTGAAAATGTTGCATCTGTAATTTGATTAACTACAGACCCTGCAATTAACGCTATAATTAACATGCGCATGATTGACAGTGCTAAGACCCTCCTCCTGGTTCTGATTGGTTGGTCCTGACCGGAAGTGGTGTGTTTTGTCAGTAGGACCTCAGGGAGGAGTAGCATGTTGTACTAACGGCCTGGTTCTCCATGCGTGTGAAGATGACATTGAGCATCTGAGTGAGGGTGGCCTTGGCTGTGGTCTGGTTGATGAGGTTGCGGCTGGCCAGGTAAATGTTGTAGCAGGTCCTGACGGTCAGCAGCACCGTGCCCTCGTGGATCTCTATGTGTGGGGAGGTCACTGCTGTCAGTAGGGCCTGGACAAACAAAACAGGAAGTGAAGACTTCATCACACAGGATGCCTCTGCACCTGCTGAGTCACCACTGCGCTTCCCTTTATCTGCGACTTATTAGAGCCTCTGCTAGAGTTTCAGACTGGTTGCTACAGTGTTCAACTCTTAAAGCAGAAACGAAACAAGTTTTTTTACTCTTTGTATAAAACAGAAAGACTGCAGCAACACTTTAGCTTGAAAACATAGTGATTATCAGTCTATAAATCTTGTGTCAACAGTTCTAAGTCTGAGTTTACTGCATGACAGACACGATCCTGTTCTAATCAGGATCTGTTTAAGGATCCTGCAGAAGTAAAAGAATGATAAAATACATGTTTCATCTTCAAAGCTAAATTATGCTGCTAAATATGGATCAGCAGCACCACAATCAAACTAAGTTGGCTTTAGTCAAAGAGTTTGAATCACCTGACCAACAGGACTGTCACAATACATTTTCTGAATGTTAAATTGCCTCAGAAGTTATTGCGATAAGTGATAATATTGGTATTTTGAGACCAGTTTTAAGTACTATAATGGTACAAGAAAAATAATGCAAGAACACCCTCCAATAACTCAATAAACTTTGATTTCTAATGAACATTTAACACTGGTATTGGAAGACATTTAAAAATCCAAATAAAAAAACACTCAAACAAAAAAAGTGGAAATCGAAGTCTTTGTAAACAAAAGTGATCTTCACAAAAGGAGCTAGTTGTGTCCAATGCATCCAGTCTTTAGTGAAAAGACAGCAAGAAGAAAAAAAAACTAAAGTCATGCAAAAGGAAATTATTGAGCTTGTTTAAATTTATCATGAATTATTGAAACCGTTTTACCAGCCAATATAAATAAATTAAAAAACTCTTCTAAAATGTTTCCACTCAGAACATACTGCATATAAAGATTATTTTCTATGCCAACGTGAAGCTAACACATCTCTATATCTGGACTTTAAAACAGATAAACAATGAGCACAACAGCTAGCATACCATCACCTTCCTAAAATAAAAGCCCAAGAAATTTTTGGTCAAAAACGATTTCAGTGAAAAAATATCACCACATCTTTCTTTCCAAAAGATGTTTTATGCATTAAAAAAAAATATATATATATATATATATATATTTTAAAAATCACTTTTGTCAAAAAATAAAAAATAAAAAAATTACGTCAGCCATTATGCAATATGTTCGGTGCGTGCCTTGATGATCTGTAGCTGGACTCCCTCATCAGTTTGTGGGCCCTGGAAGCAGTTGCAGATGGTTTCCACCAGCCGGTCGATCAGCCTCTTGCCCGGCGCTTTGCTGTCTGGGGCGTTCCCGGTGATGTGACCGTATGCAATCAGTTTCTACAGAGGAGACACGTTAGGGCAACAGAAGCAAAGGCAATATCTGAGCTGGTGATACTATATGTTCGATGTATTAGAATACATCAAACATAAGGTTAAATGAGGTTAGATGATAAGGTTAGATGACTATGGCCACCTGGGAGCAACCCTAACCTGTGTTAAACTACAGTCATCCTGACGAGGTTAATCCCTCCTCAACCATGTAGACATGACCAGATTAGAGATGCAGTGATCAGATATCAATATTGGTATCAGCCCCAATATTAAAATTTTTTTTTTTTAAATTCTAGCTCGGATATGAGAGACAATGTGTCTGATCTATAAGGGCAGATCTATTGTCTAATGGTGGTCTGAGCAACATCATGATTAGTTATTTTACATCATATCTAGAATTCCTAATTGCACTTTCTGATCTATTTGAAAGAAGGTTTGTTGCAGTTCATTTTTACATGTTTGACCAACGTAGTCAACCTATTTGTGTCAGTTTCAGGTCCTTTATTATTTATTTTTACATTGGTTGTTCTACTCTAAATTGCACTGACTGAGCAAATGAAAGTTGTGTTGTTTTTACATGTTTGACCGAGCTTGAGAAGCTATTTGTGTATTTAAGTGTGCTGTACTGGTGCAGTTACCAAATAAATGAGCAATTCAGTACATTTATGTCTGTGTTTATAAAAAAAATAAAACACTTCAAGTAAGTTTAGTGGTTTCTCTGTACCAGATTGTAACAGTCAATACCAGACCTCAGATATTGGTATCAGAAGTGAAAAAAGTGGATCAACCACAACAAAAGCAAATAATAACGGTGGAGGAACTCTGTATTGGTTTGGTTGTCGACTAAGGAAAAGACTTGAACTTGAAATAATTTTTATCAATGCATCACCTTTTCCACCAGCGAAGTCGCCTGTGACTACCTCGTTTGCTGTGTTAGGGGTGTAATGAAGCGGGATGACTCCACCCCCATCACTGCATCGGCCCATTCATACAGCACATGTTTTGTGGAAGAAGCTACTGTCATCTTGTGGGAGCATCAATGTACTACAACATTGTAAAAGAAGGCTTTTCACATCAACCACATAGCAGAAACTGCAACAAAAACATTGAAGTTTTTATATTTAAAATATTACCAAATATAATATTTACCACAACACTAACTCAAAAAAGTACCAACTAGATGATAGAACACACAACTGTGCCTAATAGGATCATTATTGAATGAAGTCATGAGGTCAGACGAGATTCAGAGCTCTAGGAAAAAATGTGGAGTCTTTGTTTTAGGTGCACACCAAGCATGTGGAACAGGTGGAACAAGATTTCACCACCTTGCAACATACGAACAGGTAACCGAAAAACACCTGCTGTGGACAGGAGACAAAAAGAGCTTGGATCTAAGTATTTAAGTGCCCAGACAAGTGTGTGTGTGTGTGTGTGTGGTAGTAAAAACAAACCTGCAAACAGTCCAAAGAAGTGCTAACTATCCGGGGGGACTTCGACTGGCAGGCCAGCTCAAAGGGCAGCACATATTTGTCGGCTTCGATGTAATTTGCTTTGGGTGGGACCACTGTGCCATCCCTGGAAGACAAACAGACAGCTTAAAAAACAAAAACAAAACAAAGGACCACATTCTTCGTTTTAACATTTTTTAAAACAAATAAAGTGCCAGATAATATGATTCATTGTTGCTCTGACGAAGCAGAAATCCAGATAAACAAGACTTAAGCTTTAAATCTTATAAACGCCACGGCCTGAGGGCCGCCTGAAGAGCTGCCGATGCACTACAGCTGCAGCCGCTACTGATTCATACTGGGTTATGATAGTCCTTGGCTCCTCCGCATCCAGGTAGGAATACTTACTTTTGCTTTTCCAGTTCTTCCTTGATTTCATCTAAGACAGGGGAGACAAGAGAGGTCAAATGAGAACACATATCCAAGGGTTAAAGGGTGAACATAACATTCCTTTGGCAGACACGTGTTTTAGTCTGGCACACAATCCTGTTACAAAGCAGAACCTGAGACTGTCTGTTTTTAATACTTAATATTTTACTGAACTTTCATCCCCTCATCTCATTTCCCCTGCTACTTTAACTATTCTGACTAATAGCTTCAGATAGAGCTTCACAGTAACGTGACCAACCAAATGTGTTACAATCTGATAAAGACTGCTGACTTCACAGAAAATGTCCCAAATACAGTTACATTATGATTTCATTAATAGAGATCATAGGAAAGTATGCGCTTTAAGTAAAGTTTTAATTAGTCCAGGTTCTAAACGCAAAATTCAAAAGTCGATCTGCACCAATACATTGTCCTCAATTTCCTTAATTTTGAGTGATCAGCGACTGGCCATTACTTACACATGAGACAGATGTCTCATGTGTAAGTAATCTTATCTACCGATCTTATCTGCCTCCATGAAGGTCTAAAAATCAGCCACTGTCCCGTCTTGCTCTGCTGTGAGAAAGGGCTGACTGACAGACCTGCCCTCCAGGTCCCACCAGCACATGTAGGGGAAGCAACTATGTAGTTGTTTTATTTTATTTAAAAAAAAATAGAAATAAATTTAAAAAATAGGTATCAGGAAAAATCGGAATCAAGAGGTTATAATTTTTAAATAATTCTTAATAAGCAACTAATATGCCATTAATTTACATCAAACCACTGTGAAACGCTCAAGTATTTCACTGAAACAAATGGTTTGCAGATATGCTCTCTGGCAGTGCATGTTGGGTAATCAAGGGGACAAAGAGAAACTGGCAATTTAAGCAAGGTGTGTGCAGGTTTCACAAAGACAAATTTAAGACTTTTAAAGATCAGTTTAAGGCCACGGTGAATGAAATTTAAGACCTGGTAAGACTAGCGCCTGACCTCCATGTATAAAATCCATTAAACTTCCAACTTCAGCGTTTTCAAATTGCGCTCTTACATCAGTGCTAGTAGTGGCTAACTGTTTCCTGCGGAGCTTTAACCATACCATGACAAAACTGTGACATTTGTCACAGTATGTGATTATTGGCAGCCTCTGCAGCCCTAGCCCTCACAGGATCAAGCTTTATAGCACAAATTGAACGAAGTGTCATACAGTTTGGCAACAAAAGAGAGCCAATGGAAAAAAAATTTATGTTGTCCAGCCAACCAAAAATAAACAGCATAGACAAAAAAAAGTTAGCAATGAAGATGTCAGCGCACGACTTAAGAATAATTTTTTCTTTAAAGTCTACATGTGCTAGATTAAATAGTCCTGACAATAATTAAAACCTAGGATTAACATACACTATACTGCCAAAAGTATTTGTTCACCCATCCATGTTATTGGAATCAGGTGTTCCAATCACTTCCATGGCCAGAGGTGTTTAAAATCAAGCACCTATGCATGCAGACTGTTTTTACAAACATTTGTGAAAGAATTCAAGCTGGAACTGTGATAGGATGCCACCTGTGCAACAAATCCAGTCGTGAAATTTCCTCGCTCCTAAATATTCCACAGTATTATAAGAAAATGGAAGTGTTTGGGAATAACAGTAACTCAGCCCCAAAGTGGTAGGCCATGTAACCTGACAGAGCGGGGTCAGCGGATGCTGAAGCACATAGTGATTTAAACTATACCAATTCCATCTAGGTTTTTTTAAGTACAGTAGGAGGACCTTTTACTTTCCTTGTAGGTAAAAGTAGAATTATGTTTTATTGTTTAATAAAACTGAATGAAGTTACTGGTTGCCGTATGTTATTAAAAAGGACATCATTGCATAAAATAACGGTTTATGCAATGATGTCTTATTATTGAGATCTATGAATGCAGAGACTAAAATTTGACAAAACCATCTTACACCAAAATGCAGAATGCAAGATGACATGATGTGTAAAATGTGCAAGGTCATGGAGGAAATGAAATAAGAACTTCTCTACAGCTAAAGACTGAACAAAAGATAGAACAATTATTTTTTATGCTTATAACCAGAATAAAACTGCTAGAGTTCACTGCTAAATTTAGATGACAACGGGCAAATGAAGACATTCATAATTGTAATTATAAAATACAGCAGTAGTAGTATAGTTTGTGTTTTTCCACTTAGGTTAGTCAAAATTATACATGCAGGCTCATTTGTACACATAGTCACCCCTGTTAATAATTAACTAAATGTCCATTGTCAAGTTGTACCTTGACCACATCCTTATTGTAGCCATCAAGAAGCTACTGGAATATATTTGGCAGTGTGTGTGTGGCCATTCCTTTGGCTTTTTCAACCTCAGAAGATGGAAAGCTGCTTGTAACATATACATATGGACGAGACAAAGACGGCTTTTCCAGTCAGACAACAATTGAGCTTTTTGACCACAATTACCAAAGTATGTTGAGAGGGGGAGGGGTTCGTTTCTCTGCTAGTTGTTATGGGGAATTGCAAAAAGTGCAGAGAGTAATGAAGTCAAACACTCAACTTCTTCTCAAGTCAGTAGGTAGATGGTTGAAACTTGGACAGAGTTCCTCATATCCTCATCTTTCCAACCTTACAGCCACACAAAGATTTAAAGTGGAGTGGCAAAAGCAAACGAGGTGGATTAGCAATGTTTGCCAGCTGATGGTGTCATCCAGGACGTGTTATTGTGGAATATTGTCTCTGCTGCCTGGGGATTGAGCTGTTAGCATGTCGTCACACTATCATAAAGCAACAGTCTTCAGTCAGAGGACTTTTCAGATTTGTTGCGAGACTGACTGACAAGGACTCTTTGAAGATACTTGGATGATACGAGCTACAACATTTAACTTCCCTTTAGTTTTGAAATAGCTCTAAAATAATCCCCAAAACACATAAGTGCTGGTTTATGCAATAGACAGAAGTAAGTTAACATTAATCTTTTGGGATATCTTTGACCTCGGAGATGTTGCAGATTCATGGATTATGCACGAAAGTAGCACCTGTACAACAAAACAGACCAATTAAAATGTTCTGCTAACAGCAGTAAAACATCCAACGAGAATCTTGTTGATGGATAAAAAAAAAAAGCATTTTGATCAAAGTGCATCTTCCTAGGAAAATTTCCCTAAATATTAGGAGTGTATAGTTATATTTGAGACTGCATGTATTATTTAAGAAGATCTACAAAACAATGAAACTTGTGCACTCAATCCCTGCTATTACAAATCAATACAGTACATTTGTTTAATGTTGTTTAACTGTTCTACCATGGAAAAAGAAATGCATAATTAAAGGTCTAAATTGAAATGTCTGTAAACCACTGAGTAGCACATTTTTTGACATACACAGCTGCAAAGGAAGCTGTAAATTAAAAAGACAGGTGCTATTTCTGTTGGAGATTCAGAAAAAACAACAACCACAACTTAGGAATCATGCTTCTGCTGTTCCAAGATCCACACCGTCTGATTAATATCAACCAATAAACAATGTGGTAAACTCACTGTGTCATTTCTGATAGTGGGTTACACATTTATGTTAGATTTCACACTCCCGTGGAGGCTTAACAACTTTAAAACAGCACTATCTGGGTATGACGCTTAAATTAAAGGGTTAAAATAGACTAAATGCCCGCAGGAACGCTGGGAGAAATTAGGTGAATAAATTGAGTGTTTCACTTCAAACTGGTCTTTCAGGAGACCAAACAAGTCATCAAATCCTGTGAGTACTCCTGAGTGTAAACAAATACAAGACGGAAGGAGAAAGAATTATCACAAATGCATACCTAGCTCTCGTCAGAGCTGGTAGGGAGGTCTATTCAGACCAAAGACACGCGGTTTAACTAATACACACCAAAGACACCGTGAGCTCAGCAGCCTGACGTATGTAACACTATCTGTGACTGTGTTCAATGGAAAAGCAGGCCGGGTAGAGTATCCGGGAATTGGATAGCTCCTCTCTGTGTGTGTGCGTGTGCGTGTGTGTGCGCGCGCGCGCACAGCAGGACTGGACTGTCTGGCTGGGTGACAGTGCTACGTACAACGCACCGATTGGTCTGTTTGCTAAACTAGCCACGGCGAGCTAACGACAGCTACATTTCAAACCGATGATAATAGTCATAGTTTAGCACACAGAGGAGAGCCATTATCAAAGTGTGAGAGTGGTGGCAACACATAGCGACACACCGCTGCCTTTAATCATTAGCTGACAGCTGAGCATGCAGGAAAGGCCATCAAAGTGCACGAAGCTGAAGTTAGCTTCCGATATGACGGTTGATTAAAGGGCTATTTCGTAATTTTATTTTTTTGGTATCTGAACAAATTGTGCGCGTTGTATTTTTTTATGCATTACAAATTGTGCTTAAAATTAATAAACAAAGTAAAGCTTAGCTGAGTGACACCGTAATTGCATTTGTGTACGTTTACAGAGTTTTTCAATTTTTCTTTTGGGAGTAGAGGTTGCCTTTGATCAAGTCCAGATGGAAAAAAACACATCTTATTAGACTCGTTAAACCTGTTGTGGATTAACCTACGCTAAATACATTTGTTTCAAATCACAATATTTGATTTGGGAACAGAAAATGGCTAATTCAGGTAGCTCATCCAACATAACCCCCCTAACAACAAGCTCGACACAAAGAAATACATGAAATGTGACCCATAAAACGGTGTGTCGGAACCAGAAGCCAACAGAAAGCACCTACCGAGCGCCACCTGACAGGCTTTGCGCAGCTGGCTGTGTTGGCTCCTCTTCACCTCCTTATCCGACAGGATTTTCTCCAGCGCCCTGGACAGAAACATGCTCTTGGTTTTACTGTTTCCCGACTGCGAGTGCTGCCGTTGCTGCTCCCGTGGCGGCCGCTGTCGCTGCTCCTGCATCTCTCGGTCGAGTAACCGCTCCTCTCCTCAGGCCGTCATGTTCGGCCTGGCCCCCGCGAAGAAAGCAGGTAACGAAGGAAGCTAGCAAAAGCCAGGCTATCGGTGTCTGTCCAGTAGGGGTTCTATCTGAGCTCCAGCGCCGCCATGCTGGCTACACGTCACGTCATGTGATGGTGATGCTCAGCTACTGGTGTGTCGCTCGAAACCGAGCCGATACCTTGGGTTCTTGTAGTTTACCCTAACCAGTAACAACTATGTCCTGTTTGTTCCAGCGGAAGTCATTCTGGCAAAATGTTTTATTTTATTATTTTTCTTTTAAACATTAGATTAGAAAATAAAAAGTACTATACAGTACTATAATTATTCTAGGCATGCTTGTATACAAACAAACTCATTATGTATAAGAACTTGGCTTAGCTATTAATTGAAAATAAGTAATGAACTTTAGGAGCTTGGGACTCGCTTGCTTCCGTTAACCATGATCCGAATCCAGGAACATATCCGGAATTTCCACGGCTAGCCCACTGAGCCGTCATGGTCTGACAACAGAACAACAGTCCAAGTTGGACACAAATAGTCTTTCCGTCCAGTAGTTTGTTTAAACAAAAAAAGGGCACTTAACACGATCGAACGTTTAAAGTGCCACTTTTTACAACTTTTTCAATCAATCCTCTGAAGTAAAAGTAAAAGCCGACGTAAAATACGGCGAAACTATTGCAAGCCCATTTACTGACATTGTGTCAGTCTGTTGATACTCAATTCATTCAGCGACAAATGTTGAATATTTTAGACCTCACAACTAAACAAAATGGTTCTAATAGTTTATCTGAATAATAATCTCGTTTGGTTCTTGTATTATATTGTAATTTTATGATATTGTTGTCAGAAATATTATGACAATATTTTTAGTATATGATTTCGTTTTTATTCTACTCATTAAAAAAAAAAAAACATGTTAAAATACCTTACAGGAAAAACAAATGTTCCACTTAAAAGTGGAACTTTTAGGTAATTATTACCTAAATTTTAGGAACTTAAAAGGTAATATTAATTTCCATTATTATGATTCTGCTCCTCCATGGGCTGCCACCTTATCGTGGTGGAGGGGTTTGAGTGTCCCAATGATCCTAGGAGCTATGCTGTCTGGGGCTTCATGCCCCTGGTAGGGTCACCCAAGGCAGACAGGTCCTAGGTGAGGGACCAGACAAAGAGCAGCCCAAAGACCCCAATGATGAAGGAAAACTTTGGACTTGGTGTTCCCTCGCCCGGACGCGGGTCACCGGGGCCCCACTCTGGAGCCAGGCCTGGAGGGGGGGCACGATGGCGAGCGTCTGGTGGCCGGGCTTTTACCCATGGAGCCCGGCCGGGCTCAGCCCGAAGAGGAAACATGGGCCCCCCCTCCCATGGGCCCACCACCCGTGGGAGGGGCCAAAGGGGTCGGGTGCAGTGTGGGATGGGTGGCAGCAGAGGGAGGGGACCCTGGCGGTCCGATCCTCGGTTGCAGAAACTGGCTCTTGGGACGTGGAATGTCACCTCTCTGGTGGGGAAGGAGCCGGAGCTAGTGCGTGAGGTCGAGAGGTTCCGGCTAGAAATAGTCGGTCTCACCTCGACGCACGGCTCTGGTTCTGGAACCAGTCTCCTTGAGAGGGGCTGGACATACTTCCACTCTGGAGTTGCCCAAGGTGAGAGGCGTCGGGCAGGAGTGGGCATACTTGTTGCTCCCCATCTCGGCGCCTGTACGTTGGGGTTTACCCCGGTGAACGAGAGGGTAGCATCCCTCCGCCTACGGGTGGGGGGACGGGTTCTGACTGTCGTTTGTGCTTACGGGCCGAACGACAGTTCAGATTACCCACCCTTTTTGGAGTCCTTAGAGGGGGTACTGGAGAGTGCTCCTCCTGGGGACTCCCTTGTTCTGCTGGGGGACTTCAACGCTCACGTGGGCAATGACAGTGAGACCTGGAGGGGCGTGGTTGGGAGGAACGGCCCGCCCGACCTGAACTCGAGCGGTGTTCTGTTGCTGGACTTCTGTGCTCGCCATGGATTGTCCATAACGAACACCATGTTCAAGCATAAGGGTGTCCATATGTGCACTTGGCACCAGGACACCCTAGGCCGCAGTTCGATGATCGACTTTGTCATCGTTTCATCGGATCTGCGGCCGTATGTCTTGGACACTCGGGTGAAGAGAGGTGCGGAGCTGTCCACTGACCACTACCTGGTGGTGAGTTGGCTCCGGTGGTGGGGGCGAAAGCCGGTCAGACCTGGCAGGCCCAAACGTGTTGTGAGGGTCTGCTGGGAACGTCTGGCGGAATCCCCTGTGAGACGGAGCTTTAACTCCCATCTCCGGCAAAACTTCGAACACGTCCCGGGGGAGGTGGGGGACATGGAGTCTGAGTGGACCGTGTTCCGTGCCTCCATTGTCGAGGCGGCCGATCGGAGCTGTGGCCGCAAGGTTGTCGGTGCCTGTCGCGGCGGCAACCCTCGAACCCGCTGGTGGACACCTTCGGTGAGGGATGCCGTCAGGCTGAAGAAGGAGTCCTATCGGGCCTTTTTGGCCTGTGGGACTCCGGAAGCAGCTGATGGGTACCGGCGGGCGAAGCGGCATGCGGCTCGGGCGGTTGCTGAGGCAAAAACCCGGGCGTGGGAGGAGTTTGGAGAGGCCATGGAGAAAGACTTCCGTACGGCTTCGAGGCGGTTCTGGTCCACCATCCGGCGTCTCAGGGGGGGGAAGCGGTGCAGCACCAACACTGTTTATAGTGGGGATGGTGTGCTGCTGACCTCTACTCGGGACGTTGTGGGCCGGTGGGCAGAGTACTTCGAAGACCTCCTCAATCCCACCAACATGCCTTCCACTGAGGAAGCGGAGCCTGGGGACTCTGGGTTGGGCTCTCCAATCTCTGGGGACGAGGTCGCCGAGGTGGTTAAAAAGCTCCTCGGTGGCAGGGCCCCGGGGGTGGATGAGATCCGCCCGGAGTTTCTTAAGGCTCTGGATGTTGTAGGGTTGTGTTGGTTGACGCGACTCTGCAATGTCGCATGGACATCGGGGGCAGTTCCCCTGGATTGGCAGACTGGGGTGGTGGTCCCCCTGTTCAAAAAGGGGGACCGGAGGGTGTGCTCCAATTATAGAGGGGTCACACTCTTAAGCCTCCCTGGCAAGGTCTATTCAGGGGTCCTGGAGAGGAGGGTCCGTCGGATAGTCGAACCTCGGATTCAGGAAGAGCAGTGTGGTTTTCGTCCTGGTCGTGGAACGCTGGACCAGCTCTACACCCTCGGCAGGGTCCTGGAGGGTGCATGGGAGTTCGCCCAACCAGTCTACATGTGTTTTGTGGACCTGGAGAAGGCGTTCGACCGTGTCCCTCGGGGAGCCCTGTGGGGGGTTCTCCGGGAGTATGGGGTACCGGGCCCTTTGATACGGGCTGTCAGGTCCCTGTATGACCGGTGTCAGAGTCTGGTCCGCATTGCCGGCAGTAAGTCGGGCTCGTTTCCGGTGAGAGTTGGACTCCGCCAGGGCTGCCCTTTGTCACCGATTCTGTTCATCACTTTCATGGACAGAATTTCTAGGCGCAGCCAAGGTGTTGAGGGGATCCGATTTGGTGGCCTTAGGATCTCATCTCTGCTTTTTGCAGACGATGTGGTCCTTTTGGCTTCATCAGATCGTGATCTGCAGCTCTCGCTGGAGCGGTTCGCAGCCGAGTGTGACGCGGCCGGGATGAGGATCAGTGCCTCCAAATCCGAGGCCATGGTCTTGAGCCGGAAAAGGGTAGAGTGCCTTCTCCGGGTCAGGGGGGGTGTCCTGCCCCAAGTGGAGGAGTTTAAGTATCTCGGGATCTTGTTCACGAATGGGGGAAGAAGGGAGCGGGAGATCGACAGGCGGATTGGCGCAGCGTCTGCTGTCAAGCGGGCGCTGTACCGGTCCGTCGTGGTGAAGAGAGAGCTGAGCCAAAAAGCGAAGCTCTCGATTTACCGGTCGATCTACGTTCCCACCCTCATCTATGGTCATGAGCTTTGGGTCATGACCGAAAGAACGAGATCGCGGATACAAGCGGCCGAAATGGGTTTTCTCCGTAGGGTGGCTGGGCTCTCCCTTAGAGATAGGGTGAGAAGCTCAGTCATCCGGGAGGGACTCAGAGTAGAGCCGCTGCTCCTTCACATCGAGAGGAGCCAGTTGAGGTGGCTCGGGCATCTGGTCAGGATGCCTCCTAGACGCCTCCCTGGTGAGGTGTTCCGGGCACGTCCCACCGGGAGGAGGCCCCGGGGAAGACCCAGGACACGCTGGAGGGACTATGTCTCTCGGCTGGCCTGGGAACGCCTCGGGATTCCCCCGGAGGAGCTAGAAGAAGTGGCTGGGGAGAGGGAAGTCTGGGCCTCCCTTCTGAAGCTGCTACCCCCGCGACCCGACCTCGGATAAGCGGAAGAAGATGGATGGATGGATGGATGGATATTATGATTCTGCTCACAATTCGATTAAAGGGAAAAGATTAGATTTCTCCACGCGGGTGTCGGAGGCCTTGCTTTCTCAAGTAATAACTGCTGCTCTGATACATTTTCCTTTAAAAATTTGTGAAGAACTCTGTGTGGACTATTAACTATAATTATTTCTTCTTGCTTTACAGCGTAGCGAGTAAAAAAAAAACTACTTTTCTTTGCGTTCTGGGTTTGAAAACTGGCTAAACGTGTCTCTTAAACTTCCACTATTGTTTACACAGTTTACTCAACAGTTTCGCAGGTTAAAAGCGTTTTACAAACTGTCCACCAGATGGCGATAAAACACAGGGAAGGTTTTTAATAATTCCTCATTCTGAGGAATGTTTATTCAGCGGTTGTATCTTCCTGAACATTCTGGGTTTGTGGATTTACAAAAGCAAATAAGATGGTTGTTATTGGTGAATAGAAAGACTATGCAGCTGGTCATAGATATCAGAGTGCAATTCCGAGAAAAACAATTTGAGAATGGTTTTCTTTGGCTTATATTATGTGGACAAAAAATGTCCATGTTTTGTCGCAGCATTTCCTTGGAAAATTGGAAGGTACTTTGCTTTGTTACAGGAGAAAAATTCAATTATTGTTAATAAACACTACTATTGTTGCTAATCTTTTAATTAATTTACATTGTTAATCAGTCAGAATTACTTGTGGGCCAAAAAAATAAATAAATAAATAAATTCTAAAACAGATGAAAAATGAAAATCCACTCCACCATCATCATACACGCTTATCCCTAGTGGGGTCACGATGGGAGCTGGTGCCTATCTCCAGCGGTCAACGGGCGAGAGGCAGGGTACACCCTGGACAGCTTGCCCACAGCTGAAAAATCACAAAGAAATAATATAATGACTAATTTCAAGGGATAATACTTTTGCAAGGTTCTGTATGTAAACAAAAAAACCCAGCAAGTTTCGCTACATATTACTTTATTGTATCCAGCTCCGCCAGTCAGCAGTTACAGGTGTGCATCTACTTTTTCTTATATTTCCAGTTCAATCTTATAACAATATCCTTCAGATGATAAAAATGTCCATCATACATATAGCATTGATATGAAAATACTGACACTCTTTATTACAAATCTACATCACAGGATTTATCTGGCTAGAAAAAAAAAAAACAATTACCTGATCACTTAAAAATAGTCGACACCAAACATCTGCCTATGTGGTTGTTAATACAACTGTCTCGCTGTCACCAAAAATAATTCACAGTATGAGAAAATAAAATAGAAATAGTGTTTAATTAAACATTTTTTTTTTTTAGCAGAGATTCTCCTGAAGCTTTAAACAGAGCGGTGAAATCTATAGAAATTAATTCTAAAGAAATCTCTACTGTACCTTGAGATTTACGACCAAAAACAAAAAAGAAATGATCATTTATACAAACAACAAAAATATCTGTTATAAAAATATAATAGCATAAAATGTGTACAAAGAAAGAAAATATGAAGATTACAGAATAAATAAACATTTTTTGATGTAGTTACAATTCCAGTGTCCTGTGCTGTAGTTCAGAAATAAAGCTGATTATAGAATTCCATTTAGAGTATGGTTCATTGCTATGCTTAGTGCTGGGAATGCTGCATTTTGTGGACCACACACAAGGCCAAAAACATCAAACGTAGTAAGTACCCTGTGCTGTTATAAAAACATCTTTTAATCAGTCATGGAATTTCACAATCTAAAACTCTCAGATCGTAAACACGGCTACAAATTATGGACATAATAAGCGTAGCGTCAATTTAAATGAATATACTTTCACTTGCATAATTTGCTAAAAGTGACAGTGTGGACCATGGCTTTATGTGCAACAGTAAAATAAATGCTAAAGTAAGACTTAGCACTTCAATAAGGAGAACAGATGCTTAAAAGTCCAGAGCATGTGCTCTCACTTCACAGAGGGAGTTTGCAACAGAAATGGACGTACTGTTTATGGTTCCGTCTGGAATTGAAAGGGTTTCAATTCAATTATTTTAGGATATTATTCTAAAAACATTTGAAATATTAGACCAAAGGAGGCTAACTTTGAAGATTTTTTAAAAACAATAAAAAACCACCAACATTTCAGTACCACCTGGAACCACCAGAGGGGGTCATTTTTCCCCCAGATGACATTTAAGACTTTAGTGATCATTAATTCATTATTTTGTGCTTACTCGTGTTTTTACTGAAGTTTATGAGTCAAACTGAGGTGTGAAGTATATGAACTGGAAAAATATTACTGTATTTTACCAGATTGTTCTATAGGACACCATTACAATGTGTGCACCCTTCAAAAATCAATATATTTATCATAATTATTCCAGAATCTGAGCAGAAATGTCACTTTGTATTGCTGAGTATGCATCCTTTCAGTTTCAGTGAGGCATAAATCCACAGTAGATCCTCTGTGGATCTACTTTTATATCACCATAACACTTTCATTTTAGTCATTTACTTCTGAGATGATATAGACTTTTTAAAATAAAAAAAAAAACCCAAACAAGATACTGGAGGTTAAATTGAAGAGAATTAAACAAAATGGAGAACACAAAGACAGGGCAAAAGTGGCTCCTTTGGTGGTTCTTAGATTATCATCATGTGGTTCATATGACGGCACGACCTCACCTTTAACAAAGAGAGAGAGTTTGTGTCAGCTGTACCTGCAGCTGTGTGTTCAGCGGTGACTCAACCTCAGCAGGGACACGGACGCGTCATCTAGCTCACCTCAGAGGTTGTGTTTGCCAACATGGTTACAGCAACGCTATTTCTGGACCGTCAGCGCGCTTGTCGATATATTACAACTGAATGGAAATGGGGGATTTGATGGGAATGCTGGCAAATGGCAGACGAGTTAGAGAAAATCCTGTTTGTAAAACTGTGTTAAAAAAAAACAACAAAAAAAACCCCACTAATCTAAAGTCCATTTCTGGAAGCATTTGGGCATGTTTTGAATCATTATCATACACACATTTTTGTGGTTTACACTTTCAGTCCTGGAGTCGTGACGCGTCCATGCTAACATGCACTCCAGATTAGAATTTTATTTATTGGGAATTTTTTTTTTTTTTTTTTTTTGGGACTCAAATTTTGGTTTCTTTTTCATTTCGATCTGTTTAACTTAAGGCTGTTCAAACATCTTCACCAATGGCGCTAAAAAGTGTATCCACATCTTTATGAAGTCATGGCATGATTTAGAAAATGGCTGAATAATCTTAAATATATTGATCCATAAAGAACCATGAAAATCACATTCACATTATTTTACAAGTCAACCAAGTGGCAGAGGAAAGAATCATGAGAAGCAGGAGTGCAATATGAAGGACAGATTGTGTGATTCAGTCACAGATATCTTATTTTGGAGTTAATCACCACTCAAAATTGGTCTTCTAAGGAAAAAATAATCTCCATGAATAGAAGTGAAAATAAAGCAGGTTTAAGAGTAAAATGTTTTCACTGAGGCCATCTAATAATAATGATAACCTTCTTTTTGCAGTCGGTGACACTTACAATGAGGTACAAAAAGGAAGAAGGATAATAACAGTGGTTAAAACGATCAAAACCACGACTTGCTAGGTTGCTGGAAAGTAGTGTTTACCATTTGAATGAAGTAAATGTAAATAGATGAAAAGCAGGTGATTGGAGGCAATTGTCAACTAATAACTGAGCCAGAGAGAGTAGGGGTGCACTGATAAATCGGCCCTGATTTCCTTAATTTTGGGAGATCAGCAATCAGCAGATATTTGCAAAAGAAACTGATCTTACTCGCCAATTTTATCTAAAAAATGGTATAGACCAAAATCGGAATTGGTGAATCCTTAGCAAAGAGTGTTTGTAATGCCATGGAGCCAACTAGTTCACTGAAAATATTTGAAGACCAAATGAGGGTGTTGAGTTTACCAGTTAAAAAGCTAAAACCCGTGAACTCTACTGGTTTCGAGATGAACTGGAAAGCAGCTGTGGCTCTGTGTTCCTTCTGATCACCACTATGGCACTCCAGCGTGATGACTGGCATGTAGGGAGCAGCATACGGTGTGGTGTTTCACGTTCAACACATACACGTCTAACTGTGCTCCTCAGATGAGGCCACTGAATGCGTTTGAGACGCTGCTGCACCTCACAGTGATCAGTGTATTGAAACCCAGTCTACAGCGTGATGACTGTGCCCTCCTCCTCCAGGTTCCGCCTCTCCTTCGCTCTGTCGGGGGACGGCGTGGTGGAACTGGCGTTGGTGTTGGTCAGAGATCCGCCGCTGCCACGCAGGTTCCCGTTGGCATTTATGGAGAAGGCAGAGCCGGAATTGGCGGCAGTGGTGGTGCGAAGATTGAGGTGCGGTTCATAGCGAGGCAGAGACGGCATGCTGTAGTTCGACGGAGTGCGCTGAATGGTCTCCGCCTCGCCCCCCACTTCGATCACCAGGTCCTCGTCGTCTTCGTCGCTCTCCAGCTCCCCAACAGGGAAGTTCTGGATGATGTGTGTCGGCCCGGCGGTGGCAGCTGCGCCTTGGGGTACATAGCCATGGTAACTGGCACCACTGTCCGACGAACTACCAGAGGCAGCGCCGCCGCCTCCTCCACCGCTGCGAACGACATTGTTCCGCTGATTGGCAGGCTTCACGGTGATGATGAGGTTGTGGCTGTTGGCAATCATCATGTCCGTCACCTGGTCCAGAGACTTGCCCACCACCTCGATGCCATTCACCTCCAGAACCTCGTCGTTGACAGCCAGCAGGCCTGTGCTATCAGCCAGGCCGCCAGGCACCAGGCGGGAGATGAAGATCCCTGGGACCTTCTCCAGGCCCTGTGGAGTCACTCGCACGCTTGAGCCGTCGCGGATATAGAAACCCAAGGGCTTCTCCTGACCATGCTTGTACAGACGGACACGCCTATGCGTCTCCGGGAGGATGTCCACGTCGATGATGGACGACACAGGGCGGAAGTCTTTCGGGAGGCTTATGATCACTGGAGGCTTCTTCTTGTTGGGGTCAGGCCGCAGAAGAACCGCCGAGAGCACCGTATTCTTCTTCCTGGTCAGTGAGTCTGTACCAAATGTTGTGTAATCAGCTTCCTCTGCAAAACACAAGAGAGAGGAAGTAAAAAAAAAAATAGGTGAAGTAGAGAAGAGGAAGATGGAGGGCAAATAAAAAGTTCCCAGTAATCAAGTGTCGTTTTGTAGCACAATCATTAACACAGTACCTATGTTAACTTCAGTTGTTATAAAAATGCCGTGTATAGACAGTACAGACCAAAAGTTTGGACACACCTTTTAATTCAATGAGTTTCCTTTATTTTCATGACTATTGACATTGTAGATTCACACTAAAGGCATCAAAACTATGAATAACACATGTGGAAATATGCACTAAACAAAAAAGTGTAAAACAACTGAAAATACCCCTTATATTCTAGTTTCTTCAAAGTAGCAACCTTTTGCTGTGATCACTGCTTTGCACACACTCTGCATTTTCTTGATGAGCTTCAAGAGGTAGTCACCTGAAATGGTTTTCACTTCATAGGTGTGCCCTGTCAGGTTAATAAGTGGGATTTCTTGCCTTATAAATAGTCATGAAAATAAAGAAAACCCATTGAATTAGAAGGTGTGTCCAAACTTTTGGTCTGTACTGTATATGTCAATAAATGACTATCAAATTTTACTCTCTAATTTAACGACTTGTAAGTTGCCCTATGTCTCTTTAAGACGCTACTGCTCTGTCTGAAATTCTGCCTTCAGGAAGTCATCACAACAGCACTCCTCTGTTAACCCTTTTACAATGTTTTTACCAAAATTGTTCTGACAGTAGCTCCTGTAATGAGTTCATCAGATGTGCAGCACCACCAGGTGTTTGCTAATTGCTGCTGGCTGGTCTGAAGGAGCTGAGTGGGGGAGGTGTGGAGGCAGGGTCGAATGGTTGTCATGAAAGATTAAAGAATTTCTAAAACATGCATGAAAGAGTCAAAGCAACACAAACTAAAAAAAAAAATTTGATTTTACATAATACTGCCCCTTTAAGGCTGCCACACATGAAACAGCTTCTACGCCTGACATTCTGTTTCATCATGTAATTTGAGACCAATTCATTTATTTATTTTTTGCTCTCAGCCTGAGGCATTGCTGGAAGAGGGATTCTGACTGCTCCCGTTGGGTCGCACTGATGAAAAAGTCCACTGCAGCCAACAAGTTGCTTGGCAAGTCGACTTTTGAAAATCGGGTTTTTCCATCTTGCTGAAGCCAAAAATGTCCCCTCCTTATGCTGCATCGAACCATGCAGGTGCATGTGGTGAGCAGATATTCTGCATTATTTATTTACCAAGCATATGGTTGGCTTGGCAGATTGTTCACATGAAATTTCTATTCTAACTGATGAAAAATCATTCAGCAAACGGTGACAATCTCATGAATCATTAGCGTTGTTGTGATGTGAAAACTCAATACTGACACTGGAGAAAATGTTCAATCTCATTTTAGGTACTACATAGTAGAAATGCACAGAAAAATCTTAAGGCTGACCAGAAAGTGAGCATTACTGGCTTGATCAGGTAGCCGGAAACTCAAAAAGCCATTTCTTTTCTATTCAATGAATGAACATACCAAGTTGCACCAAAAGCAACAGATTGGGAGCACCTGATTTACATGGCAAAAGCTGAAATAATACCAATAACTCTGAAGAATTTTGAATTAATGAGTTTCAACAACATTAAATATTCCTTTGAGATTAACAAAGTATTCTTGAATTTGAATTTAAGATGATGGAAGAAGACTCGAGGGCTTTTATTAGTATCAGTGAGGTGTTTAAAAATGAAGTCAGAGGATGCAGACAGGTTGGAAGCAATTCAAAAGGAAACCGTTTTAGTTTATTTCAAATCTTGCAGAGATAATTTTCATTTATACACAGGTCACATTGTTGGAAGGACTGTTGCAGTAAGAAGGTCCTGGGTTTGAATCCCAGTTGGATGGATGAATTACTGCCAAACGTTTTCTGCATATTTTGGTTTAATTCCAGACAGAGGCTGGTGTTAACTCATCGCTAGAGAAAGCTGAAAATATCAACTCTATGTAATCATTTTGTTTTTTGATTGAAATGTCAGTCAACTGTTTTACAATGGCACAAGTATGATTAACAGCACCAAGACCCGCCTCTTGGCTATGATTGGTTGTCTCTGATCGAGCGGTATATGACAGTAGGACTACGGGGAGAAGGCAGAGGAGCTTGAATTTTTCACAGATAAACTCTCATATTATACTGTTGTGACATTGTGACACATTTAGCAGTAAAAAACAAATTAACATTACATACTAAAATTAGTTATTAAAGAAAATTCAGAATCTTATCTAATTAGCATCAGCACGTGAAAACTTAGCAGAAATTGGAGCTCTAGAATTGACAAAAACTCTGAATCTCTACTCAATAGATATAAAATGTTCTTGATTAATACCTGACTACACATTTTTTTTGACAATATTGTCGCATTTGCAGATAATGCAAAAACAAGTGAATTTACTACAACGTTATCATGAACAACTCACATTGATCCTAAAACCACATCTATCCATTAACTACCCATTTATTTGAAAAGAATCTGAATCAAAGATCAATATCTGCTGCAGATCACATCCTCAAACAGAGTTAAACTGGTACGTCATGGACTCTAGAAGAACGGATGCACCTGAAATCACTAAGTGACACCACTACAACCCTTTACTGTTAATTAAAATAAACAAACAAAAATGGCCAGTTTATTTACTGTAGGTGAATTTCAGAAAAAGAGGAACAAAGAAAACAGAACTCCCTCCAACTATTTTGAGTTGTGGTTTAATGCTTGTATGAGTCTAATCCTTCTGTGGTTTCCTGGAATCATCTCCTATTTGTTCATGTTCCAACAATTTACTGAAGATTTTCTGCAGAATTAAGACATTATTGAGTGAGCTGAGCTGATCGGACAGGGTAACGCTCCCCATTTCTGGGAATTTCATATTTTTAGGCCAACAATGAACCCCTCTGACTGGTTTGGACAGAACAAAAAGTGTACATCCTGAACCAAAAACACTTTCAAAGCATCATAAAAGAGAACTGCTTTTCAGGGCACAGTGTACGCTATCAACAAACTACAGCGGAGCATGGCTTACAGAGGAAGAAACTGAACCTTGAATCTAATAGTTAACTAGCATGTAACAAGCAGCTAAACATTAACATCTGTGTGATTGGTCGTGTCATTAACGTCCCGCTGGGTTTTAGATGTTATTTTTACCATTTTCCTTTGAAAAGACTTCAAAGTTTTTCACTCTCTCCATTTATGGGACTCAGCACGATCCAATTTAGATGCAGGAGCTCTATAAATAGAGCGTTAGTGACACTTTTTTGAATATCTGCCTCCTCTCCGAGTGTGTGAAAGCAACCTCGAAAGGTATCCGCTCTGGTAGCTGATGAAAATTCCAGCTCTCAGGTTCTGACAGCTGAGCACCACTCCCCGCTCCATCCCGAAACCAAAACAAAGGATCGATTGTCCCGAGAAAGCGCTACCGGTTCGCCTTTCAGTTCCCACAAGGCACGAGTTTAACGTATTCGCACCTCTGATATCTTAAAAAGCCGAAACGTACGAATGTGTCATCTGCAAATTCTGCAGGATTCTAGTGTTTAAACGACTGACCGCTGGCTGTTTGAACACACAAACACATCTTTCCTCCATCGCTGCCACAAGGCCTTTTCGGTCAGAGCGGTCATGCGTGTGAGAGGG
Organism: Xiphophorus hellerii; assembly: GCF_003331165.1. NCBI lineage: Eukaryota > Metazoa > Chordata > Actinopteri > Cyprinodontiformes > Poeciliidae > Xiphophorus > Xiphophorus hellerii. Next base: position 4,594,266 of record NC_045672.1, on the reverse strand, counting down.
CCTGCGCTCTACATCTCGTTTCACTTTTACCAGTCGTCTTTTCATGTGAACCACCCGTCTGTGACTGGCATATGAGAGACCTGACCGTCAGTGATGCTCACACACTCCAAGCAGGACCAGATGACATGAATTTGGGTATCTCCAACACTCTCTCACTGCACAGCTCAGCTCTTAAACACTTCATGTCTACGAACTCGACACCATGAAAAACAATAATTATTTACTTTATAGCTGGCTAGAGCACAGCATTACCTGGTGAATTCTAGAGGAAGGTTACTAAATGATATGAACTAAATATATATGAATCCTTATGCTAGTTATTAAAGCCTAAAACCAATCTGACAATCAGTTTTCTTATTCACAGGAAGGTCTAAGGGTTCACGCCATAAATTAGTTTGCCTTTAGTCACTCAGTACTTGGTAAACACTACAAAGGTTGACTGTGGTGTGCTGCACAGTGACTGTACAGGTATGTGGTATATTTAGCCAATAATTAACCTGCACAGTCATAGAGGAACTATAAGAGGGAAGAAATAAAAGGTTCCCTATTGTCAACCAGTATTTTAGAAAGTAGATCTACTTAGAGACTAGCATCAGCACCCTCATGTTTTTCTGTTGGTTACAAAGGCATTTTGAAATATTCTACAACCCTTGCAAAACCCCATGAACGACAGCTTTTAGCAGTGAACTTATAGCAGCTTTCTGGCTGACCAGCGATATTTAAAAAGCCCGATTTGCTGATCCAGATTTTAACTGTTACAGATTTTCCTTTGTCTGAAAAGACACTTAAGGTTAGACATGATTGCAAAACATTAGAATTTTGAGTTTTACTGAAGTGGCATAGGACACACTATAGGCAGTGTCTTCATACTTAATTCAATCTGAAGGAGACGTTTTGAAGTGATGTTCTGAGAAGACATTAAAATTAATAGTTTCCTTACCGTAAGCAGACATTTGTAACTACTGAAATTTGCCATTTTTACACTTTGTCAACCAAGAGGTATTCCATTTTACTTCCACGTTGAGCTATTGAATATGGGAATAAATGAGAATTCAAGTTAGTGTTTGAATATACAAAAATTGAGCCAGAATTACAAACCAGTAAAGAAACTGGTTTATACAGGTTTATAAAACTGCATCAAAACCGGATTTAATATACATTTCCTTCATAAAACAAGCTCATAAGCATCCAGTGACTTTTACTGTATGCATGAAAATGACTTCCAAGTCAGGAATTTTTGCCTTCAAGCCATATTGTATTGTGTTTTACTCCCCATTGTGAGTCATTAGCCTTGGTTAAAAGGCCAAACTGAAATCATGATTAACCCAGGGTTATTTCTGAAAACAGCTCAGTGGGTTTCCTTTGTCACTCTGTGGGCTCAAGCCAGTAATACCAACAGAGACCTGTGGTAGTTGCTGAATTATGGTCCAGCACGCCGCACCGGTTAGGTATTCCAGCAATTCAGTGGTTGTTTTGACTTCCCACCATGTGAATGGGGTTAGTGAGGAGGGAAGAAACCACATCAATGGAGGAGAAAATGACCCCCGGGGAGGACGCATGAGGGGGCGCTCAGTTTTTCTTTTGCTGTTTCGTGTTTGTCACCTGGATGTATAGTTGTGTTCAAAATAATGGTAGCGCGTAAACAAGTAGAGTAGAGCTCAAAATCATTGTATTTCCACAAATGCATTGTGGAAATACAATGCATTTGTATCTATTCCGAAGCAAAATAAGAGGAAAAAGAGAAACTTTATTTACACTGCTTGCCGTTCACTTTACAAACTCAAACATTTGCTGTGTAAACTGAATAATGCATGAAGACTTACTAACTTCCCACTCAACCACAGAAGAACAGATGTGCTTCTGCTTCACATCTGTGTACTATGCAGGTGACCAACATGTGAACAGGTAATTCCAGCCCAGCACCTGGAATTACCAGGTGCTGGGCCTTTCTTGATTTTGCCTCAGAAACATGTTTGAGGTCACATGCAGCTTTTACAGCGTAGTATGAGAAACACCCCTATAGCTGAGCCACTTTACTCAGCTTACTTTGGGCTTGAAATTTGTTAAGTCCAAGTGAGTAAATAAATATTATTTTTATTCCCTTTTTTATTCCTTTAGTGAATGTTCAATCATCTGTAGCAAAGACTACATCAGCAGCTAAAAAAATCATTTTAACACAAACATGTGACAAGCTCAGCCCTTTCTGCTGGACCTAACATTAATAATCTAGTGATTATTTTTTGGGATTCACCAAGTAATTTTGCATAATTTGAAACTGGTGATGCTAAAACTATGACACTTGAAGATTTTAGGGTAAAACATATTTAGAGACAACGGTTTACTTTTTTATCTCAAATGCAAAATGTGTATATATTTTGTACAGTTTTGGTTTAATTATGGCACAGTCTTTCAGCAAATGGCCTTTTATTCTGTATGCTCCCGTTAACAATTAATCAATTATTAAATGAGTTGATGATTATTTCAATCATCGATTCATCACGATTAATCATTTCAGTACTACGCCGTTCTCATTTCAGTTTCCATTCCAGATCATTTTCAAACTACTTTTTAACCAAAGTACGCATCTATGAAAAACACCTGGAAAGACCAATCTTGTCCACATTAAACACAGATAAATGTACTATAAGCAACATGTTAAACATTCTCTGTTATTCCTGTACAAGAGCCACACAATGAATGACCTCACTGATCGAACGCCACACTGCTATTACCTCTTTCAATTAATGATTCAGTTACACAGAATGCCATAGGAAATTTTGCTATGTAAAAATATAATTTCTACCAAACTCCGATTAATCTGGTTAATGGTGTTGGATTGCCATTATCTTGAACACAAGTGGATGCCTCCTCATATTCAAATAACTGCAATATTACCCAGTAATAGATCCTATCTACACTCTGGATGAACCTATATAATGAGCTTGACATTAAAAACAAACACCTTTTACTAGATCAAATCAGCTGAATGTCCTGGTATTTGGATCCCACAACAGAAACTGCCTTGTAACTTAAAAAGTATAAACAATAAAACATGAACATGTAGTGAGAGCATTAATAGTTTATGGGGTAGGAGTTTATAAGTTTCGTACTTCTTCCTACTCCTTTTCGAGCATGTTACGATTATTGTAGTACAAAAATCTGTGTCTTTTGCATTCCTTGTTTATATGTGTGATTTTCTACTTCTATCATCTTCGAAGTAAAACAAATTCAATATACTTTCTGCTCCAGCGATGCATTCATGCATCCACTTTCTCTCGGTACTCTCATTACAGCCACTCCTTAAAATCTACTTTGCTGCTGGTATTGAGTATCAAAACTACAATGATCCAGAGTGATAAGATGCTTTCTCTGCAGCAGAATTATCTCTAGCAATAACTCTAATGAGCCATTATTTCTCACTACCTGTCATTCCGGAAGCTTGACACTACTCCCAGGTTTCACCATGACCAGGAACACACACGCAGAGAACCGTTATCACAGCTGCGACAACTGTAGCTTTTTAGTTAATATTTTAGCTAAAAATACATCAGCTTGAACAGAGAAGCTAGAACAATCTGCTGAGTAACATTAACAAAAAACAGGAGTGATGAGAAGCCCAACAGAGTAACAGCTTGAAGCCTGATAAACATGCAAAGCCTCGCAAACGCATTCATTCCCCTTCAACCTTTTCATGCAGGTCTTTAAAAAGCCTGACCAGCTGATTCCAATTTCAGCCTTTACTGATTTTTTTAGTCTGAAACGTTTGTAAATATAGCAACAAAGTCACTAAATTGGGAGTAGCAGGGTGAATATTTTTAATTGTGCATGTGCAGAATGTCATGCAGTATTGTTTTTTTTTGTTTTGTTTTTTTACCAGTCAATTTATAGTCAGAATTGGTAAATAGTTCATCCATGAACATTAGCAAACAAAAAGCATCATGAGAACCAAAATGTCCACCTAAAGTGACCTGCCTTGATAAAAAGAGCAATAACCAAAGGAGCAGCCATGATAACACTGAAGGGAAAAATCAGTTGAAAGAATAACGGATAATAATTGTTCATGTACTTCACAAATCCAGCCCTCATGGAAGAAAGTAGGGTTGGACGATATGGCTGGAAAACATGTGATGCAAGCGTTTCATATCAGTTGATATTGATAATTAATGATTAGTTTTTTGTTTTAAATATCTAAAACACAGTCAGATCTAAAGTTCTCAGACCAACATTAATTACTCCCAAGGTCGCTGAGTGAGGGAACGAAGGATAGTGGCATAAACTTTCCTATTTTTAGTCCAGTTTTTAGTCCACGCTGTTTTGTATTTTTATGCAGTTATGAGGCATGGTGGCAAAACCTAAACCTGCTGCTGCTCAAGTTACTCTGTAATTTCTGCACTCTTTTGTTACAGCGAGTGACTTAGTTGGTGCAACCAGCCTTGCTTAGCTCAAGGTTGGACAGCTAAATTCTTTCCTCTGTCTACATCCTTCAGAATGCCGTACTGAGGTACTGGATCAGAGTTCAGTGAATATTCTATATATTGAGAATTGAAAATTCTATCAAACATATGTATCACGATATATATTGTTATAAATTTATTGTCTAGCCTTAGAAGAAAGCTGCAGTAGAAAGAAAGCTGAAAGAGGACCTATTTATACTTTTACTGCATACCCTGAGGACAACATTATGGTGGCGGCGGCGGCATTAAGATACACGGATGTTGTTCTTTTGTCTGGGGAGACGCTCACCTTCCAGCAGGAAAATAACATGAAACAGCCAGAGCTACAATAGAAAGATTAATACCAAAGAATATTTATGTGTTAGAATGGACCAGTTAAAATCCAGGCTAAATTAGCAAAAAATAAGATACAAAAGTCACATAGAAAAATAAAAGGTTGAGGAAAAGCTATTTAGTATATTAACATAAACACACTGTGTTCACTGTTCATGTAATTCGTTTGAAATAGCCAAATATAAGACATCAGAAGAGCATGATGAACTAAAAACAAGCAGACTGTGAGGTTCTGGAAACAGTCAGGGTTGTTGATGACAAGCTTGGATGTTCACTACTCAGCCGGTGTCATGATGTTCCTAACACGGGCTGATACGAGAGGAGGAAGAGGAGGAGGAGGAGGAGGAGGAGGAGGAGGAGGAGGAGGAGGAGGAGGAGGAGGAGGAGGAGGAGAATGTGTGAGAGTGTGCGTGTGTGTACTTTCACACAGCAGAAGCAAAGGTGGAAAACAACACAATACAGGACAGAGACAGAAACAAATAATACGAAGAGACAGGAGAGCTGGAACACTGGGATGGTGAATAAATAAAAATGCTTTCAAAGGGGTAAATTCCAGAACTGTTACTATTCCTGGTGTGGTAAGCATACCTCCCAGATAAAAGAGCCTTAATGCTGCTGATAGGAGGAAGAAGAAGAAGTAGTTGAAGAGGGAGGTCAAAGAGAGTCCTGAGACGAGGCGGCGGAATAAGGCTAGCAGTTTTACAAACTGAAGCAGAGCGCAATGGACCGATGTGAAAAGGTTCACCCGACTGCTGGCGATGTGAGGCCAGAAAGTCGCCATGAGTAACTAGGCTGGCACCGAGGAATTAGACCAAATGTATTATTTAAGACTCCTCATCAGTAAGACTGATCATCCTGCTTCCAGGCCTCCTGATACAATGTCAGACATAACTTCTCAATTACAATCATCAGTCTTGTCTTATTATCTTTTAATCTAGTTGGGAAAAACCTGAATAAAAATCCGAACTTGATAGAAAAGGACTGCACTGTAGGAGCAAATACAGAATGACTTAAAAGGGCTTAAAAGAAATGCATTTTTTCACCAGTGTGCACTTGAAGGAACAGCACGTTTTGAACATTTTAGGCCGGCTCTGTTCCCATCTTGTCACTGCGGTATGAAGCAGTTCCATCAATTTGTTTAGTGCTGACAGAGACATTTTTGCTTCCTGCATTGGCTCCTGTCTTCCTTTCCCATCAACCTGTCCCTTGGCCACTCTGGTCCACCTCTCAGCAGAAACATTTCTGCTTTCAGCTGATCCAACAGATTCCTATTTTGGCTTTCTTCTCCATCTTCTCTCGATTTGGCCATTTTTTCTGTAATTACCTCCTTCTTTGGCACCTACTGCAGTGTTTTAAATGGATTCAATTCAGAAGCACTTTACTAATTGCAGAGGAAAATTAAATGTTATTCCAACATTAATGTCCTCTTTCTGTGTCTGGCACAGATAAACCCAGTCTGTAACCTCAAGACAACCCTTCAGGACTTCTTCAGCTTAGTGTGACCACTTTCTCACATTTCTCTTTGTTACAGGTCGCCACTGAACAAGGGATTTATATTTTGAGCAGAGAAAAATAATGTGACATGTTAATAGCCACCTTCTATTATGATAGACTACATAAAGGGTTTGAAAAGAAATTAGATGAATTCAATTTGTAAAACAAATTAAACTCTTAATTTACAAATAATGTAATTATTTGACCCTAGTCTGGGGAATTAGTGGAAGCAAAATGCTTTCTGCCAAAAATTAACAGAAGTTAATCAAAAACTGGTAACTAGTCTGCATAATTACTAGAATTAGTTTACTATAACTTAGTGGCAGGGCTTTAACTGGATGCTGTGAACCTTAAGCAGAAAGTGTCCCAACAGCAGAAAGGCAACAGTGTTTGGGAAGCTGCTTGTCTGAGCCTGCTGACTATGGAGAACAGCCAATCAGATGAAACATGCTGGAACAGCGTGCAGAAAGAAATTCGTAGATAAGCATATCAGTTATTATGCCGCATATCAAAATAAGCACGACACCATGTCCACAGGGCAGAAGAAATGAGTTTTAATTAAAGCTCAGCAAGAAGTAAATCTGTCAACTCGACTGTCTAAAAAAGCAAAAACAAAACATCATCTTCACATCTGTTCCTATCTGAATCCAACAAATGTAATGAAAGCTAAACAATTCCCTCTTTGACTGCTTTATTTGCAACACCTGAGATCATCAGTAAAATACACAACACAGACTTTAAGTTTCAGCTTGTGAAATGGAAAGGAGCTCTCCAGCGACAGTTCATCAGTTGTCGTTTCTAACATGAATCTAAGCAGACATGGTTCAGCAGTCTCTCGTCACACATCCACCTGACATTGTGGGCATTCCTTCATGTCTTCTGGCTCTGTACAACGTCCAGCTCACTCACTACCTCTGTCCTTCCTTCATCACTCCATCATTCGTCTTGCTCTCCAGATTATCCCTTATGAATCGTTTGTGATCAAGACTTTCCTTTCTACAACCACGCCCTAAACCTCAGCTTTACCTCTTACCGCAGCTCAAATTGGATTTTCTTACAGCAACCCCTTTTTCCTTCCTGCTCTAACTCATTCATCTTTTCAGAGCTAAAAGAACTCAGCAGCCTCCTAATACCCCTGTATCCCATCTGCTCCCTTTCCTCCCTGCCTCCATTTTCTTGCAGTTTGAATAAAGTTTCAGTAAGTCAGGTATCAGAGAAGAAGGAGTAAGTTCTCAGCTTTTTGTCCTCCTTTTAAATCTCTCTCCATCAGTCTCTCTTTGTCCGTTTATAGCCCTTGTTGACTGAGCCATGCTCTGAAGCTCAGGGTCCGGTCTGGCCTGCTGTCTTGTCTAATCTACCCAGTGGACGTGATCAGACGCTAGCCACATACCACCCATAACGCCTCCACCTCCTCTGCTTCCCCGTCTCCCTCCCACTCTTCATTTCTTCCCCTTTCTCTCTCCCACCCACCCTATCTTGGGCCTCTCTCTGCATTCTTCCCTCACTAATACTATTCCCACTATCCTGCTCCCCCCCTCTTACCTCCTGGTGCATTCCTATCACACTTAAAGCTCCCTCGCTCTCGTCTCGCTGCATCACTAATTACACGACTTACCAAAACAAAGCATTCTACATTACTCCTGCTTTAATACTGTTTACTCTGCCTCCCGTCCATCCCTCAGTCTTTCTCATTAGCTTTAAGATATGCACCGCCTCCTCCACACATTCCTCCTCAAGTGCTCTGAATCCTTCGTTCCCTCACTCAGCATCCTTGGGAGTAATGAATGTTGGTCTGAAAACTTTAGATCTGGAGGTGGAGTGGCTGATTTCCCTTGCCTTGTCAGAGTGTGCTACTTAGGGAAGGAGCATGGATTTTACACCTGCCACTTTCATGTCCATCCAGCTTTAAAGATTTCACCCGATCGCACCACGACGGACTTTGTTGTGCTTGTTTTGTCCGTTTTCACCTTTATTCTATTCTATTATGCTCTGTAAATGTGAATTTTTCACTCCATTTGTGTCACTCTGCTTCTACATCGTTGCCTCTCAACAGACTTGGTGCGTGGCTTTGTTTGTGTACTGAAACCGCAATGTACATTCCCGCCACTCTGACTCTTGCATGTATTTGTTATTAACTCCTAAGGCATTCTCCTGAGGGACTGTGAATCCAAGCATTCCTGCCCTCTGCTTTAAGGAGCAATGGTTATGATTTCACCGTCATCATTCACAACTCCTCCTTTTGCTTGCTGATGGCCAGGTTGAAATTCATGTGACCAAACAGCCAGGTTTTAATTTTATCAGGCAACAGGACATCTCTCCAGAAGCTAACATATTTGTCTCTGAGTAGTTATAAACAGTAATTTGGCTTTTTATATTGCTTTGAAGTAATGGTTTCTTCCAAGCTGAGTGGCTTTTTAGTCAGTGTTGGTACAGCACTCGCTTCAGTGTGGTCAATTTAACTCATTTTTGTTCTGGAGTTAATGTATATTTTGTACAACAACACTGATACACCAATGGGCAGATCAGTAAAGCTTGGTGGAATGAAAAAAGATGGAATCAAACCCACCGGGCTGCTATTTCCACGAAAAGTGATAGCTAAAAGTGATAAAATAGTGTTTATAATTGCATGCAAGTTTTTGAACACATCAACGTGGTAGCTTCGTAGATTTTATATACTTAAAATAGTCACATTTTCATGACTATTTATATCCATAATTCATTTAAGTGTTTTTCTAACTAGAAAAATGAAGTGCCTATGGTTTAGGTACATCAGAACAAAACAGAAGTCAGACGTGTCAAAAGCGCCCACCAAATGTATTCACAACCCTTAAAGTTTGAAAACGAGCGAGTGTATGAACTAAACAAGCTGAAGTTTATTCTTGACACATAAAAAAAAAATTTATAAGAAAACATTCCCAATACATAGTCTTATTCAGCAAGTTGAAAAAAACAATGTGTCTACTCAAAACAAAGACAAAGACAAAACAAAAACAGAGACTTAAGAAATTTTTTCCTCCCTTTATAGTTTTTGCAGTTTTCCAGACACACCAAGTTTTGACAACTAGAAATTGACATTACACATGTTGGAAGATTAAATGGAAAATCCTTAGAGCCGCTCTAACAACAACAATGCATGTAAAAACTTTTTTTTTTTTTTAACCCCTCCAGGGGGTCTTTTGTGGGCTCTAGAGTCCCTTTTTATGAAGTAGGCTGACAGGAAAGGGAGAAGGAGAGAGGGGAAGACATGCGGTAAACGTCGCCGGGTTCGGGAGTTGAACCCGCGACAGCTGCGTCAAGGACTTGAGGCCTCCAAATGTGGGTCGCGCTAACCGCTACACCACCACGGCACGCCCAGTAAAAACATTTCTGATTAGAACACATCACAGCCAGCTCAGTCATCATCAACACACTCTTTGCACTTTATGCAAGTTTAAAAGTTAGCCCATGTTAACCGTTACACAGGACAACAACAAAACTCTTTATACAAAAAGCAAACGGCCACACACTTGCAGCCTCACATCAGTGTTCAAAATGTCTGCAGAAATGAACAAAACCCATTGATCACCGAGCTCGTGTAAGAAGCCCGAATAAAATAAAACCCAGAATAAAACTAAAAGCCACATCGGGAACAATCCTCATTAGGTGCAAACAGATCTGCACTGAGACTAAACACACACAGATTGTGAAATTGCCAGTTTGAGAATGATAAACAAGCGTTGTAACTGGAGACCGAGCTGTTTATATTTCAGAGCTAAACACATTTCTAAGCCCTCTAATAAGAGTTCACTGCTCCACGAAGGGAGAGGAGCTCTTCACCAATGCTTTGAAGGTTCACTTTATCCAGTAATAACATCACATCTGTCTAAAAGTTTATGAAATTTATAGAAATATGACAAGTGAATCTCAAAGGTATTAGCAGTAGGTTAGGAGTGGATTCCTCTTGTTTGATAAAAGTATCTTCACTAGGACTCAACTGTACCTTTTACATAAAGACACGCAGACAAATTGCCTGGTGACCAATGTTCAGCTTGATCAGCTAATGTCTGCTTCACACAGCAAGATTTTAAAATCGTCGACCAATTGTCAAAACCTAAGAGACCACACATGACAACATATTGGCTATAAGAGGTTTGGTCATAAGGTGTGTGGTGTCGAGTCACTATACAAACAGATTTCAATCACCAACATTCAGATGTCAGACAGAAAATATCGCAAAACGTCTCAAGATGAAATGTTAGTTCATAGTAAACTAACATGGTCGACTGGGAAAAAGCAATGATGGCAGTCTGTGGACAATATTTAACAGAAAATATATAATACAAAGATATCTCAAAAGTACACCAAACTTTACGGTCCACCTTGGCAGTAATTTATTTTCTTTATTTAAAATTCCCCTACACGTCACATTCAACAGGCTGCATTGTCGTTTGTCCTCAGAACACCATACACACTGCGATATCGCTGACTATCCAAAGTGCTGAATATCCCCACTTTTAGATCAGAGCGGTCCTGACTTCCTTCAGAACAAACAAGATCACTCTTAAAGTGGCAGTATTCTGTATTTTACCATCACAAAGTGCCCTTTTAGAGCACAATTAAGTATCTGTTACCTTCAATTGTTATAAAAATGCTCTATGTATCAAACATGATTTAAAAGAAATTTGACTTTGCAATTTAGCACCTTGAAATTGGGCCTCCGTTTCTTTAAAACTCCTACTTTTTCTGAAACTCCGCCTTTAAGAAGTCATCACAACAAGGCTCCTCTGTTAACCCTTTATCAACGTTTTTACCAGCGTTGCACTGAGAAGTAGCCCCTATAATGAGCTCAACAGATGCGTAACTCCATCAGGTGTTTGCTAATTGCTGCTTGTTAGTCTGGAGGAGCTGGGAGCTGGGACCCCCTCCCCCTCTGACGAGGAGCTGTGCCTCAACAGTGGGGTTAGGTCCATCAAGGCGTCTTGCACAGTTGAATGGTTGTCATGAAGATTAAAATATTTCTTAAACATGAAAGAAAGAATCAAGGCAACACTCCAGGTATGCTTGATGATTAAATAACATTATAACATGACGTAAAGCTAAAAAAAAGGGCACTTTATATAATACTGTCCCTTATATACTTATATAAACTTGCATACCACACACAGCCATACCATACCATACATCTCTTAACTTTATCTTAAGGGTCATCTTTATAATCTGCACATCCTTAAGATTGTTGGAAGGGGAAAATCAGGACAAAAATTGGGGAAAAAAAATCTTGCCAGGCTTAATCAGAAACTAAAATATCTCATCTTTTTATTATCAGAGAACTCTCCGTACCCAGACAGGGTCTGGTAACAACAACACTCTTTCAAATGGAAGTTGTGACTAAGGGAAGAAGACTCAAAGTAAGCTACTTGTAGTATCACTGAGGTGTTTAAAAAGAAGTCAGTATTGAATGAATGAAACATCTACAAAGTTAATGTACTGCATCCGCACACTGCCAACTGAATCCTACTGGTGCCTACTGGTAGGGTGAAGAGCAGGGGAGGGTAACAAATCAGGTGGGATAGGAGTGTGAGGTTAATAGGGTCTGTGGGGGGTTGTGGTTGCACTGATGGGCGACGGTTGTTGGTTTTTATTTCAGCGCATGCCTAAGCGCGTGAGTGATGTGCACTCCCTGCTTGGCTCCACCGCCTTGTTTTCATGTTGTTCCGGTGCGTTTATGAACAGCAGTGAACCCAGCGTGGGGCTTGTGTCTGGAGCGTGTAATTCAAATAGCGTCCCATGCAGCGCTACGCACTCCCCTCACTAATCTCCTCCTGACAAAGTGGCTTAGCTTCTATAGGGTTATATGGAGACAGCTTAAACCCCAGCCTCCCTCGGCCACCAGACCCTGGGATCCTCCCAACATTCAACAGGTCACACTTGGAAACTCACAGGGTTAAAAATCCCAAACAGACAGGAAAGTGTTGCAATGCCTGAACATGAGAAACAATAACTTCAAAACTCTCACAAGCAAACCCACTGAAACCTCTCATATATTCTGAAAGCTGAAAATTGTCATGCACTGTAATGGGAGGATTATGAGGGAAGTACATTTGAGTCCTAATTAAAGTAAACAAATACAGATGAGCAAGAAGGATTTCACGACACATGCACACCTGGCATTTTCCATTAAAATCCTGCGACCTTTGACCCAAACCTGATAACAGATTTCAAAACTTAACTTAAGAATAAAACATATGCAGAATTCAATTAAGTATGTAATATATAATTATTCAAAGGATGCACCAATTGCAGTTTTCTGCCGATCACTGGTCTTTATGGTCGATTCTGATGTTGGCCAATAAAATGTTGTATTTCTGAAAAGTCCCTAAATATAGCCACAAACTTGCCAAGTAGGCAATAGTGGGGTGATAATTATAGACTGCGACCTTTGCAGAGTTAGATAAGATCCGAGGAGAAGATCAGTTTTACGTGTAAGTATCTGCCAACTGAAGGAAATTCACCCAAAATTAAGGAAATCTGGTCAGGGAGAGTTGAAAATAGTCATACCAGAATAGTTTTCCTCCTATTTTAAGAGTAATGTTAACATTTTGGAGCAACTCAGCCATAGTCCAGACATGACTCTGATCTGAGATTCATCTGAATCTCCCTCATCTTATAATACCAGTGGAAACATGCAACACGCTAGTCAACAATTCGAAGAGAGGTTTAACTGAAAATAATATTTTTCCCATTATTATTGGTAAGAGTACAACTAATTTTCAACATGACATTTCATTTCATTATTTTTTTCAAAACCGACACTCCTTTTACATCGTTTCATTATTTTTTGCCTAATTTCCTGTCTGGATAAAAAAACATTTCTTGTTTGGTTGACAAATATTTTAATGCTAAATTTGCCAGGAGTTGTGTATGTATGATTTCAAATATGCAACAAAACTATAACTTTTTGACTGTCCAGAGTAAAAGTGTTACGGTTCCGTAACCAGCATTGTATTTCTAAGCTAGGTCATTTAAAAACTTTAAAAACTGAAGTAGGATAAATGTTACCTTTCCTCTGCAGGAAGAGCCTCAGCAGAGGGTTGGCACTCTTGACGGCCTTGAGATAATTGTCGTCGTTGTTGATGGGCAGCAGGTCGCCGTGCACATCGGCGTAGGCCACCAGCAGCTCCACGTTGGGGATGCGATGAACATGCTGCAGAAGGCCATAGAACTCATCAAAGCGGCCTGGCTTCGAGCGATCCAGAGAGAACCGACGGAACTCTGCGCCAAACTGGGACAGGACACACAGGATCACAGCATGAATATTAACATGGATAATATCGGAGAGGTCGGAACGGAGACAAATTCAGAAAAAGTTGTGCGATGAGAATCAAGGGAGTTTTGCTAAACTATTCTGAGGAATTAAACTACAAATCCAGTAAATTACAGGATGCATTCTTATGGAATTTGATTTAAAAAATAAAAATAACACCTGACTTTCAGCATAATAGCAGATAGGGTCAAACTACAGAGGTCTGATCTCATCAGCACATAGAAAGCCTCCCTGCTGATGTTGACGACAAGTTCTGGTTGTTGTGGTTACTGTTGCCCAGGATGGACCAAAAAAAAGCTATGATTCACTGCCAACTTGGACGCTTGTTGCACATTGGTGCACAGCAATGTAGAGATTAAGTTGTAGGACTAAAGTAAAAGCAGTCGGACTTTAGAGCACACAATGATTTTGGTCAGTTTCTACAGGGAAGTCTGGAGAAAAACAGTTAGGATGTTCTGCTGGCTGCTTCAATAGTCTAATTTTTACATCTAAATTTTACCTATCCAGTCTGAATTTATGGCATCAATTAACTGTGAGGAGCAAATGACTGTTGCTCATGTAAAAACATCTAAAAAGAAAAAAAACAACAAACATTCAATTCTCTTTGTCCAATACTGGTAGGCCTGGCGCAATAAGCAATAAATCAGTTAATTGCATGAAAAATTAAAACAAGCTCATTAATTTCCATTTGCAGGATTTATTATTTCTCTTTTTCCACCAAAAACTGGATAACAAAAGGTCTTCAGTCTGGTGCTTTGGTCTCCACTAGCCGTTTTTTTGACAGACAATTTTATTTGCAGAAACTTATGATTCTTTTTATTCGTTGTTTCTGTTGCTTTGTTTATTTATTTGGGATATTTAAAATGTCTTCCAGATCCAGTGTTAGATGTTAATCTGAATTTAAAAGTTATTGGTCTTTGAGAACGTATTCTTGCAGTATTATGTCATTACCATTTTATTACTTGAAAATGGTCACAAAACAACAATATAGACATTTATCACAATAACTACTGAGAATTTCTCTTCCAGCAAGATTTGTTGTTGTGACAAGCCTAGCTACAGGCGACATATTGTTGCTAAAATCTGAAAGTGCTTGTATGAATACAATCTAAACACAGAAATGCTCCAGAAAGATCATTCTATTACAACAATTCTGTTTACAATAAGTTGCAGCAATTTAGTTCATCTACAATTAAATGGTTGTTAACCATATTATTACAGAATGATGTCAAACATGTAAGCATTTAAATATGTCCTCTGTGTGCTGATTATAGGTTTGACAAATTAAACTGTGACCTGTTGGCCAGACAGAGAACCTTATCCCTGTATGTCAGAAAACCTCTTATCTATTTTTTAGCAACCTGAAGCTTTTCATCTGTCTCTACTTGGAACTACAAAGACTTAAGTCTTTCCCTTTTCCCTCAAAAGGTTTCATCATGTAAAATTGCATAGCATTGTGGGAGGCAGCAATATAAACAAATGAATAAACAATTGAGGCTTTTTTTTTCAAAGCATGAAATTCTATGCAACTTAAAAATACAATTAAATATTGTAGAGAATGTCGAATTATGAAAAATACACGTTTCTAGGTATGGACAATATATCATTACATTAGTTCTCTGTGTGTATTAATAATATTCCAAAAGACTGTTTAGAGTTCAACATTTGTTGGTCACAAATTCTGTCACAAGTCCAATATGTTAAGGTCACAGGTTGTTGGAAACAATAATATCATAATCTTAATATGGGTATCCCACCCTACTGCTGAATACATATTTAATGAAGTCAAAAGTAAAGCGGGGTTATTTTTAGACCAGATTAAATGTACCAGGAAATACAACAACAAAAACTCAATTGTTTACAGTGACATAATGTGAAGTTTTATTTGGCCAGTATTGCATGTTGACTTGTGTTACCAACAGCAAGTAAAACATATTTATAATTTTTTTTAAATTGAATACATTTCTTTAATGATTGACTTCAGCCATTGATCTGCCCCTCAACAACAAACCCAGTTATTAATAAGGGACTTTTGGAAAATGTAATTACTCCCTACTGCCCCAAAGTATATGTTTGTGTCTTGAACACCCCATAACTTCTTCTGCAAATTTCTATATAAATACATTTTACATCATATGTAAATTCAATATTCATACAATCACTTTAAAACTTTTCTATTAGTTTTAAAGATCAGACAAATAATAAGCTACAAATCACACAATAAAAAAAATAGTCAAAAACTTCAAAATGGTTAACATAACTTCCCCCCACCCCACCCAACTTATTTTATATGCTCTACTAAATAGGTAAGTTTGACTCCTTATTTTAAGGTAAGAACTGGTATCTTTTTATAGCTACTATGGCACATAACTATAAAAAGATGACAATTGGCCGATTCCGGTCACCTGTCAAGTAATCAGTGCATTTATAAACTTTAACCCTATCAGATTGAGGGGCGCTTCTAAAATGATAAAAAATAATTTGTATTTGTGCCAAAAACTGATGTCATAGTTTGTATAGTTTGTGTCATTGGATTTCAGTAAATAATAGTTTTCGGTAGAATTCCTCAATGTGGGCTACAGACAGGACAGAGCCTACTGCGGAAGGAGCCAGACGAACGCAAGACCAGTGATATCGGTACACGAATAAATAATATTATGGGCATTTAATAAATTGTTTTATTGTAACGCCTTAACTATGTTTCCGTTTGTTGTAAACCCTTTATGAGGCGGCAGCGCGTATATCTCCTAGTAGTTATACAGAACGTAATTGGTACAACTTCGGTGAGAGAGAGCAGGGAGCGGCGGAAGGAGCTATGACAGGTGAAACTAGTTCGCTGCGGAGTCAGCTGACATTAACCTCCACCTTCAAACTTAGCCAGCCCTAAAACTTGGCAAATACAACCACAAAATAGTTTCCTTAAAATGTGTCGAGCTATCAACGAACTCCCCACAGTAAAAACAGAACAACTGCGCGTGTAGCGCAGGTTTATACATCTGTGGTCGGAACATCACAACCTGCTACCAAGCCACTTAGCGGGCTAAATTAGCAGGAGTAATAATGTTAATCACCACAATGAGTTAGCATTACTCACAGAAAAAGTAAAACTGACAATAAAAAGTATATATATCACCTTGCTTTTCACCTCCACGGCACTCAGAGAACGGCTGCTCGGTACTCGGTGGTTTTTGTTCATGTTTCGCTAGCAGCAGGACCATCGACGCCGCCAAAGCCCGCACACTACGCCCTGCTCCAGCCGTCGCCGCCGCTTCAGCGACCGCTGCTGCCACCGCAGAGTGTCCGAAAAAGCAAGTTGTTTTACCGGGACCGCGAACTATCCCAAGAACTCTCGGCTACCACCAGTTTCAGAGGTCTGTGTAGAGAACGGCACAACTGCTGTCAGCCAGCTCGGCTCAGCTGGTGAACTTATCTCCTCTCATAGTTATCTTTTCCGACGTTATCCCAGCGGCAGCCTGCGCTATGACTGAGCTGGCCTGGTCCCTGCCTCCGGCTGCCTGTCTCCTCTCAGGACTGGGAAAGCTGGGTGCTTCAAAATAAAAGCCGCTAACTCTTAGCCAGTCAAAATAAGACTGAACAATAAACCAACGAAGTACACTTAAACTTTATATTAGCAACATAAACTACAATAAAAAGAAAAAAAAACTTTATTTAAGAAATTGTATTTTAATTTATATTACTACCAATTTAAATATCATTATTTATGACATCCCCGAATATAATGATAGCAGTTATGATAAAAATAGCAGTTATGAAGACAGGATGAAATGTGGTTAATGTATACTGCCTTCTTAAATATCTTTTATTTTGTATACATACTAACATGAAAAAAATTACAAATCACAATATGACATAAAAATATTTATTTATAAAGCAGAAATCGTTAACCACATTTTTCCATTCTTAGAGTGCCACCTCCTGGCCAAAACCTACAGTCGCTGCTCTTGACAAAAAATTAAAAAATAAAAAATCACGCAGTGAAGCCCAGTTTGTATTGTGAAGAAGTAAGTCAAATTAAATGAGCTGTGCTTTAATATGCTATGCATAGATTACTATAAACAATTGAAAAACTAGCATATAGTTTTAGTTTTGTGTGAACTCTGGCTTCAGTCCAAAAATATGACTGTCAGGTTGATTGGTCTCTCTAAAATTCTCCTTAGGTGTGGGTGAGTGCGTGCATGGTTGTTTGTCCTGTTTGTCTCTGTGTTGCCATGCGATGGTCTGGCGACCTGTGACCTGTCCAGGATGTACCACGACTCTGGCCCGTTAACCACCTGGAGATAGGCACCAGCACCCCTGGAGACCCCACTAGAGGGTTGCCAGGGGTGGATGGATGGATGGATGGATGAATGGTTTTGTGTTAGTTTTATTTAGTTATTAGAATATATGTGAAAAAAGATACATTTTTTGTCTACTGTACATTGGCTTGTCTGAAAACATCAGCCTGACAATGAAAGTTGGTGGCAACATCATGGAAGCTGGTTTGCGTTGATCGGAAGATGGATGGAACTAGAAACATGGCAGTCCTTCAAGAAAACCTGGAGGCTGCAAATCACTCTGGAAGAGTTTCATCTTTAAATCAGAACAAGGACCCAGCACACCCAGGCAGCTCAACAGCCTGCAGCAAACACAGTTTGACTCTGATAATGTGTCGGATGAATGAGGATGTGACGTCAGCGCAGCAGGTGCAAAGAGCCCATTGGTACATTGATCTTGTAGCCAGAGAAACTGTAATCTGTTTTGGATTCTTTAAAGTGGACTGCAAACATTTGTTTTTGTTTTATATTGGCAATAAAAATAAAGGTTTTAGGAGCAGAGCTAATGGTGCATTTGAAATCCATGAAGGCTATGTGTTCCTCTGTTTGATCAATTAATATTTAATAAGAGAGTTAGTTTTAGTTTCACTGAATCAATTAAAAGTAAGTCCTGTAGATTTAATATTTCTCTATCTTAATAAAGTTTTGTTTATTATTAAAAGAATGTTAAGATGTCCAGAATCAGTTGCAGCTTGTTTTTTTTTAATCTGCGCAAAGAAAAATTAACATTCTTATCTAATATTTTAATTTTTATAATTCTACATAATTATTACTCAGATTTTTATAAACATCCTTTGGACCATGCAAAGCATTTTAGCTGTTTCTCTATAAGATCTATTTTCTATTTCCAGTTATTAAGTTCTTCCAAACTGCTATGAGAGCAACCTTGAACACAACGATCATTTTAATTTGATATTTGTTCAAATCATCTTTCCATTCTCTTACTTTGACTCACTTGCTCCTTGCCTTTCTCCTTATTTCTAAATCACCACATATGCCTACTTACCAAACCTACTACTCAGTTTATTAATTCCTGCAAACCATGAGCTAGTAGTTTTCATCATTATTTTTCTTTCTATGAAACTTTAACTGTTTAAAGTTTCCTCATCCTTTTCCTTCTTAAAAAAACTTTCATATTCCCCTTTCTTGTGTTTCACATTCCTGTCTGTTA
Source organism: Xiphophorus hellerii (assembly GCF_003331165.1). NCBI lineage: Eukaryota > Metazoa > Chordata > Actinopteri > Cyprinodontiformes > Poeciliidae > Xiphophorus > Xiphophorus hellerii. Next base: position 4,575,177 of record NC_045672.1, on the reverse strand, counting down.
CTTGTTTTCCTTTATGACTTTTGTTCCAGTTTTCAGATATTTTTTTATTTATTATATTCATCTACTTATTCCTGTATTTATTTATTTAGTTAGTGTTTCATTTAGTCATCTATTTATTTGCCAACACACTGTTATCACAATCTTCTGTTTCCTTAATTTCTTGGCTCTTTCTTTAGTTTTTAATTTTATCCTATAGTTCTAGTTCTATTTTAGTATTTAATTAACCTTTTAACCTGTACTTTACTATCCATTTATTCAGATATTTTGTATTTTATCAGGGTCCTGCCCTTCAACACACTCCCAATATTTTCACTGCTGCTAATCTTTTGATTTACATTTACTGTTGAAATATGAAGCAGTAATTCGTTCAATGGTTGTTAATGGCGAGGTTGCTATGCCGCCATCTGCTGTGTATTCTCCAGTACTGCAGTTATTTTTCTACCATCCCGGACAATTTAAATGAATTCATTTATAAAAGAAATTAAACGAACACATATTGAAACACTTCTCTCCACTTCCTGCTATTTCTACCCATTTTAAACAATTTAGACCAGTTTGTTAACACCTAGGCTGTTCTAAAAACTGGTTTCTTTTTATAGTGGGTAACAGTTAAAAATACCAATTGTGGTAATCCTTTCTTGGACTCTTACGAGTGGAGGATTCTTGCCTCTGCATCCTCAATTGGTTTGCTCCTTCCAAACCCGCTACTTTAAATGAGATAAAATACCTAAAGGTGTTTATACCTCCAATCACACTTCAGTTCCGGAGCTGAAGCGTCTTCACGCAGGACTCCGCCGCCCTGTTTTTTTTTACGGAATGAAACTTTTAAGACGGATTTAAGCGGCTGCTCGCTGGACTCCGCCATCCAATTATCACCACAACAGCATAAAGTTAAAGCCGTTTAGTTTCAGCTGTTAGAGCCCAGGATTCACAGCGTTTCTTACACAGGATCATTCACGCTTTTCTTTTAAAAGACAATTTACTCTCAGTAAACGGAGTCCCGTCAAGCGTCAGATTCCAGCTGGTAAACCAAATACCAGTCCCGGAAAAAGATCTAAACTCATTCTGAAGAGTTTAGCCGTGCGCACGGTCCTTCTGGATTCGGTCTCACCCGCTGGAATCCTTCAGGATCTTGGGATCCGGCTTGGAAGGACCAAATTAATGTCAGGTTCATCTACCTAAGCATTCTCAAACTGAAAAAGAAGAGAGAGACAAGTGAGTTTTAGATTTACTTGCAATGAGAACGGACAGCAGCGTGCTTTAGTTACAATCTACCCGCTCTAAAACAGCTCCTCCCAGAGACTTTCTTTTTATTTCCTTAGGGCGGTCCTAGTTACAGAGCCTATTCAGGGGTCTCAAACTCCAGTTCTCGAGGGCCGCAGTCTTGCAACTTTTAGATGTGCCTCTGCTGCACCACACCTGAACAGAATAATTAGGTCATTAAGGCTCTGGAGAAGTGTTCTACACAAGGAGGAGGTCATTAAGTCATTTCAATCCAGTGTTTTGTACCTGTGGCACATCTAAAAACTGCAGGACTGCGGCCCTCGAGGCCTGGAGTTTGAGACCCCTGGATTTGGTTATCTTGAGTTAATCACATAGCAGCTGCTTCTTCTGTTCTCTTGAGTCACAGGTGTGTTGCACCTGCAAGCTGCTGTAATGTAGAATGTAAAATTCAGAGTTCTTGTTTATTTCCTTCTGTAGAAACAATGCAGGAACTGATGAACCCACAGAACAAGGAGGTGTCTTGTGCATCCCTGTCTCATGTACAGTTCCTCTGTTTCTGGTCCATAAACTTCGACCCTTAATCATCCGTCAGTCATCACTCTTGCTGCAGACCATCTGGTGTCAGCTTCCAATTTGACCCGTTTAGATGTCTTCCTGCAAGCATCTCTCACTAGGCACAAATTCCAAAAGCAAACAAGAGTATTTATATTTGTAATTAATTTAAACGCATCACTATCCCACAAACATCCTGTTTCCAGCAACCCAAAATATCCTTTACTGTTAAAAAAAAACCCAGGGTGGCACCCAATACGCCAACGTTGAATCGTACATATGCATAAAAATTCCCCCTACTTTCTGACATACTGATAATTCCTCTTCCTGGATATTTACCCTGACTGGTTCTTCCCTTTGCTGGACATCTTTGCTTTTTTCCACCAGCCTGGATTCGATCCTGTCATTTTTAATCTTCAGTGCTACAATCTCTTTATTTAACTCTTCATTTTCTCTCTCTAGCCACTCGAGTTTTTCTGTTTTTGCTCTTAATTTATCCTCTGCAGTGTTTCTCTGTTTTTTCCGGTCCTCTTCCAGTTTATGTTTTATTCTTAATTTGGCTTCATTATCACATCTTAGCTGGTGTATAGTTGCATTTTCTTCCTCCAGGTCCAGATTAATTTTTCTGATTTGTTTTTTGTAAAATGCATTTGATTTTAGAAGTAAGCTATTTTCCTCATGCCAGTTGTGTGTGTTGTTTGTTCTGTTTAGTCGCTCTAGTTTAATCTTCAGACTTTCTACGGTTTTCTGAAGCTCTTTGTTCTCCTCCGCCAGCTTGCTGCGGTTCTTCTGTAAATTGTTAATTTTTGTCAACAAAAAATTATCCTCTTCCATCTTTGCTCTCTGGTTCAAACTGCAAATGAATTTCTCTGTGGAATCTGGCAATACAAAGGCAGCCGCCAGTGATGTCATAGACAGGATGAGTGACATCACTATGACATCAAAGCCACAAGAAGTCTGTTGGGTGTGGGGGAGGGGGGAGATGTTTTTTTTTTTAAACTTTATTCACAGACACACTGTACAACGACAGAGTGAAACATTTGTTCTGCCTCCAGAACAAAAACAAATACAGATAAATATATTCAAGATGAAGAAAAAGCTACGGGGCTTCGGTTCCCAACTGTTCATTCAAAGCAGTACAGAGTTCAATTGTTTTAATAGCTATTTTCTGTCTTTGATAGTCTGGATATAAAACTGAAGTTCATTGTAAAATGCAGCAAAGCATGGCTTCCCCTACCTGGAACAATGAATATGATATTTAAATAGTGACAATAAAGGATTTATGAGAAACTCTGAACTGTTGGGCTCTTTGCACCTCAGCTTCCGCGTTCGGGGCAAAGCGGCTCAATCTTTTCCGATCTATTGAAAAAGGCTCTTTACACTGGGCGTCTGCAGGGCTTGTCCAAGGTAACAATTAATGATGTACATCGATCCGAAGCCCCGACAATAAGCTGGAGAAAGGTTTCAAGATGTTCGCCTCGTTATACACAGATACGAAGGTGAGTTTTACTTCCTTTAAACTTTGTGGCTAACATTAGCTTTAGCTTATGCTAGACATTTTTCTTGTAAAAATGTGCTATTTAAGTATCTAAACATTTTTCATCCATTCTAACGGACAATGTTTTTACCTTGTTTTCAAGTATATTACCTGCGTTTATTGTCGTTAGTGTCAGAGACCAAGTAACGGTCTAGGGTACTATAATGTCCCCTCCAGTTCTCCCCGGTTCCTACGTCTACGGCTCTGACTGTAATCCTGGACCTGTGCTTCTGTCTGCTCTGTCCTCTCAACCCTCAGCCGATCACAGTACAGTCACAACGCTCATACTACTGTTCCTTCCTGTTGAAAGGGAGTTGTTCTCCACCACAGTCGCCCCGTGCTTTAGATGTAGAAATTGTTGGTTAATCAATAATCAGATGGGCTTAATTTATATCCACTAATCAGTTTGTAACAGTGATGAACTAAAATTGTGACTGGATCTGAATCTAAGTATTTTTTGTTCAAATGAATTGAATTGATTTAAACTGAATTTAGACCAAACCAGACAAAAACTGGTTTGGATGAATTTGACCTGGTTGAATTATAAAGTGGACTAAGCTGACAGCAGTGCAGTAAATTTCCTGGTAGATGGCTTTGCTGACTTTATATTTGATAAAAACAAAGTGGACATGAACAGCACATGGCGTTGCTGTCCAAATCCTCTCTGACTGTGGAATAAACTTCACACTGGACTTCAAGCACGGTCGATTCTGTGCCTCCACACTTTTCCTTTAGGTTCTGGGACCTTAATTCCCAAATTAAAGTCAAAATGTATTTTCATCTATAAAGGCAACTGGGCAACTTTATATCCCAAGTATGACGCTCATGATGTTGTCAGATTACTTTACGACTAAGAGTCTTCAGTCAGAGGCTTCATCAAGTTTGCTGTAATGCAGACTGCTACAAGAAATCCTTCCTAACAACCATTTGAAGAACCTTGAATAACATGATATTTAACCATATTTTACTTAATTTTAGGATCAATAATGTATTCTTGAATTCAAATTGAATTTAACTTTGTATGTCTCTTGAGACTCCAGTGGTTGTCTACACCTTCTGAATCTCTCCCAAATTCTTTATTGGGCTTCGTTTCACAATCCTGACAAAACTGTGATTGTCCTAGACAGATGTGCACATTGTCCTACCACACTTTCTTTCTTCCACTCAACTTTCCATTAACACGCTTGCATATAGAGCTTTGTGGCGAACCCTTCAACATTTTTCTGCATAATTGTCAAGATAATAAAAATAACATATTACATAAATCAAATATATAAATGAGTTTACTTTTTCTAACTCAAGCATTAAAATAAAACTTTTAGACAATCTTCTAATTTATTTAAACCCCTCCACATGCTGGCTTGCACGCCGAACCTCCCGACAACTTGCAGGTGGCTATTATTAAGTCTAACCCTTTCATGTATAAATAATGATCCTTTGTCTCAGAATTTTTTTTCCATTTTTAAAAATTTTTTTCTTAAGGCATTTAAAAGGTAGGAATTGTTTTTGTTAAAATATATATATTTTTTTATGTGATCAATTGTAATTTTGTCCAAATACACAGTTATTTGAAAAATACATCAGTAGTATTGTTCCTTAGGGGTTATCTGATGTAACAATATTTTTTTTACTTGCAAGACTCGTCTACAGTAGAAGGAGGGACCTGGTCGGTTCTCATGCTTTTTTGTCTGTCGGCCATATTGTATTTAACAAAAATAATTTCTTGCATTTGCAGCTGATGGCCAGTAGTTGATGGTATATTTTATGATGCATTAGTGTCCACTTCAGTGGTCTGTGTGCATTTATAACATAAAAATCCACAGGAAGCACAAGAAAATGGCTTTTAGATAGCTGTCCACTGTAGTGACCACTATGCATGAAAGGGCTAATAATAGCCACGACTCTTAGTTGTAAAGTAATCTGACAACATCATGAGCGTCATACTTGGGATATAAAGTTGCCCAGTTGCCTTTAAAGATGAAAATACATTTTGACTTTAATTTGGGAATTAAGGTCCCAGAACCTAAAGGAAAAGTGTGGAGGCACAGAATCGACCGTGCTTGAAGTCCAGTGTGAAGTTTATTCCACAGTCAGTGGCGCAAAAGGTGGCTATGCAGTGTATGCAACGCATAGGGGCGCTGCACTAGAGGGGGCGCAAAAACGATGTGGGGAATTTATTTTTTATATAGTCAGCATTTTATGTACTTAACAGCTGTTTGTGTATGAAATGATCAATAACAGAGGAACAGCACTGATTAGGCGCCCCCCTCCCATACAGGCAGCTTGGGCAGCGGCTGAGGCGCGTTTTGTTTTCTTTTAGATTTGTAGTAATGCCTCAACAACAGGGAGCTAAAGATGGGGCGCAGAAAAAACTCCGGGGCCCAAAACAGAAAACGGAAGAGGGGGAAGGATAAAGATGTTGGAGAGACGAAGAAAAGCTTTTCAAAATGGTTGAAAGACAGAAGGTAAGAAATGTCCGTGTATCAACAAGAGAGTTGTAAATATTCAGGTTAGCTTAAGCTAGCCGAAAATGATGATGTTCGCATCCACCTCAAAAATATGTAGTTGCGGCCCTGAGTAGAACGGTTAGATCAAAGCACATATGTGTGTTAGAATGGCAGAATCAAAGTCTAGGACTAAGTCCATTTGAGAAGCTGCGCCAAGATTTGAATATTCAGATGGTTTTCATGTAATTTGACTGGACTAGATTCATTTGCAAAGAAGGATGGATAAAAATGCAAGTCCTTCTAAAAAAGGTTTTAAAGCACACATTTTGTTTTCTATTGTACCACTATTCCATTTTTTTATTTTTTTTTTTACCTCCTCAATGTTTCGGCCTAACATGTTCCTCCTCCCCTGTGTTGTTTGCATTGTGCATGTGCAGCAAGGCCAATGTAACTGCAGGAGACGTTGTGCACAGGCCTGCAACCGTCTCTGTCCGCCGACCCCCGTCCCCCAGCGTCCCCCAGCTCCACCTCCACCCCAGTCCTCCCTTTTCCAGCCTCCATCGCCCAGCTCTGCAAAGGAGGAGTCCTCGCAGCGTGCCTCCCTTCGTCTGCCTCCCTCTCTTATTGTCCCAGTTTTCGCTGCACCCTGATCTTTAAAAACCCTTCTGTTGACAATGCGTATATTGATTTGTAGAATTGTTTAGTATTACTGTTTTTATGGGTTGTTTTTTGTGTTGAAACAGGTCTCTCTTGTAAATGAGACAATGAGTCTCAAGAGATTTTTCCTGTACTAATAAAGGATTATATCTAAATAAAGGATTATAAAGGATTATAACACATGACCTTTATAGTTGCATGTGATGGTCAGAAGAGTTGTACCCATTACCAATGCTTGTCCAGATGGGGAATATTAACACCTCTTGTGAGGGAGAATCTGTGGAAATGTCCCCTTCCTTCGCTGTCCTAACCGTCACTTCATCACCAGCCCTCCCCATTCAGGTGGGTTTGGGCAGCTGGTCAGGCCGATATGACCAGTCCAGCCAGTTAGCCAGGTCTTCATTGTGTCCAAGATCGCATATATTTATGCCCTGCTGTACCACATCTCCATGCACAGGGGGCGCAGTTTTGGACTCCCCCCACTGCTTCCATCTCCTCTATCTCCTCCTCGCCTATCACCCATCTTAGATTCTCTTGTGTTCTCTGACTCCCCCCATCCTCCCCTCCCCCCCTCCCAGCTCCGTTCGCCACCCTTCTGCCTCCCCCTCGCCTCTCTTCTTCTTCTCTCTTCCCCCGTTCAGTGGTGTTAAGCACTCCTTCTGCACACAGCACTGCAGATGAGGCCTCCGCCTCCCCCACAGTCTTCCAGGCCTCTCTCTTCCTCTCCCTCCTTGTAGCAGCATAGCAACACGGCCTAGCCAGCCAAGGTTCTCTCTGGGGTAATTTCCATCCATCTTATGTTATTCATCCCACAGCGGCAAAGGACAACAATGTGATGAAAATAATGATATAAAGATGTGCATCCAGTTTCTCACAAGAAACTTGAGTTGCAAAAATAGGATTCATATCAGCAAGACTAACAAGTTTTGATTCACAGCAGCTCTCCCATATTTGGTCACTGATATGAGGACGGGGAAAGTTAAGAGATAGTTTTGTAACTTTTTCAGAGAGCAACCTCAAGAACTACAGGGTGAGGGTTAGTGTTGTCTTTTACACATATAAACAATCAATCAATCAATCAAATTTTATTTGTATAACACATTTCAGCAGCAAGGCATTTCAAAGTGCTTTACATCATAACAAACACAGAATCACAATGCAATATAGAATCAATCATTAAGTCAAGTTACATCAATAAATTTGTAATTGATTACATTTCAAATACAATTCTAAACAGGTGGGTTTTCAGTTGAGATTTAAAAGAAGTCAGTGTTTCAGCTGTTTTACAGTTTTCTGGAAGTTTGTTCCAAATTCGTGGTGCATAGATGCTGAAAGCTGCTTCTCCTCGTTTGGTTCTGGTTCTGGGGATGCAGAGCAGACCAGAACCGGAAGACCTGAGAGGTCTGGAAGGTTGATACAACAACAGCAGATCTTTGATGTATTGTGGTGCTAAGCCGTTCAGTGATTTATAAACTAACAACGGTATTTTAAAGTCTATTCTTTGAGCTACAGGGAGCCAGTGGAGGGACTTTAAAACTGGTGTTATGTGCTCTATCTTCCTGGTTTTAGTGAGAACGCGAGCAGCAGCATTCTGGATCAGCTGCAGCTGTTTGATTAATTTGTTGGACAGACCTGTGAAGACGCTGTTGCAATAATCAATACCACTGAAGATGAACGCATGGATGAGTTTCTCTAGATCTGGCTGAGACATTAGTCCTTTAATCCTGGAAATGTTCTTCAGGTGATAGAAGGCCGACTTTGTAACTGTCTTTATGTGGCTCTGGAGGTTCAGGTCAGAGTCCATCACTACTCCCAGGTTTCGGGCCTGATCGCTGGTTTTCAGTTGTAATAACTGAAGCTGTGCGTTGACTCTAGATCGTTCCTCTTTAGGTCCAAAAATAATAACTTCAGTTTTGTTTCTGTTCAGCTGGAGAAAGTTTTGGCACATCCACACATTTATCTGTTCTAAGCATCTGTTCAGTGATTGGATGGGCTCTGAGTCACCTGGTGACATCGTAATGTAGAGCTGTGTGTCATCTGCATAGTTGTGGTAGCTAATATTATTTCCTGTTATAACCTGAGCTAGTGGGAGCATATAAATATTGAATAAAAGGGGTCCTAGGATTGAACCTTGGGGTACCCCACATGTGACCTTTGACCTCTTTGATGAAAAGTTTTCAATTGAAACAAAGAAATCCCTGTTCTTTATGTAGGATTCAAACCAGTTAAGCACTGGACCGGAGAGTCCGACCCAACTCTCCAGTCGATTCAGTAATATGTCATGGTCAACAGTGTCAAAAGCTGCACTGAGATCCAACAGAACCAGCACTGTGGTTCTGCCACAGTCCCTATTTATATGGATGTCATTGAACACTTTTATGAGGGCGGTCTCTGTGCTGTGGTGAGCACGAAAACCAGACTGGAAGGAGTCAAAGAGGTTGGTTATAGTTAGGAAGCTAGTTAATTGTTTACACACAGCTTTTTCAATAACTTTGCTGATGAATGGGAGGTTGGAGATCGGCCTGTAATTCTGCATTAGTGATTTGTCCAGATTGTTCTTTTTTATAAGTGGTTTGATTACTGCTGTTTTCAGAGCCTGGGGGAAAACGCCTGATGAGAGCGATGAGTTTACTATTTGGATCAGATCAGCAGCAATAACAGGCAGGACTTTCTTAAAGACAAACAGTGGTACTTCTAGGCGAGCCCTGCCTCCTGCCAACCCACCCAACCAGGCCACAACATCTGGAGTTATGTCCTGACTGTGAGAGAGTTTATATTCAATTGCAGTATCTGGTACTGTTGCTGATGCCGCCCTGGGTAACCGCCCACATGGCCCAGTGGGAAGGCCACACCCAGAACAAAAATATTCCCAATAGGGCAATGTACAGTACTGTGTGCGAAAGATTTACTGAGATACAAACATCTCCAGTGCTGCATACATATTCTTACTTTGTTTTATTATTATTACAATATAATAATATTACATTAAGAGGTCGCAGGTGGTGAGAAACCTCCAACTTTCCCACATTGATTTCCAATTTGATTGGACCTCTGTGATCCCCCCAGTTCAAGTTGAAAAAGAACATTTTAACATTTATAGTGAACATGTAATGTAATTGTTGCCTTCACCTAATTATGGATTGCCAATGGTTACAGTTTATATATATATATATACTGCTCAAAAAAATAAAGGGAACACTTTAAGTGTTAAACACCTGTTTAAGTGTTCCCTTTATTTTTTTGAGCAGTGATATAAACTGTAACCATGGAATATATATATATATATATATATATATATTCCTGTTTTTTTAATGGCAAATAGTAAATTAATGAAGTCTATGTCTTGTTATTTTAAAAAACCTTGGCTGGCTAGGCACTTGTGAAAAATGTGAGAACAATCATAGAGCTAACAGTACCAGAACAAAAAGACATGAACTTAAAGGGTCTTTTTGTTCGTTGGATGGTCAATATTGAATTATCTTTGAAAGAAACAACTCCTGCCTAGGAAGTCATATTTAAGAGGTGCCGTTTGTAAAGTTACTCAAGTAGAAATTCACAATAATTGGGGTTATTTAGTTTGTCATAAGAGAAAAAAATAGGATTCATTTTCAAAGTTATGTTATTATAATAATATTTAGTTAGCAAGTTAAACATTCAGCTTCAAACTAAATGTTTGAGCTAAATATTTGAACTTAAATATTTAGCTCAGAGCTGAATATGTAGATTCACTTGCCTGTAGGCGGAAGTGGACCACCAAAATAAAAGCGTAGACTTGAAACCTTTATATAAATTTCTGCTGGCGTGCCTGATTAGATTCAGATGTTGCTTCAGGTCACCTTTTGATGATAATTTATTTTCTTTTCCTCTCAACAAGTACAATATTTCAGCCTAAAACATGAGATGAGCCATTGTGTTACAGTGAATCTACAGCTACAGTGGCCACGCTAGCTCATCGGCAGCAGGAGTTAAGGTTCGCAGCTTTTATTTTGACTGTCCACTTCCGGTTTCGGCATGTGAATTTGCATAATAGCGAAATACTTAAAATTTACCTATTTTTAAAATATTTTCAAACCATTCAACTTTTAAGCTAGACATATAATATATATATATAAACATATATATAAGCTAGACATATATATATATATCCATCTTATGTTGGATATAATATATATACAGTATATTTAATTATATATTTTTTCCCTTTTCTTGGTTATTGCTACAGCAATAACTGGCCAACATAGTAACTTATTACACTATTGGCAAAATGTTATCGGCTTAGAAATGTTAGTATATCGTCAGTCATCGTATTGTTGGTTGAAATATCAAGCCCACTGTTTACCACAGTGAGGGATCTGATGCTGTGGGTCCATTTCTTCTACGGCCCTGAAACCCTCAGCATACTGAATGGCATCCTAAACTTATTGAAAGAAAAGATACTTTAAAACTGGTTGTTTCAAACACAGGAATGATTCAAATCTACAAAGAATCAAAAACAAATTTTTTTCTATGGTCATCCCAGCTGCTATTTCTGCATCTGAAAGCTGCAGGATGGTACCTCTCACCAACTGGACTTGGCCACCCCTGAGCTATATTCCACTAATCTGAATTTTGCAACTTTCCAGATTTATTTTAGCTCCAATTTCCAGGAAAATGTTAAAAGAAAGCACAAGTCATTTCTTAGACCAAGCATGTGGTAAAGCATCCGGCCCTGTAAAAAGTCACAATTACAGCACTTTATTGTTCATAAATGCTTAGGTGAAAAATAAAATAAACAAAAATAAAATACACACAATTCAGAGAACACATAGTGAACACAATAATGTCCTTTGGAAGCAAAACCAGAAGCTTTCTTGCCAGTATCCCGGTTACTTTCCAGTCTTGTGGGTCAATTTTTAAAAAACAAGCACAGTATAGTCAAAGATAATGAGCAATAGATGCCAAAAATGGATAAAATGATCCTTTATGTCAACAGAAATATAAAGAGCAATGTTGCCAAATAATTAAAAAATAAAATAAGAGTTACAATAAAAGAAAATGTTCCGTTCATTTATATTTATATATATTTATTTGGCGAAACAAAACTAATTTAGTTAAAAAATAAGCATGAAAATACCAATCCACAAAAGCAACACCTAGTTTTTAAGCATAGCAATGGAGAACATGAGGCTACCGTACACACAGGTGATATTTAAGGATACATGTACAGCGATGTCTGTTCAAACATGTTTAAAAGACTGTACAAATTTACACTACCTATCTTAGTATACCTACATGAAAAATGGTGAATTATATGGTCAGTTTCTAAAGGTTTTACCCCCAAACATCGCTTCAGGAATACTGAGGAGCTCAGTGGCTAAAGCAATGTTAATAACTCTTTTATCTCAAAGAAATAAAGAATATAGAAGGCAAAAACTTCCCATTTTTGTTTGGTGTAACTTTCCCATCTTTGCTCGTCTCCTGTATATTTTAACTGCTTGCTTAGTCCTGCTTTCTAACATCAATAGATGGCTTTTTAAAATTTATTTATTTGTCCCTTTTACTTCACCCCTGTAACCCAGTGCAGCTGTCATTTAATTCAGGTGAGGCAGATTTATTGGTGTGATCTTCTCAGACTGACTGATGCAGTCAGGACTGCTGTTTGCCCAGCTGGGCTCCATCTCTCTGGTTTCTAGCGGACGATGGGACAAATTTGGGGATAATAATGGGCAGACTGTCTCTTCCTGAGTTCTCAGTAGTGCCAAAACCATTCTCTACGTGTCCCCCTTCATCATCTTCGTCATCTTCGTCATCCTCGTCGTCGTCATCCTCGTCGTCGTCATCGTCAGACATGTCGTCCAGATCTGAAACCGTTTTGATGTCTGTCCTTGTCTCCAGTCTCTCTTTAGAGCCAGTAAACTGCTGGTTACCATGGATATGTGCTGCTGCCCCTGGTTTCTTGTCATTCCTCTGCTGCTCTTCCTCATCACTTTCAGAGTCTATGGAGATGGGCTCAGAGAGGTCTAGAGGCATTTTCTGTGGTAAGGTGCTGCTGATTGTCTTGGTTTGGTCTCTGCCGACAGTACTTGGTTTGGGAAGCAAACCTTCCTCCTTCCCCGCCAACTCTCCCTCCTGCGGCTGCTCAACTCCACCGTTGGCAGCCACGTGTTCCCTGTGTCTCTGTAGAGCCTGTTCTGATACCCCCATGCGTGTCCTGGAAGTCCGCTGCTTGCCGTGTTTGCCTTCGTAAGCGGCGTCCGCGTCAAATTCCAGGTCGTGGCGAAGCTTGCTGAGGTCGTGCATGCTGAATCCCAGCAACACACTGGGCCGCTGGCTTTCACACTCCTGTACGCACTTTCTCCTTGTGCCGACAAAATGTCCAGAGACGTCCGACCTCCACAGCCAAAGACTAGATGCCAGCTTGTCCACCTCTCGTTGGGTAGGGTATGGCGCACGATTGAAATATTGCGTCAGAAACTCTTTCCTGGACTCGTACGACTTACTTTCCTGACCTTTGGGGTCAAGAGCAAGGACTACAGGTTCGTTTGGATTTTCTTCAAAGTAAGACGGACCATTGAGGTCCCCAGGGTGAGCCCTTTGTCCAGGAGGTCCCGGCCTCCTTCGCTTCGGTGCGCTGGTGTCAGAGCTATCAAAGCCAGGCCGTTTCAGTGCGCTGCTCTGAGACTGGCTGACGCGAGAAGACTGGGTGACCCTGGTGTCCTGTCCGTTCTGCGACTTCCCCACACCTCGACAGTGTACTAAGTGGAGCGTGATAGTAGATGCAGTCATGTTACTTGTATAAACCCCCAAGCAGTGGATGCATTTATAGGTCAGCTTCTTTTCTACAGGATGAACGGTCTGAATCACCTGGTGCCGCTCTCTTAAATGGTGGGCCAACGAATCTGAGATCGGGCCCTTGAGGATGGAGAAGCAGAGAGGGCACAGAGTCTTTCCGACGTCTCTCTTGTAAGGAACTGAAGCTTGCGGTGCGCTCTTGATTTGAAGAATGTCTGAGAGGCCCGATGACGTTTTAGATGGCTGCTGAGGCATCAACCTCTTCCCCCCTAGAAGAGAAGCAGAGAGGTTTGACGAGATGGAGGAGGTGCTGTTCTGGGCATGAAATGCAACTGACTCTTCGGGTGCATCCCTCATGTTATATGTAGTGACAATCAACTGAACGTTTTTGGGGTTTCCCTGCTGCAGAGTGAGGTCAAAAGTCAGGGGAGAGTCGGTGCGAGGTCCGACCTTTTCCTCGGGGTGCGACAGCCGCATGTGGGCAACCATCTTCTCCACGTCGTTGAACGTCGCCCGACAGTACGGGCAGGACAGGCCGTGGATTAGCATGTGGTTCAACAGCGTGTCACTGGGGAGATAGCGGTTGCAGTACAGACACTTGCTGGTGAAGTTGTGAATCTTCATGATGTAGTTGGCCACAGCAGGCACCTTCTCTGCTTTGTGCTCCTTCTCGAAGTGAGCACTGTAGACGTTCTCTGGGAACAGCTCGTTACAGATGGTGCAGATCTTCCACTTCTGGGTGTAGGACGTGCCGAGAACCGAGGAGCCACCTTTCTTTGCTGTGACAGCCGCTACTGTGGTGGCAGCCGCCTGAACACGCGAGCCCAACGGGTTGGATTTGAGGGAGGAAGAAGCGCCAGCCACCAGCGGGCTCCGCAGATTAGTGACGGAGATGAGCTGCTTTGCTGCATGCGACTGCTGAGGCACAGACACCTGAGCGTTTCCCGGCAGAGTTCCTCTAATGTGGTGGTTACCCAGAGAGAACGGCTGCACGCTGCTTGCCTTTAACCCCAAAGGCTCATGTTTTAGTCCAGTTAGAAAACTGTGGGAGTTAAAGGCAGCCTTCGATGCTGCGACAGCAGCAGCGGCGGCTCGACTAAGCTGCTGGGACGCAGAAGACCGCGGCGTGGCCAACACTGCTCCTTTGGGGCCCATCCCGATAATCGTCTTGTCTCCTTGAGTTTTGGCCGGGAACATAACGAGTGCTTTTGGTCGAGGGACTATCACACTGGTGTGGCCGATCATGGCTGTGACCTGATAGCCGATCCTCTCATGGTCCTCGATGACGTGTTGGACCAGCGCTTCGTAGGTCCGCGGAACAAACAGACACTTCTTGCAGTGAATTTGGTTTGCGTTACCACCGTGCGTGGTGTTGCTCTCCGCTGTGCCACCGTTCTGACTGTTTGTTTTCTCTCCTGGCTTTACGATGTAAGGATGGGCCACTTGTTGAAAGTGTTCCCGGTAGATGTGCTTTCGCACCACATTGTACAAAGGGTCCCTGTAGGTGCACTTCTTGCAGTAGTACACCGCCTGTTCCACGTTATCCACCGTCCTCTTCAGCAAGCCGTCCTTCGTCATGATCCCGCCAGCTCCTGCCACGGCACCGGGCCCCTGCCGCACGCTGTTATTAGGCATGTGGAAGAGTTTAATGTGCGTTTCCAGGGTCTTCTTGTTGCCATTGAAAGTGCAGTAGGGACAATTGAGCAGAATGTTGTTCTCAAAGTCCTCGCTGTGGACGTTGCGGAAGTGGCTCTTGTATGCTGAGAAATACTTGGATGAAAATAAGCAGCCAGAGCAGCAGAAAGGTTTGGATCTGTAGTCCTGGAGACACAGATAAGAAGTAAAAAAAAAACCCAACAATTAATTGAAAGAAGAAATGAAAAATCACAGTATTGAAGCCACATATGGCAAAACAATTACATGTTTCATTTGAATGAATCACCCACCTGGACTTTGGTATGGGATGGTTCCCACATGCACACATCTTCCCAGGTTGTGTGCTTAATGTACACCTCAGGAGGGTTAAAATCTTTATAGTCCTAACAAATAAAAGACAGAGTAATACATATTCATAGAAGATCTGAACAATATATCATCAGTGTGTGCTACACATCTCAATCCAAAGGGCCTGCTTTTAAGCAACAGATGGCAGGATACAATAGTTACAGTGACCGAAAAGTTGCTAAATATAACAACAAAGTTGCTAAGTATATTGGCAATATTGGGTGACTATTGTTGACCGTGTGACCCGATGTGTCAGTTAGGCCTCTCGAGACTAGCAGTTGATTCTCAAACCTTTACCGAGATAAATAAGATAGGCTTCATATGCAAGCATCAGCCAATCTCCCAAAATTAAGGAAATCATAGCGGATTTATTGGTGCGCCCCTGAAAATTACTATGGTGATCATGTCTTCATAACACTCTCCTTGCTTGGGATAGTGTTTATAACCCATCACTGCTGTAAAAGTCACAACAACGGTATTTCGCTCCATTCTTTCCATCTACTGCTGATGGCTCATTATTATTCTGTAACAAACCTTTGAGGCTTTTACAGAACAGCTGGAGTTACAGTAAGATTAAATCGCACATGGATAGACTGGATTTAATTTAGTTGCTTTAGCGCAAAAGAGGCTGAACTGACATGTGTGCCACACTTTTCAGATTCATCTTTTGGACATTTTGAAAACCATCATCATTTTCCTTCCACTTCACAACCGTGCACTAATTTAGACCATCGGCTGTCAGGCTTATACTAAAGTTTTCAGTTACAATAAGACAAATTATTTATATATATATATATATATATATATATATATAAAGTAGTAGCATGTAGGAAGTGTAAATCCTCCAGCTTTAATGAAATAAAAGATGGATGAATTATCGAATGCAGAGAGCATCTTTTTTCTCTTTTATACATTAAGTGAAACATAATTAGAATGGGAATACAGAGTCATTGTGGGTAATCACAGCGCAGTGTGTGCTGGTTTGTAGATTCAAATGAGGATACATCATCTTAATTCATGCTGCAGTGCCAGAAGCTCTGCAGCAGAAGCCTTACTTCATGCACAGAAATCTCAATTCTTGAGTGCATAAAACTCAATATGCCATATTATGAATGCTACCCCCCACCCCAAAAAAAAAAAAAAAAACGTCATGTGGTAATTTATAAAAGGACTACTGCAATCTACTGTAGATATAGCCATGAAGGAAAAGGTTAATTATTAACAGTGGAGCATGCTCACCTGTAGGTGATCTCTGCAGAACTCCAGGCCGATATCTCCCAGGACTTTCTTGACATTTCTCCTGGCTTTCCGTAGGCTGGTGAGGTTATTGACTGGGAGCTGGAACATTCTGCCCACCTGAACAGAGGGGGCGAACAAACACAACATGTCTTCAATAAGTGTGGACATTTATCGTGTTGTTCATCGCTACGCCTGTCGCGATAAGCAATAAATCAATTAATCGCATGATAAATCAAAACAAGCCCAACTATTTCTATTGCAGGCTTTATCATTTCTCTTTTCTCTCTTTCGCCAGCTTGTTGGTCTCAACTAGCCGGCTTTATTTTGAATGACAATTTGGTATATTTAAAACTTCATAATTAATCTGGTTTGTTATTTCAGTTGTTTTATTCATTTTGGATATTTAAGATGTCTTCCAGTTCCAGTGTTAAATGCTCACTAGTTATCTTTCAGAATATGTTTTTGCGTTGCTATGCCATTACCATTATATTACTCGGAAATGGTCTCAAAACAACATTATCGTTTACGCCAAGAACTTCTGGAGCAATTTATCGTCCAACAAAATGTGTTATTGTGACAGGCCTATTTATCATGACACATTTCTCATAAGCATTTTGATTTATTGTTGTCACTTATTAATGATGTTTAAAACTTCAAAGCTGCTTTTATTGTCAAGACTGATCATTTTACCATTTTCTCCACTGTTTGTTCAATGAAAGCATCAACAAATACTAATGCACTTGAAAGTACAGTTATCATGTGCAACTGCACATGATAACTGTACATGTTTTTGTGTCCTAAAAGAAGCGTATAACCAATGGGAATGTTTTTTAAGAGCATTATTTGACACAGTCACAGCCATATAATTACATAAAAACAAAGCAATAGGTTTTATTGTTATCACAATAATATTGCAAAATATGAGAAAACTCTATGTACATATGACTAACCTCTAGCCAGACAGTCTGATGTAAAAAGTGAATTTATATTGGACCAAAAGCATCGTTCTGCTGAAATCGCCTTGTAAGATGAGCAACATTTAACAACCTTTTAGCAAGTGGATGTTTGCTGTGCTTGATTACAAGTCGTTATTTTATACAGCCATCTTTTCCACCTCCAAGTGAGCCAGTCTGACATTTTGTTTTGCATGATTCGGTGAATGAAGGCGCTCCAGAGGCTTGAAAGGCACCAGTAGCAGTAGAAGTTCCAGTCCCAACCTCTTACACACGACATAATATTTCAGAATACTCTACACGCTGCTGTTGGCATGTCAGGTACATAAGAGAATGGCATTGCAGAGAAACCAAACCAACTTCAGAGCAGGTTGTGTTAAGAGCATCGGTCTCCATGGAGACAAAGCACTGAGAAAAATGAACAGATCTGAAAAATTCCTAAATATATCATCTCAATTGACTAGATGCAATTCAGAATTCCTGATGTCCTGTTTGTTCATCACACAGGTGAGACTGTAGTGTTCAAAAGTCCAGAATTTTCCCTTCTTCACATGAACAACAGCTTCCTGCAATCTTTTTTACTGATTTTCTAGGTTTCTCAAATGTGCTGTTATTCTCTGAACGTGTGTAGTTATTCTGTTATTCCATTTATTATATTCTTTTGCCAAACAGTTTTTTGCAAATATTTCTCTATTAATTCACTTACCACTGACTCAATTAGAAACGCTGGTCAAGCAAAGAGATTGTTTTGGTGAAAAAAACAAAAAAGAAAACTTCTAGTTGGACTTTGAGCGCTGCAGGTGACCTGCTACACAGACAAGCTATTTTAAGTTCTTTGGTAAATAACAGAAAAAAATCTAAACGTTATACTATTTGACAGACATACAGTATATGTATGCAACAGTATATGTAAAGGACTGTTAGCTTAAAAAGGTTTACATAAGGTAGCAGGTGAACTGAAGGATGATGCATCTCTCTGGGTGTGTGTGTGTGTGTGTGTGTGTGTGTGTGGATTCTTTTCCTGCCTATTTAAAGACATCATTTTCATTTGCTGTTCATTTTCTGGAGATGAAATTGAAGGCCTAACATGCTTTTATCATCACCTGGTTTCAGATCTTCATTTTTAAAGCTTCTACATAATAGATCCTTCAGCGTACAAAGAAAAACTTCTGAATTGTTCAGAGAACCACATTAAAGTTTACGCTAATCTTTAGCTTCTTATGAGCAGAATTAAAGAAACGAGGAATGACTCAGAACGTCTGAGTATTACTGAACTACAGATGCTGACCAATCTCTCGGCAGCCCTGCTAAATGTATACAAAAAACTGTTTCTTCCTGATAGAGTCTACCAGGAATGCTAAGCCTATTTAGCATGGCCACGGATGACAGCTTATGAACGGTGTTCCTGGAACAGCAAGTCCTTTCTAGGCAGGTACGTATAGCAGCGTGTACCCTAGCTTGATTGACAGCATTAAACCCCTCCTCCTGGCTCTGATTGGTTGGTTTTGACCAGGAGCTGTGCATTTCTTCAGAACTGTTTGCTTTGGTTTAGATAAGACAGATTCTGCGTTTGTTTGTTTCACGCTGAGATTGACGTGAATCAAAAGGTGAAGCGTAGAAAAAACATCTTCTACCCACTGATGATCATGGTGAGGGCGACTCTTTGAACCCCCAAACGAGGCGGCGTCACACGGCTCAGTACGACGAATCCAAAGCCAGATCTGAACATCGTCCAAACAAGAAAACCATTTCGCAAGCTTTCGCAGGTGTTGCGCTGTATGAGAACAGTTCTGAACTGCGGAAACAAACATCGGGTTCTAACATGGCTCACCCGGCTACAAACATGGTACAGACAGGAACCCACTCATGTTCCCAAAGATGGTTTCTCTTGGTAACCGGCACGTTACCGCCACATCGGAATTAATCAGTATCGGCCCAAACATTTGTGTGGGTGCATCCTCAATGCCAAACACATCTGTGCTTCACTGGGCTCCTAGGGATCTTATTAATTAATTAGAGACCTATGAAGGAGCGAATTAAACTCTGTTTATGATTTTTAATTGATCTTTCAAAAAGTTCTGCCCCCAGAGAAAATTGGACAAAAGGGGACAGATCATGTCAGCGGTTTGATATTAATTCAGATTTTCACAACAAAAAACTAATCAATAATTATTGATATTGGCCGATATTTATCGGGGGGGTTTTTTAACCATATAGAAAACCCTATTACATAAGATAATACTTTATTGATCCCCGAAAAGCAGGGTGGGGGATTTTGCTTGTCCCAGCATACAAAATATCAGAGAATTTTGAATTTTTGAACTTACTGTGTGCAGGTTAGTGAAGCAAATCACATATATTCCTGTGACTGGTGTCCTAAAGAACCATATGACAAATGTTTATGTTTTTCATTTTTGTCGTTATCACCATAGTAACACAAAATATCGTGATAGCACTTTAAATCTCTGTAGCCCACTTATTAGATCCTCTTCTCAAATCAAAACTCTTGTGTAGCAAGGGTCAAAGGTCACCTTCTTCACAATATCAAAGCAATGTGACGCCAAGCAATTACAGTGAACACATGGGCCCCCTCCAGCTAACGTCCCCCCACAAAACAGCTCCAGGTACTAGACACAGACCTCTACCTGCTCTGCCTCCCTGATTTTTATTTATTTTTTAATCCTTCATCCCTCCCTCTGATGTTAGATGGCGCTGCAGAGGACTCCCATTATGTAAGCCTCCCTTACACTCTGCCTGGCCCCCTTTTTTCCTCCCTTCCTCGTAGCACCGCCACAGAATGGCGCCTCCTATTGAGTTAGCAGCAGCCCCTACAATATGTCTGCAGCAGAAGAGGGTTGGGGGGATGGGAGGGAGAGATGTTGGATGGGAGGAAGAGGAGGGACAGAAGGAGTGAGAGGGAGAGAGACTTGGAAAGAGGGAGGGTGAGTTGGGGGAGAGAGGATGAGCAAGAGGAGGAGGAGGGGTGTGGAAGGCTTGCAAAGGGGAGAGATGAGAGGAAAAGGGGGAGGCAGGGAGGTCAGAGAGACTGGCAGAGAGGAAAGGGAGGGTGGAGGGGACAGAAAAGGGAAGAGGGCGAGATAGATGAGAGGGAGGGAGAGCCAAGGAGAGAAGGGGGTAGGAGAGGAAAGAAGGAAGAGGAAACACAGGAGGAGGCTGCTGGAGGAAAACAGGCTTCCCGTTCTGCGGAGGAGCTAGAGGGGAAAGAAACATTGGCCTTCACGGCATTAAACTCCCAGGATGTGATCACCTGGTCCACGTAGATCAGGTTTGCACTTCCTCAATGTCTCGGATGCTTAATTAAGGAAGGAGGAGGCACTTCTCACAACATCCACGTTAATGCGAGATTGGGATTTACCACATGGCTGCAAACCTGTCTAATGTATATTGTGATTAAGGTGAGGGTTTGTTTTTAGGCTCATCAACCCCGTCCCGATCCAACACCCGGCGTCAGTACAGCCCCACTGTCACCTGGCTGAACTCTGATCACATCCGAAGGGGCTCAAACGCAAACAACTATTGTGGTCAATAACAGATCGAGTGTTCAAAAACAAACAGTTTAAATCGGTACGGCTCGGACGCTTTTTTTTTTTTTTGGTCATTTTTTTTAAAACAATAAAACATCTGGTAAGATCGAGATGGGCAAGGAGCTGCTGCTGCTGCTGACAAAGAATAGGGGGCACACCGCGCTCAGCTAGCATGCTAAGCTAGCTCCCAACAACATGGGCTGTTTAAAACTAATTCTTCACAATTCAACGCCTTGCTTCAACCCGACTAATCTATTACAAACAAGCTAACGGGCATTCGAGTTGCGATGAGCCTCCCAAACACACACACACACAAAAACAACAACAACAACAAAAACAACAAAAAAAAAAACACGCACACACAATAGCCAGCGTCCCACCGCCACCCTTCACATCACATCCCCGCAGGTAGAGCGCGGTTAACGGCCAGCTATTTGCGGTGCTCTCCCGGCGTTATGACACCCAGGTTTACCTGCTTTCACATCCAGGACTCCCGTCTGAGCGAACCGCGTCACCTCAGGCTGACCGAGGCCGTGTCTTCACACTCTAGCGCGCACAGCTGCGTCCTTCCAGGTGTCTTCTGAGGAGGATCATCGGCCGTCGGTCTTCCCTCCCCGAGCCCGACGGTCCCTTACCAAGCGGCGGCTATCCTGTCTCCTCTGGCCAGAGAGCGGAAACGGAGAGCGCTCCGAGCTTCACCGGACAACCAATAGGGCCGTTCCGCGGAGCGCCGAGGGCGGACACATGTTAGCCGTTTCACTCCCGAAATAGAAATTCACCTTTAACTGTGCCTATACTTCCCCGGTAGTGAGAATTGCTTTGCCCATTCTCGTCTGACGGACAATACACAGCAAGCCCGCAAACTGCCCAATCCAAAATGGCGCAAATAAAAGGAGCGGAAGTGACATCTACCTTATTAGCATAAATTATCTCGTTGTTAGGTCCTCCTAAAAATCATCTCATTAAAACTCCTGATTGGTTTGTCAGTCAGCTTGGCCAATTAAGCAAATATCTGCTAAAAGATAATCCATCCCGTCTTTCTTCGACTGTTTATTTTGCGTCTGTGTTGGACCCAACGGGGTAAACAACCCCGCAGCAGTTACCTGAACTCTCCGGCAGCGGGCGTCCTTCTATGTACTCCTCCCTGCGGAGAGTCGGATGTGCACAGCGCCTCAGCACGTAGGTCGAGGTCGGGCCAACACTAGATGGCGCTGTAGATTCCGCTGTTTCCTAGTTAGTAGAAGCCGGTACTACTAGTTAATTGATGGGAACTAGTGGCCCTGTGTCTTTTGTTTGAGTTAACGTCAGCCATATTGTTTCCATCTTCTATTTTTATGTGTGCCTTAAACATGCACAACCTGATATAATTCTTGTGTGTACATGCCACATGATTCTGTACCATTGTTCAAAAATGTTTACTACTAAAGAAAAGCCAGCCATCGGAAGACAGATATACTGTACATGGAATATGTGGATGATGGAATGGCATCCACATATTTCATTCATTCAAAGGGGTGAATAGGCAGGATTAACGCATGGGAGAATAGATGGATGGAAAAACCATTATGAATGTAAAGTTGGGTTAATGAATGGAAAATGAGGAAGCAGATGCAAGTACATCTAAAAAAAAGAGTTTCATTTAGAGTAAAAGTTCTATATTCACAAAGTTCTGCTCATATTACAGATTCATAGGGTGAAAGATTCCAAACCTTTATTTCTTCTAAGTTAGATGATTATGCTGACAGATACTGAAAACCCAAAATACTTTCTCAGAAAATTGGTTTGCAACATGAGGTCTATAAAAGAAGGATATTTTAAACAGAAATATAAACATATGTTCATTTTTATCCACTCAGTTCTTGATACTTAGGTCCTTTGCAGGAATTACTACATTAACGAGGCATCAAGTGTAGAGGAGACCAGCCTGTGGATTATTTCTTCAGGCGTAATGGAAGCCCATGTTCCTTAGATAACTGTCTTTAGTTTATCTGCAGTGTTGATTCTGGTTCATCTTGACAACACTTCATAGATGCTGTGAGCAACCAGTTTGTGGTGGGTGTCCACAGCAGTCTGCCCAGTGACTGCGTGTCCGACTGACCCCGAGTCAGAGACCGTTTAGAGGCTCAGGTGTTTTCAGTAAAACCTAAGAGCTTTGCATCATGACATCATTAAATGTAAAAAAAAAAAAAAAAAACTACTCGCATAACAAACCAGTGGCAGGAATACAAACTGTTTATTACATACAAACAAATCTGGGTTCGGTTCACATTCAGTGATGGGAGCGATGAGGCACCAAATCAGACTCGAGAGAGATAACGGGAATGTGAAGCTTCGTCTTCCTTCAGTGTTCGTTTTGCGTTTCGTGCCTGGCGTGGACAGACGTCTGCTATCTGGTCCGACGATACGCCACGTTCTGACCGCTGGAACATTGAAGAAGCGTCAAGTGAAGGCAGGTCGCTGATCACGTCGTGGCGAACAGCGTGAGCAGTCCCTTCGCATACGAAACAATCTCATTCCCTCCGAGCTTGGACTCCCCGTAAACCCGGTCCACAAAGGAGATGGGCACCTTTGTTTTGGAAAGAGAGGGGGACATTTTGTTAGACGACAGAAGTGAGGGAAATTATTTAGGTAAAATCAAAGTAGAATTGTTTTTAATAGTTGGTAAAACTTTTGTAAAATGTTCACTGTACTATTTAGATGCGTCTGAGTCACCGTCGGTCCCTATTTATCGGATTGCGAAATAGTGATGATCGTGGAAACGTTTTCAAAGCTGCGTCAATCTGATGGGAGCTAAATTCTAACTAATTCTTAGTCCAAGTCAAACCAAGGCACTTTTTAATGTAGAAAAATAAATTAAATCCCTCATTTCCTGCTGAAGACAGGTTTCTGGGTAGAAGATGTCTGATATTAAGATCCAATATCAATATCTGTATCGATATAGATATTGATAAAAATTCTAGATGGGGTATCAGTGACAATGTGCCCGATACATAAGTTCAGATTTCTTCAATGTAATTCTATGCTTTGGGTTCTGAACAACATCATGCTTTATTATTTATTTTGCATCATATTTAGAATTAATAATTACACTTTCCGAATCATTTGAAAGGTTTGTTGCGGTTGATTTTTTAAAAAAATGTTTCTCCAAGGTAGTCAACCTATTGTTTTCGTGAGTTTCAGTTTCTTTCTAATTCATGTTGCATTGGCTCCTCGTTGCGCTGGCATGAACAAATTAAAGTTGCGTTGTTTTTACATGTTTGACCAAGCTCGTGACAGTATTGGTGCATTTAAGCGTGCTGTGCTGATGCAGAGTTATCAAATCGATTTTTAATTCAGCACATTTAAGTCCGTTTAAAAAAAAAAGAAAAAAAAGAAAAGTTTTAAGTTAATTCAGCCGTTTTTCTGTATCGGATCGGGTGATGCTGAACCTCGGATACCTGTTGGAGGTACCAAATATTTTCAGCTGGCTCTCTAAATACAGAAATTAAAACGCAGCTGAGGGCTGGATCACCTCTCCCACTGTGTAGTTCAGCTGCCTGGCTCGGACGATCATCTCCATCTGAAAAACGTAGCCTTTGGACACACACCGCTCAACCAGGCTCTCCAACACTTTCTTCTTGTACAACCTGATGCAGGAGAGAGCAAAAAAAAAAAAAAAAGAAAAATGAAAAAGAAACACTCCAATTTCTTCTTCATTGGAAAAGAAGAAGAAGAAAGACAATAGCTGGTGTCTCTTACTTATGCTCAGAAGACAACTTCCCGCTCCACCCACCTGAAGCTTCCTGTGAGGTCTGAAGCGCCGGGTCTCAACAGCACCTGGGCCAAAAAGTTGGCTCCCCGGCTGAAAGTGGGAGAAATAAACAAGAAAGCTTACAGATAAAAATCACTCAATTTCAGCTTCCTGTCAAAATAGGAGGGTGGAAACTTGAGAAAAAACAAACAAGAAACACACCATATATCAGCAATAATATCGGTATCAGCCGATGTTTGTCATTTTTTAACATATCGATCCAATAAGAAGAACTGGGCTGATATTAATAAAAGATATAACTAATATTGGTAATAGGTTATCAGCCATATTAATATTGGCCCAAATCTTTTTATCGGTGCAGTTGTAGAAAAAAAACAAACTGTGCTGAGAAATGTCACCTGATGAGTTTCCTGCGCAGGTCCCAGCCGTACACACCTCCACTGCCTTGGTATCGAGTGCCGGACACAAGGTCATAATCACCCTCCTTCTGTTTTCTGAATAAAAATAAATAATAATAATAATAATAATAATGAGAATTAATACTGGCAGACACAAGAAAAATGTAACATCCTGCTGTCAATCAGAAAACATCTATTTAGCCTACGGTAGGAACCAGAAGTTTACATACACTGCATAAAGAGAACGCGAGCAGACATTAAACCAGACCAAACTTTTCCTGCTTCAGGTCAGTTTCTTTTTGCTAAATGTCAGGATGACGAGATGGGGAATGTTTTCTTCAGCCCAGATGTTGACCAACCCTTTCTTGATATTTGCTGGAACTGCCTTGCTGGAATTCCGATCCAGTTCCTGACGGAATTGATGCCTCACTCACACACATATTTTCAGCCGTGTCCATAAATTGTCTACACACCGGAGATTAGCACTTTGTGGTGGTTTTGTCCTTAAGCCAGGCTTGTTGTCGCATTTGGGCCCAAGTTTTAGCTTCCTGGTTGATGTTCTGAGAAGCTGCTACATTTCCACATATTGTCCCTTCCTGACAGTGCCATCTATATTGTGAAGAGCAGATATTTCAGTTTCACCTGTGACACAAAAATGAAGGTTTTTGTCCCCCGATTGGTGGGTAACTTTTAATTTGTTTTTTTCTTTATTTAGAGTACCGGCTTCTTCCTTGCAGAGCGACCTTTTCACTCATGTTGGTCTTCGTTTCATGGCTGATAATGACGCTCAATCAGCCTCCTCACCAGGTGCTTTGCTTTTGGTCTGAGGTTAATGCGCCAACACACAGAACCCATCTCCTTCCTAAACAGTACGATGCATCTGAAACTTGTACTAGACTAATTCTCCTCCTGATATCTTGGTATTCTTTATTTCAACTATGTCAAACAGCAAAGCAGTGTGTTTGAGTTGCACCTTAAAATTATGGCCGGGTCTAACGTGTTTATTTTGACCAATTTATTACACAGATTTTAAATGCTTAATTATTTTTTTTTGCCCTATGTGAATACAAAGAAAATACTTGCATTTGCACATTTCTGTGCAGATGACTGCCTTTAAACTCCTGACTTTAGAAGACAATAATAATAATAATAATAACTCATTTACCAATTGGAACTAGTCAAACTTCCTGAAAACAGAACAAATTCTGTCTGAATTAACGCTTTTTTATACAGTGTATTTGACCTTGTGTATTTTCTATTACTAATAAATCTACCCTTTATTATACTCTTTATAAAAACCTAAGTGTTTCAGATATACTTACTTGATAAACTGTGGGATAAACTTGGGCTGAAAGCAAAAGCAACAGTCATGAAATATGAAGTTGAACATAACAACATAACATAATAACTTTTTTTTTTTTGGTAGGTTTTAGAAAGTAAGAGTTAAAAAATTTCTTTTCCCAAACACAAACAATCGTGACACTTTGAGGCCATGAAAGATGCCAAACATTTTCCACTCACATGGTGGGACAGATCTGCATCCATTATAACGATGAAGTTCCCAGTCGCGTGCTTCATGCCATGAATGTAGGCCGTGCCTTTAAGAAGCAAACAGGACGCCGTCATTAAATGATCAAGCTGAGCGAGCCGACGCAGCATGTTGACAGCTTACCAAGGCCCAGTTTTTTCGCTCTCGGTCGCAGAAGCTGGAAAACAACGAGATTTATTAATTATCTCTAATTGTTAACAGCTTTGAGTCACCTTTAATGCACATTTTTGTAGCACTGAGTTATTCATTTACACCGGCAACAAATAACTGCATTAAAACGCAATCAGAACATGATTTGATTTTTCATGCCAATTTATACACCCTCAGATGAGCATGTATACTTTACTTATGCTTCTTAGCTTACTATTTTGTCATCTCCATAAATTTTCTGCAGCTGCTCTGCCACCTCCAGTGTCCCATCCGGGCTTCCGTCGTCAATGACAATGATCTCATAATCATGCCCACTGCAAGATGAACAAATTAAAAGATGCATGTCATTAGTTACGAGCAGTTGTACACGTGACGCTGCGCACAACTAGTAACATTGTATAATATAATTTGTTTGGGCACAAAGACTATAAAACAAGTCTTGAAAAACAAAAGGAAGGCTCGTTTCATCTCGCAATACACAAATCAGTGAGCCGCTCTTTGAATCGCCACGTTTCTCTTGAAAAGCTCAGATCAATGACTAGCATGTAAAACACTTTCTGTTCGTCGTAGGAAGATAAGTACCACAGCAACACATGTTCATTGATGCAATTTTTATTCAGAGAAAGGGCAACCTTATGCATTGTTGAATAACTCATGGAAAATCTTGCAATTACTTTAGCTTTTGTTTAAATGTTCATCACTTCTAACTATTGACAGAAAATAAAATGAGTCAGGTAGTTTGTGTGACGGTTCAAAGAAAGAAAGAAAAAATAATAATATATAACGTGAGGGTCAAAATGTCAAAGGAAACTAGAAATTATTATCAAGCAGTAGCTGGGTTTTACAAAGTGAAGCCTAAACTTCATAGCTTTGTGGCGTGTAGATTACGTTACAGTACATTTTGTTAAAAAAAACAAAACAAAACCAAAAAAAACAACAACAGTGCATCCAGACTAGGAGATGCAAGGGGTAAACCTTCAATTTTATTGTGTGTGACGGCTTCTGCATACTGTTGGGCTGCAGAGCCAAGTCATGATACACTGATGGCCAGATTTTGATTTGGGGCCAACAAAATCTAAGCTTAAAAGCTCTTAGCCAGGACTGGATTCAGGGGAGTAGGTGGTGACAACCTGATTTATTTTTTTTAGACATTTTACTACATACATACATCACCTTACAAAAGTAAAATTAAGCTGGCAATTATTCAGAACCCACCCCACGCAAAATTAGATCTGAAATTATTTGTCAGTCAACTACAAAGTTCCCTTCTGATAGAAAATGAGAGCAGCTTTCCATTAATTGCTCTGTTTGCTGAATAACAGGTCAACTTCTTATAATCTTAAATTATTTTTCTCCTATTATACTGATGAAAACTAAAACCTTGCATCATTCTAAGTCTGTGGGGGTCAGCAACACTTCTCCTTGATAAAGACAGTATGGTGGTTTTGAAGCAAACAGAAGATTATAGACTTTAAAGATTATGAAACCTGGAATGCATCAAAAAAAAATTCCCCTAGTCTTTATTTGCTTCTTTTATATATATATATATATATATATATATATATATATATATATGAATTATAGAAATAAATGATGGCCTCGTTTTTTGTTTAATTCAAAAGTGTTGTCTCTCAACTCCAAGGAACCTTTCTATTTTATGTGTTTACAGACTTAAGAGTTAAAGGGAAAAAGAGAATATATCAAAACTGGACATGACAGGTGAGCGCTCAAAGAAAAACAATCAGAGAATTGAAAAAGACATTAAAAAATCTGACTCAACGAGGAAGACCGTTACCAGTTCATCTTTACCAAACCAAAACTACACTGTCACTCGTGTTTAAACGTACATAAATTACCATATCGCTGATGTTTTGTAAATGAAAACACCTCATTGTAGAACCGAGCAGGCATTCAATACAAAAGACGCTATAGCCAAAAAATAAACACTGTAAAAGTTTTCACATCACAAACTGCTTTAAACGAGTTTTAACATCTCAGATAATCCATAGTCCACCTCTAGTTCAGCCCTGACCCACTTGTTAGATCGGGTTAAGCGACAGCTCAGCGCTGGCAGCAGCAGCAGTTAGCAGTAGCCGAGCAGATTAGCAGTACCACCAACTCACCTTTCCCCGAAATATTTCACCAAGAGCCACACGATCAGAGGAAGGTTTTCTCTCTCGTTGTAAGTCGGTAGCAGGACGGAGTACTTGTCTCCGTTCGCTCTGTTTGCCTGCAAAGACTTTCTACTCGCCATGTTGACGTGACCAGATATGAAAACGGACGTGACAAGAGCAATCCTTCTGCGCAGGCGCAAAACTACAAACTGCTACCTCGCTTCCTGTTTGTAGACTTCAAAATAAATTGAATACCTTTTTGATCCCAGGCAGACAGACAGAGTTTCCGGTTGCACATTTCAAAGTAAGCAACAGTGGAAACAAATTCCCTAATAATCCTACCTGGATCTTGCTTGAGAAGATCAGTGGTAGAAATTCACATCATCAATCTATGTGGTATCTATCTAATGCCATTTTTACCTGAACATAATACCTTTTGACAATAATTCAAAGATTTTATTTCATACTTAAACACTTTTGTCAATCATATAATTTGCCAAACTCAAGACATCAGAAAATGTAAACAGGGGCTTCCAGGTGAAATTCAGAACACACAAAATTTACATGAATTAAAAAAGATGCAGCAAATACTACAAAACATATACACATTATCATACATATATAAATGCAGTCTCATATTATTATTTATATATAGTGTAAAAAAAGAAGCTTTCATACCACAAAATATGGATTTTAAATTATCTTAGAGGCAGCAAGGCTTACAATAAAAACAAAACATAATTTCAAAGGCTTAACTTGGTGCTTTAGGCAGTGCATGAATACATGAAAACATAAAGAAAAGCTTTCAGTGCTAAACTGTATAATATGGCACTCAAGTGATCCAACTGAGATTTCTTTATTATATACAGTTATTCTGGTTTATACTGGAAAGCTCTCTGATTCATCTTAGGTTCATTTCTCTGGAGATTTCAAACAGAAAGGAGACTGGAACAGGGTGACTGGTAAACACACTTCTGCTCAGCTCTAAAGGAGAGTCATTTCATTGGTGACTGCTTGCTTTCTCCTCTCAGGGTTGGTAGTCGTAATAAGGGTCTTCTGGATGAAGAAAGTACAAAGAAGGAGAAAATGTTGAACAAAATACTCAATTAGAAACTAGACAGAGCTAAAAACCAATCTGATCCTGCTCTAGGATAGTTTGGCTCAAACAGACCTGAGCTCTCATAAATGTCATTTCCCAGGCTTAGCTTCATCATTAGGCCACTCTTAGCAGCTAACCTGTTTGTTGGGGAACATTTCGACAGCCTCCACTGCTGTCACACATCCCCTGTGGTCCAATCTCTCCTGGCTGACCCGAAGGCCCAGTGGTCCCTGGTGGCCCTGGTTTGGCGTCGTTTCCTTTTGGACCTGGGACCCCTGGCTTGGACTCCCCTGGAGGACCTGCACACACAAAATGCACAACCGTCACATATTCTAATCACACCTGATGGTGTGTTAGACAGTGGAGTAATAAATGGAACACACAGGTCAAGGAGAGGTACCTGCAAGCCCTTTAATCCCTGAGGGCCCCTGGACATTATTCCCCAAACTTCCTTTTTCTCCAGGGATCCCTCTCCGTCCTGCAGAGAAAAAAGAAGCAATTGAACAGAATGTCTTGATGGCTCTGATGATACATCTAACAGATCAAACCTTACCTTGCTCTCCTGGATACCCAGGCCTCCCAGGTCTCCCTCTTGAGCCAACACTCCCCTGGTTGCCCCTGGCACCAGGTGGGCCCCTGGACCCTGGTATACCAGGCTCCCCTGGGGGACCCACCGGCTCCTCAATAGGAACGGGCTTTCGACTAATCTCATTGATGTACATATCAAGCTTCAAAACCTCCTCTGAAAAAAAGACATCAAAGCAAGTTGTAGACATACATTATGTTGCAGTGACTTAGAAAACACAAACAACTCATATGTGCTGGTTTTATAACTCCTGGTACTTACTGTGAACTAGTTGTTCACAAGCCTGTGTGACCAGCTGGTAGATCATGGCCATAGACTGTGGTTCCCCCTGAAAAATATCATTAGCCAGTTAGCTTAAAAAAATCAATCAATCAATCAATCAATCAATCAATCAATCAATCAATCAATCAATCAATCAATCAATCAATCAATCAATCAATCCAGCCATAATTTAAAAAAATATATTTTAAAATGCCATAGAAAATCTTATACTGCAACATTTTACTCTGCAATAACAGAAATGCTTTCACCCATAATGCTGTTCACATGTATATAAAAACACTGAGTGGTGTATTGAAATATTTATTGAAAGACAAATATAAGAAGACAAAAATGTATTTAACCCTACTGTTCACTGGGTTATGCCCTTATTTAGAGAATGTTTCCATCATGTTACCTGGTCTTCTTTGAAGGTAACCCTCACAAAAAATCATATTGGACTTCCCTGGCTGAAGGTCTACTGGATGTAACAGCATGATTCTTTAAACATAAACTCAGAGTGGTGGTAAATCTATAATTTGCCCTGTTACCCACCTTTTCACCTCGTTCCCCTTTATTTCCCGGCAGACCCTGTGGAGTTAAACATACATGAGTGTGAACTGGTAGATAACCATATGTGAAGACAAGCTGAACAGCTTTTGTGTTTGTCCTTGAGTTCTTACCGTTGGTCCAACAGGTCCAAAGGGACCCCTCTCCCCGACAGGTCCTGGGTATCCCGGAAGTCCTTGGAAACCCTAAAGCA
This sequence comes from Xiphophorus hellerii, assembly GCF_003331165.1. NCBI lineage: Eukaryota > Metazoa > Chordata > Actinopteri > Cyprinodontiformes > Poeciliidae > Xiphophorus > Xiphophorus hellerii. The sequence goes on along the minus strand of NC_045672.1, from coordinate 4,543,580 downwards.
CAGAAAATGTTTAATGGAAACACCATCAAATATCAGGCGAAAACAGAACAGAACGACGGTTTATCTGTATGGGCATCCAGACAGTGAACCAAACTGTACTGGCCAGGAAGCTGAAGGGTGAAAATGGTTTTGATTTCAGCAAAACAAAATGTTCCTATAGCCGATTTGCTCAGCTCAGGCTGTTAGAACCATACACAGAGGACATTCTTACCCTGGTTCCCGTAATGCCCGGGGCACCTATGTTTCCCTCCGCACCTCTGATACCCTGGAAAACAGAAAGCAAGAGAAGAGGCCTGAGAGAGATCTCTGCTGGAAGAGGACCTGTTACCTTTCTCTGGGATCAAGCAGCTCACCCTGGGGCCTGGGATCCCCTCTTCTCCCTTTGGACCTGGAGGTCCAGGTGAACCCTACAGGAAAAACAGACAAGAAGGTTGAATAGGGAACTTTAAGTGTGTTACGTTATTGACTCTATATAGCATTTGTGAACACTATGAATGAAGATATTATTGTTATGTGGCAGCAAAAGACTGAAGATACAGATTACCATCATTTGATTTCAACTCACCTGCACTCCTGGTCTGCCAGGATCTCCTTTTTCCCCCCTGGCTCCTGGTGGACCCTGGTCAAGAAAAATGGTTAAAAACACAGGAATATGTTCTTTTTGCATATATATGTCTTTATAAATCACATTCTAAGAGAGAAAATGTCAAGCTATGACTCACAATTTTGCCTTGGACTGTTATGCCTCGGGGCCCAATGCTGCCCACAGGTCCAAGACCCCCCTCAAATCCAGCCTTACCTGGGGGGCCCACCTCTCCCTGACAGAGTAAGCATAACAAAATTTTCATGTATGAGTTTAGATTTTTATTTTTTTTCTCCCAAAACTGACGAAATAAGACACAATGTTAAGTTGTCGTGCAATTGCCAATTTAAGCCATTAGATGTCACTATAGCATATAAACCAGATTACCTATTACTCTACGTTCTTTTGTGACCAACCTTTGAGCAGTTATGGGTCTAAAGGAAGACAATGAAATGACTAAGTAGACGCCACAGACAACTGATTCCAATCACACATGTACTGGGCTGTAAAACAGGTCAGCAGTGCTAAAATTGAAGCTGTTTGAAGCATGTTTAAAAAATTGATACAACCAACTCTCCAAAAAATTCATAGGTTTTAATAAAGACAAAAAATACAACATATTGATGAAAAAAGTACTAGTTCCATTGGCAGATTATTTCTCCAATAATTTGGGACAAATGTCTTGTCATAAGTGAAATAATCTGCCAGTGGAACAAATACATTTTCCTCAGCATTAAGAAATTTTTGACTTAAAGCCAGCTCCCACATCTTGCTGGAACGTTACTTAGAGGTTAGTGTAGTTTTGTCTTATTTCAAGTCTACTGAGATATTTGCACTAAAAACAAGACCAAAACTATGAGGTAAAGATTTTGTGGTTGTGCAGTGAAGTGACTAAAGAATTCAAACTACTGTATTTTATTCACGTTGCTTCAAATAGGTTTTATAATGTACAGAAGGATTTTCTGCATTGATTGAGACCCAGCTCAGCTCACGAGACCTGTAGTTGCTGTTTACTTTCTGTCCCCAATGAGTCATGTGCCTATTTCCACCATGTTACTCTGAGAAATATGTGTTTTTCTAACTAAATACAGTGTTTTTTACTGTTTAAAGTGAAAAGCACTACATTTTATCTTCTATCTGAGCAATTTGGAGGAACCACTTCATCTAGCTTCTTTGTTTTTGAAGTGTGGGGGGAAAGGAACGAATCCACGTATGTACAGGGAGAAAATGAAAGCGCCATACAGAAAGACCTTAGGCAGGGATTCAAACCCAGGACCTTTATTGCTGCCAGGCAATAAACAGCCTTACCAACTGTTCCACAATGTTAAACAAACCGAATGATCAACAAGTCATATCAGAGCAGAGAGCAAGCACTCTGATGTTAGCATATCAGCTAATATCAGCTGATTCAAGACTGTAGCTGTATGAATGTAAAAACTGATAATAAAGCTATATTTCAGACAATGTGTTTTTTTTAAAGGTTTTGTTGGCTCTAGTGGCCGTTATTTGAAAGTAGTTCGACAGGAAAGAGGGTAATGAGAATGGGGAAGACATGCGGTAAATGTCGCCAGGCCAGGAATTGAAACTGGGACCACTGTCATGAGAACTAGGGCCTCAATATGTGGGTCGTGCTTTGCCCCTGCACCACCATGGCACCACTTCAGACGATGTGTTGTCACAAGATCACAGAAACTGTCTAAACAGAGTTATTGCCTTTCTGGAGCAGCACACTGAAGCTGACTTGCAGAAACTCTGATTTGGACAAAATGTCTGCTGGCAACAAGAACAACAAATCAGAAAGAGTGGTGTGCCTAGAATGGTGAGTGAGATAATTGGGACATAATTGTGATACTAATGTATAGCGGTTCTGATTAAAGGACATATTTCAGTTTAATTACATGGTAATGATTTTAATGATGTACAGAACACGGCACATGCTTATTCTCAAATTACTCTGATCACCATCAGATCAGCGTCAGCCTGGACAAGTGAACCTCATTGGGACATCACCATTATTGTCAATAACTCATAAGGAAATTAGAGTTAAAAACTTGAAGTTCATTTTCTCCACAGTTAGAGAATTTGAAGGGCTCTTCTTACTGTTGCCACATTAATGCATCCATGAAACTTCACTCACTAAGAAATGTTTCTGGTCATTAGAGGACTATTGTCCAGTAGCAGATAAACTAGAAGAGAGGAAGAAAGAAAACTAGTAGCTAAAACCACTGCATATTTTAAATGTTAAGAATGATCATTTTCATCTTACCTTTGACCCTTGTTCTCCCTTATCACCTTTTTCCCCTCGAGGACCTGGTTTCCCCTGTGAAAAAAAAATATATAAATGGAATATGAACATTTTAATAATCCTTGGAAATATGGCTTATTGTAGCACAAAATATTACAGAGAAATTTAAAAAATATGCATGTAGAGACATACAATTGGTCCAGGGAGGCCTGGAGCTCCTTGAACGTTGGAGGAACAGGTACATGCATACGGTGGAGCAGGGCAGCTCTCCTCATCCCTCTGAGACATAGTCAGCAAAGGCTTTAGGTTAACTGGTGAAGTGTGTGCCCCAAGAGGGGAAATGTGTTGTTTAAGTACAAATACCTTACATACAGCACATAATTAACATTTCAGACTGTCATCATATGGAGTCCCTACAGGCACCAAAATGAAAAAAAAAAAAAAAAAAAGCTGGCTAAAGATGGCAGTACCACTGACCACTCCAGGCAGGTCACAACAGGTGTCCATTGAAGCCCATGTGTTGTTACAGATGATTTCAAAGGACTGTAGCTGGAACTGGAGATATTAAAGAGAAAAAAACCCCAAAACATTGTAAGCACCATTGTTGTATCTGAAGGATCAACCGATTTAATCCCAGAGAGGAAGAATAATTACCGGGGCTGAGCCGCTTTTAGGTCCTCTGGTTTTCACCAGTTTTCCCAGCATCTCGAATCCATCGGTTGGTAGGTTTCCCAGAGGGCGGGCTGGCCTTTCACCAACAGGCTGACAGTCCACAGACAGGGAGACGCTCACCTGGCTGACAGACAGGTGAACCTGCCAGAACCAAATGAAAACACAAACACTGCTAATGATGATGGCAAATTAAGGGTGCAGTTTACTGGCTGATTACCGATTAAAGCCTGACCTGCTGATTCTGATTCTTGCTGATACCAATTTTTTTTGTCTGAAAAGTTGATAAATATAGCAACAAAGTTACTAAGTTGGAAAAAGTGGGGTGACTTATTATTAACTGAGTACATGCAGACATGACCTGGTGAAAAGGTCCATCAGTCAGCCCTCTCTCACAGCAAAGCAAAAGAGGACAGCAGCTGATTTTCAGACCTTTGCGGAGGTAAATAAAATCAGTGGGTAAGATTGGTTTCACATTTAAGTATCGACCAAAGTAAAAAATTTGGGGCAAATTCATTGGTGCACCCCTACTTTTTTTGTAGAAACGTAGTTTAATTTATATTAAACTTATTTGGTCATCAAGTGAAATTTATGGACAAAAATAAATACAAAAATAGGCTTTTTTGTCTATTCAAATAGGGAACATTAGCATTTGTAGATGGAGGTACATATAGACCATTACTTCTCAGTACGTTTGATACACATCTGTCTCTTGTCTGTGAAATAGCTAGCTGCAAAAAGGATCCATCTGATTTGTTCCTAAATAAAAGCAAACATTGATTCAACCTTAAAGAGCTTGGTGGGTCTTATCTCACCTTGTGAAAACTTCCATAGAAAATCTTGTGGACCTGTGGCTGATCAAAGGTGAGCTCCTGCACTTCTCCCCTGTAGTCCAGGCTGAAGTACATCAGAAGTTGGCTAGAAGCTGAAAAAGATGCAAAACAGTCATCTTTTTATCATTCAAAAGATTATTGTGTTGTTCTAAAAAGACATTCTTAAAAAGTTGCTGTGAGAATCCCGGTTTAAAAAAGAGAAGAAAAGAGAGACTGACTTAATTTCATGTTATCAATGTGTTCTGATGTGGCAGGGTGGGGAATAGCTATAGAGTGTAGCTGAAACCCCAGTTTAAATTTGAGAACACTTAGAGCAAAGTGCTAAGTTTATAAAACAGGACAACAACTTCTTTAAACTTTACACGTACGCATTTAATAGAAAAAACATTGAAATATACAACAACTTCCATGGCACCAGGTGTACAAAATCCAGCACAAATAATGGTGAAAAACTTTAATTGCAACAAAATATTCCACAGTTTACTAATAGCAATATATTAAAGAGGCAGTATTATGTATTTTCCAATTCCAGGGATATAGTTGCATTTCATAGCACAATCAACAGGGCTGAGGGGGTCCACTGAGTTTTGCACAACTGAATGGTTGCATTGGGACATTAAAGAATTTCACAAATATAAATGAAAGAACCAAAGCAACACTCCAGGTATGTTTTTGATGAGGGAATAACATTATAACACAAAGTAAAGCTCAAAAAAGTTGATTCTACAAAATACTGCCCTTTAAGAAGAGCGAAAGTGTCTGAAAATCTTTTTTTTCCCCAGTGAACCACTGCAGGCAGATATAGATGTGATGTTCTTCGCTTTAAGAGTTCACCACAACTCCCCTTATCCTTGAATGCTAACCCTCAAGAGGCTGTAAATAGTCTCTGCTGTTCCATCAGCAACCTAAAAAGCATTCATCCTGAGGACGTTTTAGTGGCCGGTCTTTAATCAGACTCAAATGAAAACTCTCTTCCCGTATTCCACCTGTGAAACAGGTGAGAGTGTGGGCTGACGGTGCTGGGGAGGCTCAACGAAATTGTTTTGAATTCATAACCTGGGATATGGACAGAGAAGAGGCTACATATGACCAGAGCTTCAATGTGGATGAGTATCTCTCATCTGTGTTAAAATTGATTTCAGACGTCAGTGTCATCAAGAACATCATCATCGGGCCAATCAGAACACACTGACCTGCATGTTTTAGCCATTTCCCTGCAGCTGGTTGCAGTTCAGCAAACACCTGTCAATTGAAATCACCTGTGCTGAAGCAAGAAGACACCTAAAACATGCAGGGCAGTGTGTCTTAAGAACCAGGGTTCTAGAGATTCTGTACTGTAGCTTTTTGATGCACTCGTGCTCTAACATACCTGAATCAAATGACTGGCTTTACCAGGCCTTCGACATACTTGATTGTATGCTGGAAAGGTAATTCAATCATTTGATTCAGCTGTGTTGATGAATCTAAAAGTTGCAGGTCAGTAGATTTTCAGAACATAAAAATCAACTTAAACATTAATCAAACCTACATGGCCCTGTGTGAAAAAGTGGTGGAAGTTATCATTGCTGCAGTTTATTACACCAGACTTTACAGTCTCAGGCCTGATTACTGCAACACAAAGACATCACTTAAATAGGACCTGCTTGACAAAGTGAAGACATCGAAATATAATTCAAGACTGGACATGACCCCCGTCTCAACTGCTTAGAGGCGCCACTGAATGTAAAGCTGCAGAAGCATTACTCACGATCAATCACAACTCCCATCTTTGGCTGGAAGTCATTGTCAGTGAGCTGCCAGAGAGCAAAGGCCTCCATCGGTGTGTCCTGCAGCAGGCGAAAAGTGATGCTGATGGTGTGCTCTGGAGAGAAACCGGCAGGGTGAATAAACCTGAAAAAAGGGGGGTGGGGAGAAGCACACTGTCATGATAGAAGAGGGAAATCATTTCTTTTTCTTGAAATTTGTCTTCTTTTGGTAAAATACAACTAGTTCTGCAAAACACCTCAATAGGGTTGGTCACCAACACATTAAGCAGTGAATAAACCAATGTCAATAAGTTAAAAAAAAAATTGAATTATTGTATAAACACAGAACAGAAATTACTCCATGGCCAAACAGCAGAAAACACGTTCTGTAATAATTTCTGCTGAGCATAAATGCATAAAAGGAGACACAGTAGAAAGTGTGCTTTTGAGCTGAAATGTGAAATCAGAAAGTCTCACTTGGTGCTCTGTGTCAGTTGCACATCTCTGTACACGGTGTAGGCAGGCAGAGTGTTGAAGACAAATGGCTCGGCTGACACTCCCTCCACTGATGAGTGAGCTTCCCGCGTCAGACCAAACGCTTCCATCATGTCAAAGCCTGAACCAATAAATAAAACAACAATGATCTGCAGAACTTTTATTTGGATGAGCTGGGTGAATTCCTCTTGTTTTTAAAGGAAATGTTTTGTGAAGACAGTCAGTTTCACCTTTAACAATGCCATTCTGGATGGTGACTTCAGGACAGACTGCAACACAAGAGGGTGGAGTTGAGACATTATAGGAAAAGGCAGGAAAGCAAAGTTTCATATCACTATTATTATTATTATTATTATACATTTTGTTTGAAAAGAATAAAAGACAGTTATAAAATATTTTACATTAAATTGCAAAAAAAAAAATCCATTAAATATATAAAATAAACCTGCAGTGTGTTTATTTTAGTTTTTAAAAAAGAAGGACATTGAAGAGGGTGGTCTAATGAAAAGTGGTGTAATGACTGAGTAGCTCAGAAATAGAAGATGGGACACAACCATTAATTGACTGAAAAAGTAGCAATAATCTTAAAATGTACTCTGAATATCACAGGTAATAGTTTTCAAGAGCATGAACAAAAACAACACTTGGATGAAAGCAAGGATGTTGAATCTTATTGTTGATGTTCTTGTTGACTTCCTGTTGTGGGTGGAGATTTACACAGGTGGGCACAATCTGCTAATAAAAGGCCACAGGTTGCTCTGGTGAGCACTGCACTCAGGCCAAACGAAACTGAAGGCTATTTGTTGCTTTTCCTTCGTCACGACCCAGATTATTTGATCCAGCCCCGGCTCCAGAGGAGCTTGGTAAAGAGGGGTAGGGGCATTGGCTTATTTTCAGGAGTAAACGAATGTTTACTTAAAAAAAATACACAAAAAAACTTTCATGTAACATTTCAATTAAAAAAAACAGCGCTGGTTCTGTTGGACCTCAGTGCAGCTTTTGACACTGTCAATCATGACATATTACTGAATCGACTGGAGAGTTGGGTCGGACTCTCTGGCCCAGTGCTCAACTGGTTTAAGTCTTATATAAAGGCTTAAACCAATTGTTTAAATTGGAAACTTCTCATCAAAGAGGTCAGAGGTCACATGTGGTGTACCTCGAGGTTCAATCCTAGGACCCCTCTTATTCAATATTTATATGCTCCCACTAGCTCAGGTTATAACAGGAAATAATATTAGCTACCATAACTACGTGGATGACACACAGCTCTACATTACGATGTCACCAGGTGACTCAGAGCCCATCCAATCGTTGAATAAATGCTTAGAACAGATAAATGTGTGGATGTGCCAAAACGTTCTCCATCTGAACAGAAACAAAACTGAAGTTATTAATTTTGGGCCGAAAGAGGAGCGATCTAGAGTCAATGCACAGTTTCAGTTATTACAACTAAAAAACCAGCGATCAGGCCTGAAACCTGGGAGTAGTGATGGACTCTGACCTGAACCTTCAGAGCCATATAAAGACAGTCACAAAGTCGGCCTTCTATCACCTGAAGAACATCTCCAGGATTACAGGACTTATGTCTTAGCGAGATCTAGGGAAGCTCATCCATGCGTGACGAGGAGAAGCAGCATTCAGCTTGTGTGCTCCACAAATCTGGAACAAACGTCTAGAAAACTGTAAAACGTCTGAAACATTGACTTCCTTTAAATCTCGACTAAAAACTAACCTGTTTAGAGTTGCTTTAGAAACTTAATCAATTACAAATTTAACAATGGCACTTGACTTAATATGTTTTGATTGTTGATTCTATGTTTCGTGACTTTGTGTTTTTATGTTTGTGATGTAAAGCACTTTGAAATGCCTTGTTGCTGAAATGTGCAATACAAATAAAATTTGACTGATCAAATTTTGACCATATGTGTGTTTAAAAAAAAAACCTCTACAATGAACTGAAACTTGTAAACCCATTTCTTGTTTTTAAAATCCCTCCAATTAAAAGTTGTATATTTATTACGAGTTAGTAAAAGAACAGCTTAAATGAAAAATATTACATTATAGTGATATTATTCTCTGTGATGAGTAAACATCTGACACCACTGTAATTGTTATATGTTTTGTCTTGCAGAAACTTTGGATTACTTCTTCTCATATGTAAAACAATGTAAGTCTGCAGACTAAAAGAAACCCTGAGCTCCTCTAAAAGCAAAAGAAGCAACGTTTAAGGAGATTCACCTTCATTGTGTACAGGATATGTCCGGGGAGGAATGGGAATTCTGGCTGGAGCTGGAGCTGTGAAAAGATAAATCAAAAGAGCATGCAGCATTACTGGAATTACTACTTTGTATTTTAATTTCATTGTTTTGGAGACTTTCAAAGATTTGTGTAAATTCATTTAATTAACACATAAAAAAATCCCTTTTACTGAACAGAAATATGAGCTGTCGGTTGCTGTTTATATGCATAGTAAAATCTTTAGTATTGAGTCAAATTAAAATAAGACATTTAAACACAAACACAACTAATTAGTTTCCAAGAATTAAAGAAAAATGATTCCTACTCTTCTTAGAATGTGCTAGATTTTCTGTACCATTTAAAAAATTTCATGTAAATTGCAAATTAAATCAAGTAAAAAAAAAAAGAAAAAGGAAGCAAAACAGATGCTTAGATGTGACCTAATACTTGCTCCAATATCTACCTTCCTCTGACACATTATTCACACTTTCCATTGTAATGGAAGTTTTTATTTTTTCGACTCTAATTGACTTTATCCAGTAGCGGTCAGACAGGAAAACAGGTTGTGCGAGAGGAGAAGGACATGAACCTGCAACAACCACAGAGGACAGAGGTCTCCATAAATGGGCCGTGGGCTTTACCCCATCGCCACCCAGTGTTATGTTTTATTACTAACAGGTTAATGAATAATTCTAAAAGTGACTCATTGTGATACATCAATATAAACCTATAAACCATTAGAAGTGTCAATTTCTAAATAAATATATTTCTAAATATATAAATCCCTTTTTTTAAAGAGGGTTTAATATTATTATTGATCTTTTGAGACAGATAAAGAACATGTTTTTTTTTATTAATGAGATTGTTAAAATTTTGATACACAAGTATAATAAATTGGCCTTTTCATGTGCTACATTTATCGCCCAACAGTTTACGAATCTCTTGCATTCCCCCACAAAACAAATGTATTGCTTTTGCACAATATCTCAATTGCAGCCATGTTTGTTCTATTTGTCTTTCTGTAGATTCTTAATTGTATTTATATCCAGACTTTGACTGGGCCATTCTGGCAGATGGATATGCTTTGATGTAAACCATTCAATTATAGCTTGCTGGTAGGTTAGAGTTTGTTTCAATCTACTGTTGTAACGTGACAGAATGTGAAAAAGTTCTAGCTGTGTGATTACATTTGCAAGGCCCAGCAATTACTGCACACCTGTAGGATGGAGAATGGAGACGGCAGCGCCCTCTGCAGAGCCAAGAAGCGAATGTACGCTGATGCGATACAGGGTTTCAGGTTCCAGGTGGTTGAAGCAGTAGCTATTGGTGGACTCACTCACAGTTTCCTGTTTTACTTGCTTGTCTAAACACAGAGAGAGAACCAACAAAGATGTTCACTCCAGCCAATGTGTTTTCAGAAACATGTTGAGCACAAACTTCTGTAAATATTTGTAGATCACCTTTAACTGACTGAATGACAACACGGTATCCATCGACCGCCAACACGGGCCTCCAGGACAAACAGACACTGGAGTGGTCCGACCTGACGACGCTTATGCTGCTCACACGTAGACTGGCTGCAGGGATGGACACACGAACATGAGGGAATAGAAACTAGATCACAGATGATATAGAAAATCAGATTAAACCTGCAAGGACAAGAATGAACTCATAGAGGTTTCACATTTTTGTTAGTTTTTTTATTTATAAGTTAATGGAAACTAATGTCATTCTTTGTTTATATACCCCATTTAAATAAGCCACATCTTGGTTTTACCGCATATATAAATTTTTGCAAAACTTGTTTGCAAAAATTAATTGTTCTGTGTTCACTTTTGTGTTTGAAAAATGTTTATACATTATTTTTAGTTTCCTGTTTAACAGAGTTTGTTTCTTTGTTTGAGGAACTGAAACTCTGCTGTGATCATAAACCTTTTGTTTTTGATCATTTTTGCAAAAAATATGCAATAAACTCTTAATCATGCATTAGTGTGAAAAAATGCAGGGATTTGTTGATGTAAACCCACATCCTCTACTCCTGCTGGCCACCCACTAAAGCATTTTAGTGGAATCTTAAACATACTTCCAGTGTTATTAGAGTTATTCCCAAGAATAATTGTTACAACACAGAAATAACCATTTGCAAATGCTCTTACTTTTTAGGTAATGTATATGAAGAATAGTGAACATGTTTTAGCCCCTCACCCTTTAAAAGTGGTGTTATAATTTAGAGTTCCTCCAGCATTCTCATTTGTCTCATTTGTGTCAAAATACTAAACTGAGAAATATGGAGTGGTGACAAAATAAATAATAAGAGCAAAAACAAAATTAACTACAGCAGAGTATTATTATCTTGAGTTGTGTGTCTAGGAAACAGGTGATTTGACTAGGCCCAAGTTCACTTACCGGTTTTGCCTTGAGCTGAGCCGCTGCCTCCCTCTCTGTTGCGATACTCTGCAGTGACTAAGATGCTATAACGTGTATCTGGCTGCAATGACTCCAGCACCACCTGCTTATGACCACCGGGGACCAACACCTGTAGACAACAACACAGTTTTTCCGACTGCCAACACAGGCAGGAGGATTTGGAATTTCTCTCTGACCCACAGTGATTTGTGACTCTTTGGAACAAGGCCCAAAAAAGCCAGAACGCTTAGCGCCCACTCACAGTTCCATCCTGAGTCTCAGCTCCGGTCAGTGGTGTGTAAGAAACCCGGTACTGGAGGACGTGAGCATTTGGAGGCACCCAGTTGACCAACATGCTAACTGCAGTTTCTTCTGACACGGATACACTGGACGGGCCTCCGCCTGACACTGCAGAAACAAACAACATGTTACAGGTTTTTCAGATTCTGCCCAAAAACAGAGAAAGAGAAAATCGTTTTTACAAACAAGCTGAGTGGAAAACCTGAACATCCACATTTTGTTTGGTAGAAAAATACCCCAAAATTTGGTTTTAACCTTCATCATGTCATTTGTGTTTCTATTCTTCCTCACCCCCCTGCCCCCGCAACATTTTATGTTTCAAATGCGTAAAAAATATTTGAAATTCTTTGTTTTTAGAAAAGCGCATCAATGTGAACAAACTTAATAAACATTAGGAAACTGATTTAAACATTATAAATAATAAAACTACATACAACAAATTAATAAGAAAACCAAAAAACATAATAAAATATAGTTTTAAAAAAAAGAGTTTATAACGATCATTGTAAACATAGATATCTAATTATTTGTTGCAGTTATTTGTATCATCTCATGCACAACATTTATTTACTTTTACACTCAACATTCTGTAAATGTAAATTATAACAAAAGTTCAAGACTGGCTGTTCCAACTGATATATAATGTACAGTATTTACAACAATATTTAACAAGAGGCTGTGCAGCAGAGGCAGTGTTTCAATAACCACTGGAACATTTTGTGGAAGGTTTATCAGTTTATCCCTGACGCAGCTGAGTCATTCTGGTGTTATTTAAGTTAAGGGACTAAAGATTTACTATTCTGAGGCACCAAATCTTTTTCATTTGAACGATGCCATCACATGCAAATAATTATCTGAAAAACACATGCAGCTTTTGATGTGAAGCATAGAGAATATGTCTTAACATAAAGGACATATTAAATGAGAAATCAAAATAATCAGACTTTTTTTTTAGGATACCTTACCTATAGAAATGAAAACTTGCAAGATGTTAACTGAGAATTACGTAGTGAAAAACAATCTGACTAAAGGTATAGCAAATGTCAGAAACATCAAAACTATTTCTCATATAGTTGAAGTGCGTGCACTTATTTGTGCTCCTTATAAAAAGCGACATCCTAACAGATGTGGTTCTTCTTGTGCTCTAGATATTCTGAAAGCAATACTCTAATTTGAGCCTATAAATTCTGAATATCGCTCTGGTATTGGCGCTTATTTGCAATTTCAAGATCCAAATTTTTTTTCTTTCCCAATTTTTATGCAAAAGCCACATTTTGTTAATATCTCACAGTCATGACTGACTGTGAAAATTCAGAATTTCAAACGTCAAAAATTTTCGACATTTGAAACTCATACATTTTTAATTTTTTTCTGGAAAATTTATCAGATTATTCTCAAAACTTTTTAGTTTTTGGTGGAAATGTACTTCTTTTTTTTTTTTGGAACTCATAGGTATATATTGAAAACCTTTAGAAACCCTTGAGAAATAATAAAGACATTTAAAGGGAAGCAAATTGAATTAGTGGGTGGTTTATAATTTTTCCACAGTAAAGTGTGTAGATAAATATGTTGGACTTACAGGTACTGTATCGAATGGCAACAGCCTCACTCTGAGCTCCATCTCCATAAAGTGCAGACAGAGAGATCTGGTATTCTTTATCCTCCTCCACTCCCTCCAGGATCGCTCCTTCATTGTCTCCATTCACCTTCAGCTAAACACACGTGAACCCAAACATATATATATATAGATATATGCAGTATATATATATGTTTGGGTTTTTACATTTAGAAGATTGCCTCGCCTTTCCCTCCTCACCTGCCTCAGGTCTCCTTCACTTAAAGAGATCCATTTGATGAGGTAATAGACCACATCATCTGCTGCTGCTGCCCAGCGTACCATAATTTCACTGCCCGAGAAATTAGTCACCTTGAGATCTGATGGAGAAGGCACCTTCACTGGCAGAGAGGAAAAAGGTGGTGAAGAAAACCCCAAAAAGAAGAATCAGAGACTGGATACATGTGTGTGTATGTTGACTTACGTGTTGTGACGTTACTGGTGAGTGTGGCAGACAGGCCTTGCGGGTAGTGGGACTGGACTGAAACCAGGTATCGGGACAGAGATGAAAGGCTTTGCAGCACCACAGAGTTCTGGCCTTTGACCTCCATCTGGGAAAAAAACAATTTCAAACATTTTCACATGCCGAGCTATCTATGAACTAGCATAAATGTGTATTATGCTGTTATAAGGAGTCATAGACCCCTATTGAAACTCAGAAAAGTAAATATTTCAACACAAATGGAAAAAATGTCAATAATCTTACATTTCTAATGTTGAACTACAACAGAAGATTAGAGCAAATGTACCTGACATTCTATATCAAACCCAGTGTAATTGTTCAGTATCGCGTTCATGACGCTTGAAAAGAAATCAATGTCGAAGAGTGAAGATGTGACATTCCTTTTATCTGCTTAGATAATGGTTTCCCACTTGGAGATACTGTAGATCTACATGCAATTATTTGTATTGAAGTACCTTGAAAGTAATATCCATTGTGCATGATGTTTCATTCTAAAAGCCCAGAATCCTCTGTAACGTTTAACTTCCTTTCTTTTGTTTGGGTCCCCATTAATTCTACTCTTCCACAATCGTCCACAACTCAGAACTAGGAAACCTAAGAGTGACGCTCTCCAACTCAGTTAAACTGAGCCTTTAACAATGAAGCAACACACTGGGATTGCTGCTCATATGAAGTTTCCTGATCTACTTTCTTCCTTCTGTTTCATTAAAATATTAACCCTGTTCTTCCGATGTCTCAGCCTTGTGTTTTCTTAACATGAACAAAGAAAGTTGCTCAGTGTAAAATCAATGGATATAGACATATATACAAGAAAACAGTATTCCTAATAATTCATTATTTATCTTTAAAATGTCTTTATTGAGAGCAAAGTGGAACAGAAGACAAATTCCTTGTGGTGAATAAAGCTGATTATGATTCTGGATATCTAGACATAGAAACAGCTCTGCTGTGAGGCTAGTTGATGACATGAAAGATTGAAGCAGAAGTAGGAATAAATGAAAAATAAATGAACACAATACAATTTTACCTGCTTGGTGTCACTGCCATGATTGGTGCTGTAGGTGATTCTGTGGCCTGGGACATCCACAGCACCAGGGACCCAGCTCACCTTTATCATGCTGTGGGTTACAATCGGGAAGTGAATTCCAACCGGAGCTGGGAGGGGTACTTAAGGATCCAGAGGGTCCCGGATTTAGGAAAAACAGCATGAAGTGAAAAAATATTTCAGTTAAAATAAGACAGAGAGTTGGAAATGCTAATGAGAATGCTCAGGGAATCACTTACATGTGCGGGAAACTGAAGTGACTGGATCACTGGGCTCTTCATCATAGAGAGCATAAAGAGTGACAGAGTAGTCTGTTTCTGGCAGCAAGCCTGCAAGCTCCACCACTGTCTGGCCTGCGCTGAATTTCTCCTGTCCATAAATGATATAAAACATTAAATTAGGGTTGGAGCCATGTTATTCTCTTCCAAAAAAACCCAAAACAAAAATCAATCAATCATCAAATCATATTTGAAGTGTTGTCTTGATTTTTTCATTCATGTTTAAGAAATCCTTTAATTTTCCTTGGTAACCACTTGGGGAACCTAAACGCTTTCGGGGGACTTAACACCGCCTTCAAGATGTAGCTCCTCCTCGGAGCTGCAACTTCTAAGCTTCCGTCTCAAAGAGCACCTCTCCCCTGCAACTCCCCCTCTCAGCTCCTCCAGAACAGCCAGCAGCAATTAGCAATCACCTGGTGGAACTGTGCATCTGTTGAGCTCATTATAGGAGCTACTTCTCAGTGCAACGCTGGTAAAAATGTTATTAAAGGGTTAGCAGAGGAGCTATGAAGTGATGACATCCTGAACGTGGAATTTCAGAAAGAGCAGGAGTTTCTTAAGGAGACAGAGGCCCAATTTCAAGGCATTAAATTACAAAGTCAAATTTCTTTTAAGTGATATTTGTTACATGCAGCATTTTTATAGCACAATCAGGTAAATATTGTAGTAAATTTTCTTAATAGTGAAACACCGAATTAATTAGATAAATGCACATTTGTCTTTTAGGTATTTATTTAGAAGACCAAAGTAACATGAAAAATATTGATTCTCAGAGATCAGCGAGAAAGAGAAGAAAGGGGAGAAGAGGAAGAAGTGAAACTTAACACATACAATTTTTTCTTTAATATCTTTTCGATCATGTACACGGTGCCTTACACCCAGTTCTCTCCTATAGGGAGTTTCTCTCAGTCTTTCCCATCTCTGGTTAATTGGTACCTCTGTCCCTAAATCACACTCGGTTCAAAGGAGTTTCAGTGGAAAGGAGAAGAAAAACATCTCCTCTGAAACCTCTGTTATCAGTTCTATAAGAAAAACACCTGCTCAGAAACCTTCATTATCAGGTTGTTCTTCCCAGTAAATAAGGCAAAGTTTATTATGTCATAACACTTTGTTACCCGATTGTGTTATAAAATGGCACTGTGTCTGGAAAATACATAAATATAGATTTTTTAATTTGATTCATTTTTAATTTGAGTTAATTCTGATTTTAGATTTTCACTCCTTACCTCCTTTGCATCTTCAGGCTCTCCGTCGCTGAGTGCTGAGTATAGGATCATGTAATGAGTCGCACCAGGAGCTGGACTCCAACTTACTTGCAGAGTACTGTAAGAGGAGGGAGTCACTTCCAAGTCGGTTGGCATAGCCAGAGGCACTGAAGAAGAAGCATTAAGAATAACAATGAGGACAGAATATAAAACAATGTGGCATCCAATATAGTACTCTACCACTGGTTTTTGTTTGTATGATTTGTGTTTGTGCTTTAAACCAGTGGTCCCCAACCTTTTTAGTACCGCGGACTGGTTAAGACTTCACAAACTTGCTGTGGACCGGGGGGAGGGGAGGGGCGCGCGCGTCGAGAGGACCGGGGGTGGGGGTTGGGGGAGTGTAGGGAGGAGACCGAAACCAATGCCGTTTGTGGGCTCAATGTTGCCGCGCAAGATGTAACCGACAGAATCCGGTTAAAGGATTTTCAAAATAAAAGATCCTCCAGACTCAATACATAACATGAAAATATTCTTGTGCGGCCCGGTACCAATTGGTCCACGGACCGGTACCGGTCCCCGGCCCGGGGGTTGGGGACCACTGCTTTAAATTGTGTGGATCATTTTTGTCTGCTTTAACTGTTTTGAACATGATTAAGAAAATAATGGTTTCTATAGTTACCACACAAAGCCAGACAAAGACTGGGCAGAGAAAAAGAAAGCATAAAAAACATGTCATTTAATGAATGTGCTACCAAATTCAAACCAGCCTCTTAAAATTATGAATCACAAATATGTATCCTACTCAAGATGTACAAAATGTTAAATAAAATCACCTTTTGTGTTAGTTTATTTTTATCCTTGTGTTAATTGTTGATTACAAAACACTTAACCAGTTCAAACTTCCTTTTTTCTGCACAAACTGAATAAAATCCCATAAAATACCATATTCATCAGCTATGTCATGCTCACATGTAGTGACAGTTCCTCTGAGGGCCAAGCCAACGCTGCTGGTGTACACAGGGAATATGGAGATGTGATAGAGTGTCTGAGATGAGAGGCCATCGAGCAGAACAGTGGATTCAGAGCCGGATAAAACCACCTGCAAACACATTTTTACAGTCACGTGAAGAAATGGGTAGATTGTTCTAGTTTTCTGAAGACGTGTAGCTTTATAAAAACACAATCTACCTTACCTACACTCTATTCTTTTAATGGTGGCAACAATAGCCTAGCTCCGGAAAAAATTAAGAGACCACTCACTGAGCTCCATTGAAAACCTCATGGTTATTCCACTAAATATTAATTTCCGAACTCTTCCTGAGTTAAAACATTAGTATTGCTGTTTCTAAATGAATATGAACTTGTTTTCCTTGCATTATTTGAGATCTGAAAGCACTGCTTCTTTTTCGTTATTTTGACCATTTCTCATTTTATGCAAATAAATAAAAAAATTTTGCTTGGAATTTCTTAGACATGTTATCAGTAGTTCACAGAATAAAAGAACAATGTTCATTTTACTCAAATATATCCTTATAAAATGTAAAATCAGAGAAACTGATCATTTTAAGTGGTCTCTTAACTTTTTCCAGAGTTGTTTAATTATGCAGTTTCTCTGCTTCAGTTAAAACACTCCAGTGGCGTATCACTATCACTGTCACATGACCAAGTAAACACCACATGGTTAATGCCCCCCTGAAACATACACAACAATAAGATGGAAAGAAATATTAATTAATATTGGCCCAATATTACTCATCAGACGGATACTGACAAAGTGACCAATATCAGTCGATATCAGTGTTAAAGCCTATATATCATGCATGCCTAGATGTAAGAGTGTAGTTCTAACCTCCTGTGGACTCTGACTCTCAGCACTGTGGTAAACCACTCTGTACTGCTGGACGGGCTGGGCAGGATTGGTCCAGTGCAGCTTCACTTGTCTGGATCCAAGTTGGGAAAACCGCAGATCAGTAGGACTGGGAAAGGAGAGGCCTGGCTGTGTGGTGGGTGCAGGCTCCATTCCTAAAAATACAACGAATCACACCTTAAGATGACATATTTTTCATTTCAGGTGACTGTACATTCAGTTTGACAAACAGTCTGCGCGTAGGTAGACAGACGTGTGGGCTACGTTTTGAGATGCCACGGTCCTCTATCCTCCTGCACAGAATGTGAACCAGCCGAGCGACCAGCTTGCTGAGCAGGGGGAAATCATTTACGTTGTAGACGTTCAGGTCAACTGGCTCTGATGCCACCTGCCTCAATTCAGCTTCATCTGCATTTTTCACACCTAAAAAAAACACAAACTTATAAAATTTATCAACCTCATTGGCAGAAGAAAAGGTATCTAAGCAGAGTTTAAAATTAGAGTTCGTAAGACAAAATTTTAGAGAGTGAAAATACAAAGATTGTAAAATAAACACAGGGGATAATGTCATTAAATAAGAGCTTACAGGGTATCTGGAATGAAAACACTACATTAAAAACTACATTTTTCCTTCTACATTCTACACACTCTACCATAGATTGCATACATAAGGTCTGGTTGACCTCCTGGATGGTTTTCCAATCTCTGCAAGAGAACAACTGAGCTCCAATATTGGTTTCTTGGACACATCCTTGGCAAGAGCTCTTCTTCTTTGATTGCACATATTGGTTGGTGACTGTAACTAGGAAAGATCTGGCTGGTTGAAAAACTGTTTTCATTTGTAAATAATGAAAACCACGGGGCTTTTTGGGACATTTGTTGTTCCCAAAAAGCTCTGTGGTATTAAGAAAATTTGTGATTTGATACAATGCAGTCCAAGAGGTCTATAGACAATTCCTCCTCTTTTGCCTTAATTGCTTGGTTTCTGCAATGAAAACTGTAAGACCTTATGTAGTTCAGTACAAGTGGATTCCAGTCAAGTTGTAGAAACATCTGAGGTCTGATCAGTGGTAACATGATGCAGCTGAGCGTCCTTTGCTAGTGTGAATACTTATGTTGATCGGATTTTCCTTTTTCTTTTTCTCTTTTTTTTTTTTTTTACAAATGTGCAACTTTTTATACTTTGTCATTCTGGGATATTACAAATAACAACATACTGTAAATAAGGTAGAAAAAGTGACACAAGGTGCATGCTTTCGGAATAAACTCGAAATTCAAAGCAATGTTTTTCACTCTCACCTACAGCGATGATTTCCACGCCTGCATTCTTCAGCCGGTTAGCTGCTGCAATGGCATCGTCCTGAGACTTCCCATCAGTCAACAGAACCAGAAAAAATGGTGCACTGGCTCGCGCTCCTGCCTTAGGCTTCATGTTTTCCTCCATGACGTGGAGCAGTGCCTGTCCTAGGAGAAAACCGGCTGGTTACACACTGGCAGACATGAAAAGAGCTGAAGCTGAATTTCCCTACCTGTAAATGTGTTTCCTCCTTTGTATCTGAAATTCCTCACTGCCTCCAACAGCTGCTCTTTTGTGGTGAAGTTACCCAGGTGCCACTCGGTGCGAGGGTCTCCGCTGTACTGGGTCAGCCCTGCAGCACACAGTACACTAATATTTGCCAGATTTTTCTCTCCTTTAAAGGGTCTAGCTTCAGATAGAGAACCAGTTGATTCCCACTGTTGGCCTGGTCCTCACCGATCTGAATGTGGTTTGGTCCAATGTTGAACGGCGTCACCAGACCCTCCAGGAAGTCTCTGACCCGCCTGAAATTGGTGCGTCCGATGCTCCAGGAACCGTCAACCAACAGCATGATGTCTGCCGCCGTGTCACTCTCACACTCATATGGCTTCCTCTGGGGAAAGCCTAAACTCCAAGACACAAAGATAGATTTAGACAGCTCAAAGTTCACAGAACATTAAGGCAACAATACATGGGGACACTGGGATAAGTTGAGGAACCTCTTGTTTCTAGGAAACGGTAAGAAAAACAATCATATGACCAAATAGTTAGGAGGAAGGCATCATTGAATGAAGTTTGTAAAGGTAAGAACCTCCTGGGTAAAGTGGTTAGACTTTGATTTCTTAAGAAGTGTGAATTTAGTCTTTTGTAAGTTTGATAATTGTGTTTAGATCATAATAGATATTTTTACATTTGTTTTATCATTTGTGTTATGTATGAACTACAACATGAAGTCATAAACCAAAAATAAAAGTGAAGCAATTTAGATGTAGGCACAAATAAAGTTAAAACATTTGCTTTGGGGCAAGTTGAGCCATTGGCAAGCTATAGAGTCTCAATTTTCCAATGATCCAGTTTTAGTTTATGCTCACTTTGTCATGATATACAGTTAGCGGTGGTGAGGCAGATGCAGAGGACCCAGGTTGGTGTGAAGAAATGATGATTTTAATGATGAAATGAGTATAAGTCCAAAAATCCAGGTAGCACAGATTGAGTAGAAGGCTATGGCTCAAAACTGGTAGCAACTGGAAAACAAGAGACTTCTGACAATAGACTAGACACAACAAGACAGATAGACAAGGAACACAGGTGGGATTAAATACAGAGGGAGACAATCAGGGGAAACAAGGAACAGCTGCACTCAATCAAGGGGTAGATGGGGCAACACAGAGACTCGACAGAAAACCTCGACACAGAAACCTAAATAAACACACAGAAAAACCCAAATCACTACACACTTCTCTGGCCCAATAAAAAGCATTTAGTTTTTTGATGTTGTTGTTTTTTTATGAACAGCTGTTTAACAGTAATTTGTATAAATATATTCTTTTACTATACTTCTAAATTATGCAAAACAAATAAAATTGTGGTTTATTTAGGAAATGCATTAAGTTAAAAGGTTGAATGCAAATCCAACCCACACTTTTCAGATTTCTACTTGTAAAAATCTTGAAAGCCATTTGCTAATTGTCTTCTGCTTCACAATTACATGCTGTCTAGTTGCATTGACCTGTCACATGAGCTCTCACTTAAACACATTGACATTTGGGGCTGGAATGTAGCAAAATGTGAAAAAGCTTAAGGGTTGTGAGCTTTTGCATAGCAAAACATGCTGACAGGTTGCATACATGAACTAGAGTGGGTTTCCATGCATGTGCGGAGTCTCGGAGCTTCCTAAGTTCAAAGAGGAGACAGAGGACACGTGTATCCAGAGGACATGTGTATCCAGAGGACATGTGTACCCTGCAGCTACACAGGACGGCCTGTCATTATCACCTATCAGTGAACACTGTCATCATGCTCCAAACCAGCATTTACTGCTCTGAAATATTATGTTTTTCTAGCGTGTATTTTTTAGACATAGTTAATGCAAAGGTTTGCCGCTAAACTTAAACTTGTTTAGAATAACTTTTGCTTGTCAGTACGGCTGTGTCTTACGATTGAGTATTAGGGCCATGCTAAGACAAGAAAAAGAATTAAAATAAAGAGAACAGTCATAATATTGCCAGAATAAAGTCATAGTATTATAACTTTATTCTGGCAATATTATGACTATTCTTGAAATTGTATGACTTCATTCTCATATTGTTACAACTTTATTCTCATATTATTTCGACTTAACCCTATATTCGTACGACTTTGATTTTGTCCTATTAAAACTTTATTTTCGTAAATGTAATTCTTGTATCAGTCTATTTTTGTAATATGACTTTATTCTCATTATGATAACTTTCTTCTCATATTATTTTGACTTTCTTCTCCAAATATTATGACTTTATTCTCGTAATATTATGACTTTATTCTTGAAATGTTATGACTTTAATCTCATAATATTACTGAAATAATTGAATCTTAAACAGAAGCTGAACAATAAAATTTTCCCACAAGTTTTTCTTAGATTTTTTCTGCAGAAATGTGTGTGTTTCTGTGATTTGGGATTTTACCCTGTTTCATCCCATGCTCCTCCTTGTTTTCCACTGTGGAACTATGCTGCTCCTTCTCTTTCTTCCTCTTCCTCTTCTCTCTGGTGCTTTTCTCTGGGGGCTCATCAGGGTATTCGGAAGCGCTGGCTGAGGGCTCTGGGGACCAGAGGTAATGGTAAATACATGGGTGGGGTTAAAGTAAGATAAGCAAAGGTTGTTCCCAGAGAAGCTGGGGTAATATAGAAAAAACATCAAAGGGAAAAGTGAGAAAAAAACCCTGACTTTGCTTCTAATAAATAAACATTTTCCCTTAAGATAAGACGTATTTATGGCTTATTTGTCATTTACAGAAACAGGGATACAAAATCTCTTCTTGTTTGTTGGATTTATATCTTTCACATCTCCCACTTGGTGCAGTTTTAACATTGCATGTTTTTATCAGTCACTTTTGAGAGATCCCACAAGTTTTCATGCAAGAGCATCTTAGCTAAAATCACATGGATAATGTCTGCCAGAAACATCTAATCTCTACCATCAGAAATGTCAGTACTTTTTGTGAAAAGATCTGGGTTAAATGGAAAATTCATTGTGATGAACTGTCCAGAATTTGTGTGACTCTGTACTGTGAAGGAAAAATTAATTAACAATTTTTAATTAATTTTGAATGTACACTTTATGATGTTTTTATTAAAGGTTTGCACTCAGTTGCAGCTCAGCAGGACATATGCTCTTCTGACCCGCCGCAAATAAGTGAAGAACAGGGTGTTCAGCGGTTAGAAATGTTAGACATGGCTATGGTGATAAGCCTATTTTGTAAAAGTTCAGTTACTAGTATCTGTTTAGCCATCAGCAGAGAGGCCTTTTTGGAGAAGCGCCTATTTGGACACAGAAAGAAAGTAGAAGTTATCTACTATGTTTCGTTAGATAAACCTAAAAGGGCGTCTTATCCACAAGAAACACAGAGAATATGGCCAAAGTTGAGCTGTGAATGTGTATGCAACCCTGCTCAACTGAAACTCACAGATGAGTAACTTATAGATTTTTGCCTGACACTTGAGCCAGGGGGTGTGGCTACGTAATGTGTGATGTATCCTATGTAGATGAGGGGACGTTCAGCCCCAAGTCAGAACTCATCCGATTCTCACTGAGATGTGAGCTTTGTATGTTTTCTCCATTTGCAAATGTTAATTAAAGCTGTGTTTGTTCTCTCCTAAAGCTGAAGTTTGGTCTCGAATTTTGTGCAACTTAACAGTACTACTTTTATTGTATTTGAGTTATTTACATGTTGTATGTGTTTGCCACTTTTTTAAAATTTGTATTCATGTAATTGCATGTTTAGTTATGGTAAGGAAGGCTTGGAAAAATAAAATAAAACAAATTGAAACAACTTGCCAATTAATTTCTATCTTTCCATCTTCCCACAAGTGTTGTTGCATAAGTTATATTAAAATCTTTGACTTGTCTCATGTTGTTAGTTCTTGAGTCATTTTACTCTGACATGAGTCTTTGGGTTCATCAAAGTATTATTTTAACCTGCCAGCATATAGCACCTGCAGTAGAGACGGTGGCAGCAGTGGTAAGAGTGGGTTCTGGAAACAGAACTGTTGGCAGGTCCAACAGAACAGCCGTCGAATCGTCCAGGTCCCCCGAGGCCGACCCGCCTGGGATCAACTTCCTACGGTTCTCACGGCTACCGCTGCGGATCATCTCCTCCTCTCGCAGACCCTCCACTGCAAAACACAAAGTTCAGTGTAATTATCCAAAATGTATCTCACACATTACTTTTCAGGTGCTCATAGGTAAAAAAACAACAACAAAATGTCTAAAAATTACCACAACACAAAAATACAACTGTTTTAAAATCAAATGATGTTCACATGTTTAAAGGTAAGAAATTCCTAAGAACAGGAAACCAGTGTAACCTTAGTTCTGACTGGGAACAAGACCCTGAGGGAGTGAAAAAAAAAAATCCAAAAGACAAAGACACATCAGGAAGGAATTCCCAGACCGCCATACTTCCAGCCTGACAGCTAGAGTGCTACAAATTTCCAAGTCAAGGTGTTTTCTTTGTAATGTGCCTGAACACGCTCAAGTCATCACAGAAACCTGCTATCAGCTGCGTGTTTTGCAAGTACCTGAAGGGTACGCTACGCCCCAAGACAGGAATCCATCAGGCTCACTAAAAACATACAATATGAAAGGCATTCACAAATCAGGAGGAAATCAGCCGGCGTGTACCTCAGATCGGGATCAATTGTACTGCTGTAGATGGTAAAAGAAGACAGTAGAGTTTCTATCTGTCACACTTACCATAATCCTTAAATATCTTCCAACCCTACTAATTCTGTCACAGTGTATGCCAAAGGCCATCATTAAGGCTGAGTTTGGGTTGTCTAGGATGGATAATTCACAATCTAGGAGACACTAAACTCATTATAGTGTATGAAGCAGCTTTACAATCAATTTAAGGGAGTGTCTGTAATCAAAATGTGTTTATACTTACTGAGAGTGAGACTGTGTATTCGTGGTTCACAAAACTGAAATGGAACTTTTTTTTTTGCATCACTTGAGTCACGTGGTCAGTGACTCATGTGGTTTTTTCTGTAGTATGCTACTACAGAAAAGACGAAAAAGACGACAGGAAGTGGTAGGAGGATGGTGGGGCTGCATATTGCTTACTGTCTAATCACGTGAACAAACTTATTCACGCGATATTTTAATTGCGCTTCTTGTTTAATGGAAACACTGCATTTGCGAAATTGTGTTTTTTTGACATTAGCAGAAAGTTGGCAAAGTTTTGCACACGTTTGTAATGGAGACGCAGCTTTTCAGCTGAATTACCATGGAACAAGCTGTATTTCCAGAGTTTCTTCCACTGTTTTTCATCCTAACTGGCCTGCAGATGTTTAAGTTCCTTAAGGTCATGACAAAAACGTATGAAAAGAAGAAAACAAAATGTGATTTTTACATGTGAAGCCAATATTATCCACCGATATTAAAACTGCAGTCAGTGCACCCCTTATTTTCTGTCCACAACCTAACCACTAATGTCAAACCTTTTAAGGTCCATTCGAATAATTGCTTTCTGACTTGTGAAACATTCAGACAAAAGACAGTAATTAAACTCAAGTGATGAAGGTGATTACCAGAGAACTAAAAACTGAACACTTGGTAGAGCAGATAATTAGCTAAAGGATGAGCAAATGACATTTGCTTAACTTTAAGAGAAAAGTTCTAAAACTTAAGCAAAGTATGATGAAATCGACCTACTCTCAAACTAGACATATTATATCCTATTAAATTATTTTAAATGTTTCAAAAGCTGGTCCTAAATAAATATGTCCTGTAATTTAATCCATAGTTGATGCTGAGTTTCTTACAAGTGAATCGCCTTTTTGCCAGAAGCTTCTCCGTCGTCCCGTTCAGAACGAAGACTTGGAGGGAGTATTCCTGACTGGAGTCCAGTCCCGCCACTGTTGCCCGGCCTCGGGTGGTGGTCAGCATCAGCTCTGGTTGCTGCTCTTCTAGAAAGAAAATGAACGACTCATCAATCTGTATTCTGCTGTCCTTTCAATCCACGGTGAAAGCTGCTTAGTTCCTCACAAAACTATTTATATCTCTTGAATGTTTTTACCTTCTGTCACATTGTCACAAATTTCAGTGTAATTTGTTGTATTTAATGGAACAGACCAACAAAAGGCTGGACGATATGGCCGAAAATGTATCACAATATAAGACTTTCAGATTAGTTGATATCGATAATTGTCAATATTGATAATGATTGATTAGTTTCATGTTTTAAATATCTGAAATACTGCCAAACGTGACCTTTCCTGTTTTATTCGCAGTTTTCACTTCGCACGGTTATTTATTTTTAAGCAGTTAGCCTATGAGGCATGTTGGTGAAACATGAAACTGTAGCTGCACAAATTTCTCAACAGTTTGTTGCTAGGAAACCAAAGAGTGAGTGAGTTAATTAATGCCACCAACATTTCTTAGGTTACAGGCTAAAGTCTTTCCTATGCTTTGATGAGAAAGGCTTGGACTTTTGATAGTCCAACATCCTTCACCCTGAACATAAAGCAGGGGTCATTCCAACACTATTTATAGACTAATATATTTATTAGTGAATCTTAGAAGTTATAGCTTTCACCAGTTTAGCAGAGCTTGGAAAATATTCTCACCTGACATTGTTCTGACCCGAACTTTGTATCCTTGAACGGGACCATCAGCCTCTTTCCACTTCATCTGCAATCGGTCCTCAGACAGAACGGTCAGCTTCAGACGACCTTGGCGGTAACAAAGATTTGGAAAAGATCAACATTTAGGATTTAAAAAGGATCTCTGTCTGTTGTTGAGGTGATTATTCAGGATTTCTTTTAAGATCAAAGGCTCAAACTGGGATGCTATCTTGGTTCCTCTCGCTCTCCCATGGCGGTCTAGCCCCTCTCACTTCCTCCTACACAAATCAAATCCCTCTCTTGTTCTGACTTCATCTGCATAATTTCCAGCAGGGGTTTCCCAACAAGTGGTGTCTTTCATGTCCCTGCCGTCCTGCCCTCTATAGGTCCTCATCTCCAGCTGCCCCCCATCCGTCAAAGCAAGCCCTGTCCTCTGGACTGCAGCAGAAACAGGAACAGGACGCCAGGAGGGTCAAAGGGCATGTCAGAGCAGCGTCTCTCAGTTACAGTATGACAGGGTACTGAATGTAACATGTAGTGGTGTAATAGAGGGGGGGGGGAAGCGGAAACAAGGAAGACAGAAGAGAGCAAACATGAGCATGGTGAATCCCAGCAGACTGTTTACAGCTGATCTGTGGACCTCCAGCACTCAACAGCTCCTTTTCTGACTCGGATTTACGCAGACTGTCTTCATCCATGGTCAAGGGGGCGGGGCCACGGGGGATCTGATGGGTCTTTGCAGAGAAAGGGTCAAGGATTCAAAGAGAGCCTCTAATAACAATAGCATTTCCAGACATGCAGAAGAAAACAGCATCTGTGCTCTGATTTAAGATTTAAACTTCATCTCTATTTTGTAATTTACAAAAACCTGTTTGGAAATTTCAAATTCAAATTTCAAAAATGCTTCATTGATCCCAAAGGGAAATTAAATGTTGTTCTGACTCATATTAATTCAAATTCTTCAAAGAGTTATTGTAGATAGTGAAAACTGTTGGCAGGACAGATCTCTTGTAGCTGTCTGTACTATAGCAAATTTGAAGAAGCCTCTGACTGAAGACACTGTTTTCCAAAGAAGGTCTCATGAAGAGAATGGTCAGGGTTGTCCATAATCTTCTTGATTTTTTAAAGAATTCCTCTTTGCACAATCATCTCCAGAGTTTCCACAGACAAAAAAGCAGTTAAACACAGAAATATATCTTAAAATTGGTACATTTACTTAAAAATGGGATCAAAATTTCTAGACTTTCTTGTAACTTTAAAGGATCAAAACATATTACCCTGGCCATGAACTCCTGAGGACAGCAGCAGGAAGACACTGAGCAGGAAACACAGCATTGGCCTTAGAGACGATGGTCTGGATGCAAGGAGGTGAGAAGACATGATGGGGCCTGAAACAATAAAATAATAAATGTTCAAAGTTGACTTATAGTCTGTTTTGTTTTCATTTTGGCCTCTTCTTCCATTTTATTTCCAGACTCCCAGACATTCTTGTAATCATTTAAAGAAATATTAGTCTGCACTTCTCCGTCTCTCTCTGTGGAGCAAATGATTTTTCATTATTCATTCATTTTCTCCTCTGCTTTCTCTCTTTCTTCCATTTTTAAAGAACATGCCCAAATTTCATCCTTCAAAACAACAAAAGCCTGACATATTTGTTTTTGTACAACTTAATCGGTCGTTCAAATTGCTGTGTTTACACCTGTTTTGCTCTGGGCCAACAAACTCCCAAAACTCCTGCTTTAATAGAGGCGGTCCAGTTGATCAATCATTACTTTTAACCTGATAAATACAGAAACGTCATCTTTCTTTAATGAGTAATGACAATGAATTCTGACTGTGTACATCTGAAGTTAGATTTTTAAAAAGTTCAGGTCCTGCAGTTAATTTCAATGTGTCCTTATAAAGTAAAATTCTAAAAACAAAAGATGGTGTTATTTTATAGCTTTTAGTTGATTGCACTATGAGCTGATGATGAAAATGACATAGGTGTATGCTATCTGCAGTTAAACAGGAGGTAAAAAAAAAAAGTAAGTTTTTATGCAGATTCTTTTCAGCCTTGTGGTTGCACTGTTGGTGTTTCTTCAGGTTGTCGAACCACTAAAATTGTGCAGCTTTGCAACTTTCCTCACAGATTGTAACCTGGATCACAGAAGGTCTGGAGAAGGTGACACTTAGTAATGTTCTTTTTAGAAGCACATAACATTTTTGAGGTGGTCTGGTCTGGAATGTAGGCCATCTACACGACTCAAATTGCCCTTTAGGTTTTAATGATCTTTTAGAAGCCACAGACTCCAATGTAAACATCCTTCCTATAGCTTCACACATCCCTGTTTATGAACCTCTGTGCTGCCTTATTGCGCTCTCTATACTGTGAAAATCTTTTAAGCCACCCTTCATTCTTTATAATACATTACTTCCAACGAAGACTTGCCATATTCAGTGTGATTTTGATTAACAGATCTTTCTTTGGACTTTGGCCGATTTCTCACTCATTTTTACTTGTAGTACCTGAACAGTGCAGTCCTAAAAAATGAAAATGGACTCTTTTCAAACAAAAGATGCATTTCATTACTAGAAACCTCGTACAGCAATGAGCAGCATTGAATGGTCGTGTCTTCAGAAAACAGAAAAAACCTTTCAAAGCACTGACATGTAACCTGAAAGACACTTAAGAATCGCACTCTATAATTACTCTGCTTATGGTGATAGAATATTGGAGTAGCTCTGTTATGTTAACTGAGATTTGTTCTTTTTGTATATTTTTATTTTTAAGTTGAGAAATTGGTGGGAGTTTTTTGACAGTTATTTTATCCCTCTGGTTTGGATAATGTGCAGCTGGAAGGACAGAGACTTAAACAGGAGCAGCAAAAGCAAATGAGATAAATTAGAAGTGCTTGCCAACAGATGATGGTGTCATCCAGGACAAATATCATCTCTGCAGCCCAGATATTGAGCCGTTACGCAGTAAAAAAAAAAAATAAATAAATAAATTATTGACTTAACTTGATTCCTTGTTGCTTTGACTCACTTAAGTTGTATGAACTTTAGCCGCCAAGTTCAATACACTTAATAAAAGCTATTGCTACAACTTTTATTATGTTGACTTGACTGTCTTTAGGAACTACATTAATTTATTTGTTTTGTGTGTGACTTTTTAACTAATTTCTAAGTTAAGTTGTAACAGTATAAGCAGTCATACAATAACAGTCTTCAGTCAGAGGCTTTTTCATATTCATTGCAAGACAGACTGCTACCAGAAATCGTTCCTGTCCACAGCATCACCATCCACAACGAGTCTTGAAGATACTTGGATGACATTTAATTTCCCTTTGGGTTCAAAAAAAATATTTTTTAAATTAACTGAATTAAAATGGGTTCTTTGCTAAGTTGCATCAAAGAACTTTGTAAAGTTTACTAAGTGTGAATATCAAACTGTCTGGGTTTAGACTTAGTAGCCTGATGACTCACATGTCATAACATAAGGGACAAAAAATACATTCCTCCTAAATTGCTTAGATAATGGGAGAAAAAAGTTCAACGAAAATGTCTTAGAAAAGGATGTACTGATCAAGATCGCTTTGAAATATTCTAAAAAAATTCAAATTAAAATGAAAAAGTCTAACATCTTGGAAGCAAAATATATAAAGTAGGAATGCCCCAAGCTTTTTTCCTACCATTGTTATTTGAATTTTACAAAAATGTTCTTCCTCATCAGCCGCTTCCTGGATAAAAACCAACTCGTCAGCTTTTCCCATGGGAACTCTACTTGAAAGGATTCAGACTACAGATTTGTCAGTGCTTGCCCCATCACATACCCTGAAACCTCAGACAGCTAATAACACACAGGACAAACGCTCAGGACTTTTAGTGCCCATGAAGTTTCCACGCCTCCTTCTCAGTGGGCCGATTTCTAACAATACAACAAGCCTGCTGTCAACACTCCTGTGAACTTTAATTTGTGAGTCTTGCCTAAATATGATGATTTTGCCAAAATTCAGTTATTAAAAAACATCGCTCAAGATCTTGAAATCTAACCAGGTCGAGCCAATGTTGGGAGGATTAGAGAGTTTATAGTTTCATAAAAGCCTGAGCGAAGTCAAATGAAAGCAGTTGTAGGCAGGCGACCTTTACAGAACGGGTTCAGAATTGCTGGTGATTGTTTTCTGTGAATAATAGCACTGTGTAGTAAACTCAAGCTGAAAAACTGTGATGACCTTTCACTGACCCAGGATCATGCCTCAGATTGCAAAAAATAATTCCAGGCTTGTGAGCAGAGTCAATACAATTTTTTTATTTATTTTTATTTTCATTTATTTTACAAACTTCAACACATTTTACTTTGGATTTTATGTGATAACACATACACCAGGTACTGCGAAATGGAGAGATGAGAGGAAAATGATAAAGAACTTTCTCTTTGACAAGTAAACCAGGTTGTGAGTATTGGGGTGCCATTTGTAAAGTTACACAGTGAAAAATTAAAAGCAATATTCAGCTAAACTTAGCCTGTCATAAAAAAAAATGACTGTGTACGTTTCTCAAAGTCATATTTTTACTCTGTTATTCATGGTGACGTACAATGTCAGAGCTCCAAGCTAAATACTTAATTCACAGGGTAAATACAAATCAAGTAGCTTACAAATTAAATATTTAGTAAGGTAATTTGCAAACTAAATATTTAGTTCCAATCTAAACATTTAACTCTGACTGAAATACTTACCCCAAAATACTACCTTTAGCCCCAAATTAAATATTTATTTTGCTAACTAAATATTTAGTTTGAAAATTAAATATTTCTCTCACACTTAAGTTGGGAACTTAAGTGTGAGAGAAATAAACTAAAGCAAAGCTGTAGTGGCTGTGGGTGATATGCTACTGGGGAAAGTTTCTACTGGTTTAGTCTTTGTCTTGATTTTTTTTTTATCATCTTAGCACATGGTTTTAGAAATAGATTTGAACCTTGGAGAACAGCAGAGATAGCAGAGAGAAAGCTTTGGCGAAGCTTAGGATGGGATAGATTATATGGCAAAACCCCAAGCAATAAGAGAATAATAAGTGAATAATAAGTGAAGTAGACAGCAGTCCCATAATAACTCTGTAGTCAGTGCAGATTCATAACTCAAGCTTACACTGCACATTACCCTGTACAACCATTTCCCTCAGGATACATGGTGGCATATCAAGACTTGAGCGATCTCCATCTTTTCTCTGATCTGCCTGCTGTGTTCCCTGGTCTTGGTTGTGCTGTTTGTTCACTACTGTTCTCCATCAAACCTCTGAGGCCTTCAGAGAAGAGTTGCGTATTGATGGAGGTTCATTGGTACATAAAGACTTCTGAAGCCAGACAACTGAATTGGGTTTTATTTAGTGTCAGACTGAATACAACTGTATGCCACATTTCAAAACGTTTTAAAAAGCAACTATAATTTTCCTTCCAATTTGGAATTCTACTGCATTTTAGAATAATAAAATACTTTGTGACAAGGTGTGATAAGATTCGTCTGCAAAGCACATGGGCCTACTATCTGAGTAGACTAAACACCAGTTCTTTCCTGGAGCTTAAAGGCCTTTGTAACACTTGAATGATTTTGCTCAATTACTAATCTCCAAGAAATCTTCTGAGAACGGTCAGCAAAAGGAAGTCATGATAAAAAATAAAAAAATAAAAAGATTTTCCCACAGAAAAATTATTCAGAAGCTTTAAGAAAGGTTTATGGGGAAAACATTTAAAAAAGCTCAAACTGGTTTCTTGACAGGAAACAGTATGTTCATAGTAGTTGAATATATTTAAAAAGTTATAATTGTTTTTAAAAACATACCTTTACTTTGAGAATCTAACTGGGTGGACAAAAGTACACACTTAAAAAAAAGGTCTATTTAAAACTCCAGTCCAAATGCATGCAATTTTACATTCACTTGAGGATTTTAAGTGACAAACACGGCCCAGTTAACCTAAGAAATATTTTACTTGAAAATCAACTTAGCATAAATTTTAGTTAATCTCTGAAGCTTAAACAACAATAAGCACTTTATTATTTATTATTTACGTAAGCCTGCTGCTTACGTAAATAATGTAGCTCAATGTAGACAATTAAAACTTAAAAGGCAACTGACCTGAAGCTACGCGAGGTTAGGCCACTAGGATTCACCTTACAGCTCAGGTGTTGTCCAGTCACGCAGGTGTCCGTTCAGGTGTTTCCTTCTCTTCAACAGACGGTAGAAGCTAAAAAAAGGTCCGGGAAAAAATAAAGGTGTCCCACCATCTTAGAAGCTCTTTGTTCGGGGAGCTGCCAGGTGATGTCTTACCTGGCCCGGTCGACGAATTCCAGGTTATTCCGTCAAAAACTCTCCAAACCGCATTCCACTGGAGGGGATGTCAAAACGATTCCGCAAAACCTGGAACCTGGAAACGAGCTCTCCTCGTGTCCGAACTGGAGACGGAGCTGGGTCGTCCTGCTGCTCCGCTCCGCCATGGGAGTGGCTCTCCAAAGAATGTTTTAAAAAGTCAGCGAAAGTCAGCCCAGAACGTCTAAACCAGGTTTCAAAACGCGGCTCTGCTCCAAACCTTTTTACTTTGCTTGCTGACGCCGCAGGTTCGGTAACAAGTATCCGTAATTCTGATAATCACACGGCCCAGTGGTGGAGCACGCGCACCACTTGGAGAGTTAAGTCATCACAGTGTTTGACCCTGGTTCGATTCCCACCCTTGGGAGATTTGCTACGTTTTCCCCTTCTTTCTGTCCAACTAAGGGTGGATAAAGGCCTCTAGGGTCGCAAAAATCTTTGAAAAAATAAGGCACATGCTTGTTTTTGTCATTTTTATTTGTATGAAGAGTACGTTTAAGGGCTGTACTGACCCAACTGACAACTTAATGCCAACAACAACGAACAAACAGGGTTTCTTAAGTCAAACAAAATCCACTTGTGTAGATGCAAAAATATGTGGAAGTAAATCTCAACTTACACATTTATGTTGCAACACAGCAACCTGTTACAGGAAGTGAGAAAAGTAGTTATTCAGAGAAAAGTCAACGCCAGAAGACAAGGATTTCACTGCAGAAACGTTGGACCTGGGCATTTATGTGCTTTATCTATCCTACCCTGCCTAAAACTAAAATTTTACTTTCAACTAAACAGTTTAAGATTTTTATGCAGTTATAGTAAATGTCTGTAAGTCCATGTTTTTCAGCCTGGAACCCCCCAATCTACCACTTCACCTGATGTGAAGATCCAATTATTTCATGATTTGGTTGGAAATAATGATGGAGCAGCAGCTTTAACTATGATCTTGCATATATTGCCTTGTTCTTCACCGTGATAGACTTGGTCCATCAGTCAAATTGCTGCAGCTTATCCATCCATGCAGCCCCCACTTGATCACTGAACATGGCGCCCAGATACTTGAAACCGTCGTCTTGAAGCAGAAATGGGCCCTTCTCCCTCTTCTCCATTACGGACCAGTTGAATGTTGAGTCATAGAAGCAAATGACTGAAACAAATTTATTAAAAATTTTAATATAATTACATTTTACACCCTTATCATTAGTCTCCTTTTACTGAAAATAATACACATCAAAATCTTTTCATAAATAGCTCTGCAAATCACCGACATACTCATTAGCAAAAATAGCTCATAAGGCACATAGCTTTGAAATATAAGTAAAAGCCTGGAAAATGTTAGTAACCAACATTGAACCAAGTTTTAAATTTACAGGCAGAGCGTTTTAAATATTGGTCACAGTATGATCATTTAACCTGTATCCAGTATCATGATAAACACTATGGAATGATATTTAGATCTATGACATCTGACAGCTGCTTAATGTCGAGCCCTATGGAAAGTATTAAAATTGATGCAACAATAAATGGCCAGACATGAAATGGCTAACTTTCTCTTAATCATCAAGTGGAATAATGAAAAATATTTTTTCCTCCCATCCATAAAGTACATCAGAACTAAAAACTGTGAGCACTATTCTTTTAAACACACACAGGATCTTCTTAACCCTATTAATCTGAAAAAGGTTGACAACTTTATGATACAACGCATAAAATAGAGATGATTATGTAAGTTAGTCATTTTCTGTTGGATTCAAAAATCTCACCTCAAAGAACCTGCAATTTTCTTTTTTATCTCATTCATTATAGCCCTTAAAAAAAACAAAACAAAACAAAAAACACTGAATATGTGAAAATTGGAACCAGAAACTGGTTTCGGCCAGAATTAATAGGAATATTTTTCAGAATTGGTAGATTTATGTTACACATTAACTTGGCTTATTTTTTTTTTAGGGAAAAATGTTTTTTTTTGTCCAAAATTATTCTCCAATAACTATCAGATTAACATTGAAGACATCTCCAATCTGGCTGATGGATAAGGAACCCCCCTCCCCCTCCATCAGAACATTGCTGTAAAGATATAACACTCTCTCTTCACCTGTCAGACATTATAAATTCATAATATTTGACTGTACTTGCTACAATTTAATATCAAAATATTAAATTTTTTGTTGCGTTTTAAGTCCAGAGAGAAATGTATAGCTAAGGAAGCAACAACAACAAAAAACAACTAAAAATAAAACAAAAAAACTAACAGAGGTTTGTGTCACACTGAAGCCCTTCAGACAGAAGAAAACTGAAACGAAGAAGCTGGAGGAGCTTCTCTAAAGGTTAAGGAATGAGCTGGATCCAAGTGGGGTTTTGTCAATGCAGTGAGATTTCTTGCTCCTCCTCTTCATCGTTATAGTCATCAGCAGCCGAATCCTCACATTTATCTCCGTTCTGCCGAAGTAATGGTAACTGAAGTTCTGAACTTTTACTGCTGAGCTGCCGAACAGAAGGAACCTTATCTGATGGGGGGGACAGAAAACACGGGTTAGACGCATTTCATAAAATGTAAAACAATGTAAAAGGGGCATCAATTTTTGAATAAAAAAAATCCTTTTTTAATCTTTATTTCATTAAAAGAATGGTATGTTGCAAAACTTTCTGATCTCAATAACAAATGGAAAAATCTTCACTGGATTACAGGAATAAAACACTTCACGGTGTTTCCTAGTTGGATTAATAAGATCTTAATAAACCCATGACCTGCATGAAATTTGCATATAGAAGCGACAGCTTTAAAGCTCAGTACATTTTGTAGATGATCATCAGAATAATTTCAGACATTAAAAATAGACATTAAATTAAA